>NC_138865.1:47227511-47827511 GCF_965194805.1 Balaenoptera borealis | reverse complement strand
ATGAAAGGGATTTTTAGTTGTACTAGAATGCATTAGGTAAGTTACTTAATATAAAAATATTAATAACATGTAAAATATGCTGTTTGTAAGTTTTTCTCTGATACAGAGAAAGCAGTTAGTTAGCCAGGTATCTAACATATAGTAAGGTCTCAATAAATATTAGAGCTCATTAGCACTTATTATTCATACCACAATTGAAAATGTGATACATAGTAATATATATTACATTAGGAAAGCTTAGTCTTTTAAAATCAATTACATCCAAATAGTTTGCTTTTAGTAGCCTCCTGTTCAGATTCTGGCTCTACAACTTGCTAAATTTCTGTATCTGCAAAATGTGGACAAAATATCTACTTCATAGAGTAATTGTGAAAATTAAGTGAAATAATACATCTAATAAGTTCAGAACAGGGTTTGGTACAAGGTAAATAGGTAAATATGTTTGCTATTCCTGTCATTGCCTAACTCTTTGAAGTAGGCTAACTAGTGTTCTGTTTGTGCCTTGCCCTGTTGTTTTTTTTTTAATTTTTTTTTTAATTTTTAGAAGACCAAGAAAATCATTTTACATTTACACTGGTGTAAATTTGTAAATCTGTTAACACTCCTCCCCACTGAAAAGAAAAAAAAAGAGAGAGAGTGAGAGATCTTCCCCCAGATTTTGTCTTCTCAACATCCTTCTTTATAAGCTCAGACATCTTTTCAGAGCAGGCAAAGCTCTTTGAGGTACGATCGGCAGGAAGAGTAGTTCATTATTGCCTACTTTTCCACCCTAAAGATGTAGTTTATTGATTGCCGTAATTCATAGTATATGCTTACTTAGCTCAATATTTGTTTTTGTCTTAGAATGTAAAGTACTTGGAAGTATTAATACTTAAATGACTACTCATTAGTTGTAAGGTTGAATACCTATATTATGGATTACAGAGAAAATTTATGAAGACTAATATAATATGTTTTTTTTTATACTTTTGTTTTTAGTTGGTAGATAAACTTAATACCAATACTGAAATGGAAGAAGTAATGAACGATTACAACATGGTAAGAAAATTTATAAGTATAAGCAATAGATCTACATAGCCTCCAAAACAAAGCATTTTTCTCTAGAAATAATTTGATAAACCTTATGTACCTTGGAGATAGGTATTACTCTGATCCTAAATACTACTGTTATAGTTGAGTTCCTTTAGTTGCTCTTTTAAAATTTCTTCCTGTTGGTTGGCTCTCCCAAGTGGATGCTTCAGTGTCTTTCTACAAGGCTGTGTTTGAACTGGTCTCTCACTAAGCATTAGTTAAGGAGTCCCGTCTACATATCCTTGTATATAAATTAGTTTGCAATACTTCTGGTTTAATATTTGTGCAAATGGAGCTGAGTACTCAATGAAGAGTTTTATTAGAAAGGGAGAAAATGAATAGTTACCATATGATGCCAGACATAATACTACTTTTGATTAGTAAATGAGAATTTGTGTTCTGTGGTCTTGGATTATTTGGTAGAAAACAGTAAAATGATAATTGCTACCTTAATTGATTATAAACATTTGGAAGAAAATAACATACAACTTATAGCATAGTTTATAATTTATACAATCAAAGACTATTTTATAAAAGCATAGGATTTATAAAATGACTTTTCTAAATTGGGATTCTATTAATAAAAGCAATGATAATGTAGTGAAATTATTCTTAGCTTTAGAACACAGGAGAATTCCCAATTTAAAAACTGTATTTTTAATGCCAAATGTAAAAAGGTAAAATCTTTGTGTTTTTTTAGTTTTTTGAGATGGGTCCAAATTCTAGGCTGAATATGCACAGGTAGTGTCAACTAGGAGTACTCAGGTAAAATCCTAAATGATTTAAGAATACAACTTGCATTGGGTGTAAATTTAACATATTACTAATCAACTATTGAATACTTAATACAATCTTGAAATTCTGTTTACATTAATGAAGTTTACATTAGATTACTTGACAGATCAGTAAACAATGAATATTTTTGGTGTGAGATTACAATGCCTGTGAAAAAGACCGTTTCTTTGTATTTGGTGTTTGTAGTGGTTTGTTAAATGAAGCATACTGTATTTTTTAAAACTTTGCCTGTGCCATTATGATTATTATAATAATCTCTAATTGGTTCATAATCAGAACAACCTTTAAAGAGATAGTTTGGTCTAATGGTAATTTTTTATCAATAACTTTTGTGTTAACTCTTTATTCAGCTTAAAGCTCAAAATGATCGAGAAACACAAAGTATGGATATTATATTTACTGAAAGACAAGCGTGAGTACAGTCCATTTAGAAATCAAACAGATTTATAAGTGACTTGTATAAGGTAGTTTAACTTCTGAGCCATTTATTTCTTTGCAATTTTGTTAATTGGTTTTCCCTGATGTATTTTTTTATTTAAAAAAGTTGAATATTTGCAATACAAATTGTATTGTTTATGTATCTTTTTTTTTTTTTTTTAATTTTCATCTAGTATTTTATTTTTTTGGCTATCTTGGGTCTTCGTTTCTGTGCGAGGGCTTTCTCTAGTTGTGGCAAGCGGGAGCCACTCTTCATCGCGGTGCCTGGGCCTGTCGCTATCGTGGCCTCTCTTGTTGCGGAGCACAGGCTCCAGACGCGCAGGCTCAGTAGTTGTGGCTCACGGGCCTAGTTGCTCCGCGGCATGTGGGATCTTCCCAGACCAGGGCTCGAACCCGTGTCCCCTGCATTGGCAGGCAGATTCTCAACCACTGCGCCACCAGGGAAGCCCCCTTGTTTATGTATCTTATCTTCATTCAGAGAAATAAAATTTCTATGTCTTGGAGTTTAAAATCTAAGATGGATAAGAACATCTTCATCTCTACCATTTGCAATTTTAACTTGAGCTCTTTTTTTTTTTAAAGATTTGTTTATTACTTATTTATTTTTTATTTTTGGCTGCGTCAGGTCTTTTTTTTTTTAACATCTTTATTGGAGTATAATTGCTTTACGATGGTGTGTTAGTTTCTGCTTTATAACAAAGTGAATCAGCTATACATATACATATATCCTGATATCTCCTCCCTCATGCGTCTCCCTCCCACACTCCCTGTCCCACCCCTCTAGGTGGTCACAAAACACCGAGCTGATCTCCCTGTGCTGTGTGGCTGCTTCCCACTAGCTATCTATTTTACATTTGTTAGTGTATATAAGTCCATGCCGCTCTCTCACTTCGTCCCAGCTTAATGCGTCGGGTCTTAGTTGCGGCACGCGGGATCTTTGTTGAGGCATGCAGGAGCTTTCATTGCGGCATGCAGGCTCTTCATTGTGGTGCACAGGCTTCTCTCTAGTTGTGGCACACGGATTCCAGAGCGCGTGGGCTCTCTCGTTTGCGGCAGGTGGGCTTTAGTTGAGGCACGTGAGCTCAGTAGTTGTGGCACGCAGGCTTAGTTGCCCCGCGGCATGTGGGATCTTAGTTCCCCGACCAGGGATCTAACCCTCCCCCCCTGCATTATAAGGTGGATTCTTTACCACTGGACCACCAGGGAAGTCCCTAACCTGAGCTTTTTAACTAATTCGAATTTCTGCGCGAGGGCTTTCTCTAGTTGTGGCAAGTGGGGGCCCCTCTTCATCGCGGTGCGCGGGCCTCTCACTATCGTGGCCTCTCTTGTTGCGGAGCACAGGCTCCAGACGCGCAGGCTCAGTAGTTGTGGCTCACGGGCCTAGTTGCTCCGCGGCACGTGGGATCTTCCCAGACCAGGGCTCGAACCCATGTCCCCTGCATTGGCAGGCAGATTCTCAACCACTGCGCCACCAGGGAAGCCCCCTGTGCATCTTTATATATAACCTGGTTAAAGACCAAATACCAAGTAACTTTGAGTTTGGCTATAAGGTAAATGTGGCAGTGACAGTAATGCCTACAAAGATAATAAATGGATGTAGTGTAGTTATCTTAGCCCATTTGGGCCGCTATAACAAAATACCATAGACTTGGTTACTTATAAACAACAGGAATTTATTGCTCATGGTTCTGGAGGCTGGGAAGTCCAAGATCAAGGCACCAGTATAGTCCTATTCTGGTGAAGGCCCTCTTACTGGTTCATACCTAGCGCCTTCTCAAGGTATCATCACATGGTAGAAGGGGCTAGGGAGCTCTGTGGGATCTCTTTTATAAGGGCACTGATCCCATTCATGAGGATTCCACCCTCATGACCTTATCACCTCCCAAAGGCCCCAACCTGCTAATACCATTACCTTTGGTGGTTAGGATTTCAACATATGAATTTTGGAGGGACACAAATATTCAGACAACAGCTTTAGTTAACATAATTATTCTTTATTGACTTTTTGACCTTAATTATTGTCTAAAGCAGTGCAAACAGAAGATGAGCTATTTTGTACATACTAATACTGCACACATTTTGTTCCATAAACTTATCAATATTAATTTCCTTGAGAGCAAGGATAATAATTAACCAAAATTATGTAACATCAAACATACTGTCATATTACATCTGCATGTACAGTAAATATTTGATGAAGAATAGGATGTTAAATATAAGGATGAACTATTTGAAAGATAAATGTAATTTTCTATTGATGAAAAACAAAGGAATCTCATTTTCCCCATCTATCATTTGATGCTACTATAAAGTGCTATCTTTTTTTTTTTTGGCTACACTGGGTATTAGTTGCGGCATGCGGGATCTAGTTCCCTGACCAGGGATTGAACTCAGGCCCCCTACATTGGTAGCACGGAGTATTAACCACTGGACCACCAGGGAAGTCCCTAAAGTGCTATCTTAAAAATTACAAATATACTGAAAGTCTCTTCCCTTTTACAAAGAAAATTCCGTATTCATGGTGACCAAGCACTTACTTGAAAACTTCCTTTTTGTTGTTGTTGTTCTGGTTTTAGACCATTTAGCAAATATTTATCATTTACTACATATAAAATACTTTCCTAGGTACCTAAAGAATAAGAAATAATAAGGTATAACCTGTTGAGGACCTTATATAGTTTAGAACATTTAGGTCCTCATTTATTTCATCATTTATCTGCAAAGTTATATGATACCCAGGTCAGATTTATAAATATTATATGTACATGTTTTATAGATATTTTATCCAAAAAGATAACTCCCAGATTATAAACTTAAGAATTTCATAGGTTTTTATGTCTATTTGGTTCATTTGATTAAGGAAAATGTTCTTAAAATAAAGTACTTTGTCCTGAAAATGTCAGCAGTTTCAAAACTTAATATCTGTAGTTTGTAACTAAGGCTGAGTGAAATAGGTTCTCCTGACCCTTTAAGAGGAAATTTAAATTAAAAACAAAGTTATTTTTATAAAGTTTATTTTTATATATCACAGGATGATAGATTTATTTCATGTGTTAATCAGATAGCCAACATCTTAATAACACGAGACTTTACCTTGACTCTGTACATTCAAAGGGAGCAGGAAATGTCATACCTTGAGAAAGCAGGTATAAAAATCTTGTTTTTATTCTCTTCTCTTTTAGTACCACCATTTACCGTGGTATGAGACCATCTAGTTTATTATGGAACACCTATTTTTAATAAATTGGTTATAGTATATAGCCTCAATATGTTACTATGACGCCTGTGGCTTTAATTCAGTTTCATGTGCCTGCTTGAACTAATGATTCTCTTCCAATTCTAATGTCTACACTTTTCTAGTTTGGTGTTAGCTAAAATCATTTATCCTTTAAAAATATATGTAATTATAATTTTAAACCCATTTATTTTTCTTTGTTTAGTCAGATATCTATTGAGTACCCAATATTTAATTATAAGAGGCTTTTGAATGTAAGAGATGAAAGGTAGTTTTTGCTCATTCATATTATATTTCATTTTACTACATTTCTCAAATATGAATATTTGCCTCAAATTAAGAAACGATATTTTGGTAAAATGATAGGTTATTTAGAAAAAGATGCCTTATATTTTTAAAGTTATCTCACTCTTATAATTGAGATTTAAAACCATAACATATAATTTACATTATCTGTTAGGAAATATTACACATAAGACATTTATATCTTTTATTGAAAACATGTTCCTATAAATACAATGCACATGACAAATGAGTCAGTTCTTTTATTTCACAGTGTGTATCATCCAAAACAGTTTTTATTTTCCTCAGTAGACATTTGAACTGAATTTACTATTGATATAACCTTAAAAATGACTGTTTTTAGGATATAATGTACATCTACATTATTTTTAGTCTCTTTTTTCTAAGAAATTATCAGGTATGTACATGTGTTAAAAACTTTATGTTACCGAGAAATTTGAACATACACAAAAATTAAATAGTGTATTTTACTCCTATGCACCCATCTCCATCAGCTTTTATCCAACCCTGCTCCATCCACACCACTAGACACTGTTCCCTTCCCTGTATAATGATGAAGAAAATTTTAAACCCCATATTATTTAATCCATAAATATATTTCAGTGTTTTAGAGATATTCCTTTCTCTAAAAGGTATAAATACTGTATACTAAATTTTCCCACATATGGAAGGTAAAAATGATAGATTTTGTTACAGTTTTTAATGCCACTATTTGCAGTAAGTTGTTAAAATTATGATTGTAGCCAATTGTTTATAAGGAATTGGCAAATAATTCACTTTAGACTCTTCCTATAATAGTCTCAAGGCCAGTGTTCTTTGGACCATTATTGTCCTATGAGCTATTAGTAGCTATACATCAAAGAAAAGGTTTTGTTGTCAAGGAAGTTTGGCAAATTCTTAATATTTTGCTCTTGAAGAGCAGAGAGCAGTTTAGTTTAGTAAAGCCTTGGGTAAGTCCTATAGTAAAGAAACTTGTTTGACTTTGTTTAAACCCAGTATTTCCTAGTAATTCTATAGTAGTTTGACCATGTACCTTTTAATCCCCCACCCTGTAAATACTTCTGAATGTCTCTCTGGAAGTTAATGTTCTAGAAGACAGTTTGGGAAACATTGCTCTATCTACAGCATCCCAAAGAACTGACCACGGACCAACTGAAGATTCCTCAGCCACAGCACAGAATCATTTGAATAAAAATCTCCTAAAGAGAGGCAGAAATAGGTATTTTTAAAAACAAGATTCATAGATGATTCCCACTTTGGAAGCCACCATATTATTCAATTGTGACAGTCATGCATTTTGATGACAGTCTTTCTTTGTAACAAAAATCAAGAGATTGTGCCTGGACATTGTACCTGTGCTTTAAATCACTACTAAATTTTCAGAAATTTGTTGTGCCAATTCAGGAAGCATTTAAAAAAATTTAAAAAGCATTTTCCAATTCCATGAATTCATTCTATGGGCATAAAATCAACCTTAGTGTGTTGTCAGTTTAAACTATCTCTGTTCTTCACTTTGACTTGTGATAAAATTCCAAAATCTTTATTTCTTTACTGATTCCAATCAGTAAAACTTTAATATGTATTACATCACATATCTGACTAATATGAAAATCTGTTCATTTTAATTAATGAATAATTTACCTTAGGCCTTTTCCTACTGTTATGTATGGTCCCCTGAATACTGCTGAGAATAGTAATGCTAGTATTTTAACTGTTAGCTAACAAGGAGTGGCAGTTACTGTATTTGGACCTACTTGCACAATGCCAATGAGAAGAGCATAATTTTGTGATATTTATGTGTGTTGCAATTAATATGATGGTCTACTAGCTATAGTTCAGTATGTCATGTATCAAAATCTCCATGTCTGAACTGTGAGTGAGCTGTTAACATTTTTTAAAGAATCAAACATTGAAAGAAATTAACTTTCTTCACGTAATTCATGAGTATCTATGTATTTGTCTTCAATAAACCCATCATCATCTACCACAAATTGATGTAGTTGTTCAAATATTACGGTAGTTTCTTCGTAGCTTGTGTCTGGTATCTGTGGAGGAGGACTTGGATTTCCGGTAAAACTATCTTCATAGGTTTCTGCTTCATGCTCTTCCAGGCGATGATGATTGTAACTAAGCAGAAAATTATACCATACTGGACATTTGATAGCAATTGAAATGAGGAGTGAAGTCATCAGTACAGTGACTACAACACTGACAAGAAAAGCCCAGCTTTTTCCTTGAGATTCACGTTCTTAAATGGAATACCGAGAAAGAGAGGGTGGGGGTAGTTTTGTTAAATTGACAAAAATAAAATAATCATAATTACATGTCCTAATAACTCCCCAATATTGGTATTAGAAATAAATGTACATAATCTTCTTTAAGCAAAAGTTACTAAAACTGCCAAAAATAAAGATATTTCATAGTGTGGTGAAAGAATACCTTTTTTCAAAATATCTACCTGTCTTTGCAGGTATTGTTTATCCATTCACCTAGGGACATTATTGATTTATACCTGTTAAGAATTGTGACTTAACTAGTTAATACCAAGGCTCAGAGAAGTTAAATATCAATAATCTGCATAACGGCATTTGACTGATAACTAGCAGAGCCTACTTTAGAAACCCAGTGTTTTGTCAGTCTTTTTTTGGGTGGAGGAATTGTTCTTTTACATTGTTTCTAGAAATTTAAAATACAAAAAAATAATGAGAACTATCTCAGTTTATTTGGTATGCTATCCTCAGCAATATTATTATTCAAAACCAGTACATTACCTGAATTTCTTGTTAAGTTGTTCAAAAAACTATTAAATGTTGAATTGCTAATGGACTGAAAATGAATGTAAAGATCTTCAGTTATAGATGAAGGAAATTTTGAGTAGCATTCAGCCTTGTAAGGTACTGTTTTGATATTGTAGCACTTCAGTATATCCGGATAGCTGCACATGGTGATGTTCTCATTTTCTAGTAAATTAGAAAGAATAAGATTTATTATGGAAAATAATATTATTATGGTTAATAAATTATTATGGTTAACAACATTTTATAATTTTTTATCTAGAATTTTTTGACATATTTATCTGTTGTCATTAAAGATATTATAAAAAAGAAACTGTTGTATTTGCCTAGAAACACAACGAGGGAAATGCCCATTTCTGTTTATTATGTTATAAATGTAGCTTAAGTGCAGTATCTGTTTATTGTTTAGTTTGTCTGTGTTAGTAAAGTAAAAATGTTATGACTTAGATTATGGTGGACATCTGGAACATGGCATGTAGTTTAGAAAGCAGGGCACCTGTTTTCACCTACTCTCTGACAAGATATCCTAAGAAAAGGAAGTGCTTTTAAAAATTAGTCTTATATACTGGAACTGCAAACTTAGTATACAAAGTGACAGTTTCATCTCATGTATATATAGAACATTTAAGTTTCTTTTCTTCTTTTTCTTTTTTTCTGGACAGGCAGAGGGAGAGCTTGTATTCAGCAATTGCTTTTCAGTGTTTCTTCTTGTTTCCCTTAAACAGGAATAGTTTCCTTTTCTTTTAGACATGAAACAAGAGACTTTTCTGGGGTAGAACAATCCAAAATCAATCACATTTTGGTTTTGACTAATTTAAATTATGATTGCTTACCTAGTGTCACATTCGATGTGTTCAACCAGTTTTGCAAATTCAGTAGACTACAAGAGCAGTTCCATGGATTTCCGTATAAAATTATGAATTCCAGATGAAACAGTTGTGGTACATCAAGATAGCTTATCAAATTGCCTTGCAGATTCAATAGTATCAGGTGTTTTAGAGGCACAAATACATCAGGATTCAGTTGAACTATTTTGTTTTGGCAGAGATATAACTGTTTTAGTTTATCTAAGCCTGTAAAGGCACCCTGTTGAATTATGTGGATGGAGTTTCTACAGATATTTAAAATTTCTAGATGGGAGAGGTTACCAAAACTATTATTATGTAGGATAATGACATTGTTCTCAATCAAATAGAGCTCGGTGAGTAAAAAATATGTCTGTAGAACTCTTGTATCTGTAACATTCAGAGTAATTTGGTTATAACTGAGGTCAAGTATAGTAACATTTTTATTGATATTTGCTGGAATCAAAGCATAATTCTTTGCAGTGAAATCACATTTGACTTCCTAAAAAGAAAATTAGAAATGCATTAATAAGGAAAAATGCTAGCAGAATTTCCCAAATTTTCATATGCAGGCAATTACACATTAGAAGGAAATACTTTTAGAAAAAAATCTACTATCTAATCTTTTGATGTTAAAATATGGAAAAGGTAAAGCAAATACTTTTTTTTTATTAGGATGGAATGTTGAAGATTAAGGAATTCTGATATATATAATTGAGGAAGGAGATCCTAGTTTGTCATACAAGTATCTTCCAACTGTTATTAAATAATCATTACAGAAAGAAAATATTGGTATATTGCCATTTATATATGTGGAAATAAATGGTAAATAATAATTCTGTTAACTTATTTAGTATTTCAGTGTGCAAGATTGACATTTATAATGAGAAAATAATGTAAAAATGTAATTTTTAAAAATCGGAGTTACCAGCACTACATCTAGGACTATTAAGTAATTAAGAAACAATATTCAATATATACCTCTATAGGGTTAACAGCTCAAAATTTGGTGTTTTAAAAGAAAATATCTTGTAACAGAAATTGAGCCATGTGTTGAATTTAAAGAGTCAGGCAACAGGAAGAAGTGCTTTCCTTATGTGGATATAAATCCAAAGAAATCGTTCTTGTTTTGACTGGTTTTGCAGTTGAAATGTCCCCCAATAATAATAATAATAATGTAACAACAGCAATTTCCCTCATAAATATGTGGTTTTTTAAAAAGTTTCCTACATTTTAAAGTGTGTTTTTTATGTCTTAACTAATCTCCGGTTTTGTAGTGAAATTTTACGTATTTCGCCTTTAGTCAGCTTTTAAAGAACTCAGTTTTTTAAAAAATGAAGACTGCTTTTGTCAAATTAGAATCTGGCTCAGAGATCACATGTTTTGAATATACACAGCTAACTAAAGAGTTTGTTTTGATAGCTTGATTTTTTTCTTCTTTCTTTTATTGCCTTCAATATTTTACTCAATCTACACAAAGTGTACCTTTGAAAATATTTTCACTAGCTTGATTGTAAAAACTTACGGTTTTAGACGTCTGGCTTTCGTCTGATAACAATAGCATGGAGAGCGGCCAAAACAAGATTGTGATGCTTGTGATTTTCATATTGCAAGCCTGACAGAAAAGAGAGTATTTATATCTCATTAGGAGACTAGAACATTAGAGATTTTTTAGGACATTTTGATTTCCTTTTTTCTCCTTTTAAATCTATTTTTTCTTAAAATATATAAAATATGAAACAAGTAAATATCCCTTCACCCTCTCTGCACTCTAATCTTAAAAAACTGGAGAGCTCTTGGGGAGAATGAAAGACAGTAATTTTCAGGGTGTCTCTTTAGTTCCTAGATCTATTGAAAGGAACTTTAAAACAATTGAAGTGGTTGTACATTTTAAAATTTTAATATATGTGCACAAAAGAAAGTCCAGAAGGATATATATTTATGTATATATACACGTTTAAGTATATGCTTATATTGCTACTTCTTGATTTTTCAATTTTAGGCATTATCTATTGATATTATCCTTTGACTTAACAGTTTGGGAGATGAGAGTTCTCAGCTTTCTTTTAAACACTCCCTACCTTCATCTTCAATGCATCAAATATATACTTACTGTCTCTTTACTCTCCGAGCACAGTCATTTGTAATTTTGGTTAGATGAGTACTCAGTGTTTATACTGTCAGGAATGTATAAAGCTGTCAATGACTGAGCCCTGTTAACAGGATTATTATTCTGTTCCTGCACACTTATTTTCTCTAATTAATTGTCCTGGTTTTCTTTTCATGCGCTTAGGGTTTTTTTTTTTTTTCTCATTAATTTATACCCAAACTCTCGCTAGCAAATCACTCAATAGTTTATGTATATTAGATAGTTTAATCTGTTTCATTTGCTTGAAGACGTCTCTCCCAGAGCCTGCTGCCATGCTCTGATCTAGATGAGCTGATCACTAGGCCCTCTACACAGCCTTCACTTCACTCTACACTTCCACTCTCCTTCCACCCTCATTGTAGAGACTCCCTTTTGCCCTTGTTACTGGATTCCTGTTTTCTAGAATGCCCTGTCTTGGATTACTGCCTTTTTTCCATGGAGCTTCCTGTAGGAGCTTCCTGAGAAGGTCCATAGACGAGAATTTTTTTTAGACCGTGAAAAATATTTTGGCTAGAAATAGAACTCTAAGTAGGAAATAATTTTCCCTCAAAAGGTTGATGGCGTTGCCCCATTGTCTTTGGGTTTCTGGTATAGTCATCCCTCAGTATCAGCAGGGGATTGGTTTCAGGAGTCCCTGTAGATACCAAATCTGTAGATGTTCAAGTCCCTTACATAAAATGGTACAATATAATGAATACAGTGGACCCTTCGTATCCACGGGTTTTACAACTGTGGATTCAACCAACCATGACTGTATTACTGTTAAGAACTGTGATGCTATACCGTTCTAATTCTTTATCCTTTTATGTAACTTGCCGTTTCTTAACCCCAAAGCTTTTTCTTTGCTCTACAATAATATATAGTTAGAGGTGTACAGTATAGTGAGTCACAATTTTTAAAGGTTATACTCCATTTATAGTTATTATAAAACATTGGCTATATTCTCTGAGTTGTACAATATAGCCTTAATATGGATATTCTGAAATTTCATGATCCTTTGTGAGAGTCTGTTTTCATTCATGAAACTGGGCAGTTGGTGGGCACTTTCAATCTGGAAACAATGGGAAATTTTCTAAATTAATTGATTGATGGTATTGATAATTTTCTTCCTCATTAAAAAAAAAATCTCACTTCTCTTTCTAGAACCCCTTTAATTAGGTGTTGGATCTCCTGGTATGATTTTCTAATTTTTTATGTTTACTCTTCCACATTTCATCTCTGTGTGTTTTTGCTCTGCTTTCTGGAACTTTATCGTCAAACTCTTCTATTAAAGTTTTCTTTTTCCTGTCATCTTCTTAATTCTAAGCTCTTTTTGTTCTCTGAAAATTTCTTTTGTAGTATACTGTGGTATGAATATATTTTTTTCCTTGTTTTTTCTTGTTGTATCTCTTGTTTTCTTTTTCCTTGAATAGCCTTTGTACCCTCAAGTTGTGCTTTTCCAGTTTATTTTTGTAAGTATCCTTTATGTTAGAGGTTTTCTTTTGAACTTTGTGTATCTGTTAATATTTGGTTTAGGACTTACATATAAGAGTGGGAAATGAAAAACCTGATGGGAAACTGTGCATTTGTGTGGTTCTTATTAACTTTGTTATTATTTTTTGGCCATGCCGCATGGCCTTTGGGATCTTAGTTCCCTGACCAGGGATCGAACCTGTGCCTCCTGCAGTGGAAGCGTGGAGTCCTAACCACTGGACCACCAGGGAACTCCCGGTTCTTATTAACTTTAGATCTTACTGTAGAGTGACCCTAATGGACTGTTTTTGGGGGGAATCCCTAAATGTCATTATCTTTAGATTGTTCCTCTTGGGCTGCTTGGATTCCCCAAAATGACATTTTTAATCTGCTTCCTGAAAAGGTGAGGCCAAGTAGCCAGCATTCTGAGAGCTCAATGGTGGAAAAGGTGGGTTTATCTCAGTAATTAGTATGTAAACTTTAACTTACTCTCCCTGCTTTTGGCATAACGTCCCTGCAGTCACTTGTGCCTAGTGCCTAGATTCCATTTGTTTTATTTTCCCCAGAGCAAAAAAACAAAAGCCTTATTTTTCTGCTTAGGTAGGAGAAGACCTTTACCTGGCTGGGCAGTGTCAGGGAGAAAGACTTTCAACTATGTTTCAGCCCCTCCTTTTCTACTTCCAGAATATCTGGTACTGCCAATCTGTGGGCCATCTAGGGATTCTGCAGCGTAAATTAAGTGGCTTCTCAGCTTTCCCCACTGCTGGCTTGGGAGAATTTTGCTTTCCCAGTCAGTTTGCACTTAACTTTTCGCTTTCTAGTTTCTAGATTTTATTGCTGTTGTTTCCTCTTCCATTCTTTTTGTCGTTATGAGTTTATATACTTCAAATTACCTTTTATTTTCATTTTAGTAGGGTTTTGGACAGGATTCAAAGTTAGTGGGTACATTCAACATGCCATGTTTAACTGGAAATTGCCATTTATTTCAGTAATTCTTCTTACTAAATACTTTCCATTTAGTCATTTTATTCATGACCTTGATATTTCTTATTTTTAGTTCTGTTTTCTTAAAGTCAACATTAGAGACTGCTGCATAAAGCAACTATATTCCAATAAAAATTAATTTTAAAAAGATCTATTAAAAAATAAATAAATAGGGACTTCCCTGGCGGTCCAGTGGTTAAGACTTCACCTTCCAATGCAGGGGGGTGCAGGTTCAATCCCTGGTCGGGGAGCTAAGATTCCACATGCCTTGCGGCCAAAAAACCAAAACAGAAAACAGAAGCAGTATTGTAACAAATTCAATAAAGACTTTAAAAAATGGTCCACATCAAAAAAAATTAAAAAATAAAAAAATAAAATAAATAAATAAGAAACTGCTGCAAACAAATGATCTGTTTGAAATGATATGAATATGTCCTGTTACTATCATCCTTAGTGGTTAAAATTTAGTCTTTTGAGCCTTCTTATAGCACTTGTTACAATTAGTGGTTAAAATCCTTAGTGGTTAAAATTTAGTCTTTTGAGCCTTCTTATAGCACTTGTTACAATTAGTTGCTTATGATTTTTTAGGAAAATTTATTCCACGAGAGCAGGAGGTAAGAAACTACTCGGTGAGCAAGATTCATTTCAAGTTACTAAAGTCTGTTGCTGCATTAGCAATGAGGAATTTATTGTTATGCCAGTACTGGTCTATTCTAGTTAACTTCCTCATTGCCTTCCATCTGATGATCTGTTTATGTTTATTCCTTTTCCACTTTCTTTCTTTCCATGGCTAAATCAAAGTTTGAAGAAAAAGCCACTGTTCTCCTAGATTTTACAGTTTGAATGTAGATCATAATAGAATCCCTTTTAGAGTCAGAAATGAATTCAAGCTATCACTTATTCCAGACCACTGCCCACAAAAGGGGATCCCTAAATCATATATAAAAGGTAGTTTACCTGTATTTAGTGATTTCTAGGAATAAGTATGCAACCTCCGCAGTGGCTTGTTTCAATATTTCTCAATGGTGTAGTGAAATTCTTCCTGATGTTTTTGTAGGATGCCCATGTGGGTAGGGCAGTGGTAAGGGAAAAGTGCTTCTTTTTTTTTTCCCCAGGAATAAATAGGATAAGGATGAATAAAGGAAGCAGATAGGCTACAAAGAAAATTAACTAAACTAAAGAGTTTATGTGGAATAGAAGCAGCCGGAGAAGGTAATGGAGGTCAGATGGGACTGAGACTTTGTGAAAATGGAGACAGAGGATTGTCTTGTATTTATTATCTTTATCATTTGCGTTATACTAATAATTGTCTTCTCCAGTGTGCTAAAGTGAATAAAATTGTAAGGGTTAGAAAAGGAATCTTTTTTTTCCTTCTATTTGATAAATTTTAGAGTTAGAAACTATATATACTTAGAGCTTAAGGTAGATTCTGTACAAGAAAGCAGTCAACAGATTTAAACCATTATTAGGTCTAAAGCTATGAAATGCATTGATTGAGCTGCAAGGTCCATGGGGCTTTTCATATATTTGTACATGTTTTGAGAGGGGAAAGATTGAAAGACGGGGTAGATGGATGTTGACCGTCACAACACTAAATAGACAAATCCTTAGACAGCAACATTTGCTAGCTTTATTGGCTATCTTGAAGACATCAGATTGGCAGAATAACTAGCCGGTAGATTATGCAGAAATTGTTCTTGAGTCAGTTTACCCTATTTAAAAAGTTGATTTAAAAGGAAACAGTTATTATTGCCTTTTTCTCCCTTTGGATTTTTTTCTCAATTTGATATTTATTTTGAAATGATATGTGGGCTTGAGTTTAGTGATTAAAAAATAGAGAAAAAATGGAATATCAGGTTTTTTTAAAAACTATCTTACAAAATTAAGTGCCCTTTTATATAGCCTATAACCTATATTACAGAAAAAAAGATTTTCACAAAAGGAAATGGTAGATATTGAAAAAGAAACAGTGTTCTTCTTAGTGCAGTTTCAAGTACAAGTTTCTGAGAAGTTTTTGGTCGTGTACTTTATATGACTATTATATACCATGAAATAAAAAGATACTGCAATTATTTTGGTTTTGTTAAATAAAATGTGTATACTGTAATACAGTTTTGTCATTAAATATTTTAGATATTTATACCAGAATTCAATGTATTTGGAGTAAGGTATTAATAATTCACAATTAACTTCTCTCTTGCAATTTTATAGAACTTTTTTTTTCAAATTTAAAAACTTTTATAATGGAAACTATCAAGAAAAAACCTCTAAGTAGGATAGTCATTGCCCAGTTTCAACAATTATCACCTGGTAGTCAGTCTTTTTTCATCTTACAAATTTGTTTTTAAGTTAATATCACTTCAGAATGCTCTGTGATTAACATATTTCAAAATAAAAAGATCTTATAAATTTGATTGGCTAGATGAAACCTTTTTTTTTCCAAAAGAAAAATAATTACTTTTTATTACATTATCAATTTATTTGGGAAAGATTTTTTGGCCATGTCCCAGGTTTATATTTCTAAGGTAGATCTTGTGAAAAATACAATCATGTTTTCTGCTCTTTCATCAGTTATTAGAGACAAAGATTTTTGTATAGACTTAACAAGTTTGAATATGATTTTAAAAAATTCAACAATAATCACCAAACCTATAAATATATAAGATCTTACCTTTCCTTTTTCTTTTGTCTCTGAGACTGGTGTGTAAGGAGTCTACTCTCTTTCTTCCACAGCATTAAAAAAAAAAAAAAGTATGTCATATGATTTTATTTCACTTTGTTTTAACCTTTGTACCCAGTGAACAGGTGGGAAAAAAAAAAGAAAGAAAGAAACTAGACTTCCTTAGCAAAAGATTGACTAGAAGAATAATTTCTTAAAGTCATCTTTGACTTTTTTAGTGTAACAACTAAGGTGGCTTGCTTAACCTTTGTGATGCTTAATTACTCTTAAAAAATTTAAATATTAACAAATTTACTTTGTGAGTTAAAGTATATAATATTGAGAATGCATAATTTGAAAGATACATTGCTGAAGTGATTTAAGTGTTGATCCTAAAGGTATTTTGTGTTTTGAAAGATTCAAGTTGAAAAGATTCCACCAAGTTTTGTATTCCACTGAGTTTCAACTTTGTTGTTTACTCATTTTTATGACACCATCATTGGTAGTTTTACTGCCAAGTTATAACAGGAGCAGACTGCTCAAAGCATCAAAAGACCCGACCCTTGGCCATTATGTGGGCTTCAAAAAATCAGTTACCTTCCTTGTGCTTCCTTGTGTAACTTCCCCTCTGTAAAATGGACTACTTTACAGCATTAGTTCCCATCTAACTGTAGTAGATATATCAGGCAAAAACATGGTTAAGATTCATTGTTGGTAGTAAATAACCATGGAGTTCAGAGTGAGTTAGATCCAACAAACTTCTCTGGGCTTCAGTATCCTTAATCTGTGAAACAAAGAGATTGAAATAGATGATCTTTTCTATTTGAAATTTCTATGAGCGCATATACCCGTATAAATTGTAGCAGCAGCAGACACATTTTTTTATGCTATAGTAATTGAGGCTCAAAGTGAAGACATCACTTCCTGTTCAATAATGAGACAAAAATAAATAGAAATTCCAGGTTGTCTGTTTCATTATGTTCATCTTTTATTTGGTTATTATGAGATGCTGTCTGTAGGAAAATTTCTGAGTTTAGATTATCTTATTCTGGTACTAGGGTATGAATGTGTAAAGTGTGTGGAGGATAGATATGTGGATCTATGAGGCTTAGTTAGTGATTGTGAAAACTGTTAACGATATCTACATTTGAAAGAGATTGAATAGAATAATTATATTTTGAAACTCAAAGTAGAAATTTATAATATTGAGACTGAGAATTTATCATCAAGCAAGCTTTTTATATGTAAATCTTGAAGTATTTACATGACAACTAGCATCTTACCTCTATTTTTTTCAGAATTTTTCTCTACCCTATTTATAATTGATCTTGCATAGGTAATAAGTGGCACATCACTGGTATTTCTTGTGATTATATGATAAAGATGGTTATTGTTTGTAATTAATTTCATTACTACTACTTACATGATTAGACTTGTAATGTTCCTGTTATATTTTCAAGGAAATTAGCTTATTATTTTGCAGTGCTAAAGTACAGTTGATAATTTGTGAAATATCAATACCAATTTTAATTAAAGCAGTAGATAAAAGGGAATTTAAGCAAAATATATTAATCTAAAGCTATGAATTTTTTAATCAAATTGCACTGTTGGTCTTCCTACTCCCCAGTGCAGTCAGAGCTGTGTTACTTGAGATGATTTACGTGGTAAACTTCCATACAAGATTTCATTTGGTCAAAGAATTCTATAGCTAAAAGATACTTGAAAACCACTATTCTAAAATTTAACTCTCTTGTTTGTCTTGAGGGTATGATAACAAAAAGTGCAAATACTTTCTCATATGTATAAGACTTTAAGGATTTTCTGTGATAATCTTTGTGTTTTTTTTATAAGAAAGTAAAGTGGAGAATAAGGAAATACATGGATTTGGGGATTGAGAAGAGAAGGATGTAAAATAAGTCTGTGTTTTGTTTTATTATAAATTTATTTGTTTTTGGCTGCGTTGGGTCTTCATTGCTGCGCACGGGCTTTCTCTAGTTGCGGCGAGTGGGGGCTACTCTTTGTTGCGGTGAGCGGGCTTCTCATTGTGGTGGCTTCTCTTGTTGCGGAGCATGGGCTCTAGGCACACGGGCTTCAGTAGTTGTGGCACACGGGCTCAGTAGTTGTGGCACACGGGCTTAGTTGCTCCGCAGCATGTGGGATCTTCCTGGACCAGGGATTGAACCCATGTACCCTGCATTGGCAGGCGGATTCTTAACCACTGCACCACCAGGGAAGTCCCAATAAGTCTGTGTTGATGGGGCCAAATTTTGTACAGGTCAAATAAAATTTTTGTGTACATTTATAAGGACTTTTAGATCACAAACTATGGTTAAATAACTTTTAAGTATCCTATTTAATTGAGACTGAGTAAAAGTTAATTGATTTTTCCCCTCAATATTGTAAGAGGAATATTGTATACTTTTGATTTCAGGAAGGAAAAACAAATTAGAAGTGTAGAAGAAGAAACTGAACAGGAAAAACAGGCAGCAGAGGGCATTATCAAAAATATGCCTCCTGAAAAACAAGTCAAGTATATAGAAATGAAAACCATGAATGAGAAATTGTTGCAGGTAATACTAATTACTACTCTGTGCTGGGCATATAGCAGTCTTACTACTAAAAATGTGATCTGAAGGTGGGCAGCATTGGCATCCCCTGAGAGCTTGACTAAACCTACTGATCAGAGTCTTCATTTTAACAAGATGATTCATATGGACATTTGAATTTAGGAAGCACTGATCTAGAAAATTTTGTTTTCTTATGTTGCATAACGACCTAGCTTTTACTCTATTATTCAGCTCTATGCGTCATTCATTTTTGCAGGTCATAAAGATACATGAAACACTTGTTGTTTAATGAACTTTTAATGAAAACATTAAAAGTCCTCTTACACCAGAGCCACATGGATATTTACTTTCCTTTTCTTCCTGCCTAATAAACAGCAAGTCGTTTACTTGCTATGTCCTTAATTTGAACAGCTATTGTCCCCTAATTATGGTGTTTAAATAAGCAATTTGGATGCCTGCTGAGGGATTATTGAGAATCCTCTCAACATTCAGTCATGGTGGTGACTCCGCTTTGCAAGGTAGTGCCCTTTGATGCCCAGATATCCCTTAACCAGTTAACAGAGAATTAGTCCCCACAAATGCCAATAATGAATGTAGTTCTAGTTTCTCAGATAATCCTTTATTGACAATTTAATATAACTTTTTATTTTAGACAGAATTTATAACATATAATGAAACATTGTTGAAAGAATATTATAAAAATGCCAAAATATTATCAAAATATAGCTAATGTCACACAGGGGTGTTTGAATGGGTCAGTTGACCCTTGAACAACTTGGGTGTTAGGCACACTGACCCCTGTGCAGTTTAAATCTGTGTATAATTTATAGTTGGCCCTCAGTATCGAAGGTTCCACATCCACGGATTCAACCATCCATGGATTGAGTAGTACTGTAGTATGTATTTCTTGAAAAAAATCCACATGTCAGTGGACCCATGCAGCTCAAACTTGTCTTATTCAGGGGTCAACTATAAACAGTTCAAGGGTCTTATCCCTAAGAGTGAGCCATATAAATGGCTACAGGTCTTGGCCTTAAAAGAAAATAGGCAAAAGATATGGAAATATGGTTAAAAAGACAAATAAAAATTATAACTTTAAACAGTACCATCATTAATTTGAAGTCTTCTGATATTTGATATTCTCAGAACACAGTGATGGTTCACTGTGAAAACTTCTGGCTCCCTTTAAAAAGCTCATAAGTATTTTAAAAGGTAGATCATGGCAAGGTTTTTAGTAATAATGAAATAAATTGGCAAAAATAGAAATAATGAACGTTAGTAAATTCTAGTCAGATTTTAAGATATGGGTTGAAAACATTTACAAAATTTACTTTGTCACATCTGTATTTGAAATGTTGAGAAAGAAATTATTCTTAATGTAATTCGCATATATATTTGCTTTTTTTTCCTTCTTCTTAGGAATTAGATACACTTCAGCAACAGCTAGATTCACTGAACATGAAAAAAGAGAGCTTGGAATCTGTAAGTAAAAATCAAGTAAAAGTTTTCATATTACTCAGCTACAAAAGAAAATTTAGTTAAATATATTAATGGAACTCATTCAGGTACATATTTATCTAGTAGTTTACTAATAGGAATGTAATAATTTTTTTTCCTGTTCAGGACCGCAAATATCTTAGTTTAGTAAGAAAACAGATTCAGTTATTGTACAAAAATCATTCTGCCTTGCTGAGGCACACAAAACCTAATGGTAATTTAAAACTACCAATGGCATTTTTCACAGAACTAGAACAAAAAATTTCACAATGTATGGAAACACAAAAGACCCCGAATAGCCAAAGCAATCTTGAGAAAGAAAAACAGAGCTGGAGGAATCAGGCTCCCTGACTTCAGACTATACTACAAAGCTACAGTAATCAAGACAGTATGGTACTGGCACAAAAACAGAAATATAGATCAATGGAACAGGGTAGAAAGCCCAGAGATAAATCCACGCACATATGGTCACCTTATCTTTGATAAAGGAGGCAAGAATATACAATGGAGAAAAGACATCCTCTTCAATAAGTGGTGCTGGGAAAACTGGACAGCTACATGTAAAAGAATGAAATTAGAACACTTCCTAACACCATACACAAAGATAAACTCAAAATGGATTAAAGACCTAAATGTAAGGCCAGACACCATAAAACTCTTAGAGGAAAACATAGGCAGAACACTCTATGACATAAATCACAGCAAGATCCTTTTTGACCCATCTCCTAGAGAAATGGAAATAAAAACAAAAATAAACAAATGGGACCTAATGAAACTTAAAAGCTTTTGCACAGCAAAGGAAACCATAAACAAGACAAAAAGACAACCCTCAGAATGGGAGAAAATATTTGCAAACGAAGCAACTGACAAAGGATTAATCTCCAAGATTTACAAGCAGCTCATGCAGCTCAATATCAAAAAAACAAACAACCCAATCCAAAAATGGGCAGAGGACCTAAATAGACATTTCTCCAAAGAAGATATACAGATTGCCGACAAACACATGAAAGGATGCTCAACATCACTAATCATTAGAGAAATGCAAATCAGAACTGCAGTGAGGTATCACCTCACACCGGTCAGAATGACCATCATCAAAAAACCTACAAACAGTAAATGCTGGAGAGAGTGTGGAGAAAAGGACACCCTCTTGCACTGTTGGTGGGAATGTAAATTGATACAGCCACTATGGAGAACAGTATGGAGGTTCCTTAAAAAACAAAAAACAGAACTACCATATGACCCAGCAATCCCACTACTGGGCATATACCCTGAGAAAACCATAATTCAAAAAGAGACATGTACCACAATGTTCATTGTAGCACTATTTATAATAGCCAGGTCATGGAAGCAACCTAAGTGTCCATTGACAGACGAATGGATAAAGAAGATGTGGCACATATATACAATGGAATATTACTCAGCCATAAAAAGAAACGAAATTGAGTTATTTGTAGTGAGGTAGATGGACCTACAGTCTGTCATACAGAGTGAAGTAAGTCAGAAAGAGAAAAACAAATACCGTATGCTAACACATATATATGGAATCTAAAAAAAAAAAATGGTTCTGATGCACCTAGGGGCAGGACAGGAATAAAGACGCAGACTAGAGAATGGACTTGAGGACACAAGGAGAGGGAAGAGTAAGTTGGGATGAAGTGAGAGAGTAGCACTGGCATATATACACTAGCCAATGTAAAACAGGTAGCTAGTGGAAAGCAGCCACATAGCACAGGGAGATCAGCTCGGTGCTTTGTGACCACCTAGACGGGTGGGATAGGGAGAGTGGGAAGGAGACGCAAGAGGGAAGGGATATGGGGATATATATATACATATAACTGATTCACTTTGCTATATAGCAGAAACTAACACAACATTGTAAAGCAATTATACTCCAATAAAGATGTTAAAAAAAAAACATACAAACAAGAGACTAAAAACAAATGAAGAGGGAGAAGTCAGTTCATTACTTTAAAGATGTAAAAGCTTGCGTTTGTTTTATTATTTGTTTATTTAAAGCGTTTTTAAATTCACAAAACATGTTTTTTATGAAAAAATTGAATAAGATGAAAGTAAAAATGCCTATTTCTTTTCCCTCTTTCCAGACAGAACTGCTCTCACATTTATTGAGTGATTACTATGTGCTGTTTTTGAGCTCTTTACATATGTCACCAGCATTGTCATTTTATCTTCACAGCAATCCTATAATCCTACCTTCATTTTACTGTTGAGAAAAACCTTAAGTGGGATGTACACTGGATATGCTGTCTGCAGCTTTTTTTTTTTTTAACCTAACATTCTCTCTTGAATGTCTATTCATGTCAGCTCTTAAGATATCTTTCTCATTATTTGAAATTACTGCATTGTATTACATTGTATGACTATATATAGCACAGCCTTGTAGATGACTAGGTTGTTTATATTGATAGTTTTTTGAGATTATAAAACAATGCTGTAGTGAAAACACACATTTTATGCAAAGTTACTACGAGTGTATCTTAAGATAAATTTCTTGCATTGGGTCAGAAGGTACAAACTTCTAAAACGTTGTAACATTGACAAATTGCCTTCCAAAAATGTTCCATTTTCTACTCCTAATCTCAATGTATGAGAGTGCGTATTTCCCCCTGTACTCATTAACAGCTGCATTATCCATGCACCTTTTCCATTTTTACTTGTTTAATAGTTTAAAATTAGTATCTTGTTTTAATTTTCATTTATTTATACAAAAAGTTGAGTATCTCTTTATATATTTGTTGGCCAATGTATTCTTTTTCTGCAAACTACCTTCCCACTGTCTGTACATCAAATCTTGCCTGCCTTTCTTGATTTCCTGTGTATTCAGGTAGCTATAACGATGAGAGGATTAGTAACAATTGTAAATTGACATGATTGCTTTCACCTAGCTTGCAAAAGAAATAAACCATGAGTATTTTGTAATCATTCTTTTGGAAATTTGCTATTGAAAAAACTAGTTTGCTTAAAAATATTAAGACGATTTTCTATATCCAGTTGTCTACATGTGGGTACACAGAATTTTTATTTTCTTTGATCTCTGTGGTAATAAAAATATGCTTCAAGGAATAAGGACTGCATTTATATAGTATTAATACAGCCAGCTTTCAGAATTCCTCACTATCTTTTTAGGGTGTGTAGGAGAGAGTTAGGTCTTATTTCATTGGCAGATTTAGTTTCCACAGGAAGAGGTGTAGGGTATAACCTTGGAGTTAGTGTTTCTATTGATGCCACTCTACTTTGGCATTAGTACATGTATGCCTAAAATTACATGAATTTAAAGAAATTTACAGTATTCTCAAATGAAGAAAATGTAGATCCTAATTCTGTTTAACTTTAGCTGGATTCCTTTGTAGGTCTTTTTGGTGCGGGGGGAGATTTGTTCTTCAAGATAACATCATGTCAAGTATCAATCAAGTAGTGTTTATTGCATATCTGCTGTATGCTCCCTACTGTGCTAAGTATTGCTGATTCAGTTCATAGGAGTGTGAAAAAAATCAGGTGAAAGGTCAACATGAGCTTGAGTCTTCAGGGGTGGTTTTATCAAGATGCAATAATGAACATGTCTATAGGTGGTTAAGCAAAAGGGAAGGGGAAGGTACTATGAAAAGGGATACATCAAAATGTCTGCATTTTTTCTGTCGGTATTTTATTATCATGCCTTTTCACCTGAAGCTAATACATTACTTAAGCTGTGTATATAACCCTTTGCCTATGGACTTTCAAACATTTCCTTTTGTTCACTTTTTCCTTTTTTTAAGATTCCTTCTCTTTTGCTTTCAAAAAGGAGGAGGTCTCCCCTCTTAAAAATCTTGTTCATACTGTGGGCCTGGTTTCAGATATCATTAACTTTTTTTTTTTTCATGATTAACTTTTATTTTTGTTAACTTAGAAAAATTATTTAGATATCAGATCATCAGTTTTCTCATCTGTAAAATAGAGATGATAGTACTATCTTACAGAGTTGCTTTGAGTGTTAGAGATAGTGTATAAAAAATATGAAGTATAGTGCCTGGCACAGAATACGTGCTCAATAAATAACAGCTTCAAATGTCATTTTCATCATCATAATCACCACTACCACCAACATCCCTCGCTCTTTTGGTTATCATTTAAAATGATCACATCCCTTATTTTCTCTTTGTGAACAGTAGAACAGTGGTGAATACATGATAATTTTACTACTCATGTCTATTAGTTTCCTAGTGCTGCTGTAATAAAGTATCACAAACTGGGTGATATAAAACAACAAATTTTCTTGTAGTTCTGGAGGCTAAAAGTCTAAAATCAAAGCATCAGCAGAGACTTGCTTCTTCTGGGACACTAGGTAGAATCCTTCCTTGCCTCTTCCTAGCTTCTGGTGCTGGCTGTCAATCCTTGGCATTTGTTCCTTGACTTGTAGCTACAACACTCCATTCTTTGCCTATATCATCAAATGGCATTCTCCTCAGGTGTCTCTGTTTTTATCTCTTCTCTTCTAATAAAGAGCAGTTAATACTGGATTAAGGTCCACTTTAATGACCTCAAGATAATCTTAACTTGATTAAATCTGCACAGACTCCATTTCAAATTAGGTCATGTTCACAGGTGCTGGAGATTAGGACTTCAGCATACATTTTGGGGGGACATAATTCAACCCATAACATTGTAGGAAAGCATATATATGATCTATTCAGGGGAAAATATCTTCCCTCTAGAGATCAGTTCCTTGGACTTTGGATTGGGTTTTGTGGTTAAAGTTATACATACATCGTTACATTTTCTTTATTATCTTCCCATTGGTAAAGATGTCTTTATCTTTGTTTAGGTCTTATATTTAGAAAATAAAATAAACTAAAGCTACCACCTTCTTGTGAATCTTAGACTGAAAATTGCTTATGAAAGTATATAGGGATTTATTTTTATTCTTCCATGTTTAGAAACATGCTTTGTAGCATTATTGAGTACTCTAGGTTCTTGATATCTCTATTTAAAGATGCTGGTAGTTTAAATTTGTCCTTAGTCTTATAAACTGAAAACTATTTGAATAGTTTTTGATAAAATACTAAAATTATTTTAATTCTCTTCAGGAAATAGCACACTCCCAGGTAAAACAGGAGGCTGTATTGTTGCATGAAAAACTTTATGAGTTGGAGTCCCATCGAGATCAGATGATTGCAGAAGACAAAAGCATGGGATCCCCAATGGAAGAGAGAGAGAGATTACTTAAGCAGGTAGGAAAAACAAACATACTTATTTTAATATGTCAGGATTTGGTAAATATATCAGTATGTTTTATTTAAGGCATATGAATTGAACAGAAAGCTAATAAGCTTATTTTCTTAAAAAACAGTGAAAAGTGAACTCCATCTAAATTAATATGAACTGCTTGACCAAGAAGATCTAGGTAAAAGTCATTTCTCAAATAAACTTTTTTTTTTTTTTTTTACTTAAATCCTTATTTTATATGGTCTTCATGCATATTTTGGTCATTTTTTCATGTTTTGGATCCTTATAAAAAAAACTTGAAACTCTTCTTATTGGTCAGTAAATAATTAATCTTATTGAAGATGTATTCCATTATTTGTTTTGGGCCTCATATTTAGAAAATGAAGTGCCCCAAGGCTGACGACTTTGTGTGGTTATTTCTATCAGTGCCACCATGAAGTGAATGGAATTAAAATGTCCTGTGAAATCACAGTATGTCACCATGTTATGTCACATGTGTTCAGTAGCTTTCTTACTATCCCAAGGCTGGCTTTAATTTAGCCTATTGTTTATCCTGAGACACCCTAAATATACAGCCCTTAGGAGCCTATATATTTGGGAGCACCTCTAGTCAGGAACCTACAAATGGGACTCCTTTGTGGTCTTAGATTGAATCCAGTGGGTTTGCAGGAACCTTAGGGATCAACTCAGGAGCTATTTAAGTGTTAGAATCATTCTAGAAAGATATCAAAATCTAGAATCTCTGAAGTTCCTTGGAAAGAGATCATTGAAGGCAGGGGATGAAGAGTGATCTTGGGATAGAATTTCTAGATAGAATACAGAATGACTAGTTAAATTTGAATTTCAGATAAGCAGTGAATAATCTTTTAGAATAAATATATACGTAAAGATAATAAGTGTATTCCAAATACATACCACAAAAGTTATTCATTGTTTTTCTGAAATTCAAATGTAATGGGGATTGCTAAATCTGGCAGCCCTACCGTGTGCGTGGGTTGGGGGTGGGGAGCAGGGGGAGCAGGGGTGGGGAGACAGGCTCAAAAATCCTAGATATTTATGTA
This sequence comes from Balaenoptera borealis, assembly GCF_965194805.1. Classification (NCBI taxonomy): domain Eukaryota; kingdom Metazoa; phylum Chordata; class Mammalia; order Artiodactyla; family Balaenopteridae; genus Balaenoptera; species Balaenoptera borealis. Next base: position 47,800,437 of record NC_138865.1, on the reverse strand, counting down.
AATTGATCCAGGCCTGAAGTTGTGTTAACTTCTTGGTGCCATGTGGATAGGTATGGATATTTATCAGTCACCACTCTTCCTTTGAGGAGGAAAGAAAAATCTGTGAATAGTTCCCTAATGATGTTCCTTTTAACTTCAACGGTTGAATTTCAAGAAATAAGTTCAAAGCGACTAGATTTGATATTTTAGTACACACCCTAGAAGGAAAATCTTTAAGATAGCCTAACAATGAGTAATTCTTTAAATTCTGTTTTCTCTTTATGCCTTTATAGGTTAAAGAAGATAATCAGGAAATAGCCAGCATGGAGCGACAGTAAGTACTTCTACACTAGGACATTTTACATTCATTTCTCATCTTTTAAATTGCATTCTAAATGTGTAAGAGGTGCATATTGTTACAGTCATTTTTTCTGTGATTCACATTGACAATATTGATGCAGCTTTCAGTTTGATTTATAGCTTTAAATAATTCTTTGACTGTTTAGTTAAGAGCCATTACATAGTATAATTGCTTTTTAAAAACAGCTTTATTGTGTTATAATACATACCATACAATTCACATATTTAAAGTGTACAATTCAGAGTTTTTTAGTATATTCACAGAGTTGTGCAACCACCACCTCAGTCAATTTCAGAACAGTTCAGTCACCCCAGTAGAAACCCATATCCCTTAACCATCACACCTCTCATCCCCCATTCCCAGCCCTAAGCAACCACTGTACCTTATGTCTCTGTAGATTGGCCTGTTCTGGACATTTTATATAAATGAAAGCATACAATATATGGTCCTATGTGGCTGGATTCTTACACTTAGCATAATGTTTTCAGGGTTCATCTGTGTTGTAGCATGTATCAGTATTTCATTTCTTTTTATTCCCAAATAATAATCCCATTGTGTGGCTATACCATATTAATTTATCCGTTCATTAATTGATGGACATTTGGATTGTTTTTATTTTTTGGCTGTGATGGATCATGCTGGTATGAACAATCGTGTACATGTTTTTGTGTGGACATATATTTTCGCTTCTCTTGGGTATTTACCTAGGAGTGGAATTTACCTAGGAGTGCTGGTTCTTACGGTAACTCTATATTTAACTTTTTGAGGAGGTGCCAGACTATTTTCCAATGCAGCTGCACCATTTTACATTTTCACCAGCAGTGTATAAGTGTTCCAGTTTCTCCATGACCTCATCAACACTTGTTATTATCTGTCATTTTTGATTACTGTGTAGCCGTCATAGTAGGTGTGAAGTGGTATCATTGATTTGCATTTTCCTGATGATTAATGAATGATGTTGAACTTTTTTTCCTGTACTTATTGGTCATATATATATATTCTTTGGAGAAATGTCTATTCACATTCTTTGCCCTTTTTTTTTTGTTTTATTTAGTTAGTTATTTATTTTTTATAGATCATTATTGGAGTATAATTGCTTCACAATACTGTGTTAGTTTCTGTTGTACAAAAAAGTGAATCAGCCATATGCATACATATATCCCCACATCCCCTCCCTCTTGAGCCTCCCTCCCACCCTCCTTATCCCACCCCTCTAGGTCATCGCAAAGCACCAAACTGATCTCCCTGTGCTTTTGCCCATTTTTAAATTGGGTTATTTATTGTTTTATTATTGAGTTGTAAGAGCTCTTTATGTATTCTAAATAAAGTCTCTTATCAGATAAATGATTTGCAAAATTTTTCTTCCATTATTTGGGTTTTCTTTTCACTTTCTTTATGGTGTCCTTTGAAGCACAGAAGTTTTAATTTTTTAAGACTTTATTTTTTTAATAAATTTATTTATTTTATTTATTTATTTTTGGCTGCATTGAGTCTTCATTGCTGCGCACAGGCTTTCTCTAGTTGCAGCAAGCGGGGGCTACTCTTTGTTGCGGTGCCCGGGCTCCTCATTGCAGTGGCTTCTCCTGTTGCGGAGCACGGGCTCTAGGTGTGCAGGCTTCAATAGTTGTGGTGCACAGGCTTATTTGTTCTGCGGCATGTGGGATCTTCCCATACCAGGGGTCGAACCTGTATCCTCTGCATTGGCAGGCGGATTCTTAACCACTGTGCCACCAGGTCCCAGTAGTTTTAAATTTTGATTATATCTGGTTTATTTATTTTTTTCTTTTGTCGTTTGTGCTTTTGGTGTCATATGTAAGAAACCAATGCCTAGTTCAATTTCATGAAGATTTATGCTTATGTTTTTTTATTTAAGTGTTTTATAGTTTAGTTCTTATGTTTAGATCTATGACCCACTTTTAGTTAACTTTTGTGTATGGTATGAGGTAGGAGTCCAGTTTTATTCTTTGCTTGTGCATATCCAGTTATCCCAGCACCATTTGTTGAAATATTCTTTCAACAAATATTATTTAATGTTCTTTCTCTGTTTAATTGTTTTGGCACCTTTGTCAAAAATCAATTGTAGGGGCTTCCCTGGTGGCACAGTGGTTGAGAATCTGCCTACCAATGCAGAGGACACGGGTTTGAGCCCTGGTCTGGGAAGATCCCACGTGCCGCGGAGCAGCTGGGCCCGTGAGCCACAATTACTGAGCCTGCGCGTCTGGAGCCTGTGCTCCACAACAAGAGAGGCCGTGATAGTGAGAGGCCCGCGCACTGCAATGAAGAGTGGCCCCCACTTGCCACAACTAGAGAAAGCCTTCGCACAGAAACGAAGACCCAACACAGCCATAAATAAATAAATAAAAATTAAAAAAAAAAAAATCAATTGTATATAGATACAGGGTCTTATTCCTAGGCTCACAATTCTATTCCATTGTCTGTCCTTAAAAGGATATGTCTGTCCTTATTCCAGTATCATACTGTCTTGATTACTATAGCTTTGTAGTAAGTACAACTGCTTTTGTTAAAATTTTAACCCATATAATCTTCTCTCAATGGTAAATTTTCTCTTATTTTCTAACTTTTCAGACAAACTTGCTAACTTAGTTTAGTTTATATAAACCTACAAAAAGAAGGTTGCTAAAGATTTTTTATTCTCTTAATATCACAAGTAAAGCTCAAAAGAAGGCTGGGGAAGGGTCTGCTGTTGAAGTCAGGCAAGCCAACATTCTCAGAACACACTTGTACTCTAAATACGAATCATGAAAAAAGATTTTTCTCTCAAAATTTATAGTATTGTCCTCAGAATAAAGCATACTATTTATTGATATTGTTTCTGCAGATTCGAAAAGATTTAAGATTTCGTAACATCATCACTAAATGTTTTTACTGAATATCTAAATTGTCTGCCATAAATTCATTAAATAATATTTTCAACAGGTTAACAGATATAAAAGAAAAAATAAATCAGCTTAATGAAGAAATTAGACAACTTGACATGGATTTAGAAGAACACCAAGGTAATTTTTAAAATATATTTATGATGTATAATATAGATACATAGCAGTATTTATACAGTATTAACTTGGGCCTCAGGGACTGTTTACCTGGGGTTTATTATTTAATTCTTTGTGATATCACTAAGTTTAACTCTTAAAATACTAAACTATTAAAATATTTAGTAGTAGTAACTAAATATTATAGTAAGTATTGAATCATTTAAGTAATATTTTAAATATTATAGTTAGTATTGAATTTTAATAGTAACTAAATATTTTAATAGTAACTAAATATTATAGTTAGTATTGAATTATTTAAGCCAACTAAAAACTTATATAACTTAAAATGGTTATATAATGGCAAGAGTTTATTTTGTTTTGCAAAGAAATTTTTTTGTTAATTGGGATATAGTTGTTTTACAATGTTGTGTTAGTTTCTACTGTACAGCGAAGTGAAGTAGAGTTCCCTGGGCTATACAGCAAGAAATTTTTTTTTTAATCAAGTAAAACGGTTTAAAGTTGCTCACAGATTTCTAAGTTATACTTCTTCAGTATTGTCAGCTATTAACTGGGGTAAGTGGTAGAGTTACAGGGGAGTGAGGATCAAGTCACAAATATCACAAAAAATGCAGGAAGAATTATTCGCTAGGGGACCCACTAATGTGGTGGCAAGTACTGATTATTCCAGTCCTCTCTCAGCTTTCCCCAGCAGTGGGATTTGAAGAGCCAAGGCAGGGACCAGAGCACTTGTGGTGGAAATGCTGGGGTGGGGATTTGGGAGCTACAGAGTATGTGTGGTTGAGGGAAGAGTTTGGGCATCACAGGTTCCTAACCAGCTTGTCTCTAACAAGGGAGGAAAAGCTGGGTTACTATGGCACTTTAATCACAGATTAACTGCAAACCAGTTAACATGCTATTGAATTATCAAGAGATGACTATATATTCTTATGAGTTAGATATTCTATTGTAAATAATATGCCTATTATGGCTAAAGAAACATTCATAGCAGGGGAAAAGGGTGTTCTTTTCCTAAATTAATTTTTTATTTCAATTTTAATGCAGTGTATTAGTTTTATTTATACATTTTATTGATTTATGAATAATAGCATTAGCTACTATTAATTGATTACTTACCTGGAACTGGTTACATTGTGATCTTTGCAGGAACACTTTGAAGGCTTCTGACCTCTTTTATGCTTGTTGAAACTCAGAGAAGTTAACTCAAATTCTTACAGCTAGTAAGGGGTAAAGTCTAGATATAAACCAAGTTCTCTTTGACCCCAAAGTGTTAGTTCTATTGCCCAAACCTACTCTTGGCTTTCTGATATGAAGTGCTTTATTTGTGAAATAAAAATATTCTTGTGAAATGCTTACAGTCTTATTTACATGTGGCTACATGTAAACAAGACATCTAAAATCAGACAAACTTTTTAAGTCCTGGTTATTAGGTAAGTAAACTTATCTGAGCTTTCATTTTCTCATCTGCAAAATGAATATAGTGGTCCTACCTCACTAAGATTTACGAATAGTAAATGGTACACATGGAAAGGTAGGTTCACAATAAATTGTTACTAAGGTCATGTTGTTTTCTTTATTAAATTATTTTATTGCTTTTAATTTATGTAGATCTAGTATATAGATTTTCTTTGTTAATAAATTATTCTGAGAAATCTGATAATGTTCTTGATTTCAGATGCTTTATGGGATACAGTGTAAATAATATTCCTCCTTCTAAATTTAAATTTCTAGCAGAATTCTATTTATTTTTCCTGTAAAATAACTCATTTGGGGGTAACAATTTATTATTAATTGCTAGTTCTACGATAAATAGAATGCTTTGAATTGTAGCTTCCCTTTTCCTTTTTGTTTTCGTAAATTCTTTGTCCTTTTTTTTTTTTTTCTTTTTTTCTGGCCGCACCACAGCTTGTGGGCTCTCAGTTCCCCAACCAGGGATCGAATCGGTTCCTCCTGCAGTGGAATTGAGGAGCCCTAACCACTGGACCACCAGGGAATTCCCTGTCCTTTTTGATTAATGTAGAAAGACACAATCTATAATGTAATGTAATAGTAGCAAAAAAGCATATATATATGTACATATAAAAATATATGTGATATATAAATATTATGTATTGTATGTTCACATATATATCAATGCATTAGTTTTTTGTTCTTCTACTACACTTTGATCATCCTGGATTATTGGTTCAGCAGCACAGGGGTTTTTATTAGAAGGTCACTTGTTAGTTCAGGACCTCATTATTTCTTTCCTGAACTATTTCAATAGTCGACTAACTGGTCCCCCGATGTCCAATCTTGCTCCCTCTCAGATTCATACACCACAGTGTTGCCAGAGTGACTTATGTGAAATGTGATTCTGTATCATTCTCCACTTAACAGTGGTTCCCCATGACCTACAAGATAAAGTTTAAGAATCTCTGTATGGCATTCTAGTCCCTCCATAATCTGGCCTGTACATTGTCAGCCTCCTCTCCTACCCCTCAGCATCTCTATCCTTACATTCTAAGAATAATAATAATAATAATCTACCAGTGGTACCTCACACCTCACCCTCTTTATCATACATCAAAGGATTGTTTCATGCTCAATCCTTTGCTCCTATTATTTGTTCCCTTTTCTTGAATGTTCTTTTCCCTGTTACTTACTTTACTAACTTCTCATTTTTTAAGATCTAGCTCAGGTTTCCTTTCATATCCAACATAGTAACCCTAACTTCTCTCCCTGACCTATTTCTGGGCTGGGCTAAGTGAGTGATCCCCTCCGTTATCAGAACACACGGCGTAAATGTATTGACCACTTTACTTTACCACTTTCTACTTAGGTGTTTGTCTTTTCCCTTAGGCTATACATCCTCCAGGGCAGGGACTGTGTCTTGTTCACTTTGGTAACCTCTTTCATCAACACTGCCTGGGAAAATAAACATTCAATAAGTCTTTGTGGAATGAATTAAACAGTCCTGTATTTTATTTATATATTTTTTTAATAATTATTATTTTTTTTGGCTGCACCGTGCAGCTTGTGGGATTTTAGTTCCCCATCCAGGGACTGAACCCAGGCCCTCAGCAGTGAGAGCATGGAGTCCTAACAGCTGGACAGCCAGGGAATTCCCAGTCCTGTATTTTAGAAGGGAAAGATTTGTAGAATGAATTAAAGGTGAGAGTTGGGCTCTAGTCACTTCTTTGGACCCTCTAGTTCTTAAGATATACAAATGCACTCTTATCTACAGAGAGAGCTTGATTAGTTAGCAACAGTTTTATTACTTTTTAGAGGATTCCTACCTTCGATTTATGATTTCCAGTAAAGAGGTGGATTCTTATCTACATCTGCATTCTCAGCAGTCCCTTGACTCAAGATTGTGGATAATCTGCTCCTTAAGATGTGGAGGATTATCAAGTTATTTTGACTTTCTGGTCCATACTTATCTCTGCCCCCAGCTTTATTCCTTTTGGCCCATTTTATTAATTTCTTAGATGTTACCTGGTTTCTTCCATTTATGGCACCTGTGTGTAATCCAGCTAGGCCACCTTTTGCCTTGTAGGGGTTCTGGTTAACATAACATTTAAACCATAAATGTGTTTGTACATGTCTGACTTTGTTAGCACTTGCTCCAACCCTTCAGTTTTCAAATAAACTTTTAAAAGGTTTGTATAATTCATTCTAAATTTAAAGGCATCCTTTGATACTGGTTTAGGTACAGTTATGTTCTCTGCTAGATATTAATGGTGGTCCTGTAATCCAACAGCTTCTTCAAGTTCATCATATTTTTGCACTTTTTAAGTCCTTAAAGTTATAATTTGCTAAAAGTTACATTGTCTCAAAGTTAACTAGATAAAATCAATTAACAGTTATTTGGCTATTCTACAAAAATCTTCATTATTCCTAGATTATCAGTTTCTGTGACAATCTGGATAATGCAGAAAAAATCCTCATAATACACTTACACTTTTGACCAATTCTAGATGGGCTTCTTTGCTCTCAAATCTTTATTTAGTCTTTGTAAGTAATTTTTAAAGGTGAAATAATCTCATAACAGAGAATTTTCATTATAATAAGATGTCTTTACTTTTTTAAACTGCTGGGGGATTTAATCCTATTATGTTAAGTATTTGTTAGACTTCACCCCTACAGTAGTTTTTACTTTATTGCTGGATCAGGTAATTTTGTTATATGGGTTCTAAAAATATTTAGGTTTAAATATGTGTACTATCCTATATTTTAGCAGGAAAGGAATTGTTAACTATTTTTGCTAACTAGAAGCAGTGAGAAATAGCTCTATTGAAAGTTGTTATATGGTCAGAATTCAGCTACAATCTGCATCATTATTAAAGCAGAGCACTATTGGCAGATGCCATGCTACTTTTCAGAAAAGCCTGATTTCTCCTGGAATCCATCCTGATTTCTCCTTTCTCAGCTGAAGTGCCAACCATTAAATATTTACTTAATTGTTGCTTTTTAAAATGCTCCTTCTGTATGAGAAAGGGAAAGTAATGGAAAAGGCGTTGTAGCTCTAGGTGAAGGCAACAAGATAATAGTAGCCTATATTCTCATTCAACATAAGATATTATTTTTATTATTCTTTTACCTAAAGATTTACTTCTAACATATAGTTGAGTAATTAGTTTTTGATAAGGTAATTGTTGACTAAGAAAATTTATTCTCACCACAAATTAATTTTTGTATATTTCATATTGAAGGTCCCTCAAAGTAAATGGTGTTTATTGGTCCACTTAACTCAGGCCTCTACTGTACTCTTCACTATATTCCGTTAAATTCTAAAAAGAGCAGTGTTACTATTTTAAGACACGACAAAACCTTTCATGGTGTAGGAACACAAAATAAGTGATTGTCTATGCAGAACTCCTGAGCCTTTTGAAATTTGGTTAATTCTCAGCTTTACCCAGTGCAGCATAGGTTTAGACTTTCTCAGGTCTGCTAAATTAGTTACCATTTGTCCATCTGCTTCCAGCTTCCAAAATTTTATTACTATTGTTTCCTCTCCTATTTTCCTCATTGCTGGGAGTTTGACCTTTAAAAATTCTTTTTACTATAATTTTAGTGGAGTTTGGGGGGTAGGGCAGGTTAGGGTTAGATGTGCATGTTCAACCTACCATCTTTGTCAAAAAATTACCAGTTATAAACTTACCCAGAATTTCTTTTTTTTTTTTTAAACATCTTTATTAGAGTATAATTGCTTTACAATGGTGTGTCAGTTTCTGCTTTATAACAAAGTGAATCAGTTATACATATACATGTGTCCCCATATCTCTTCCCTCTTGCGTCTCCCTCCCTCCCACCCTCCCTATCCCACCCCTCTAGGTGGTCACAAAACACCGAGCTGATCTCCCTGTGCTATGCGGCTGCTTCTCCCTAGCTATCTATTTTACGTTTGGTAGTGTATATATGTCCATGCCACTCTCTCACTTTGTCCCAGCTTACCCTTCCCCCTCCCCATATCCTCAAGTCCATTCTCTTGTAGGTCTGCATCTTTATTCCCATCTTGCCCCTAGGTTATTCTGACCATTTTCTTTTTTTTTTTTAGATTCCACATATATGTGTTATTAGCATACGGTATTTGTTTTTCTCTTTCTGACTTACTTCACTCTGTATGACAGTCTCTAGGTCCGTCCACCTCACTACAAATAACTCAGGTTCATTTCTGTTTATGGCTGAGTAATATTCCATTGTATATATGTGCCACATCTTCTTTATCCATTCATCTGTCGACGGACACTTAGGTTGCTTCCATGTCCTGGCTATTGTAAATAGAGCTGCAATGAACATTTTGGTACATGACTCTTTTTGAATTATGGTTTTCTCAGGGTATATGTCCAGTAGTGGGATTGCTGGGTCGTATGGTATTTCTATTTTTAGTTTTTTAAGGAACCTCCATACTGTTCTCCATAGTGGCTGTATCAATTTACATTCCCACCAACAGTGCAAGAGGGTTCCCTTTTCTCCACACCCTCTCCAGCATTTATTGTTTGTAGATTTTTTGATGATGGCCATTCTGACCAGTGTGAGATGATATCTCATTGTAGTTTTGATTTGCATTTCTCTAATGATGAATGATGTTGAGCAATCTTTCATGTGTTTGTTGGCAATCTGTATATCTTCTTTGGAGAAATGTCTATTTAGGTCTTCTGCCCATTTCTGGATTGGGTTTTTTGTTGTTTTGATATTGAGCTGCCTGAGCTGCTTGTAAGTTTTGGAGATTAATCCTTTGTCCCTTGCTTCATTTGCAAATATTTTCTCCCATTCTGAGGGTTGTCTTTTCGTCTTTATGGTTTCCTTTGCTGTGCAAAAGCTTTTAAGTTTCATTAGGTCCCATTTGTTTATTTTTGTTTTTATTTCCATTTCTCTAGGAGGTGGGTCAAAAAGAATCTTGCTGTGATTTATGTCATAGAGTGTTCTGCCTATGTTTTCCTCTAAGAGTTTGATAGTGTCTGGCCTTACGTTTAGGTCTTTAATCCATTTTGAGTTTATTTTTGTGTATGGTGTTAGGGAGTGTTCTAATTTCATTCTTTTACATGTAGCTGTCCAGTTTTCCCAGCACCACTTATTTAAGAGGCTGTCTTTTGTCCACTGTATATTCTTCAGGCTCTGTTATCGTCATTGTTCTATCTTTTCTCTGATCTCACAAACTGACTTTTGTACTTTGATGGTAAATTTCAATGGAAAACTAGTATAATTGCTTGGAAGCTTTGGACAGTCAAAAATGCAACATAACCCCTTTCAGTCAGACTGACCCAAAACCCAACACACTATTAGATTTTCTGTACACAGACCAGGTGCCCTGCCGGTATTGCCAGAGCTGCCACCAGTTAGGAAGCTATAAATTGAGAATTTTTCCACTTGACAATATTAAATACCATATTGTTTTTCACCCCAAGTTAGGTTGTAAGCCCTGGAAAAATTCAAACTTGTAAATTTTTGTTATCTTTCAAGGAAGAGCCAGGGATGCTCTGTTAGAAAAGTGACTGTGTTTAAGCCATGGATAAAACATTCTTAAGGGAATTTTGGTTTATATTGTTAAGATACCCAGAATTTCTGAAGAGTTTTAATCACCTTGAATATACTTCATTTTATGGGTGGGTGTGGGTGTGTGTGTGTGTTGCCTCAAATGACCATTCTCGTGTATTGTCATTAACTGTGCAAATTATCAGTCAGCATCTAAGAGGTTACCCCTTCCTACTTTTTAAAAATTTTCCTTAAAGTAGTTAAAGTTATTTTAAAGACTCCAATTAACTTATTTTTTTAATTGTGTACTTTTTATATACAAATCTGGTGTGTGCTTAATGTGGAAAATTCAAGCAATACAAAAGTGTATAAAGTAAAAATCATCTCCTTTCTCCTCATACTCATCCCATTCTTCAGAGGTAATCATTGTTTACAGTTTGATATGTATAGCCTTTTAGACTTTTTTCTATACATGGCATATATATATATATATTTAATGTATATATATTTAATTGAGTGATACAGTTCTTCTGAGCTGAGTCTTCTCTTTTAACTGTATATAATGAACATTCTTCCATATGAGGATGTATATACTTCATTCTAAGAAGTATAGCATAGTAGCCAATGTCAGGGCTTTAAAGCCAGACTAAGAATGGTCCCTGGCATATATTTAAGTACTTACGAAAACTATTAGCTATAGTCATGTTGATATTCTTGTTAAATAGTATTAGCTGTATCCACATTGACATTAGGTTGTTTCAGTTTTTCACTACCAAGAACAATGCTGCAGTAAATAACCTTGATACATACATGTTTGTTAATTTGTATATTTCTATAGGCTAAATTTCTAGAAGTAAAATTTTGAATAGAAAGTTACTTATGTATACAATTCTGATTATTTCTGAAAATTTCTTTCCAGAAATGGTTGTACCAGTTTATACATCCAGCAGCAGTATGTGAAAGTGCTTCCTCACCAGTGCTAGTTACTTCTCTGACGGTTCACTGTTCTCAAAGGCCTGAATTTGTAGTACTACCATGATCCACGAGGTGGAGCTAATTTTCTGGATATCTGCATGCTCAGACAAGGCTTAAGGAACACAGTTAACAAAGTACAGTCACATTTCTCACCAAGAAGGATTTTTGGGCATTATTGCTCACTACAAATTATTCCTTCAATTTTAGAGTACAGTATCTTCCCAAAGATTGATAAAATCTTTGATAAAATGGCATTGATAAAACCACAGAATATCATGTGGTTATTAATACAGCATATCACAGACATCTAAATATCTAACAGCTACAGTGTGATAAATATGTATCATAATAGAAGTATGCATAAAATGCTACAGGATCATTGGATTACTGTCCTAAACTTCAAATGCATTCATTGCAATTTACTCTATAATTTATATGCTGCTTTCAAGAGTAGTAAAAACATAAAATACAACCCTTTTCTTTGGTTTGTCTGTAGGATACTTCTTCCTACTCATAGTTCCAAGGCCCAGCTTAGAAGCTTTTATTCTCTGATTATGTCAGGTAAAATAGAATTTATAAAGACAGAATAGTTTTGTTTTAGAGCACGGGTTCTGCAACCCGAATGCCAGGATTCAAATCTGGGCTGTGCTGTTTTACTGGCTGATCTCAGACGTGCTACTTGACCTTTCTGTACCTTAGTTTCCTCATCTTTAACGTGGGGATAATAACAGTACCTACCTTCCTTTTAGGGTTACTGTGAGGACTAGATGAATGGAGCATGTGTGTGTGTGTGTGTGTGTATGACTCAGAATAGCATGCAATTTAAAAATTGCACATAAATGTTAGTGATTGGCTGTTATTATTAATGCTATTTATTTATTTATTTATTTTTAGTTTTTTTTAAACAGCTTTACAAAGGTTTAATTGACATACAATAAAGTGCACATATTTAAAGTACATAATTTGATAAGTTTTGACATATGCATCCACCTGTGAAACCATCACCACAATCAAGAGAGTAAACATACCCAACGGTCCCCAAAATCTCCTAATATGCTTTTGCAGCCTCTCCCTCCCACTCCTACCTGCCTCCCCAAGTAACCGATGATCTGGTTTCTGTCACTGTTGATTAATTTACATTTTCTAGAATTTTATATAAACAGAATCATAACTATGTACACATTTTTCTCTGGTCCTTCACTCAGCATAATTATTTTAAGATTTATCCATATAATTGCATGTGTCACCAGTTTGCTCCTGTTCATTGCTGAGTAGTATTCCACTGTGAAGATAAACCACAATTTATTTATTCATTCTTCTTTGCCTGACTTGGATTAATTATTTTTAATGATTCTATTTTATCTTCTTTATTGGTCTTTCAGTTATAATTCTTTGTTTTGTTATTTTAGTGGTTGCTTTAGGATATTGCGTATATCTTTAACGTATCACAGTCTACCTTCATGTTATATTATACCTCATTATGTATAGTATAAGAACCTTGACAATGGCATACTTCTACTTCTCCCTTCCTGATCTTTGTGGTATTGTCATCACACATTTTCCTTTTACATATTTTATAAGGTAATAACTACATAGCTATTATTTTTGACAGTCAATTATATTTTTAAAAGATTACTAATAAGGAGCAAAATCTTACTATTTACCCATGTAGTTACCATTTCTGCTGTTCTTCAGTCCTTAGTGTAGATCCAGATTTCCATCTGGGATCTTTCTCTTTCTGCTTGAAGGACGTTAAACATTTCTTGTAGTTATGGTCTTCTGGTGATGAATGCTTTCAGCTTTTGTAGGTCTGAAAATGCCTATTTGCCTTCATTTTCAAAGGATATTTTTGCTGGGTATAGTCAAGGTTGACAGATTTTATCTTTCAGTACTTTAAAGATGTTGTTCCACTGTCTTCTCACTTACATTGTTTCTGATTAGAAATCTCCTTTTTTTTTTTTTAACATTTTTATTGGAGTATAATTGCTTTACAATGGTGTGTTAGTTTCTGCTTTATAACAAAGTGAATCAGTTATACATATACATTTATCCCCATATCTCTTCCCTCTTGTGTCTCCCTCCCTCCCACCCTCCGTATCCCACCCTTCTAGCTGGTCACAAAGCACCGAGCTGACCTCCCTGTGCTATGCAACTGCTTCCCACTAGCTATCTATTTTACATTGGGTAGGGTATATATGTCCATAAATACACTACCACTCTCTCACTTTGTCCCAGCTTACCCTTCCCCCTCCCTGTGTCCTCAAGTCCATTCTCTAGTAGGTCTGCGTCTTTATTCCCGTCTTGCCCCTAGGTTCTTCATGACCATTTTTTTTTTTATTCCATATCTATGTGTTAGCATACGGTATTTGTTTTTCTCTTTCTGACTTACTCCACTCTGTATGACAGTCTCTAGGTCCATCCACCTCACTACAAATAACTCAGGTTCGTTGCTTTTTATGGCTGAGTAATATTCCATTGTATATATGTGCCACATCTTCTTTATCCATTCATCCGTTGATGGACAGTTAGGTTGCTTCCATGTCCTGGCTATTGTAAATAGAGCTGCAGTGAACATTGTGTACCTGACTCTTTTTGAATTATGGTTTTCTCAGGGTATATGTCCAGTAGTGGGATTGCTGGGTCGTATGGTATTTCTATTTTTAGTTTTTTAAGGAACCTCCATACTGTTCTCCATAGTGGCTGTATCAATTTACATTCCCACCAACAGTGCAAGAGGGTGCCCTTTTCTCCACACCCTCTCCAGCATTTATTGTTTGTAGATTTTTTGATGATGGCCATTCTGACCAGTGTGAGATGATATCTCATTGTAGTTTTGATTTGCATTTCTCTAATGATGAATGATGTTGAGCAATCTTTCATGTGTTTGTTGGCAATCTGTATATCTTCTTTGGAGAAATGTCTATTTAGGTCTTCTGCCCATTTCTGGATTGGGTTTTTTGTTGTTTTGATATTGAGCTGCCTGAGCTGCTTGTAAGTTTTGGAGATTAATCCTTTGTCCCTTGCTTCATTTGCAAATATTTTCTCCCATTCTGAGGGTTGTCTTTTCGTCTTTATGGTTTCCTTTGCTGTGCAAAAGCTTTTAAGTTTCATTAGGTCCCATTTGTTTATTTTTGTTTTTATTTCCATTTCTCTAGGAGGTGAGTCAAAAAGGATCTTGCTGTGATTTATATCATAGAGTGTTCTGCCTATGTTTTCCTCTAAGAGTTTGATGGTGTCTGGCCTTACATTTAGGTACTTAATTCATTTTGAGTTTATTTTTGTGTATGGTGTTAGGGAGTGTTCTAATTTCATTCTTTTACATGTAGCTGTCCAGTTTTCCCAGCACCACTTATTGAAGAGGCTTTCTTTTCTCCATTGTATATTCTTGCCTCCTTTATCAAAGATAAGGTGACCATATGTAATGCTATTAATTTATAAACTGAAACTTCAATAACTTTCCTGGAGATTTTCCCAAAACATATTTGGAAAGTATTTTCCCCAGGATGTACAAGATAATATATTCAGTTTATCATCTGGTATCTGAGTTTCAAATGGCATCTTTACATTGCTGTTTTGTAGTTTCTCAATATACATACAATGAAGAAGAATGAATCATTGCTTATTGTTCAATTTGGGGATTGGTTAAACTATTCATTAGTATGGTGGTATTATCTTCAGACCAGGCACTTCAGCACCATCTGAAACTTGTTAGAAATAAAACTTCTTGGACTCTACCCCAGACCTACTAAACATGAAACCTTGGGAATAGGGCTTAGCAGATTGTGTTTCAACAAACCCTCCTGATGATTCCAACGCATGCTAAAGTTTGATAACCACTGCTTTAGGAAATAATTAAGAACTTACATTGTGTTTAGTATACATGCCAAGTATTACTCATTATACCATCTGATTTTATGGACATTACTCTGTTGAAACAAACTTCTTCATAGTCCTTTTTATTTTCTTCAGAAATGGTGAGGCTTTAGGCAATAATTTAACTTTTACATATTTAGAGAATTTTTATTGTATATATTTTAAATGTCTCTAGTAGATAGAATAATCAGACCTTGTCTGCATAGCTGTAAAGAAACTTTCCTGCCAAAATTTAAAACATTTTGTTGAATGTATAATTGATAAATTGGGTGAAGCTTGAAGCTAAAAGTTAGTTTAAAACATTAAACTTAGATGTACTCATTTTAGCGTACCAGTTTAGCATTATTTGATATATTAGTTTATCACTTACTGCTATAGTGATGTGCGAAAAGTAGGTGAGAGAGAGACTGAATGTAAAAAGATGAAGTTTAATAGGACTCCAAAACTAATTAAAATTGAAGCAGGAGTGGGGGAGGAGAAAGTGCTGTAGCTTACTAAAATATGTGAAAATGTTAGAGGGGGTTTAGATAACTGCTCAGTGTGAATTCATGTGATAGAGCCTCCAGAACAGCTGGAATCCTAGATTGCATTAACAAAAGATGAATATGTGGACTATGAGAAGTGATACTCTGCTTGGAATCCTGTTTCTTGGCATCATACTTTAAAAGGAATGAAGAAGAACTGGAGTAAGAGTAGAATGAACAGAATGATAACAAGACTGAAACTATGCCACATAAGGAACACTTGAAGGTACTGAACGCTCGAAGGTACCGGGATATTTAGCTTGCCTCAGAAGGACCCCAAGTGCTAGAAAGGAAAGAATCCTACCTTCCAGCAAAAGTACCTCGGTGTTTATTTTTGCCCCTCCTCTCTAATTTTATTTGCTATCTGCTACTTTTTCACCTCTAAAATCAGTAGGTCTGCTGACTTGGGGGCCTTGCAGCCAGGGGAGTCACTAGCATGTTCCTTGTTGTACACTGATCATGAGAGAAGATTGAGGTAGCTACCTGTTCTGGAAAATGGTGATCAGACCCTTCTCCAGGGTCAGAACTGCTTCTCAGAGTATAAAAGCCAAGATTGCTCTGTAAGCCTTGATTCAAGAGAACATTTTATGATAGAGAGGTAAAAGAGTCAGATGACCTTACTGACAAGTGAGGAGAAAGGTGGTTATGGTGGTACTCAGCCCTTTAGTGCTGGAAGAAGAACCTAGTTCCCTTACTCCACTGGCTGGCTATAGCTGAGAGTATCAAAAAGCAATAGTGTCCTTTCTGCAATAGCCCAAGTCTTTTGTAACAGTCCGTACTCATTTCTTCTTTCCCCCTTATAAGGGGAAAGAGGCCTGAATTTATAGTGGAAATTTTTGGGTTCTTGTCTTACTAGAGCATAAATTTCTTGAAGGAAAATATCTTATTCATCTCTGTAATTCCTCCGTTACCTGTTAAAGTGCCTTGCTGATATGATACTTTCTATGTAAAAGCCTCCTGAACTCTTTTCACCCATCTAGTTATCGTAGTACTTCATATATAGCTTAGTTACAGTACTTATGTTGCATTGTAACTTTTTGCTTTTGTTCACCTAACAGATTGTACACCCTTCTAGGATAGAGTGGCAACTGTCTTGTTCATTTTGATATCCCCAACACCTATTATAGTATCTGGCACATAATAGGTACTCACTAAATTTGGAAGAAATAAATTATGTAGAACTATGATCACAGCAAATACTCAGAGTTTGAGGATAGCTCTAAAATAACCCTCATTTTATGAACATGTCCTTTTCCTTCTCCTTTGGTCTCTTCATTGTTGATCTTTCTACAATGATTAGACCCTTTTTCTGGCCTGCTTTGCACCTCCAGTGTGATAGCTGATTAGCTTCCCCAGGCTATGATCTTGTCCTCTCCTATAATATTAAATCTAAGGATAGATTTGGTAACAAGCCCTATTTTTTACCCTACTTTAGGACTGCCCACATCTGTACATTGCCTCTCTTGAGAAGCTCAGATATTAATCCACTAACTGAGAAATCACAAAATAGAGGAGTTCACTAGGGCCCTGATCTCTTCTCTTTTTAGCAACAGTGATATGGGAGGAGGTTTTATGAAGCTTCGGAATTTGCTAAGATATATGGGAGCTCTGTCCTAACTAATCCAGCTGGCCAGCTGTATAGCTGGGAGACATTGACCAGATATGTCTTCCAGCTCAATCTGATGGCAACTTGGAGCATGGATTTGAGAGGAGAAGGAGGGAGGAATCTCCCAGGTTTCTGACTTGGATGATAAATGTATGGTGAAGGGCTTTCAAACATAATAGGCAATACAGAGGGGTACAGACTTTGAGGGGGAAGACTGATGCATTTAATTATGGATATGCTGTGTATTAGGATGTCATGAAACGTGCCCACATGAATATATGTAGTAAACAATTGGATAAAACAATCTGAAAATTAGGAAAAAGGTCAAATTTAAGAGTTTTTAAACCACAAGAATGAGAGGGATTTCCTTGGATATAATGTAGCATTAGAAGTCAACGAAGAGCAGAATCCAGAATTTAAATGAAGAAAGGGAAAGTTATGAAGAGAAGACAAAGAAGGAATGATCTGAGAGTAAGAAAAACCAGAAAAGCCCAACCCCCAAGCAACAAAAAACATAAGCGGAAAAAAAATTGGAAGAAGAAAGGATGTATCAATAGTGTCAAATATTACAGAGTAACATAACTTGAAACTGCCCCTTGGATTTAATAATTAAGGAGTCATATAATCTTACTGTGAACAATTTCATTGGAATGTCAGGAGGAGAAGCCTCATTGCAGTGTCGTAAGGTCTAATAGCAAGATGAGGAGCTGGAAACAGCATGTGTAGGAAATTCTCTTAAGTTTAGAAGAAGAAAGATAAGATGGTAGTTAAATGCCTATAAAGCCTAAGATGCAGGCCTTCTTCTTAATCCCTTAATGCCTGACCAGTCTCCCAGGAGGACAACTTCTCAGACAGCCACACAAGGAACTAGGACTTTTTTAGAAACCTAGGCCATGGCAGATTCAGCAGATACTAGCTTTTCTGCTACTTCACATATGTTATATAATATTTACGAGCATATCAGCCTCCTATGAGGATATTCCAGATCATGTATGCTGCAAGCTCATATTCTTTCTCTTTGTTTCCCACCCAAAAACTATTGCCATAAATTACTGAATGGTAACATCATTATAGGGCTAATCTTAATCTATCTATAGTGTACTTTTCAAAAAAACTTAATCATATACAAACTTCGTTATTAGTAAAACAAAAACATCTCTCCCCTTCCCCTTACAACTAATCATGCTGCGTCAGTATGCTCTGAGACCATTGTTGATCATCTGAACTGATCAGTAAAGTTGTTAATGCATCCAAAGTCTTAGAGTGAACCAAATGTTTCCCATTCATTCTGAGTGTTCACTGGCTGGGAATTCATGACCTCTGGGTATTTACTATCCTTATACAGTAGCTTTCAGCTTTTTACTACGAGTACTGGTGGTGGGGGCCTTGACAAGGTTTTCTCTGTATAAGGATTGTCCTCAGTGAATTTGGGAAAAATGTTTTCAGACCAGAAAGCAGAAAAGCTGTCTGCTGACCTGGGTCTCTGACTTTGCCATCACCTTTGTGTACTCGTAACTCACTTCCCACCCAAGCAAGTATACGATTGGAAGTCCATAGCCTCCATGTAATTAGGGGCTCTATTCTGACTATCTGCCTACACTCCCTAATGTTATTGCTGCTCTAGCCGGTACTTGGCAAAACCGTAGAGCTTATAGGAGGATATATAGAACACAGGCTGACCAATGGGTTTTAGCCTCTGGACTCTTAACTATTGGCTCCCGCATTTTCTTAGAACTCTTCTTCCTAAAGTCCTTCTAAATGCCAGCTTCTTACCAGGAACACCCTTAGGAATCTCTTATTCTCTCCATCTTTGCTGGGCATTGTCTTAGTAAGCTTCCTTCGTTTCTCCAGAATGCTAAGCTCTAACTGACTTTAATGAAGCAACTGTACAGATTGGAGCAAGCACAAATTTATTCTGCTTTCTCTACCTGGGGCCCGGGGAGCACAGGACTGCAGCCATCTCACTAGTTCAGGAAGATAGCCCTGGGCCTCCAAATCTCAATTTCTGTTACACTGAAAATCCTGTTTTTCTAAAATAATCATGATCCACCTCTACTAATGGTCCCTTTATGCAGCTAAAGTGTCCGATTTCATCCATCTGTACGGGCCATGGATTTTTGCCCTTTTAATCATATCTTTCACATATATTAAATGCAACATGTCTAAAACTGCTGCAAGCAGTTTCTTCCTCAATTTGCTTTTTATTTATTTATTTTTCAGTACCACAATGTCCTCGATTGCCCAAGCCAGAAACCTGGGAGTCATACTTGACTTCTCCCTCTCTGACCCACACCAAAATCCTCACCTCACTCTGGCTCTTAAACGTCTCAAATGAAAATCCTCTCCCTTACATCCTAATTGCCACCAGGCAGTCTTCATCTTTCATTTGGATTACTTTGACAACCTCCTAACTGGTCTTATTGCCTCCACTCTTACTTCTCTTTTATTCTCCAGATCAGAAATGCAAGTTGATAATTTTATTCCTCTGCTTAAAATCCTTCAGTAATCTTTGCCCTTAGGAGAGAATCCAAACTTTTATAACATGTGTCTTATAAGGTCTCTCATAACCTGCCTCATCTTTGTGCCACTTTTTCACTTCACATTCTCTGCCTCTGAACTCTTTCGGTTTTTTGTGCTACCATATTCATCCTCACTTTCATATTTCTGTACTTATAATGCTTTGACTTTCAACTCCTTCTATATTTTGACCAAGTAACTCCTATTCATCCATTCTTTATAATGCAGCTTAAATATTACTTCTTTAGAGGAAAATTTCCTGAATCCCTGAACTAGATTAATTGTCCTTGCTGTGTGCTGCTATAGCACCCTTTACTTTCATGTGATAGCACTTAGTACATTTTAATTGTTAAATCTCTAGACTTTAAGCTCTGTGAGGGAAGTAACCCTGCTATCTTGTTTGCTGTTATGAGCTATTCAGAGAAAAATGAAATTTCATGGGAGCTTATGTTTCCCGTCACCAGTGTGTTCATGCGTAGGTTGAATAGCTCCAAGTTGGAAGTGAAATAGAGAACCATTGGAGAGTCTTTCAGTCCTTTCCAGTCAGGGGATTGTTCTTTCCAAATAGTCAAACATACATATATATATATATATATATAGCTGTTTTGAAAGACCCTGTAAGTCAATGTAAATGAATTTCACCTAATTGAAAATACTGAATATTTAATGACTAATGGCATATAGAGAACCTAAGAGATATTTCTAATTTAGAGTACTATATCTTGAGTTCTTGAAACTAATGTTAAATTTTTTATCTCTTATAGGTGAAATGAATCAGAAGTACAAGGAGCTAAAAAAAAGGGAGGAAAATATGGATAGTAAGTGATAATCTTATAGATGTGAAAATATATTCTCAGACAGTTGTTCATTTATACTGAATCAGAGATCTCATTTTGAGAAGATATAATGACTAATAATAGAAGTGCAGAAGTGTGGACATTCAAAGCATTTGCCTTGAAGTATTACTAAATATCTAGCATAGTTTAGATGGGTAGAGAATTCTAGAAAGATTTTGTACATGTGTATGTATGTGTATGACTGTATGTTAGGGATAGATTCTAAAGCTAATACGCACATTTATAGTCTGTATAGAGAGTCTATAGACCACTCATTGATTGTTGAATGTTCTCTTTTACATGCTTCACCTTTAATATCTTTCACCTTTTTTTAAGCTTTTCATAGTACTTATCTCATTATTTATTAGCCCTCACCTCTGATTTTGTTTCTTGGTTCTATCACTAACTGAAGCTTTAGTAGCCTTCTATTGTAGCTTCTCA
Organism: Balaenoptera borealis; assembly: GCF_965194805.1. NCBI lineage: Eukaryota > Metazoa > Chordata > Mammalia > Artiodactyla > Balaenopteridae > Balaenoptera > Balaenoptera borealis. Next base: position 47,779,354 of record NC_138865.1, on the reverse strand, counting down.
TTCACTTTTTTAAAAAATCTGAATTTGACTTTGTAAATAGATCTTCACTTAAACTTATGTTGTACATTCATAAGTTTATCAAAATTGACTATATTAACGATTACTGGTTTCCTTTTTAAATTAAATTTTTCTAAAATCTGACATTTTTATAGGTCTGAGGTCAATTGTTACCTTCATAGAAACATGTTATAAAGCAGTAATTACCAACTCTGGCTTAACGATGTCCCAAGATTTCTTTAAAATCTCAGCAAGTACCAAAAATTATCTCAAAATTAATTTGTTGTTTCATGCTAATAGTAAAATTATTTTAAGTTAATTTTTGGAAGATCCATAGAAATATTTTAAGAATGTAAATAAGAGCAAATTATGTACTTATTCTATGTTAGAGAAGAAAAAGGAGGATTTCTTAGAATATTTATTTGTAACAATAAATTACTAAACTTACTTAGTTGAGACTAATTTGGCATTATAAAATACTCAATTTTCAGGTTAAAAATGTAGTTAATAATATTTTCCAAAGTAAACTTAGTGGCTATTTCTAGATGTTAATTGTAGATGTATCAATGAGATCCTAGCGTAAAAACATAGGATTTATTCTCATCTCCATTTTATCAACTGTTACTTCTGAGCCTGAATTTATAAATTTTTAGTTTATTTGTATTAAGGTCATAACAAACTTTAAAAGTCTGAAAGTATGTAGAAATGTTCTTATTGAGTAATTTAATTACCCTTGGGTTAATAAAAAATTAAACAGTGATAGTTTAAAATTTGCCTTGAATTTCTAAAAAGTACTTTTCAGACCTACAAATCAGAGCTTATGTAGTATTTAGCTATATCAGCAGTAGCATCTCATCATATTTTTCAATTGGCAGCCTTTATTGAGACTTTTGAGGAAACTAAGAACCAGGAACTGGAAAGGAAGGCACAGATAGAAGCCAACATTGTTGCACTCTTGGAGCACTGTAGTCGAGTAAGTACCATGTGCCTGTCTTAGTGTCTTCATTATTTTTACTGTGATTACATTTCTAAATACAACTCAAAAACTGCAGTGGTTCACTATTATGTAAGAGTACAGGATACCTAATGAGTATCTTGCTTCCTCAAAAAATGTTTATTGAGGGCTTCCCTGGTGGCGCAGTGGTTGAGAATCTGCCTGCCAATGCAGGGGACCCAGGTTCGAGCCCTGGTCTGGGAAGATGCCACATGCCACGGAGCAACTAGGTCCGTGAGCCACAGCTACTGAACCTGCGCATCTGGAGCCTGTGCTCCGCAACAAAAGAGGCCGTGATAGTGAGAGGCCCGCGCACCGCGATGAAGAGTGGCCCCTGCTCGCTGCAACTAGAGAAAGCCCTCGCACAGAAATGAAGACCCGACACAACCAAAAATAAATAAATAAATTAATTAATTAATTAATTTTTTAAAAAAATGTTTATTGAGCAGCTACTATTGTGTGGTACCATAGGAGGAAAAATGCATGGTCTCTTTTCAATATTCTAAGTGTTTTAAAAATCCAGTCAGTTCCTAAAATAGAATAGTTGAATTTTTTCTGCAGTAAAATAAAGCAAATGTAAAAGAAACAATTCTGAATTTTAATTTAACCTCTCCTTATTGAGAAAACCTGACTTTGAATCTCACTGTATTCTTTTATAAAATATATATATAATGAATGATGTATTTCAAAAAAGAATACCCTTTCAAAACATCCAGTCCTTTGGCAGCATTTTCAAGAGTTTTATTGGAAAGTTAAATCAGTGGAATTTTTTCCACTTTTATGTCTCTGCAAATACAGAATATAAATCGTATGAAACAGATATCCTCTATCACCAATCAAGAGCTGAAGATGATGCAGGATGATCTCAATTTTAAATCCTCTGAAATGCAGAAATCACAAAGTACGGCTAGGAATCTGACTTCAGGTGAGGAAACAATCTAGATTTTAATATCCTTTTTTTCTGTAACAAACTGGAACTTTTAAAATCTAATGTTATTCTCTTTGATTTTTTTTGAAAGACTGAGGATATAATTTATGATTGCCTATTGCTGCAGTCATTCATAGGCTCAGAATTTTGTGTGACTTTTCATATCAACTTAATAGTAATTCACTGGCATATTCTCACTCATTTAACATTTATTGAGTATTTGCTTTATGCCTTTGCTGTAATTTGGGTATACAGGGATTAAAAAAAAAAATCCACTCTGTTTCCTCAAGAAACTTGCAATCTGGTGGAATGACAAACAAACAACTGAAGTGTAATGAAACAGTGTTATGATAGAAGGATAAGGAGCAATGTACGTGCACAGGGCTCGTATCCACTGTGGTCTTGGGTAGTTAGGAGAGGTATCCTAGAGGTGGTAATGTTTTAATTATAGTTTCAGCCATTATGACTAACATGAGACTAGAGCAGCATTGTCCAAAAGAAATGTAATGCCAGCCACATATATATTTTGAATTTCCTAGTAGCCACATTAAAAAAGTAAAAAGAGACAGGTGAATTTTAATAATATATTTTATTTAACCCAGTGTATTCAAAATATTATCATTTCAACATTTAGTCAATATAAAATGATCAATGAGATTTTACAGTTACAGCCCATCTCAATTTGGACTGGACACATTCCAGTGCTCAAAAGTCATATGTGGCTAGTGGCTGCCATTTGGATAGTGCAGGCAGGGATTAGAAACAAATATACATAATTGAGCTTAAAGAGCCTAGGATAAAGTCAAGTCAAAATTTGTAGAGCATCTTTGGTTTTTTGAAGTGGCGGATTCTAACTCTGACGGTGTATGGTGACTTTGAATTAGCTATGTTTTATTTATCTACTTGAAATTACTCTGTCAGTTTGTGAGATCATGGAGAAGGAAGACGCTATTTGCTAACTTAAAGATGTTGAAAGATTCCCAAAATGGAATAGTTTCCATAATATCCCTTTATCTGGAATCCCCAAATCTAAAAAAGCTCTTTACAGCAAAACCTAACCTGACCTGAACTGACATGAGGCTATTTAATTACCTTACCTAGTGTGACTGTTCATACTTTTTGCTGCAGAAGTATATTCATCTACCTGATGTCGGGTTGCTGCCTCAGACCCTGTCATGAAAGTTATATAATAATCAGTATATACACTATATTACTTTTCTAAAATTCAAAGAATTCTGCATTCTAAAACACAACGGCCTAGGAGTTTTATATAAAGGATTGTGAATCCATAAATGCATATTGAACGCAATTAATATGCAGTTGAATTTAAATTGATGATATAGGTGGAAAACTGTACATTTATTTTATCTGCCCAGATTTGCTTAAAGTTTGTTTGCCATAGTTTTATTTGTATATCTGAATTATATTCCACGTAAGTAGAGAGGTGCATTCTAAATTTGATTTATACCTACTGTTGGTTTAACTATGAGTATTTTTTTAATTGTGATAAAAAACACACACAATTTACCATCCTAACTATCTGTAAGTGTACAGTATGGTAGTGTTAACTATCTACACATTGTTATGCAGCAGATCTCTAGAACATATTCATCTTGCAAAACTGAAAAACTTATACCATTGAACAACAGCTCCCCATGTCCTCCTCTTGAGCTCCTGCTAACCACACTCTACTTTATGTTTCTAAAAGTTTGACTATTTTAGATACCTCATATAAGTGGGATCATGCAATATTTGCCTTTTTGTGACCACTTTAGTTCACATCATAATATCCTCAAGGTTCATCTGTGTTGTGACACGTGACAGGATTTCTTTTTAAGGCTGAATAATACTCTGTAGTATGTACATACCACATTTTCATTATTCATTCATTTGTTGGTGGACATTTAGGTTATTTCCACCTCTAGGCTATTGTGAAATCCTGCTGCAGTGAATGTAAGTGTGCAAATATCTCTTCAAGATCCCATTTTCAATTATTTTGGATGTATACAACTATGAGTGTTTTTACATCTTTATTTTCTTTTTTCTATAAGCTGAAGAATTTTATGTTTAATTATTTCATCTAAGAAACTTCTGTTTTGTGTTTTAGACCATAGTTTAAAATTTTTCATTTTCTAAGGTCAATATTAATTCAACAAGTTTTTGCCTCCTTTAAGCTATCTTTGTATAATGGCTGTCGAGAAACATACATTTTTTTAAAAGGGTAAATATCAGTACCAGGAAATGAATTCAATAATCAGGACTTTGTATTCCTTTCATACTTTTATACTTTGTGTTTACATTTCTTTTAAAAACCTAGTCATTGTATTTTCTCCAGAGATGTAGAATTAAAAAAGAATGAGAACTGGCTTCAATGGAGATAAAAATCCGGTTTGTTACTTTGATAAGGATTTTACTGAAAATTTCCCTTTTGAAGTTTGCATTATCTGACCCCTACAATTAATTTCACTTAGTCAGTTATTTTTAAGTGTTAATTTAAGCCAAGCATATAAATTGTTCTTCCTCTCTTTCCTTAACACCATCCCCCACAAGAAACTTTTTCTATCTGGAAATCACCATAAGAGGTTTATAATATTCTGGTTCATCTTTCAGAGATAATGAATTTTACATTCCCCTTTTGTGAACTGCCTCCCTTTGACCCTTGAAGTTATAACTGGAACTCACCTGATTTTCTTAGTGTACTCTATGCTTCTTAATGGAGCAATATCACTCCCAAGGGGGCAAAATTACTTCTTGGGGGGAGGGTAAAAAAAATTTTAGATACTAACTATAAAGGTGTGTGGCCCTCCAAAGGGTCACTGTACATAAACAGATATACATCTGTAATATAAACAATTCATGGGAGGTGACTGGGAAAACAATAGTCTACAAAAGACTCCTTAGGGGGACAGTAATGAAAAAAAAAAAAAGGTTAAGAAACACTGATAAACTGCATGAGTAAAGAGACAAGGAACCTGTCAGCAATAGTTTTTATTTATATTTTTGGAAAGGAAACTCCAGGGAATAAACAAATGCGCTGATGGCAGAATATTTCAGGAACATTTCCCCAGGTCAAAGTGGTTCCTTCTGAGATTTTGCTACTATGTACACACTACTTAGTAAACTTTGCAACTTCATAGCATATCAGAAGGAACTAGTCTGCATCCTCTTCCTGTCTCTTCTCTTGGAGAAGCTTTTAGCTTTTCATGGGGTCCTGCGGTTAAAGGAAGATAAACTTTACCCTGTACCAACCAACCATTTTCTCCCTTTCTCTAGGAAAAGCAGTATACATAGTTTAAAAATGTATTTCCCTAATATATCTTTAAATTAAACTTGTAGTTAGATTTATATAACTTTTCACCGAACAGCCAAAATATACAAACTCAGTACATTTCCCATTTAGAGCATTGAAACACCATAAGCTTCAGTGACTTTGATTCAGCACTTTGATTCTCAACTATTTCCAACCCTAGTAGAAATATTAATCCAACAAAACAAAACCCTCTTAACAACATTTCAGTCCATATATTGATACATCTTTTAAAATAACATATAGTCAATGTGGTTGAAGGAAATGTTCACATTTAATTATACCAACTTAGGACAAATTTGGTTGGTAACAACCTCCTTTCTTAAACCAATGTCTTTTGAAGCTTTTTTTTTTTTTTTTTTTTTTTTTTTTTTTACTATTTGGTATTTTATACTCTATGTTATATTCATAAGTAGAGAGTTGCTCGATTCTTGAACATGATATTTTTATTATAATGTCACCTTCCAGGTATATTTTAATCTTTCTGATTTCATAGGTAGAAGAGGAAGGTTTAATAGCAGCTTTGTATTGATCTTTCCATTAGAAAATCTGTATAGGTAATAAAACTTAAATTTATTAAGTCCAAGTAAATTTTGCTAAAGCTTACGTGAAGAAACCAACTTACTTACTCATTGCCTGCCCTGTATAAGAGAGACATCCTGGTAAGAAGGAGTGCCAAAAATCTATGTATAAACTCTAACCAAATCCTAATCTGACTACTGAAATGTGTATGCATTGAGTAGGCTTTATGGGACCTAGGAAAAAGCAGCAGCTAGAAGTTGAAAGAACTGAGTACAGAGATTTAAGATGCTACCCACTCCAAAGGAGAAAAGTTTAGAGATTTATTTAGTTCAGCAAAGTTAATTGCTTATTTATAATATATATCAGCACTTTTCAAAGGAGCAAAATACAAAGTCTCTACAACATGTCATTTAAAATGTCCATTATACCATAAAAATTCACATTTAGTAAATTTACTAAATTTACATTTAGTAAAAATGAAAAAAGAAGAAAATGTGAGTGAAGGGGAAAGGCAGTCACTACACACTGAACCTGAGATAATCCAGACGTTGAAATGAAAAGAAAAGGACTTTAAATGTTTATAAACATATTTAAGGGCTTGAGGGAAAATAAAATCATAAAAAATGAACAGATTGGAGAATCCTACAGAGAAATGGAAATTACAAAAAAGAACCAGGTGAAAATTCTAGAGTTGAAAATATAACTAAAATGAAAAATTCACTGACCTTAATAGAAGATTGAGGACAGCAGAAAAAAAGAATCAGTGAACTTAAAGATAAATAAATAGAAATTATCTAATCTGAAGAAGAAAAAAGAATGAACAGAGCCTAAATGACCTGTGGGACAGTTTCAAGCAGTCTAATTTACATGTAATTGTAGTCCCAGAAGGAGAGGAGGGACAGAGAATGGGGGAGAAAAGATAGTTGAAATAATGGCTGAAAATTTTCTGAAAATTTGATGAAAAACTTAATTGTACAGATCTAAGAAGCTCTTTGAACCCCAAACAGGGTTAATGTAACAATTCCTTACCTAAGCACATCATCGTCAGACTGCTGAACTGCAACAATAAAGAGAAAACAATGAAAGGAGCCAGAGAAAAATAATATGTATACACAGGGTACAATATATCCCACTATGAGATTAAATTTTATCATAAAAATCATTCTGAATTTTGTATTTTACTCTGACATATGTTACTTTAATATAAAACTCTTCTACCCCTAAATCTAAGTAATTTAAGGAAGATGTTCATATTTGGCTTTTGACACTCTGAAATACCACTGTTTTTTTGAGGGTATTCATATTCCTACTTTAAACTAGAGGAAAAGTGAAGGTAAAATGTTCTAAGATGACAGTGCATCACTGTATGCCTCTACAAATAAGTAACTACAGGATGTATTGGATTATTCCCATGCCTATCCCTGGGAACACAGAAGAGAAGAAACTGGCCAAGGCAGGTTTGAATCCAGATTTCTTCGTCTAAATATACAGGATATATATTTCAATTCCATTTTAGTATCTGTTTTTGAGTTAGCTGAAATCAGATTTTATTTTGGTAGCTATAAGGAAAGCAGAACAAAGGATGATGCCTGGGGAAAGAAGCCTGAAGTAGCAAAATTGACCAAGTGTTACTGTTCCTCTTCCCACAACTCACTGTTGCTCATTGAGGCATCTTTGGATCATAAAGTAACATTTGCTATTGTAAAAAATGAACCTTTCATAAAGGTGATAACAATATCACTCAGCACCAAAGCTTGACTGGCTGTTGACCTTGGGCAATAATTACCTTTCTAAGCTTTAGTTTCCTCATATAATAAAATTTACCCTCGCCCAGGGCTATTACGAAAAGTAAATCAGATAATATATAAAGCCAGGCACATTCCAGGTTCTCAGTAATATTGGTTTCCTCTTAAACCTTTCTTTCCCTTTAAAACAGAGACTTTTAAAGCCAGCATCACAAAGTTAAGAAGTCTTTGAAATAGAGAAGGTAGGTATTATATAATCCTACCAGAATGGAATATTTTTTAAAATACTGTTTTCTGATTATAAATGCAATTCATATTCATTATAGATGTTTTAGGAGATATAAGCAAGCATAAATAAAAACTAGAAATACAATCCCACTATCAAAAGTTTATTACTATTAAAATTTTGGTATCTTTTTAGTCTTTTTTCCATATTTTATCACATCTTGGAAAAAAATAAAAAGCCTTTTCCGAATATTCTCTGCCCAGCTATTATCCCTCTCGTTCAAAGGTTTCACAGTCAAATTTCTTGAAACCTTCATATCACTCTTGATTCCATTTCTTTCTGTGAAATCTGTTCTCAGCAGATACATCCAGGTTCTCCTGGTCAGTAAATTCAACACATATTTTGCCATCTTTTTTTTTAAATCTCTAAGTAATATTCTGTACTACAGACCACTTCTTTATTCTTGAAATATCTTTTCCCCATGACTTCTGATTTTTCTCTTATTTCTTTGGTCATTTCTTATTCTATATGGATCCTTCATGTTAATTTATTTTAAAAATTTGGTATTCTTATAGGTGCAGTCATGAATCCTTTTCTGTTGATGATCTGAACCACTCCCATGGCTTCAGGTGCCATCTCTATGCTGGTGGTTTCAGAATCTGTATCTTCAGAGCTCACATTTTTCCCTCTGGGTTTTAGACCCATATTTCTATATATGGACATCTTTACTTATCTCTGTTTGGATGTTTCTGAGGTATCTCAAACTCAATAAATCCTAAATCGACTTCAGTGTATCATAAATCCCTCCAACAGATAAAATTTGTATGTCCCTCTGCCTACCCTCCCATACACTCATTTATTCAAGTTGGAAACAGGATTCCACATTTTCTCTCATTCAACTACTGTATCCGGTCAATTGCCTGTTTTGTTAATCCCAAATCCCTAATATTTCTTGAGTCCCTTCAGATCTCTCCTGCACTGTTTCTTCATTTATTTTTATCTGACATAACTGTATATTTTATATATATAGTCTTCTTCCACTGGAGTATAAGTTCTTTGTTCGTTGCTGTATTCCCCATGCCTTTCTATTTGCCTGGCACATAGAAAGCATTTATTTAATAAATATTGGGTTTTTTAAAAGATTTTTTTTGATGTGGACCATTTTTAAAGTCTTTATTGAATTTGTTACAATATTGCTTCTGTTTTATGTTTTGGTTTTTTGGCCATGATACATGTGGGATCTTAGCTCCATTACCAGGGATTGAACCTGCACCCCCCACACTGGAAGGTGAAGTCTTAACCACTGGACCGCCAGGGAAGTCCCTAAATATTGTTTAATGAAAAAAAATCCCCACCAGTCTAAGATTTCTTGCCTAGATCACTGAATCAACACTTAACTGGTCTTCCTGCACATAGTTATGCTATTTCAATTAATTGTCCACATGGCAACTAGAGAGAACTTTCTAAAATTTAATTATGTTACTCTGATTTGAAACTCATTGATGACTTGCCATAGCCCTTAGCATAAAGTCCCAACTCCCTATCTTGACTTAAGCCCTTCATGAACTGAAATCCTTCAATTTTTCAGTTTTCTCTCCTACCACCATCCACTTTGAACTTTGGGTTCTAGTCATACTGAACTTCTCTTATTTGCGCAAAGGTACCATGCTTTCTTACCTGTAGACTTTTTTGCACATGTTGATTATTTTCTCTGGAACACTCACTTTTTCCTTTGTATGGTTGATTCCTAATCCTTAATGCCTTAGTTAAAAGGCATGTCTTCAGAGAATTCTTCTGACCAATACCACATGTTCTGTGGTACCCTGTATTACTCTTTTCATAGTAGTTATCCAGTTTACTGTCAATGCTTATTCAATTTCCTAATTTAACCTCTAGAATATAGCTCCTCGAGTGAAAACAATGATGTCTCTGTTGATTTCCATTATATCCTCAGCACCTGGCACATAGTAGATGCTCAATACTTTTGAAAGAAAGAAACACACACACACATACACATACACACAGGCAATCTTCATTATTTATGGATTGTGTATTTGTAAACTTGCTCTCTCACTGAAATTAATTTGTAACCCCAAATTCATATTTGCAGCACTTTCACGGTCATTTGTGAACACACGCAGAGGTGAAAAATTGGAATTCAAATTTGAAAAATTTGAATGCTCGAGTTCCCAGTGGAGGTTGATTAAGGCAGCACTATGCCTTCCTGCATTAGTTCTCATACTATAAACAAGAATCCTTTTCATGGTATATTATTTAATGTCACTTTTTTTTTTTACCACACTTCTGTGTGTTTTTGCTAGTGCTTTTGCTATTTAAAATGGCTCCCAAGTATAGTGCTGAAGTGTTGGCTAGTGTTCCTCAGCGCAAGGCTGTGATGTGCCTTACAGAGAAAATATGTCAGTTAGGTAAGCTTCACTGAGGCGTAAGTTGGCCTTGAGTTCAATGTTAACAAATCAATAATATATTAAATAAGATATTTAAAGAGAAACATACATAAAACAAGGTTATGTATTAGTTTGATGATAAAAGTATCATCAAAGTTGATAAAAGTATCGTGACCAGAGACTCACAGAAACCTAATCCTGTATTTCCCATAGGAGTTCAGTATTTGCTAACTCAATGTTTACAATAACTTTACAGAATATAACTACCACAAATAATGAGAACTGACTGTATATGTACTTATAAAATTTTGCTCATAACGTTTCATAACTTGAATTTTTCCCCACATAACTGTGTGTATATGTATGCACATATTAAAAATGATGAATCTTTATCTCATGTATTATTAAGTAAGAAAAAGAACTATGTGTGTTCTTACATGTTTGTATGAGAATGGAGACAAATGTGATTAATATACAACAGGTTATGTTGGTTACCTGGGGGGTGAGTAATTTTTTAAAAATTTATCTTTGTATTGTCTCACTAGTTGCAGTGAACGCATGTTTCTTGTGCAGATACTCTTGTAAAACATGATTTTTAATGATTGCATTTCCTTTTGTGTAAGGAATAAAATTTCGACTAATTATGGCCTTGAATCTTCCTGCATTTCAGATAGTCAGCGTCTACAGTTGGATCTACAAAAAATGGAGCTACTGGAAAGTAAAATGACTGAGGAACAACAGTCTCTAAAAAGCAAAATTAAGCAAATGATAACTGATCTGGAAACATATAATGATTTGCCAGCTTTAAAATCATCAGGTGAAGAAAAGAAAAAGGTAAATGGTAACAGTTCTATGAAATTGTAATTCAAGTTGGTTTTTTCTTGATTAATTTTAATAATATATGTATTTTTTTTAATTTATAAAATTTATTATTTTCAGTTGACTGATATATAATCTAAGAAAAAATAAAGAAGTTTACATATATAGTAGGAATATAGAGTGATTTAAGTTTCAAAACAAAAGACAAACATTGAAAAGCAAGCAATAGGGTACTTCAAATATAAACTTTGTTAAATGCAAATTTGATTACGATATTTCTCTACTTAAGACTTCTCAGTGGCTTTTCATTGCCATTTACATTAATTTAAAGTAAATCTGGGGCTTCCCTGGTGGTGCAGTGGTTAAGAATCCACCTGCCAATACAGGGGACACAGGTTTGATCCCTGATCGGGGAAGATCGCACATGCCGCGGAGCACCTAAGCCCGTGCGCCACAACTACTGAGCCTGCGCTCTAGAGCCCGCAAGCCACCACTACTGAAGCCCGCGCACCTAGAGCCCGTGCTCTGCCACAAGAGAAGCCACCGCAATGAGAAGCCCGTGCACCGCAACGAAGAGTAGCCCCGGCTCTCTGCAACTAGAGAAAGCCCGCGCGCAGCAACGAAGACCCAATGCAGCCAAAAATAAATAAATTTAATTTAAAAATTTACAAAAAAATTAAAAAATAAAGTAAATCTGGTGGTGGAGTACAAACACATATGACAGCCCTAATGAGTTATTATTAATATAGTTAATAATAATTTAGTTTATTATAATTAAAAGGATATTTTTACAAACAGGTTTTAGAGTAATTATAGCCTTGGTAGAATTTTATCAGAATATTATTGAAATTGTTTAAGTCAAATGCTGTTTATATCGGTTTACTAGGTATCTGCTAAAGCCTGTTATTTACTTCTGTTTGGATCTATCTAGAAATTGCATCAGGAGAGAACAGTATTATCAACCCGCAGAAATGCCTTTAAAAAAATAATTCAGAGACTAGACACAGAATATGAGACACTAAAAACACAATTGCAAGAAAACGAGACACATTCTCAGGTAAAAAGAAAAAGAAAAGACTGAAATTCATTTCTATTTTTAGGCTATCTGGCCTGTTCTCTTGATCTATATTTTCACTCCCAAAGTAATCCATTCCTTTTTTTTTTTTTTTTTTTTTTTCACCTGCTTTATTTACCTTCCAGATTTTCTGGCTTTGAAGATAACTAGATTCTGTATAGTCTCCACTCAGAATGAATTTACTCCTGCTTTCCTGGCTTCTATAAACCTATATCGAAGGCCAGCTCTGTGCTAGGCACTGTTCTGGGCACAGCCATTATGGTAATGGCTTTTAAAAATTTCAAAAGTAAAGTGTTTTTAATGCAGAAACTTTAGTACATAAATGCTGCAGATAACAAAAATGAGCCGTAATGACTAATATCCCACCACCCAGGAGATGATTCTGTGGATATGAAGACAGATATTTCTAGTCTATATTACTATGTTATGTGTACACTTAGTTTATACATATACATACATACACATTTATTTCTGTATATTTATAGAAATGGTACCATGTTGTACCTATTCTTTGGAAACTTGTTTTTCATTATTAACTATACATCATAAATACTTTACCTTGTCAGCAGATTTTTTTAAAATATGATTCTATATAATATTTGACTATATGGATATAGCATAATTTACTGAGTCAATTCCAAATTGTTGGACATTTAGGTTATTTCTCATTTTCAAACTATTCAAATAATGCTATAAAGAGCAGTACTGTTCCTGAATTTCTTTATTTACATCTCTGATTATTACACAGGATGCATAGACAAGCCCCCTTTTCATATCACTCATCCTGTTGATAATTACCTGAACAAGGTCCAAGGTCTTCTACATTGAGAGCTCTCTCTAAGGGCAGAAATGATGTCTCTTTCCCTCACTTTCTCCCCAGCACGGTGCTAGTGGTTGGCAAGTAATAGGTGTTCAATAAGTATTTGTTGGAGGATTAAATGAAGCATGCGTGTCATATACAAAATCAGAAATTATGGTCTGATAAAGGTTGGTCATTCTCACATCTAATTATCTACGTTAGCAATTTGCAACTATGATTTATTAATGCTAAATGCATTAAATTTTTTCTTCCTTCGTGTACTAATATGATGATGATAGACAACCATCATTAACATTTTGGTATAATATCCTTGTAAATTTTTTTTCCTTTGCAGTTATACACCCTTAATTATATTGTTTTTACAAATAATGAAATCATTCTATGCATATGCTCTTTAAGCATTTGTTTTCTTAAGTGTTTTCAAGCGCTTTTTTTGATGATATTTTTATGGCATCAGCTATTTCATTGTGTGGATGTACCATTTAAAAAAAAGATAAACCTTATATTCTTCTTGAAAGGGGTGGACTCTCATCAAAGTTTGCCACAACTACTAAAAGCTTAGAAGTCACTAATTTACATATTTCAAATTTATTCGTCAGTTACTCTGTCTCTACTTTGTAATATACAGGCCTGGATATAAACTTGTGAATAGCAAAATTATCCTAGTCTGTTTAGAGTGGGAATGGATACTGGAGAAGAAACATAAGAAAAAGTTTATGAGGCCATTGTTTTATGGTTCATAGGAAAAAATACTGATATTTCATATGGATTTTTGGCCCTCCTCTTCCACTGAATGGATGATTTAAAGAGGAAAACATTTGACAAACACAATTTCTTAGAGCCAGTCAGTGGCTACCTCATTTATTCCCACATTAAGTGCTAATCTTATTCGTAACCCCACGTACAGGAATTTGTAACATAAACCACAATTTACAATGCTTCTCTGTATTATTTGTTGCTTTTTGTGAATCCCAACTGTTTGAATCACATCCTGGTCTCTCTATCTTTTGCAGTTATTTACTCAAAAACTGGCTTTTGAGATCTGTAATTTTTACAATAGACCTTTTTTTTTGAGTGGTTATTGATTTGAAATCATTTAAACACATTTATATTGGAAGAAACTGTAAAACTCCTAGAAAACATAGGGGAAAAGCTCCTTGACATTAGTCTTGGCAACAAGTTTTTTATTATAACACGAAAAGCACAAGCAACGGAGGCAAAAATAAATAAGTGGGTCCACATCAAACTAAAAAGTTTCTACACAGCAAATGAAACAACAAAATGAAAAAGCAGGATGGGAGTAAATATTTGCAAGTCATACGTCTCATAAGGGGTTAATATCCAAAACATATAAAGAACTCATAACAGACTTTTAAAATAAGTTGCAGGAAATAAAAGACAGATGTGTGCTTCATGACATCCTTGGAGCTTTAAAGGCAAGTAACTGAAATAGATGTATAATATAGAAGGAATTTGACCATCTGACACTGTTGCTTTTATATCATTATTCATGTAGCACTTAAGGGGTCTGCTGCATTATAAGGCCACCCCTTTGTATGAAACAAAGAGGAAAAATTTGGTACTTGACTTTGCAAAAGGTTATTAGAGATTTATTGTCAAAAAGTGCTGACTGCTTCCTTAAGTCCATCTTAACTTCAAGGCTCTATCAGGGGAAGCTAGATCTGATTTAGTAGCATTAAGTCACAGCACATACAGTTCATATAATTAATTAGTTATGATTCATCCTAATATCTAGATTTATCTCTTTGGAGGAAACAATGGGATGGATGCTACATTAAGACTGAACTTAACGCCCTGAAAATAATTTTAACATGAGATTAGAAAGAAATATTAATAATGCTGTTTCAATTATCAGATTTTTTAAAATGATTATTACTTCTTGGAAATGTCCAGGCACAACATTATTTTAATGTTTCATTTTTCAGACTGTCCTTTGTTTAGGAAAAAAACTATGTGCATCTTAAAAAAGAAAGACCATAACCCAGAGTTACAAGGTTAATTAAATCAGAAAAACAATTTAATTCTATAACAGTAAAATTGTCTTTGGAGGAAGCAACCATCAATATAATATCCACATTAGCTTCCTGTTGATGCAGAAATTATTGTAACAGTGCCAGCTTTTTACCAGCCCTCTTATAATCTTCACACTGCAGCTCTGCTCTTATCACAGCCTGTGGAATTAGACAGGAAATTTAGCCCTGGAAATAAGGAAGTTTCTCCTATATAGCTGAACCTTTGCAGTATTAGAATATATAGTACTTTTGTGGCATTAGACCTTCAGGTTTCAAGGAGAGATTCCTATCATGTCCCATTCTTCTTTTTTAAGTTCTTTTAGGAAAGGGAAAAATCATAAATTGTCTTTCAGTTGGTATGTTCATTGGTATAATAAATAATTTCCAATTTAAGTAAACAGAGTAAACCTGTTGTCAAATTCAGCATTGTATTATTGTATTTACTGTTATTTAATTTTTTTTTAATTTCTTTTTTGTCTATCATGGCTTTATCTCAATAAAATGCAGGGAGTTGAAAAGATTTAAAATTGGGGGTGTTTTTTTTCTTATTGTCTCAAAGGGGTGTATAATTGTTTTGAATATGGGCACTGGTTAACATTTTTCTTTTGTGTTTTTAGCTTACAAATTTGGAGAGGAAGTGGCAACACCATGAGCAAAATAATTTTGTGATGAAAGAATGTATCCTTTAAAAAACTGCGAATGAGCTTGACTGAGTGATTTTTTTTTTTTAGGAATTTCTTTAAAGACTGAAATGAAATTCAGTTCAACATCAAATACCTAATATGTACAAAACACTGGCTAAACTTTGTGGGAAATAAATGAATAAGACTTAGTTTCCATTCTATGATAGTGTGTGTGTGTGTGTGTGTGTGTGTGTGTGTACACCAAACTAATAGAAAGGAGACTGTACAGAGCCATAGTGTGGCATAGTGACTAAGTGCACAGGTTTTAGAGTCAGGAGATCTAATTTTAAATATTGACTCTACTATTTATAGGTTATGGACTTTGGACAGTTTAATTGTTTAAACCTCAATTTTATCATCTCAGATACAGTTAATACTTCCTTCTCATGGAGTTGTTGGGAGAATTACATATAACCATATATATGTATATACGTATATATGTATGTATAGTCATTTGTTGTTATTTTTAATGCTGTACCTTGGATATCTGGGCAGCAAAGGGAGAGATAAACCAAGTAGTGTCATGAGAAATTTGACCTTCAAGCTCATCTGTGTTTCAGCCAATTCAGCTTCATCTACCAAGATAGTACTATGTCCCATCTTATTTCTATCAAGATGGTTCTTATATTCAATCTTCTTGCTTGTCTTTTTGTATGGACATAGAAGGAAGCAGCTGCTGAGGACAAGTATTGTGGAGTTGTAAGAAACATTTCCCCAAAGGTTGTTTCCTAGTCCCTTTTTGACCTATTTACGGACATCTCTGCTTAGAGAACTAGATCCTGACTCACTGGTTGCATAGGTTCTCCTCTAGGACACTACTGAACATCAGCTCAGGGCAGCATGGACCCCAGCTTACCTCCAGATGAGATGCTTTAAGGGCTTTATTCCCAGTGGTTGTGCAACTTATTTTAAACGCAGAAGATTCCCATTCACAGTATGATAAAGTCCAGAATTCTGGTTTTGTGCAACATAAAGTAGGTGATTTTGAAACAGAGTGAAGTCTAGAGACTTGCCTGAAATTCTGTGTGGTACTCTAAAGGACATAGTTCTTCTGAACGTTGAATTGTTCTACGACCAGATTAAGATTGAGATGAATAACATGTTAACTCTAAAAAAGATTTTATACCATAGGTGAACTTTTTTGAAACAAGTTTTGCCTGACCTTTTGGGTTTCAATTGATGCTTAATCTGTTTTTTTTAATAACTATTCTAATTGTGCTTTTTTGTGCCATCTTCAGTTTTCAATAAGAAAAATACTAGTACAGTTTGGGTCCTTCCTGAGTCACAAAATTAGATTAATATTTGTTTTGATAATGTTTCCCCTTAACTCATGTAATTAGTCATAGCAACCAAGAGTCAAGAGAGTGATTACCGGCCAATTATGAAGAATGTGACCAAGCAGATTGCAGAGTATAATAAAACCATCATGGATGCTCTACATAGCATGAGCAGAAACTGAGTCTGAACCAACTACACGTCTCTATAGAAATATCCTCTTGCTGCTAAACTTCATACATGCCGGATGAAAAATAATAGCTTACCCTTGAAGAGTTTTACCTAAAATTTTTGAATGTTACAATTTTTGTGGCCTCTTTGAAGTGTGAAATTTTAAATAGTATAATAGTTTAATAAATAGTTTACTTATAAAAAAGTATCGTCTCCTTTTATATTTGTATTTGTTTTGCATGGGTGATAAAATGTCTCAAAGAACCAGGAGATAAACAAACTAAAAGTGGCCATTGTTACTCATTTCGTTGGTATAATACATTTATGGCAGCACATGAGATCATCTTTTCATATGTCAAGCCTAGGAGGGGTGTATGGAGTATGATTCTGATTTAACACTTATCAACCTTGCCAATTTTTGCTTCTAGAAAAAGTAAGAATAGAAGGGAGGTATTTAGTTTTGAGCTTTACTTCTCAAATAGGGTATATTTGATGTGTTTTAAGACATATAAAGTCACATGTAAATATATAACATTTTTTATATATCAGTTATTCCTAAAGATTTCGAATTAAGACTTTTAATCTTTGCATTTTTAAAATACTTTCTCACATGTAAATATTTGCTAGGAAAAACATGAAATTTTAAAGAAATGTTGTACTTATGGTCGGCTCTTTTGGACTATGGCTACTGCTGTTCATTTCCACCGTGGAGTATGCATTCACTCTTTAGTACTATAGGAGGACTTAAGTAGATTAATTTATAAGCATTGCCAGAACATTTGAAAGGAAAAGGTGGAAGAAGTAGAATTGTGTTATAGGAATCTGGGAGACATTATGGTAACTAAAGATGTATCCTCTCTTTTGGGCAGGAATGAGTCACCTTGGCCGGCATAAAATATTCCTTAAAACTATCCTTCCTTTGCTCTGATCTCATGTTCATCAAGTTATTCTTCTTCTCAGTATTCATGAAACACAAGCATATTAGTTTCTTTTTTAAAAGGCTTTATTGAGATACAATTTATATACGATAAAAATACCCATGCATGTTGCTTTCTTGAAGTAAATATTTATCATTAAATTATTCAACTTTAGTTCTGTGTGAGTTTAGGTAGAGGGGTGAACATTTTTGAGTTTGATTAATTCTGAGTTACTAGTATGGCTGAAGATCTTGAACAGTGATAAATTCATTTAGGTGGCATTTATAAAGTGTGTCCTTCAGATCCTGAGTTCCTCAGATTTTTAATAAGTGTTATACCACCAAAGGATTCATAGTGAAAGGAATTTGGGAAACATTATTTGAAACAAAGGTAAATTGTTTTCTTTCTTCTTGACTGCTCAGAACCCTTAATGTGCTAATGTGCAGTAAGTTCAAGAAGAGTATATACTATTAATATTAGAGTCTTTTTTTCTGAGTAGTGGGATTGTGGATCTTTTAATCTTCGTTGAACTTTCTGATATGTTCTCAAAATTATCTGTGATGTACATATAATACTTAGACATGCAATAAATATTTGAATAAAGTCATATATACAGTTAGTACTTTAACTTGTAGAAAGGACATATGATAGTTAAGACAACTCTGTAGTCATTGAACTAGAACTGAACCAGTCTTTACCCAGAAAGGAAGTAGGAGGAAAATTGCCTATTCATTAAATATATTCATTTGCATTATAACAATGAGAAGTTCGGCAGAAAAAAAATTTGAAAATTTCTTGAAAAAAGCAAGGTTCTCAACTTCCATTCTAAATTACTCATATATGATATTTGGGGAACATAATTGAGCAGGATTTCTTTAAACTAAAACGTGTTATCTGAGGGAAATTCTTGACTAATGTCTCTTCCTTCCTCTCAGAGCTTTTCAACAAATCCGACAAGAATATTCTCTCTGCTAGGATAGACCTGGAGGCTACTATCTGCATGAACCGGCTCTTCCTCAGTCAGTCACATTGCTCAGTGAGTTTCATTCCTGTTAAAATAACACCTTGTAAGTCATGTGGAAAGAAGCTGCAGACTGAACAAACATGCTGAATAGTCTTACTAATGAAGATCAACATGGGAAAGTTAGCAAGTCTTTGTTTTTCCCGTCCTTATCTTTATCAGTAAATAAACATGAGTTCTTTATACTCTTTTTCACTAATGGGAGTCCCTGGTTTGGACCATGTTCTGGTTTCTTGTTAATGTGTAGAATCCAGGCAGGGTGAGAGGATTAGAGCATGGAGTAGTGCTGTTCACACTGGAGATGAAAGAAGATAGAAGATAATAGAAGCTCCAGGGGTTCTTGCTGTCCCCCTGCCCAATTTCTCTGTTGTTCTTTCCTTTAGCTATATGATTCCAGCATAAACAACCTTAATAAATTAGAATGTTTAGGCTTGAAGTAAGAAGAAATCAAGATGGACTACTAGAGAGTACCTTTTTAAATAAAAGCAGGTTGTGTCTTTAAATTGCAGATTCATAGTTTGAGAACTGAGATTAAACATCTTTAAAAAGACCGGTTTTAATACAAAGGTAGAAAAGTTAGGAAAGACAGATAAACAAAATGAAGAAAATAAATTACCTCTGATCACACTAGTCTCTAGATGTGCATCTATATGTCTTGTCACTCATTATCTATTTTTCATTATATACTTACGTATTTTTAATAAAATTAATATCATACTGTTCTTAAACTTACTTTTGCTATTTATAGTTTTGCAAGCATTTGTTCGTGTCATTATATATTCATGTACAACAACATGTTAAATTGCTGCGTACTATTTTATTATAGGAATACTTTCTGAAAACAAACGCCATGTTATTGAATGAAGTTTGAGGGGTGGGGTTAAGTGTAAGCTTTGACTAAGGTAACTGAGTTTGAATCACAGCTCCACTACTAACTTGTCATGTGACCTTGGGAAGTTACTTAGTCTCTGAATTTCAGTTTCTTCATCTATATAATGAAGTAGTAGTGCTTAACTCATAGGATTGAGTCAAAGAGTATGCAGGGTCCAAGGCTTTTGACACAAAAGGCTCTCAGAAAGGTGGCGTGCTTAGCAGTGTGCAAGAGTGCTTATTTTCCTCACTCTCACCACCACCTGCATTATCCAGGTTGACGTTGCACTACCTGATTTGTTTTAGTTTTTTAAAGTAAACCAAACTGCCTCCATTACTACAACTAGAAACCTTGTGTTTTAATCAAGAAAGCACAATGCAGAATGTGTTTTCATACTAAAAAGAAAACAAAATATGATTTTAAAAACTCCATTAAAAATATTTATTCATTATAACTTTGTAATAACAAAAGCTTAATGCTTACTGCTTATATTTAGAAAATAATGGATTATACTTTGCTGCCTCAATATCTTCTCTCATAACATATTGTAATGAATTGCTGCTCTGAAACCTGACTGTATAACCTTAAGGGGCATAGGAATAACCTGTGTGTAAATAACCTAGTCAGTAAACAAGGCTGTTCTGCCTGGTCACTTTATCCTCCTCTAGGTCAGAGTGATTACACATAAGGAGAAGCTGTGTCATGGGAGGGAAAATAACACCCATTGGAGAGTCCAGTGCAGAAGAGAGTTTGGAGGAAGCATGAGTCAGAAGGATTTGAGTTGTCTCCTACCTAAAAGAGGCTTAGACACACTAGATGAGCATTTCACAAGAAAAATATAAAAACTAAAATGAGATTTTCAAAATTAACTTGTTTTATTTCAAAATCTTTTTGTAAAACGGTATTCTTACCATGATAACAACATAGTAATACCATGGAAGAAAGCAAACTTAATTGATTAGAATTGTATTTGGCATAGGGTCAAGAAAGAACTGCTACTAGCCAAACTGAAATATTATTTCTGTGTTGTCACTTTCAACAGATAAACTCACCCTATTAGAGGAAGTCTTGACTGACATGACGGTGAAAATATTTGGAAGGCAGCTATGCTCATCACTATACCACCAACGCTGAAGGTGAAAATATTTGATACAGTCCATAAGCTCAACCTGAATTTTTTTTTTTATCAAAGGAAACCATAGTTCATTTTTAAAAGCCTCTCTCAATCTTTAAACAGCTTCTTGTTAAAATGAACTTTCCCTCAGTTTACTGGAGTGAGGGAGGGCCACCTTAGAGGCCAACCATTACCACTCCATCCACGCCCCAGCCAAGGACAAAGCAGGGACCTTGTGTCTCAGGATTAGGGGAAATGGTTAAGAAGGAGAGGAAGAGAAAATTGCTTTTCCAGCCTCTCTAACTTCCCATGTAGCCTACAGAGAAAAGCAAGCATCCCTTGGGAGGAAATAACAAAAGTGCCAAACAGTAGATGGATGGATGAAACCTAAATCCCTGCAGTGTACTAGAGCTCTTGCCTTTATAAGCCACATAAGCTCTGTCCCTTGTTCATGGTGGTTATCAGAAGGCCACATGGACATATACTACCAATTGGCCCTACCTTCCTGGGGGCCTCTAGCCTTGAAGGTGTTCCTTGGCTCAGTTCCTTTTTCTGCCAGAAATATCAAAGTCAGAGAAGGGGGGCTGGTGAAGCTGTAAAAGTCCAGTTGCCTTGTTTCCTTTTCCTGTGGCACACTTGAGGTAGCCAGTTAGACCATAAGAGGTATCCATAAGAGACCCTAAGAAACAGCTAATTGAAAGAAGTGTCAGGTAATAGATAAGCAAGCTTCTTACAAAACCACTCACCACTGTATTATCTCTAAGGTGCCCCCACATCAGCCAAAAAAAATGATAGAAGGCCTCCATAAAATAAACATTCAAAGTTTCTGTGATCCAGTATCTTTTTATTGAGCACAGATTAGATTTCCAGGACAGGTTTTCCTTATCACATACTCTGATTTGTCAGACTTTTGATTCCTAAGAAATTTCATGACCTCACTGTGCACTGCCATCCCCCTGCCTAAACAATAACCTCAACAAGCCATATCTCTTAATTATCTTCTCAGTAAGTATTAAGGTATGACCTGATGAAAAGAATTTTTTAAAGAGTATATTGGATTGATTGTCTGCAGACTGGAGAGGAGATTTAGCACTAACACATCGCACCTCAGTAAGGAAAAATCGCTGGAATTTTGACTGCCACACGGGTCAGACCCTTTGTCCTGTCATCTGACTTTATCCCTGTTTCACCCATGGTGCTAAAAGCATCCACCATATAAGTATAATTAGTCATTTCTTTAACTTTCCTCACTGAAGCAGCTGTCTGCAGAGATCTTCCTCACTTACTAGAAGAAATAATACCCCTTCATATAACCCAAGCTAGTCATACACTTCCTGTGGATCTTTCCTTCACCACCTTTCTCTTCTGCTTGTACATAATTATTGAGGAAGGCAGCATAATGGAAAAGGCATGGGACTTGGAGTTTGCAGAAGCACCCATGCAGCTCACTAGCTGAAGGATTTTGGGCAACTCATTCAGTCTCCCTGAGCCTATTTCCAGGGTTATTATGAGACTCACATGCATCTAATATGTGTGAAATTACGTTAGTGTATAAAATACTATATAAATAAAGTAGTAGTTACTATATTCCTTTCACTTGTACCACTACCTGTATGCAAACATCTGCATCAGTACCCATCCTTCCCTCTCAGAAGCATAATTGCCCCTTCTCAGAAGCATGTCTTAGAAGCATAGTTTCTAAGTCTTTCTAGAAGGCCCCTCTCTGTTCAAGACTAGTTCCTACACTGGTGCTCATCATATCCAGTCCAGATTCCTTATGAATCTTCCTTTATTTTCTATCTTTCATCCCCTTCCTCCTATGGCTTTAGCCTTTCCTCCATTGATTTCATCCTCTCAATGCAGAAACACATTCATCTTCCATTATTTTCACATTTGAAGTTCTTAAAAGACTAGTTTACTTCATACCCCAAGCTTTTTTCCAAACACTACTCCCTCTACTCCACTGAAATTGCTTTTATTAACGTAACCAATGCTATCTTTTTTTTTTTTAACATCTTTATTGGAGTATAATTGCTTTACAATGTTGTGTTAGTTTTTGCTGTATAACAAAGTGAATCAGCTATATGTATACATACATTCCCATATCTCTTCCCTCTTGTGTCTCCCTCCCACCCTCCCTATCCCACCCCTCTAGGTGGACACAAAGCACCGAGCTGATCTCCCTGTGCTATGTGGCTGCTTCCCACTAGCTATCTATTTTACATTTGGTAGTGTATGTATGTCCATGCCACTCTCTCACTTCGTCCCAGCTTACCCTTCCCCCTCCCCATGTCCTCAAGTCCATTCTCTACATCTGCGTATTTATTCCTGTCCTGCCCCTAGGTTCTTCAGAACCTTTTTTTTTTTTTTTTTAGATTTCATATATATGTGTTAGAATACGGTATTTGTTTTTCTCTTTCTGACTTACTTCACTCTGTATGACCGACTCTAGGTCCATCCACCTCACTACAAATAACTCAATTTCGTTTCTCTTTATAGCTGAGTAATATTCCATTGTATATATGTGCCACATCTTCTTTATCCATTCATCTGTGGATGGACACTTAGGTTGCTTCCATGTCCTGGCTATTGTAAGTAGTGCTGCAATGAACATTGTGGTACATGACTCTTTTTGAATTATGGTTTTCTCAGGTTATATGCCCAGTAGTGGGATTGCTATCTTAATTACTAAAGTTAGTGGACTCTTAGGTTTTATTCCAGTAAAAGTTCTGTGTAGGGTTTAAAATTAGTAACCACTACCTTCTTGAAACTTTGTCTTCCTTTGCATTTTGTGACATCATTTTCACTTAATTCTTCTACCTTTTTGTCTACTCTTCATTCTTTTCCCCAGGCATCTCTTCTGCTTCTACAAGAGGCTTAGAGAATTTTAGCTTGCCAAATTGAATTCTTTCTTCTTGGCTATTGGAATTATCTCAAAAAGAGTCCTATGTGTCAGGCTGATTTCATACTTTGATAATGATTTTGTAATTAAGATAACTATATAATGAAAATTGGATCATGACTACTTATTTCCCATAGAATTCTAAAGTGTCACTAGATGTAGATAAATTTTAGTACAACTAATGAGTTCAGTTGTGGCCTCATCTAAAGGTAAAAAAAACCACAGTAGCAGCAATGAAAACAACAAAAATCCCATTATTAAACATTCCCTGAATGCTATTGTTATTGTAAAGTATTGCAGTCATTTGAGCATCTTATCCTCATCTGGTACTATTGGGCCACAAGTATTTTCTTCTCTCTTTAAGGTAGGCACCAGGTGGTAGGAAGAACTTCTCACTCATTTCTACTAAACTATGAGGTCTTTCACCAGGCTGTGAGCTCCCTGCAGACAGGGATGATGTCTTAGTCATCTGCATCCTCTCTGCCAAGTGGACCACTTGGCACATAAGCTCACAGTGAATGCTTATTGAATTGAATTAGTTTGGGTGGGTTACACTAAGCCAAATTGAGAAGGCATGAGAGTTGCTTTGGAAAGCAGTTTGAAAGTATCTTAAAATGGTAAACATAGAGTTACCATGTGACTGAACAGTTCCACTCCTAGGTATATGTACCCAGGAGAGTTGAAAACATACATTCACACAAAAACTTGTATACAAATGTTCTTAGCAGCATTATTCATAACAGTCTAAAAGTGGATACAACCCAAATATCCATCAACTGATGAATGGATGAATAAAATGTGGTGTATAAATATACACAATGGAACATTATTCAGCCATAAAAAGAAGTGTAGGGGCTTCCCTGGTGGTGCAGTGGTTAAGAAGCCGCCTGCCAGTGCAGGGGACTCGGGTTCGATCACTGGTCTGGGAAGATCCCACGTGCCACGGAGCAACTAAGCCCGTGCACCACAACTACTGAGCCTGCGCTCTACAGCCCCTGAGCCACAACTACTGAGCCCGTGTGCCACAACTACTGAAGCCCATGCACCTAGAGCCCGTGCTCCGCAACAAGAGAAGCCACCACAATGAGAAGCCCGCGCACTGCAATGAAGAGTGGCTACTCACCGCAACTAGAGAAAGCCCACACACAGCAATGAAGACCCAATGCAGCCATAAATAAAATAAATTAAAATAAATAAATAAATAAAATGGCCTGGCACTTAGTAAGCTTTAAAAAAAAAAAAAAGTGTAGTACTAATATATGCAACAATATGGATAAATCTTGAAAACATGCTGAGTGAAAGAAACCATTCAAAAAGGCTACATATTTTATGATTCTATTTATATGAAATATTCAGAATAGATAAATCCATAGAGACAGAAAGTAGATTATTAGTTGCCTAGGGATGGGATGGGAGAGAGTTGAGTGGGTGATAACTAAAGGTACAGTGATTATTTGCGGCTGATGAAAATGTAAAATTGATTGAAGGGATGTTTGCACAACTCTGAATATTTTAAAAAATCATATAATTGTACACTTTAAATGGATTTTATGATATGTTAATTATATCTTACTTTAAAAAAAAGACCACTAATAAAAGGGAACCATATATAAATCTAGACTAAAAGTCTTTGGTTAATGTGGAAGTGACTCAATAAAATTACTCATTATTATTTTGTTTTAAATGAGGGGGCATAGTAGTTGTGGGACAACTCTCGTTACTCAAGAGCCCTTTGAACATTCTCTTGGATTTCTGTTGAGAAGCAGAAATGTCAAAAATTATGTTCCTCCTCCCTAGCACCACTATTGTAATCCAAGGACAGCTTTTTGAAGCTTATTCAAAGACAGGCCAGGTTTCTGTTCCTCTTGGGATATTTTGATGATGATGGATGGATAGATAGATGGTTACACCACTTGGGAAAAAAACAAACAAGTACAAAACTTGCCCTTCTGTAAATGTAATTCAAAGAGTTCTTTTTTGTGGATCTTTGGAATTCGTAAGAATTTTGATAGCTTTTCTGTTATCATACTTTTGACATCTCAGCAATTGATTCTGTCTTCTCTTTTACTGTGGTTGAGGGAACATCTGTTGAGACTCATCATCTAGGCTCCCATTTGCTAGCCTTTTTTCTAGGGTCAATGATTTGTTTATTTCTAGGCAGAATTTTTTAAAATAAAATGACCATTGCTTCTCTAAGAATGTATCCCCAAAAAAAGTAAAAGTGAAAGGGTAACTGAGTCTGGTACAGACTTAGAGCACCTGTACAGCTGGTACAATTGTCAGTCATTTTAAGCTCTGTGGAGATGCACTTGGAAAATGGGGGACATATCTATCTATCTACTCTTCCAGAGAGAGCTAGTGATTAACTAGATAGTGCTTTAAAAATGTTTTGAATTAAAGATATTTTAATGCATAAATATACTGTAACTCATTCAAACATGTCTATTTAGGAATGAAGGTCTTTGATCTTGGACCCTGTAAGAGGAAATACTGCCCTGATGATTTAGAACAGTGCTGTCCAATAGAAATATAACATGAGCTACAAATGTGAGCCAAATATGCAAATTTTTAATTTTCTAATACCTAAATTAAAAATGTAAAAAGAAACAGGTGAAATTTGTTTTAATATATTTCATTAACTTAATATATCCAAAATATTATTTCAACATCTAATAAATTTGAAATTATTGAGATACTTTATATATTGTTTTTCATTCTAAGTCTTTAAGATTCGATGTGTGTTTTACACTTACAGCCAATCTCAATTCAGACTGGCCACCTTTCAAGTGCTCAATAGCAGCATGTGGATAGTGGCTACAAACCGGACAGCATAGATTTAGAATTTAGAACTTTTTATTCTGATTATAGCAAGGGGATGAACCATAGGAGGAAGCCAAATGGCAGTCTTGTTAAATAGAGGAAGACTGTCCCATAAGGAAAAAAAAAAAACTTTCCTATGTCAGATTATACTCTAAAGTCGGACTTTTTGCATTTCCTTTGATGACTATTAAATTACTCTTACAGACATATTTCATTGAAAAGTAACCTTAATTGGTCAAATGAAGAAAAAAATATATGTAGTAGTTAGAAATATTTAATTATTTTCTTCTGAATGGAACCTCTGAAAGAATCTGACAGGCCAGATCTTCTGTAACTTCAGTAATTGAAAAGAGCAGAGAGTTTGTGAACTGTACTTACGTTTAATAACCCCAGTATTCAAAAACACTTTGCAACCTATATTCTATGGTATAAATATTTTATATCATGCCAATATCAATAATATTTTCTTCATTTATCCATGTACCTAAATAGGAAACTTTAATTGCCAGAGTTGAAAAGCTTTGAATTACAGAACTATTCTAAGAAAGCCTCTAAACTGAGACCTTCTTTGGAAAAAAAAATCAGTACAGGGGAAACTTCTTCTAGTTTCTCCTCCAATGCCCCAACTTCCCCCATCAAAAAATAGTATATCTAAAAGTCTGTTTGACTAAGTATACCTTTTATTTAAAATAATATTTACGTTGGGAACAAAAAGAAAGTTTAGATGAAGTTATAGACAGTTCTCAATAGGGATTTATTTTAACAACATGATTTTTTTGATGCTTAGCAAATTATCAAATATTGTTATTTAATAGTGTGTGAAATCGGCTGGGTTACACAAATAAACTTACATTGCAGTCTGCTACCTCTTGAGCTCTGCATGAAGCTCTCCCTGCCCCCTTCCCAGCCACACTCTGGCTCCCCAGGCCTTCCTCTCAACCTCACAGATTTCTGGCACTAGTATCAGCAGAGGAAAGACTGAGGATGAAGGCAAGTGGATTAAAACAATGGGGAAGGGAAGAAGACAGAGTAGGCGAAGTACCTTGTGACCTTAAAATAACGAGCCACATTTTCCTGTGTGTCTGGTGAACTGTCTTTAAAGACAATTCCAAAAAAAAAAAAAGCTATAAAAATGTTTAAAGGCAACATCCTTCAGCTAGGAGCCTGCCCTACCAAGTTTGCTGCTTTGAAGCTCAACACAATCTGAATTTAACGGCAAAGCAGATTTCAGTACGTTTGGAAGGTGAGGAATGGGGGTGAGGTGAGGATTAGTCTTACTGTTTGAAAATCATTGTTTATAAGTCATATTACGATCTATTGAAATAATTGATAAAAGAAGTAGTGTTCCCCCTGCTCCCATCTATCATAAAAAATAATCAGGCCTTCTTGGTTGAGATGGAAATAAATTTCCAATTTTGTTTATTCAGGGTAAAACTCTGCTGTGTGCCTCTAAACTTTTCAAAATTTTTCAGTTTTTTACACGGAAGCAACAACACAGTGAATGAGCAAAGAGTGAAAACTTCAATGCAAGTAAGATTTCTAAGTAGCTGTGGTACACAGAATTAAGATTTTGATATCCTAATCCCCAGAACCTGTGAATATGTTACCTTACATGTCAAAAGAGACATTGCAAGTGTAATTAAGGATTGAGATGGGAAGATTATTCTGGATTATCTGGGTGGACCCAGTGAAATCACAAACCTCCCTTTAAAAGGGAGGCAAGAAGGTCAAAGCCAGAGAAATAAAACATGAGGGTTAGAAGCAAATGTTGGAATGATGTACTTTGAAGGTGGAGGAAGGATCTATGAGCCAAGAAATGCAGGCAGCCTCTGGAAGCTGGGGAAAGAAAGGAAACAGAATCTCCCCAGGGCCTCTAGAAGGATTTAAGCCTAAGACGTCTCAGACTTCTGACTTCCAGAACTGTAAGATAATAAATTTGTGTTGCTGTAGGCCATTAAGCTTGTGGTAATTCACTACAGCCGTGATTTATACAACATATGCCACAACCATCTGCAATTACTTTTTCACCAATTATAGTTTCCATCCTCATACTTATTTGTCATAATTTCATTGCCAATAGCAGGAACTTCTAATGGTGTGAAGTCCATCATATGAGGAAAGCAAAACATATCTGTATATATAAAGCCAACCATACCACCAAGTAAGGCTGCCTGTTTTCATTTATCAAATTCATTCAACTAATGCTTATTGAATAAAGAAGTGAACAAGACCAACAAAATTTCTGCCCAGATGGAACTTACATCCTAATGGAGGAATAAACAAACAATGCAAGTTCATGTGATGATAACTTTTCCTGGTAAATGTCAATACTGGCTGATACTGGAAAATTAAAGTAAGTGTCTCTTTGTAAACCCAACTGCCAAGTTCATGAACCCTTTACCACCACAAAATATGTTTTTCCTGAGGCATTCAAGTAAAACCTCCAGGGGTTTTCATATCAACTTTCTCAAACTTTATGGATAATTTCTAAAGTGATTAAAGGCATAAGTGAATATCACAGCTTCTGTCCCTAGGATCCATCTCTAGCCTAAATGCCGTGTTCTGACCAACATCCCAGAATAACCCAGGACTGTTTAGTCTCACATTGGCTCCAGAATGTCTGTATGAGAGGGCCTTAAGGATTGTAATTTCATTGAAAGTGTGACTAGGAGACTTGTCTTAAAGCTGTATTTGACTAGCAAGCACACTGTTTATTTGGGAAATAGTGATATAGATTGGGGGTGGAATTCAAAAGCTTCCCCTAAGCTACTCTTTGGTACTGCCACTACAACACAGGTAACTAGAGAGCTGAAGAAGATCTAGTTACTGCCTTGGGCAACTTGGGAGAAGTTCTGGTCCAAATGAAGGGAAGGTTGAGCTCAAGGGAATCAACAAGCACAGTTAGCTAGACATATGGCACGTACCAACCAAGTTCTGTTAATGTGCTGCCTTTGCATTACTTGGGAGTAGAGCACCTCCCAACAAAATGTGGAAGTATACTTTTCTTACCTTTATGCCTGAAATAATTAACCAGTAACTATCTCAAGTGACTATAAGTGATATTTAATGGAACTGCACAGGTAGTTTCATACTATCTATGTTTTTGCCCAACAAAATTAAACTCCAAGTAGGAAGTAAGTCTACATGCAAAAACAGACTTAAAATTAAGAGACATCCTTCAGGGACTTCCATGGTGGTCCAGCGGTTAAGACACCACGCTCCCAATGCAGGGGGCCCGGGTTCGAGCCCTGGTCAGGAAACTAGATCCCACATGCCGCACCTAAGACCCAGCGCAGCCAAATAAATAATTTTTTTTTTTTTTTTTAAAAAGGAGACATCCTTCATTCCTTTCTTTCCCTTAACCTTTATATTCAATTTAACAGCAGCTTCTAAAACTTCATCTCCAAAATATCACCTGTTTATTCTATTTATTTTCATTTCTTTTATTATAATCCCAGTTCAAGCCACCATCATGTTTTAGTTAGACCTTAACTTTGTTCAGTTAAGGTCTAAGCAAAAGTTAAGGTCCCTTGCCTCTCTACAATCCATTCTTTAAGAGCAGCCATGATAATACTTTTGATTTTATTGAAAAAAATTTAAAACTCAGTAAATACAAAGAATTTTACAACAAATGCTAGTGTACTCACCACCTGGAATTAGTAAGTTATTAATATTTTGTCTTTACATATGAATGACATTACAAATATGATAAAAATAGGTATTACATGTATTGTGATGTCATCTTTGTTTCTTTCTTCAGCCCCATAGCCCAGAACTAATCACCACCTTAAATTTGGTGTTTGTCCTTCAAGGCTGTTTTCATACCTTTACTCGATATATGTGTTTATAAACAAAATATAGAATTGTTTGTATGCTTAAAACATCTATATAAAAGCTATCATTCTGCACCTTCTTTTTTTCGACTGAACATTACTTTGTTGAAAGCTATCCATGTTGATTCTTACAAATCTTGTTTATTCATTTTAATTGCTGTGTATTGTATTCCACTGTATGAATAAAATACAACCTACTCTTCAGTTTTGCTACTGATTGATGTTTAGGTTGCTTTATATTTTTCTGTTTTTGGCCGTGTTGGGTCTTCGTTGCTGCGCATGGGCTTTCTCTAGTTGTGGCGAGCGGGGGCTCCTCTTCTTTGTGGTGCACGGGCTTCTCACTACGGTGGCTTCTCTTGTTGCAGAGCACAGGCTCTAGGCGCATGGGCTTCAGTAGTTGTGGCACACGGGCTCAGTAGTTGTGGCGCACGGGCTTGGTTGCTCTGCGGCATGCGGGATCTTCCCAGACCAGGGCTCGAACCTGTGTCCCCTGCATTAGCAGGCGGACTCTTAACCACTGCGCCACCAGGGAAGCCCCTAAAGTAATATTTTTAAAACACAAGTTAGATCACAGTCTTCCCCTGCTTAAAACCTCCAGTGACCTCCCACTGCTAAACATTTTGCCTTGACCCACAAATCTGTTCTTCATGATCTTGGGGAAGCCTTTTCTGATCACCCAGTCGAACACACCCCCCCCCCTCCCGCCCGGCAACACTCTATTTACCTCATCCTGTTTAATTCTCTTCCCGGCACGTATGTTTTTATCTCTTCATGGTATGTTCTTCAGTGTTTGATTAATTCCCCCCACCCCCCGCTACCCGACTCCAACTCAACTAGAATTTGAGCTTCATAACAGACAGGACTTTGTCTTTTTTACTGTGGTACCCACCAGTGCCTTGAACAATGCTAGTGCACACTTAGGTTTTTATTAACAAAATGAAACAATGACCTTACCATAATTCTGTACAGTTTGTAGTATATATTGGTATATAATAGAATGTGGACCGATTCTCAATAATGCTTAGAATAATGCTTTGTATATGGTAGATTCTCAACAGATATTGTTTGATAAATGGTTGGTTGTTTTTGTCATTATCATAAAATTCTGAATTAAGAAACTTATGCTCAGTGTTAGATAGTAAAAAAAAAAAGTGTTGCATAGTGAACAAAACTAGGTAAGCAGCATTCATCATAGCATTTTTCTTGATGGGGCTTCCTTCTTTCCAGATATACTGCATATCATAGAAGCCCTACAACCAGACTTGTATCAGCTAAGAAGATTGGGGTATGACTACAACAGCCTTTCCAGGAGAAGAAAGGGTTACAATACAGAGGAAATCTGGTTTCAGAACAATGGGGAACACATATAGAATAGTGGTTAAGAGCATGGGTTCTGGAGGTAGTCAAATCCGGGTTTTAATCCTGGGTCTGCCACTTGTTAGGGTAACCCAGGACCACCTACCTTCTCTAATTTTCTCAGTTTTAGCAACTGCAAAATAAGGAAAACAGTGTCGTCTTTATAGCATATAGATGAAATGAACTGATACAGTAAAGCATCTGCACAGTGCCTGCCACCAAAGTGCTCAATAAATAGTAACAGTTAATATTATTAAATGGAAGTTATTATATATTCCCAGATGTTATATAATGTAAATACAGAGATTTTAACTTTTAATGGCATTTTAAGACTACAGTCTGGTTATAATGTACTAAGGAATACTTTTTCACTGTAAGAACAAATTGCCTTAGATGATTTACTTCTTGTCTTGACTTCTAGTTTTCATTGATGAATTATTATAGATTTGTGCAAATTTCAAGCAATATTGACTAAGCTTTTTATTTTTAAAAGTTCATTACTTTACTGATACATTTATATAAATATACATAACATTTTAGATAATGCATAAATGTGATCATATACATGTTTTCATAGTGAAGTTTTTTTTTAAATATCTCTCTCCCCCCTCTTGAGCCGCTTTACACCCCATTCCCATAGTAGCCCGTGTTAATAGCCTAATATGTATCCATCGATTTTTTTCTATTGATTTATCCAATTCTGTGCAAACTATTCATAATATACTTATATACCTATGCAAATACAGGGTTTTTTGATTATTAATTTTAAAAATGAGACCATATTCTCAAGCATGTTGCTTTTCTCACCCAGCAATACCCAGAGGAACAATTCACTTGGGTATAATGTGAACTCATATTTTAATGGCAACACAATATTCTATGATTTAGATATAACATTATGTATTCAGCAATCCCCCAACTTCTGAGCATTCATTTTGTTTCCATTTCTGGCACTACAAATTATGCTACAATAAACATATTTATATGTCTTTATCTACTGATGTGTTTATTTCTTTGGGACAGATTCCCAGGAGAAGGATTGCTAGGTTGGAGGACATGTTTATTTTTAATTTTAATAGATATTGACAAATCTTTTCTACCAACAGTAAGAAATGTAAAAACATTTTGTGTCACTTTTACAGAAAATGGCACTTGTACATAGTAGTTTTGTAGCAATAAATGTGACATCTTTTTTTAAAAAAAGAACAAACTTCTGGTAAGGAAGTTTCAAACAAAAGAAGCATTCCATTGGGATATGTCCTCCTTTTTTAATTACTGTAATTGGGAAGTAGAGTTGGGTAGGGGATGGGGGCAGGGAGCAGGAGACTTGAAGAAGAAAGGATACTGAAATAGAAATCCTTCCAAGTTTACTTTCATCAATAGGTGACTTTCCCCTCCATAAGTGTGCTGTCCTAAAACAGGATGTCTGAGCATCCTGGTAATACACGGTCGTATGGCTGTTACACACTTTTTCTTGCAAGTTCAGTGGCTTCGTATTCTTTTGGCTAAATGTTTTGTGGTGTACAGAATGCTGAAATATAACACTTAAACATTTTTCACTAATTTCCTCTGGTAAGAAGATAGTCTATCTTGTGAAAGTTTAGATGATGCTATCAAGTCCCTCAAGAAGTTCAAAGTTAATTGTTCAGTTCACTAAATTTATAGTGCATCTTTGTAGGGAGTAGAATAAAATACCATCATTTACTTATTGGAATGAAAAACATCTTGATAAATTTATCAAACTGTTCCTGTTAATGGGAAGAACACTAATAGACGCTAGTTAGCATTTTGAAAATTTCTCCTTTAGTAATTTCCATGAGGAAATGTGAGTTCTGTGCACAGTAGATATATAATAAGTAAGAAATATTTATATACTTAATTTGCACATTTACTTTAAAAATATGATAGAAAGATGAAAATTGGCTAAAAAGGTCAATATGGTAAAAACTTACAACTGTAAAACCTCTTTCCTACATATCAACAGGAAAAGAGCCTGATTAATTCATGGTCAAGTGAGCTAATGACAAAGGATAGCATGAAGATGAAATTTGAAACAAAGGAGATATAAAATTTAAGTTATTTCAAGAATAAATCAAACACTCCTACAAATATGTTTCATTAAACATGAAAATATAGTTTTCAATATAATTTTGTCGAAGTATTCTTAGCTTGCTTTCTCAACACATTGAGAAACTTAGGTAACGAGAATACTACCTTAATTTCTTATCACTTTCGTTTTCTTGCTTCTTGCATTATTGTTGTACTTAAGATGAGAGCGTTCTGGAAAATATTTATGTATATTTTACTGAGAAATTTGTCAACTTTTTAAAGGACTAAACAGACTCAATTTTACAGTTTTTAAAAAATATAACAACTCAAATTAAGTGGGTAATATGTTCATGAAAAAGGGGAGAGATTCTTAGTCTGTTCCTGCAAAAAGTCAGGGGCAGGATATATAATATTCTTTTGCAGTACTGTTAGGATGGTCTTTCTTCGTCAGCTCTAGGTTTGGATAAGCTCTAGGCCTGGTCTTCATCAGGTTTCCACTGAACTGAAGAGAAAGGAGTGAAGGTACAACCAGGCATATCTCACAGAGTGGGAGTGGCTAAGAAGTATCATATCTCTTCTTTTAAGTCTAAATCTTCAAAGAGGGTAATGATTAGAGGGTAGTTTAAACTATCAAGCCAAGGAAATGCACACACCTAATACCTAACTGTCAAAGGGGCGATTCACAGCTTGGTTGCATAACTGGAGGAGAAAAAGAATCTTTGGGATTAGAATAAACAAACATATATACAAACAGTTGTACAAGATCTGACAAAACTCCAAGTGGTTCTTCCCATAATTTGGACGATTTTTTAAGAAGGGTGCCTAGACATCCAAAGCTTATCTAGTAACAACTCAAATTCAACACAAATCAAACAAATTATCTTCCTAACCTGCTCCTCTGCTTTTGACTCCTTTTCTGTATGACAGAGCCTATTAACTGGGTTCTACTTATATTTTGTATTCTGTTATTCTATCTGTATTTTTAGAGAAATCAGAACAGGAAAACCTCACTGAATTAACTCTAAGAAATTTTATGTAATATAACCTCTCCAGACTTCAGTTCCTCATTTGTACATGAGGAATCAAGCCATGTAGGTCAAAAGAATATAGAACTCAGAAACCAGAAACATCTGTTCATACCCCAACTCTGCCACTTACCATGTGTGTTGTCTTGGAAAATTTTAGCAACTTATCTGCATCAGTCTCCTTGTTTTTACATTTTTTGACTTAATGATTTATCTGATAATGTTTCCATGTTTGTTGACATATTGAAGAAAGTTAAATGTTAGCTTTAAGAGAGCCATAAAATTAGTAGACATAGATTGCATAGCTTGTATATATTGTAGTTTTTTTTTTTTTAAATTAGAGTTGAAAGGCTCCTAGGAAAGTGCTTCAATCCACTTGACTCTCTCCACAACCATGTTCCTGGCTGCCTCTAGCTGCCTCCACCTGAAATGTCCTCCTCCCCATGTCCGTTATGTATTTTCTAGCCACACTTCAAAGCCCAACTCAAGTCTTATCCTCTCACTGAAACCGTATCTGAATATTTCAGTGAAAATTAAACAATAATTGAAATTTCTGTAATAACAATACTTAAATTCATTATGTATTTCCACCCTTAGCAATGTATAATAAACTATTTGTTTTCCATGCATGACTTGTGCTTAAATTATTTGTTCTCTTATTTACTTCCTGTAAACTCATTGAAAGTCTACTATATACTCTGAGATCTAGGACTTTATGTAATGTTTCTTTGTAAAATGGGAATGGAAATTCCTATTTCTTAAGGTTGTGGAAAATTGAATAAGATAACATATATGTAAGTGCCTGGCCTGTGTTATGGTTTAAATGTCTTTTTTCTTTTTTGTCAACAGCTATTTTATGAAAATTTTTAAAAAATGGACTTCTTAACTTGTTCTCAGAAATTAAGGATACCCTATGAAGAAAGCAGGTTTCTTTCTTTGTCAAAGGAAGCATATTGTAACTACCCCTGTCATTTTTATTAGAGTATTTCGGTATCTACTTGGAGATGTCACTTGAAAAAGTGTTCTAACTTTATACATTAATAGAATTCCATGATCAAATGTCTGGAATACTGGGACAAAAATAGTAAGGAGACTCCTTTTTCCCCACTTCCTTATGTGAGGTTGTTTCATACAATTGTAATGCAGTTGGATTCTTTTGTTACATTCTTTATACATTCTGAGATCCCCTGGCCTTCTAAACAATTTTTTAAAATTTGCATACAGTAAGGTTCACTCTTGGTTCAGTAAAGTTCTATGGGTTTGACAAATGCACAATGTCATATATCTACCATTACTATATCATATGGGATAGTTTCACTGCCCTAAAAATCCCCTGTGCTACACATATTCATCACTCTCTCCAAACCCCTGGAAACCACTGATCTTTTAACTATCTCTACAGTTTTGCCCTTTCCAGAATGTCATATGATTGTAATCATATAGTATATAGCCTTTTAAGACTGGCTTTTTCAGGCTAAAGACCCATGAAAAGAACTAGGGGTATAGAAATTGGTACTGAGCAAAGGTCCACAGTCTAGAAAACTATGAAATACTTGAGGGAATTGCTTTGATAAAGAAAGAAACAAAAGGAAGGAAGAAAGGTAGGAAGGAAGGAAAGGAGGGAGGGATGGAGGGAGGGAGGAAGGAGCAAGCCTATTTGGCAAGAAACACATAATTTTCTGATCACTAAACTAGTCCCCATAGAAGGTATACTTTCCAGTAACCTTTCATGATGACTGACTCAGACATAGACTGTGTAAGAAAAATAAATGTAATTGTACCTTAAAAAAAAAAAAAAAGACTGGCTTTTTAATTTAGTAATTATGCATTTAAGATTCGTCCATATCTTTATGTGGCTTGAGAGCTCCTCCTTTTTATCACTTAATAGTATTCCACTGTATGGATGTATCTGAATGTTTAAAAAATAGCATCCTGCTCTTGCTTCATGCATGCAATATCTTTTCATATATTTCTTTTTTATTGAAATATAGTTGATGTACAATATAATGTTACAGGTGTACAATATAGTGATTCACAATTTTTAAGGGTTATACTCCGTTTATAGTTATTATAAAATCTTGGTTATGTTCTCCATGTTGTACAATATATCCATACAGCTTATTTTATACATAGTAGTTTGTATCTCTTAATTCCCTACTCCTGTATTTCCCCCCCGACCCTTCTCCCCACTGGTAACCACTAGTTTGTTCTATATATCTGTGAATCTGCTTCTTTTTTGTTATATTCACTAGTTTGTTGTATTTTTTAGATTCCACATATAAGTAATATTGTACAGTATTTGCCTTTGTCTGTCTGACTTATTTCACTTAGCATAATACCCGCCAAGTCCACCCATGTTGTTGCAAGTGGCAAAATTTCTTTCTTTTTTATGGCTGAGTAGTATTCCTATATATATATTATATTATATATATATATATATATATATATTATATATATATATATGTAAAACACATCTTCTTTATCCATATATATTTCTGATATTAATATAATCCTTTAAAAAATTTTGCCATTTCTTTCTTCCTTAGTAGTCTCTGTTTCTGCCAAGTTGCTTTTCTTCTGGCCTTTCTGTAGGCCTGTACTTTTACATTAAAGGCTTTCTGCAAATATCTGTTTGTCCTGGCTGTCTGTTTAAGAGTGGGACATCAAAAAACTGACTGGAAGCTCTGAGCATGAGTTCAGTGTGTTGCGCCTCTGTGCAGCAAAACTAGCGGAATGGTTTTGTTGGAGGTGCCCTACTGATATATCTGTTGGAGAAATATCAACATCTTCAGACTTATTCACTAGGGCTGGTCAGAATTCCCAGAGATCTGCTGAACTCCTGTGTGGAGAATAAACTTTTGCCAGCCTTCTGTGAGACAATGGGCGAAGAAAGCCCAAGGTCTAAATTCAGTTCAAAACTTTAGCTTAATCCTACCTGCTGTCTACAACTGTATGGTCCAGAGTACCTCTCTTTTATACCTCCTCCAGAGAAAAAGACCTCTTTGACACCCCTGCCCCAGTCTTCTATGTGGTGGAAAAGGTATGTTTACTCCACTGTGTGGAGAGCAAGAAGAAATGCGTCAAGGATCTAACTGTTGTGTGGGTTTTTGGGGGGTTTTTTGGAACAGCTTTATTGAGATATCTATGTACTGTACAATTCAGCTATTTAAAGTGTATGATTCAATAGTCTTTATTATATTCGCAGAGTTGTGCAACCATCACCACATCAATTTCATTTAATTTATTTATTTATTTGAAGTATAGTTGATTTACAATGTTGTGTTAGTTTCTGGTGTACAGCAAAGTGATTCAGTTACATATATATATTTTTTCATATTCTTTTCCATTATGGTTTATTACAGGACATTGAATATAGTTCCCTATACTATACAGTAGGACCTTGTTATTTATCTATTTTATATATAATAGTTTGTATCTGCTAATCCCAAACTCCTACTTTATCCCTCCCCCACCCCCTTTCCCCTTTGGTAACCATAAGTTTGCTTTCTATGTCTGTGCATCTTTCATAAATAAATTCATTTGTGTCATATTTTAGATTCCACATATAAGTGATATCATATGGTATTCGTCTTTATCTTTCTGACTTACTTCACTTAGTATGATAATCTCTAGGTTCATCCATGTTGCTGCAAATGGCATCATTTCATTTTCATGGCTGAGTAATATTCCATTGCACCACATCAATTTTAGAATGTTTTCATCAACTCATAAACAAGCCTGAGTCCTTAGCAGTCACCTGCCCCGCCATTCCTCTCATCCTCCACTGCCCCCACTACCCCAGACCTAGACAACCACTAATCTACTTTATTTTTCTATGGATCTGCCCAGTCTGGACACTTCATGTAAATGGATTCATACAATATGTGGTATTTTGTGACTCAATTCTTTCATTCAGCATAATGTTTTCAAGGTCTATGCATGTTGTAGCATGTATCAGTACTTCATTTTTTTTTTTTGCCAGAAAATTCCATTGTATGGATATATCATATTTTATTTATTCGTTTGTCAGTTCATGGTTTGGGGTTGTTTCTACTTTTTGGCTATTATAGATAATGCTGCTATGAATAATCATGTACAAGTTTTTATATGGACATGTTTTTATTTCTCTTGGGTATATACCTAGGAGTAGAATTGCTGGGTCACATGGTAACGCTGCAGTTAACACTTTAAAGAACTGTTTGCCTGTTTTCCAAAGTGGCTGCACCATTTACATAATCACCAGCAATGTACAAGTGTTCCGATTCTCCACATTCTAGACAATACTTGTTATTATCTGACTTTTCCATTATAGCCACTCTAGTGTGTGTGAAGTGGGATCTCATTTTGTCTAACTGAATTTTAAATATACATTCAACTAGTCCTTAATTCCACCTTATCCCCACTTCCAGAGGTATAGGTAGTCACTAACTTACCATCTTTTAGAGGTTCTGCAGTGTATATTGCTTTCCCCTCCACCAATCGCTAAGCAGTAACATTTCTGTGCTTGTTATATCAGGTAACTCTGGCTCAACAGTTTTCCAGCTTCTGAAATTTTGTGGTTTCTGCCTTCTCTCCCATTTTCTTTGGCTGGTTGGCTTTATATCCTTGAAGAATTCATTTACTCTATTTTAATGATTTTGAGAGGGAGGAGTAGTTCTGCATATGATTAGTTCACCATCTCTAAACTGGAAATTCATTTTCAATTCTATTTGCCTATTGAAGTTTTTTGTTTGATGTTTTGAGGAGAATGAGGTTTAACAAACATTTCTTGTTTCTAAAAGAGGCAATCAAGGCATAAGCCACACTTGAGTAAAACATTACGTTTGGGAATAAATGAAAACAGAAGTATACTTGACTTATTTATGATGGTTCTTTTCTCTTGTGATCACTTAAAAATTATATGCACAATTAGTTATATTAATTGTTTCATCTTTAAAATCAATCACTGAGCTACATTATTTCAAGCTTCATATAAACGATGGCTATTAACTCCCTTTTTAAAGCTTTAAGAATATTAATAGTAATATTTATTTTGTATGTACTCTATCCCAGGCACTGTGCTAAGCATTGTATATACATTATCTCATACAATCTTTATAACAACCTCATAAGGGGAGTACTTTCAAACTGCTGTTACAGATAAGGAAGCAGAGGCTTAAATATCTAGTGTAACATACTAGGAAATGGTAAGCTTAGTCCTTTATGCTTGTTTTTCTGATCTTGAGCCTTGCCCTCTTAACAATATGCTGTGCTGTACTGGGGAGAACCTCGCCTGTTCAACTTACAGACAGTCTAGGTTGGTTAAATCTGCCATAGCATGAATTGTGCGTGAGTCTGTAGGTATTATTAATATGTATCTACATTTTAAATTAAGCATATATACATGATTAAATAAGTTTTTGATTAAACAGGACTTTTTCCTGCTTTGGATTTTCTGTCCTTTAAGCCAGGTTCAAGTATAGACAATTATCATCAATTAATATTATTAACTTAATGTGATGTTGGAATGCCAGTTTCAGAAGTCGTTTCAAATATGGGCTTTCCGGTGTCAAGAAATTTATAGCACAGACAGACTCTTATGTCCCTGACTTAAAGAGTATTTTGCCAAATGCAGGGAGAAAAAGACCCCCTTACTTAAAAAAAGAAAAAAATTAGTTTCTATTTTGAGTTGTTTTGTTAAATTCCTCATTACAATTTTTTTTTGTGTGTGTCTCTATCTGACAAGGACTATGATGGCTATCTCAGTGGGTGGGTGTGACCGAAGAGATGATACACAATGTAAGGCTAATTTTGTTAGCTTTCTCCATCTCTTTCCCATTTCACTGAAGTGATTAAGAGAAAGAGCTTTCAAGACAAAGGGAAAACTTATTATAAAGGCCCCAAGGGGGGAATGGCTTGTGGGGCTATGAGTTTAGAATGTTCCAGGAACAGTGAGGAGGCCATTGTGCCCAAGTGCAGAGGGCAAGGGGAGGGCGGCTCCTATAAAGCCGGAGAGGTTGGCAGGATGGCTCCTGCAGGGTACGGCAGGCCACGCCAAGAGTTCACAATACAGAACTGATGAGTAGTCATGAGTCACAAAGGGCAGGGGCCTTCCATGGGGCAATGCCAGGCATCAGAGAGTACCTCATGACCCCACTACTTTATCCCCAAGGAAGCAGAGGGAGAGATTTGGGCCTGAGTGTCTAGCAATTTTGCAGGCAGTTTTAGAAGTCAAAGAATTACCATTTAGTTATTTTACAGTGAGATGCCTGTATTCCTGACTGGCCTGGTGTGGATAACTTCAGTTTCATCTATGGACACACATATGTGGACATTATAAATCTTATATGCAAAAAACAGACTTTTCAGAGACCTTTTCCTGGACATTTAACCCATCAGTGCTAATGGCACTGAACTGAACAAACGTCTGCTTATGTAGGAACTAGTTAAACTACCTTTATTTGGTTTTCAAATAAAGGTATCAAAATAAATTTCTCCAAACTAGAATGTCTCCTGAATAGAGTTTAAAGGCTTTGTATTTCATGTTTCAACTCTATAAACCTTTGTAAAAATAGCTGCTGGAGATGCATATGACGTGATTCCTGTTCTCAGGGAGCCCAAAGTCTAGTATAAGAGAAAGATGGGCAGACAGTTTTCTACAATGAAGCATGGTAGATTTATTTCCCAGTAGAGGCCAATTCAGCTTTTTCTACAGTTGTCACATGTGGTTGTTGATGTTTTTTTTTTTTTTTTTTTTTTTTTAAATTTATTTATTTATTTATTTTTGGCTGTGTTGGGTCTTCGTTTCTGTGCGAGGGCTTTCTCTAATTGTGGCGAGCGGGGGCCACTCTTCATTGCGGTGCGCAGGCCTCTCACTGTCGCGGCCTCTCTTGTTGCGGAGCACAAGCTCCAGACGCGCAGGCTCAGTAATTGTGGCTCACGGGCCTAGTTGCTCCGCGGCATGTGGGATCTTCCCAGACCAGGGCTCGAACCCGTGTCCCCTGCATTGGCAGGCAGATTCTCAACCACTGCGCCACCAGGGAAGCCCCTGTTGATGTTTTTAAACCTGTAAAAAGTGTGGGTTATATCTGATGATGATGATGATACCTATCATCATTTTCAGGCATTACGCTAGATGCTTTACACAAATTAAATGTTATTTCCAAAGAGAGGCCCCTCCCCTACCTTCCCCCATTTAGCAGATGAGGAAACTAAACTTCAGAGAACTGAGTTAGCCCAAGGTGAAACAGCTAGTGTGTGGGGTCTGTGTTGAGTCCTAGGTTGGCGATTCTAAAGCCCCATACTTCCCGCTTTTCTACCAACTCCTTAAAAATTGGTTTCTATGATGTGTATCTGGATTGAATCAGAGACAATTTGGTAACTACTTTACCACCAACCCTCTAAGGACATTTGCACTGGTTTTGTTTTGAATGGTCAGACTGTTCTCTGAAACATGGGCCCTTCTGTATTCATTTACCAAAACTTCATTAAGTATCTGTGAGTGAAGCACTGTGCTAAATACTGGAGACACAAAGATGACTAAGACATGGTCCTTGCCTCTGAAGAACTCTTAGCCTAGAAGGGAAACAAGGAATTGTAAGGCAGATCGACAAGACTTTGCTAGAGTCATTGCAAAAAACTCCCTTGCTGCCTCTCAGGGTCCTGCCTTTCACACTCCTCTGCTCACTCTCCTTTCTCCATCTACTCCTTGTGGTCCAGGCTGCTCTGCATGCCATCTGGGTGAGCTCATTAATCCCCATGGCAATGCTCAGATTTCTCTCATGAGTTTCATACCAATGTATCCACTGCAAACTACGCATCTATCTGGACTTGGCTATCCCATACCCAATCCAAGCCCATGTATCTATAATAGAATTCTATATGGAATTTTTTGTATTTCCCCACAAAAGAGCTTCATGTCCTGTGG
Organism: Balaenoptera borealis; assembly: GCF_965194805.1. NCBI lineage: Eukaryota > Metazoa > Chordata > Mammalia > Artiodactyla > Balaenopteridae > Balaenoptera > Balaenoptera borealis. The sequence goes on along the minus strand of NC_138865.1, from coordinate 47,736,540 downwards.
CCCTTTCACAGTGAGTACTACCAGGTTCATATTGTTATACAAAACAGTAACCTTGGACTTACCCTAGTCTCCTCCCTCTGGGTCAACCCCAAACAGTCATTAAAATTAATATTTCTATCACTTTAACACTTGTCCTTCTTTCTACTTCTGATGCGATTATAGCCTTAATTCAGACTTATGACCTTTAAATACCACTCTGCAATAGTCATCTATCATGAGTTTTCCTGGCTTTAATCTCTGCAAATGTAACATGTGTATTGCTCTCAGAGTGATCGTCCTAAAATGAAAATTTATTCATAGCACTCCTTGATTTAAAACCTTCTATTTCCCTTTGTTATAGACCTTAGTAGGGTATATCAAACCTGGACCCAGTTTGTTTAATGCACCTTGTCTCAGGCTAAGCCCTTTCTCAGCCTTATTTCAGCCTTGCTCAACATTACATTTCCCCTAACATGGTATAGTATTTTATACCTTCATGTTTTGGCTCAGACTACTGGTCCATTTGTCAGAAATGCCTGTCCTGCCCTCCTCCATGCCATTGTCATGATTCACCTGGTAAACACCTTAGCTTTCAGTACCTAGCTCAAGATTTCCTTCTTCTGTATGGCCCTTTTAGGGCAGAGCTATGAATAATGAAGTAACTGTGAAGAACAGAGAATAAGTCTACTCTGATAAATTTCAAAAATTACCACAATATCAAAGTAGACTTCAGAACAATATTATCAGAGATAGAGATAGATATTAATTAAATAAAGATAAGTGAGTCAATTTACAAAGACACATGCAATCCTAAATATGAATGAACCTAACAACCTTTAAAATACGTGAAGAAAAATTGATGGAATTTAAAGCATAAATACAAATCCATAATTATAGTTGGAACCTTTAACATTCTGCTTTCAGAAACTGACATAACAGGTAGAAAAGAAATCAGTAGGGATATAGAGGACCTAAACAACGCTATGAACCAAATGGACCTAACTCTAATTTTTGGAATAATTCAACCACCAAGAGTAGAATACATATTCTTTTCAAGTGCACATGGAACACTCACCAAATACACCATATTCTGGGCCATAAAACAAACCTAAACAAATTTAAAAGACCTGAGTCCCTGCCTAAGGGGCTTATAGTCTATCTGGAAAGATGCCATATGTGCCAAGGAAAGATCAGGAGAAGAAAAAAAAGAAAAAAAAAGCCGTGAGAATTGGTGCCTCATGGCCTAAAGGATCCCAAAGCAAAGACTACTACAACTTTTACTGCCAGTACCACCCTTTGGTATCTAACCACACAGTGTCTGATTTTGTTATTTAACTTTTCCTGTTTTGATGCATTGTCACTATGGCTGGGATTGTATAATTGTGAGCTTCAAGAGCAGAGACCACATCTTCTCTATGTGTCTCTTCCTACAACAATTAGTACAGTGCTTGCCACTTCAATGCTAAAAAAAATGGTTTAGAGTAAATGGGGTTCAGAGAGGGTCAGGTATTTTCCATGGCCATCAACTCCGCTCCAGACCAGAGTGGGTGTTGCCACTTTAACTGTGGTGTTCTGGCTGAAGACCAGGACTTAATTGTTGATGACCCTTCCTTTTCTGCTAGCCACTGTTAGGTGCAGTGGTTTCACGAAAAAAGTTCACGAAAGTCCTTAAGAAGACAGATGTGATGACTCTGGAGCTTCAGTGCCCACAGCCCTGCAAAAGGCAGAACGCCAGTGCTGCACTGCCAGAAGTCAACACCCCACCCTGTTTGCTCACCTCCTGGAGGCTGTGGTTCACCTGCATTCTGTTTCGTATTTGCCAATGGGTGTTTTAAGGTACATCCTACTCCCCTGGGTCCACTGTCTCAAGGATTTCCCCCTAATCATCTTCATTTGTACATATATATTCATTTCCATAATGTTGAAATTATAGAAATTATAAAGAAAATAAAAATGATCAGTTTTTCAATAACCCAGAAATAGTAACTTTTAACATTTTGTTGTATATTTTATACATATATAAGTATATAATATATAAATATACATATATATATAGAGAGAGAGAGAGAGAATGTATGCATGTGTATAAATTTCATGATGTCCAAACTGTTGTTTTTCCCAATCAATAATACAGCATAAACATCCTTACATCTTTCCATGTCAGTATGCTTCCATCACAACATTTTGACATTTGTCTGGGATTTCACTGTGTACCATGATTTATATTAATAATCCATTTTTGTTGGCTATTTAGATTGTTTCCAGGTTTTGATTATTATCAACAATACTTCTGTAATGCCCTCATACATAAATGTTGGGCACATCTTTTATTTGGGCTTGGGTTATATCATAAAAGTGGATTTTCCGGGCCAAAGGATATGCATCTAAGACTTGTGACATATTTGTGATAGTGACCACTAGACATGTGATACCAGCTTATAGAGACATTGTATAAGTTATTTTCCACACCTGTTCACATTTTTAATTTATCCATTGCTATTTTGATTAATCCATCTCAAAGACTTTCAATGTTTTCTATAGATTTTTTTTTTACATATTAAGTACAAAAGGCAGAGACTAGAAAATGAAATATCAGCCAAGTGCCCTGTTTCTTTGCATATTTTGTTTGCTTGTGTATTGGTTTGGTTTTCTTTTTTGTGCTGCTATAAGTGTGTCTGGAAAAATCAAATTAAAGTAAGCTGAGTAAGCTTGACTAACGAGGAAGCCCCTTTTACTTCCCTGGAGCATGGCAGTGGGGTGCCCAGAGATCCTGATATTATTACCACTATTTCGGAAGCACAATGATAAATGTCTGCATTTATCAGTGTCATCAAACTTTTCCATTATCTCTCAAAGTTTCATTTCAAATACTTTCCTAAGGTCTGGGCATACCCTGTTGGTGTTTGTGATGTTTGCTACATTTCTCTTTATCTACTTTTTTGCACATTGTGGTCTAAAGATGAACTATGAAAAAAATAACCAATTTGCAAAAATTGGAGGCCAAGAGACCAGGATTTTGATACGCCCTCTGCTACCCACAGCTGAGCAAGTTACTTAGCCTGTGTGGGACCTTGTTTCCTCATTGCAAATAGCTCTATATAACAATCCAGGTGTAGTGTGGTGGTTGTAGATGGGGAAGAAACCCATAGAAAGCCTTATTAAATATGTACTTGTGCCAGATACTACGTATATATTATCTCATGAATTAGGCATTATTGTCTTCCATTTTAAAGATGGGGAATCTGAGGTTCAGAGATGTGAATTAAATTGCCCAGGTCATACAGAGAGTAAATTACAGCTATAACATGTAATCTAGGTTTGCCTGACTCCAAAGCCTTTTCAAGGTATGAGTATATAAGTAACGATGAGAGTCTGTTCATTCATTTCTTAATTCATTAAGTATCTATTCAAGACATACTATGACCTTCCAGGCACTGTGGTCAGACCTGGGAATTCAGTGGTGAATAAATTAGATATGTTTCCTGCCTCATGAAGGTATCAGTCAGCTGGGGGAAAAGAGACATTAAAAAGATGAAGACACAAATATATGATTACCAATTGTGATTAGTACTGTGAAAAAAAAGGACAGGGTGTTGGGATGGAATAACAGGGAAGACCTGATTTGGATTGAATAGGTCAGGGAAGACCTTTCTGAAACTGAGACCCAGAAGATAACTAGGTGTTAATCAGGCAAGAATGGGAAGAGCCTTTCAATATTTCTGGGTGGATGGAGCTGCTGAGGATAGAGAGCTGATCCAGATGGTCCCCAACAAGGCTCTTCAGGGGATGAAGATGCCCTGATGATGGCCACAACCAGCTTTGTAGAGAAGGGTTGTGGCCATGTCCAAGTGTGTGGTATTTCCTTAATACATTATGTATTGGGGAAAGTCCTGTCCAGACATGGAAATGGCCTCTCCCTTCCCTTGGAAATCCTGGCATGCCATCCAGTTGTGCAACTTCCCAACCTGTTGCCAATCAGCTCTGCTGACCTATTGGCCCTGCACTTGGTAGTGAAGCTCATATTGTTGTTCCTCAATAGGTTCTCCATGTTCTAAGATCCATAGGGCAGAAAGCTGGAGCAGAGCATGTCTGGACACTTTTGTCCACAAGTTATCTTCACTTTACACCTGGAACTTACATGCCAAAGATTCAGACCTCCCACAGGAAAGTTGCTTAGCCTTTTGACTAGCTGTATAATCATAGGCTCAGGAAATCCAGCAGTACTTATTATATGGCGTCAATATTCTGGATAACAGTGAAAAGTATTACATGGAATAATATTTCTGGATCCTGGAAGATGAAGTTAAGCTACATAGATCTTTGGGATAATGAAGAAATAAACTGAGCAATATTTCTGGATTACAGAGAGAAAAGTGACATTGAGTCACTCAACCTGGATAATGGAGGGAGGAAGAACCTGACTCACAGTTCTGGGTAAGAGGAGATCATTCTGGATGACACGGAAGGATGAAGCTGGACTGCTTTTGTGGATAACAGAGGCAGGCAGCGCAGGAAAGGACGCAAGGTAGCAACACATTCAGCCCACAAGAACCAGCAAACAGGAGGGAGTGAGAGCAATGACGGCTTCCTTGTGTGCCCATCAAGCACAAACAGGAGAAGCTGTGCCTGGGAAGGCAGGTGCCCTGGGGTTGGTTTGTTTCCAAGGTCTTCCACTGCTGCTCCGCATGGCCTGGGGCCAGTGGACCTCACAAAGTCCCTGATACAATGTGCTTAAGTAGAGCACTTTGGTGACCCCCTCAGGCTTTCACAGTGACGGAGATATAAAGCTAGCATCTTCTTTGAACTGCCCAGATGAAAGGTCCTAGGAATCAACCTGGAGATGCTGAGAGTCGGACAGCTTAGTCATTTAGGCTATGAGGTGTTACAATCAGAAGGGAAATTAGTCATATCCAGTCTAAATCCTTCACTTTACAGTTGAGGAAACAGTGGCCTAGAGATGGGAAGTGAATGGTCCAAAGCCTCACAGGCAGATCATGGCAGAACTAGAACTAGAACCCAGAATCCCTGACTCCTAGTCTGGTTCTTTACGATGCCAGACTTGAAGCCATCTCATAGGAATAGAGAATGGCATTCTGGAGGAGGCTTTTAGGACTGAAATCAGAGACAGAATGGAAAGACGAAAGGAAGTGAATACGTTAACACAATTAATGAAAGCCTTCTATGAATTAGACACAGTGCCAGACGTTTTTACGGATTTTTAAACCTCATTTAATCCTCTCAAAAATGCCCTTGATGGAGAGATTATCGTCATTTTATAACTGTTGAAACTGAGACTCACAGTTTCAGTAACTTGTCTCAGACCACACATGGCTGAGCCAGTATTTGAACCCAGGTCTGCTTGAAAACACAGCCTGAGCTTTTCTACCCCAGCTGCCTGGAAACATCAATTGGTTCTTGAGATCATCGCTGATGTGATAAATAAAACCTGGGACAGAAATCAGGCAAGGCTAGCAGCATCTGCCTTTTCCTGTGGTGAGTAGGGAAAAGGATCAGACAACTCTTTCCTCCGGCATGAAGGCGAGGCGATGACTGAGGTATCGGCTTTCTATGTTAAAGTCAGAATTCATATTTTGGTGAAATTGTCATCTGGATAAATTTAGGGTCTCTGATCTCATTGTAGGCATGGTTACCCCAATGGTTATTTTCCTTTTGGCCTATGTACTCTCTCTGCTCTTAGGAATAATATTTTTATCCCAATCTAATCACTTATAGTATTTGGTTTTTATACAGGTTATTTTTAAAATTTTGGATACAATTTTCTTCTGAAAGTAAGTTGGCCAGTAACCACGAAATCCCTCTTAGTATTACTAAAACCCTTCTCTACCAATTCTTTAAGAAATTAGATCATCTTCAGATGAATTGTTAATAAAAAATTAACACGATGGCCAGTAGCATGGATATCTTTGGGCTCTTGGCCAAAAGATAAGCCATCTGTGTGTAAGAAAACAGGCTAACAATTTTGGACTCTGGTCTCTGTGGCCACAGTGAGCATTGACCTCACTGTTAATTACCCAAATTAATTGTTTTTAGGGGTTGTGTTCTCTCATCACGAAAACTTCTCTTCCCAATTCAAACCATGTGGGTTAAAACAAGAAAACAAAAGCCAAAACTACTCCCCACACCCAAAAGCCCCTTCTGTCAGGGCTCCCAAGTAGACTCGGGAGAGCTGTTAGAGGGCTGAGAAGGGCCAGTCATCAGCGCATACCATACATAGGTGGAGGGCTTGTTATTCTCAGTTTCCCGCCTAGGAGAGGATACCCCTATTGTTTCTGAAAGTGCTGACCAGGACCCACACTTCCAACTAAAATTCCTCTATCCCTCCAACAGCAGCAAAAGCAGCAGCAGAAGCCACTGCAATAGATAAGTGTTTTGATGAATTGCAAGATGGATAGGGCTTACAGTGCCCCCAGCCTTGCTGATACCAAATGCCTTTAAGATACAGCTTTTCCCATCCTAATCTACAAAGGAAACAGGAAAAAGGAACTTAAAACTCCCTGTGCTCAGACAGAAATGAGACTGTTACAGCCCGCTTCTGTGCTGTTCCTTCTTGCCTCTGAGTTGTAAACAAGACCTAGTAGGACATGCGAATGGAAAGTCACAAACCTCTGGGTGTTTGAAAGGATCCTTGGGACCTCATGCACATCTGTGGAAACTGGATGGAGAGATTTGGGGAAGCATGGATTCTTTAGCCGGCTTAGTTCTCTGTGGAGTCAGCTTGCTCCTTTCTGGTAAGGTTTGGCTTTATTATCTTTAAAAAAATATTTTTAACAGAGTTAGTGATTCTGGGCTCTCTCACCAACGCTTAGTGCTGGTTAACAAGGGGCAGCTGTGGCACAGGGACTGTTTCTCCATGAGTCTCCGTTTAATATATGTAAGGATTGACGTGGAAAGTCCTTGTGGCATGAACTGATTTTTCTAGAGTTTCTCTTCTGGATTATTGCCCGCTGTGTTACCACAGACTCTGTGAGGACTGATTAGGTCACTTTATTTGAAGAGACACACTTACCATAGTGCATTATTTTACTGTTCCTCATTCTAGATTGTTTCCTTACTCTGTAGAAAAAGAGACCTGGCTTTACCTGCTGCAAAGAAAATCTTCAGTCATTCAAAAAAAATCAAATTCATGCTGAGAATGATTCGGACTCACATAAGGCATTGTACAGATTGTCATTTTTAAATGAGAACAAAAATACTTTTCTATAAAGATTTCATATTTGTATCCTATTTTAATCAAAGCAGTCAAACGCTAGGCTTTTTGGTTTTTATCTTATAGTTGGGGTCAGGGAGATTAGGGCTATATAATTTTTGTTTTATTTAAAAAATATTTGGCACATAGTAATTTGTAAAGTTTTTATTGGCCCAATGAAATGAAAGTTTAGGCAATTACCCAGATCACTGGGCACAGGAGAGTAACAAAACCTATTGTGGGTTTAAGGAATGGTTGGCTTGAATGTTTTTAGATTTAGGTTGTCTGTTGTTCAGATTCTCTAGATGGCGGCGTGGCTTATAGTTCACTCACCCTATGGGATATCTATGAAAGTGGTATCAAATCACGAAATACAAATAACAACTATAATGGCCATCAATTTCTCCCCTTCAGTTTGAAAGCATTTGAATTATTGTAATGAAAATAGAATTGATATAGGAAATGAATTTGGGAAAATTTACTGAACTTAATGGTGTGGGCTATATTATATTAGTAGAATTTGATCCAAGTATACATAAGTATCTGCTAATTATTTTATATTTTTCATATGTTTGCAATATTATATTATTAAATATTCAAAAAATTAATCCAATAAGATAACAGAATTGCATGTTTATAGCTCTTCAGTTTGTTTTCAGTGATCAATTATATTGAGGATTTAATAATATTTTAAGACTAAGAATGTGTAAACTGCTGAAAATGAAAGATTATCTGAGATAGTTTCAGTATTTATGTAGAAATTTTTTATATTCATGTAGAAATAATGTTGATTTCTCCAACAATATGCATCTTTAAGCCAAATAGTTATCATAATTCCATTTTCGGTTTGCTTTTTTTCTGTGTGACATTTATTAGTAACATGAAATCTGGAACTGCTTCTACATCAGGGATTATAGTCATGCAAAGCCCAGGGGTCCACAGCTGCTCTGAGATACTTTTTAGGTTAAATAATATACACACGCACTGTGTTTTAATTCATCTTTTTTCCCCATAGTGACCGTGTTATGGCACTTTGCAATATAGGCTTAGAAAAGATGTCATAAAATCAAACAAAAAAGTTATGTGGCAAAATAGTTACTCTGTGTCTAAACCAAAAGCACAGCACTAACTTAAGCAGGGTGAAGCCCAAAGAGAGGGGTTTCGTGCTCTTGTTGAAAGGAAGGGTAACACCAGCAAGATTGGTTTCTGGAGTAGGTCTGTTGTGCTAAATCCTAACTTAAATTTTCCATCTAAGCCTCCATGAATATGAAAACTGAAGGCCTGATAATTGCAACAACAAGAATCCAGCATGATTATGTCTACAGGCATAGGATCCCATTCTTCAAACCAAACTCCACTGGTAGACTACAGTAATGGAGCAAGGGGCTCATGACTTATGGATTTCTCTCTCTAGTCTAGTGGGTTGTTCGTCATTCCTTTTTTCTGAACAAATAAAACTGAAAAAAATATCACATTTGCCTCAATGAAGGTGACTCTGGGTGGTAGATTCTAACCCATAAAAGGGTTGGAGGAGGTATGTAGTTTTTAGAAGGCTTCCCTCAAATCCACCTAGATTCTGGTAGATTCCCCTCCCAATAGCAGATCATGGCCAATACCAGCTTAGAAACAAGTTCTAAGAAACATACTAGATTTTCCCTACTCTCCCATTCTCACCAAACCAGGCTGCTCTCCCAAAGAGAAAAACAAAATAAAACTAATCACTCTTTCTGCTTTATCATAATATGTCCTTTGTGATCAACAATGATCCAATGGGAAGCCTCTAGTAGCATGCCTTCATGCCTCTTTCATGTCTCATTTGACATTTTAAGTAACAACCTGGGTTCAGAGATAGTGAGTATCTTGTCTGGAGTGGTAGAGGAAATTCAGTTATAAGGTCAGGGAAGTGGTCCCAGATGGAACCTCCTGATTAGGGTTGGTCTTAGAAGGCTAGTTATCAAGTCTGAGTAATCAAGGGTGGAGGCGTAGAAGCTGGGAACAGAGACACACCTGGGAATTATTCTCAGAAGGAGGAGTTTTGCTCTCTTCACAGATGCTCCCTCCTAAACATTGTTTTTGTTGGGAGCGCTCAGCATTTCCCTTTCAGCCTTACCCTGGGAGAGCTTCCTTCAAGAGTCTAGTCCTTCTAAGACATCTCTCCAGGAGGGAAGAACTCTTCTAAGTTCATCTCAGAAGATTATGCTACATCCTCTGGGGGATTCAGATGGGTGGGATCCAGTTTTTTCTGACATTATCAATCCATCTCCTGGAGCTCTATTCCTAAAAAGATATGTGTGTGATTTTGTCACCAGCTTATTCCCTGTAGATGGCTTATTGGTAAGAGCACAGAATCAGGATTCAAATAGATTTGTCTAGGCTGGAAGGGTGAACCAAACCCAAAAGATAGATAAATGTCAAAAGAGATAAATGTCAAGTTATGCATTTGGATTCAATAAATAGATGACGTATGTTCAATGTGAGAGAGACCTGGTTTGCTGAGAGTTCTAGTGAATGACATCCAAGTTTTGGTGATACACAAAATTTGTTGAATTGCAGGGAGCCAATTTATAGGCGCCAACACATGCTTTACTTGCTAAAAACGTAATACATAAGCTGTAACCATTTGCATAGTAAAAATATAAGGTCAAAATTAGAGATGGTAATCATTTCAATCTGCTGCTCAAAGCACATCCATTAAACACTGAAGACACTGAACAATTTGACAGCAAACATAGTAGGCAAATGGGAAGGTAAGTGCTTTAGAAACTTTGTCATGTGGGAACATTTAGTCAGGAGAGAAGAGATGAAGGAGCAGCATTTTCATGGGTTTCCACATAGCAGACACCATAGATTGACACTGTATTTTGTCAGGTCTGGGATCCAGGGGTGGAGGGAGTTGCACAAAAGACAGAGTTTGGCTTTGTTGATGGAAACCTTCTAAAAACTGGATCACTATCCCCCTGGTGAGTGAGTTCGCACACTGGAGAGCGTTCGGGCATGGGTTGGGTGATCGATAGTCTTTAGGAATGTGAAAAGAAAATCCTTTTCATTTCACTACCTGTGGCTCCTCACTGACCACTTAGCAGGTAGACAAAGGTTCAGAAGAGCCACCAAGATCTTTGCCCACTGAAATCAAACTGAGTTTGTTTTCTGAATGTGGACCCAGATATGGTCACTTTATGCTGAATTGTAACTCAGTTAACATGCCTTAGGAGAAGAAAAACCACATGCACTTGTGCTATTATGACTCACTTTTGAAGACACTGCTCTATGAGGCTGAGGTGGATCTCATCAAGAAGGCAGGAGAAGGAGTTAAGAGTTTGGATTGTGAAGTCACACACCTGGGATTAAGCTCAAATTGGATGACCATGGGCCAGTTATTTGATTGTTCTAAAGCACAGTTTTCTCATCTTTTACATTTGAGAATACTTTTTTCCCAGAGTTGTTATAAGCATCAAGTGTGATAATGCATGTAAAGTACTCAGCCAGTAAGAACTCTCTTAGTAAGTGAAGCTAGTGTAATCAAAAGAGGAGTGTTGCTATGAGGACCATTGGTCTCATTCAAGACCAGTCTAATCTTTTCCAGGTGTAGGGAGTCACTTACTACTCATAGAAGCATTCTCCTAAAAGACTTCAACATAAGCCAGTTTCTCAAATTTTGTGCTGATCTCTCCCCACTTGACAAGCCAGAACACTTGGCCTACTCTCCAGTGCTTTCCCTCACCTATCCCTGCTCATGGCTCTTCTACTTCAACCAGGCCCATCTCCACCATCTATGCATACTTTCCCCTTGGCTCTCGTTCATGCTGTTCTATCCATTTGGAAATGACATCCACCATGTTCACTCTGCAAACAAAATTAAACTCAGTTTGCCTAGGCCAACTCTTCCTCGTGTTCTTCCCCTAATTCTGAGTTCCCTTCCCACACAGGCTGTGTCTTTGGGCTTTAGACACATAGATTTAGCCCAGTTAACCTCTAACGTTGTTGACAACAGATATTATTTACTTCTTATTCTCTGTAGTGCATGGAGTTTAATATGCCATAGTAAGAAACTTTTGGTATACCATGGCAGACCTGAAAAAAAGAGGGAAATTGTTTGTAGTTGTACAAAGGGCTTTTAAGCATTGAAAGGATAACAATAATAATCAAGTTCATATATATTACAAGTAGTATTCACTCATATCTTAAAAGGTTGGCTTATGTTAAATATTTGATGTAAATAAGGTCAAAAGAAAATCCCTTTTTTCCCTTAGGTGTGAAACATAAAAGATATACTCACGAAAGTGGGTTTAACAAGATTTTACATAATATTAAGTATTGTATGATTGTTGAATATTACTTTAAAGACACACAGTTTTATTCAATAGACATTTATTGAGTTATTGCCCACCTTTCATTCATTCATTCATTCATTCACTTAACTATCATTTCAATCAATGAAGACATACTGAGGACTTACTTTGCACCAAGTACTGTACTGGATACCAGGAATGCAAAAAAGGATGAATTATTTTTTCCCCTTGCTAAACTCACATCTTAGTAGGAAGGATGACTGTAGGCATATAAATTGTAAGATGCTATGATAAATAATGTAGTAGGGGTATATCAAAACCTAGCTTTTCAAGAGCTATAAAAATGTTTATTGGCTTCAATAATAAAAGCAACTTTAAAATCCAAATTAAACATAAATGGCTAAAAACATATAATGTCAACTTCATTAATTGCTAAATTTCGTATTGAAAATAATCTGTAGGATAGATTTTCCTCACTTTGCAAGAACTCCTAAATAATAATGAATATTGCCAAAAATTATGGCTAGTGTAGTTATGAGTTACTCATAGCCAAATGATTTTAAAACGAAGTAGATAAAAAGGAAAAGAGAAGAAAGAACTTCCCATCAGAGGGAGCAGGTGGTGTGAAATAGCTGGGCAAGCTCAGGGAAGTTGAGTTAAGTCTGGAATGTAAGGAGGAGGTAGTGAATTAAGGTTGGGTTCAGATCAGGAAGGGCCCCATAGGCCATTTTAAGTCATTTGTACCTCTTTCTGTACATGTGGAAATTTAGTATGGTGTTTGTTCTATCATATCTGATTTATGTCTTGGAAAATTCACTCTGATAATAGTGTGAAGCATGTATTGACATGGCAGAGACTTAGGCCTGGACCAATTTGGCTTCCCAACACTCCAGGCAGGGAGGCTTAGATGAAGAAGGGATTTGAAAGTGTTTAGGAGGTGAAACTGTAGGGACTGGTAATTGGTTATATATTGGAGGTTGTGGGAAGTGGGGTGCATAAGCATTGCTCCCGGCTTCTGGTTTGGGTAATGGTGCTGCCATTCTCTGTGTTGGGAAACATGGCAGAAGGAACTGCTTGGTGACAGGCTGGCATGAAGCAAATAATTATTTTGTACATGTTGATTTTGAATTTCCATGTTAAAGGTGGATATTTAGCAAAATTTGGCTGTCTGGGTCTGAAGCTCAGAAGAAGAGGGTCGGGCAAGGGATTGAAACATAGAAATCTTTGTTTATGGTAAACGAAGGCATGGGTTGTATACCAAGACTTATGTGAAAGGAAGAGAAAGAGCAGATAGCCAAGGGTTCTATGAAGAAGCAGTCAGGGAGTTGCCAGGAGAGGCAAACCCAATCAGATTCCTTCCCTGGGATTTCAGAGAATTGGTGTTGTGGTAGCTAAGGAAGGAGAAAGTTTAAAGAAGGGGGCAGTAAGATGGGGATAGCAGAGTGACAGCCTCTGGGCTTGGCATGGGGGCACCAGACTGCAGGTGTGTTATTTTACAGAGAGCCAGCTGCACTGACAGCATTACCGTGCCAGAGCTGGAAGGATGTCAGAAGATCAGCTAGCATCACTCCCAGCCTTCAAGAAAGGGAATGTCTAAAGTTGCCTCCCTTATTTCTGGAATTTTAAAGTGATAACCCAATTCCCACCGGTCTAGCCAGACTATTCCTCAACTCGCATCACACGTGCAGAATGTTTTTTAGATTGAGCCTTGTCTGCTTTCCTCTACATCCTTCCCACACCGCCTCCTTTTGTCCCTTCAGGACCATCCTTCTCCCTGTGTTTCTTCCCGAAGGCTGCAGGGGCAGGTGTGGAGACATGGATCTGCCGGATGGACAGAGTCCTGACTCTTTTCAACACATCTGTTGATTAGAGGGGGTGCGTTCCCACTGCCTAGCGGTGCCATGTCTAACATGGTACGCACGCACGGAACAAAGAGAGGGAGGAAACCTAAAGATGAGCAGAAGGAGCCCATTAGGCAGCCAGCTGAGGGGCATGGGGGCGGCTGCTGTTTGCTCTGCCTGCCCAGGGCTTGACCAGTGAGGTGTGTGTGGTGGTCACACCCATCTCAGCAGATCTGTCAGCTTTCCCGCTTTTGTTAGAGGGTGATATCATGCTTCCTGGGGGGAGCGCTGGAAGACAATGCTCGGCCACTTTCCTCCAGATACAATAGGCGGAGTCAGGAAGGCAGTATTGACATTGCTGGGGCTGGGAAGGCACTCGCTGCTCCGCGGCCGTCAGATGGTGAACCAACTTAACCTTGGCACACAGGGCCTGGGTTTTGCAAGGCGTCTGGCTCCAGAGCCAAAGGGGACTCCACCCTGGGGACAGGAGTGCTTTAGACATCTGGGAATCTGGGATGGGCTTCGAATTCTGATCCCTGTGTCAAAAACAACCGCAAAACAATAATAGTACCAGGAATAACAAAAATGGCTGCCAACGGCCGAATGTCGCTATGTGCCAACTGTTTAATATGATTTTTCAAAATTCTTCATTTTTATTTTATTTTTATTTTTGTTATTATTATTTTTGGCCGCACAGCGTGCGAGATCTTAGTTCCCCAACCAGGGATCAAACCTGTGCCCCCTGCAGTGGAAGCATGGAGCCTTGACCACTGGACTGCCAGGGAAGTCCTAATATGATTTTTAATATCTCACAACAATCTCACACAATAGGTATTATTATTTGTTTTGTTTTAAAAATAGATGGTGAAACTGAGGCTCACAAAGGTTGTGACTTGACTAAGGTTAAACTGTTGTGGACATTCATTATTTGGGACTGCCTAACATTCCTATTTTTCAAAAGCCACCATGCTTTCCCTCCATTGATGGGACTGCCAATCACTGATCAGAGTGTACTGTCCATCTGAAGACAGCAGTTGGTTCAGATGGAGGGTGCATGACCCAGTAGGGCCAGATAGACTCTTCTCTGGGAATTTATGAGCAAGGTGTTCTCTTTCTTCAGTGAGGACACTGTTTACCTGGAGCCGCCAGCTTCCCTTGGTCCCTGAAGCTAGTCTTTGATAGGAGAGAATGATGACAGAGACAGAGAGAACAGAACCCAGACAGGCACTCTGAAGTTATCTGAGCCCTGGATCCAATGTTTTTAGATTGGAGACCCATCCCTGCCCCTTCGAGTTATGGGAGCCAGTTGCCTTTATTTGCTTGTGCTATTTTGAGTTGTTTTCTGTCTCTTGAAAATGAATAGTCCTGAGTGACCACATGATCACAGTAGGAATGACGGTGGCAAGAATTAAACTGAGGGCTTCCCTGGTGGCACAGCGATTAAGAATCCACCTGCCAGTGCAGGAGACACGGGTTTGAGCCCTGGTCTGGGAAGATCCCACATGCCGCGGAGCAACTAAGCCTGTGTGACACAACTACTGAGCCTGTGCTCTAGAGCCTGCAAGCCATAACTACTGAAGCCTGTGCGCCTAGAGCCCAAGCTCCGCAACAAGAGAAGCCACCGCAGTGAGAAGGCTGTGCACCACAACGAAGAGTAGCCCCTGCTCGCCGCAACTAGAGAAAGCCCACGCACAGCAACAAAGACCAAATGCAGCCAAAAATAAGTTAATTAATTTATTAATTAAAAAAAAAAAAGAGTTAAACTGAGAATGACCTGAACCCAAATCCTGGGCTCTTTCAAACACTTCACTGTGTTCCAACTAGTGTTTCATGGTCATCTCAGGCTGGTTTCCAGAAAATAAGACTGCTAACAGTACTTATTTGTGTAGTTTTAGGGGAAGATTTTAAAAGATACTACTTAAAATTACTTAGTAGGGTGTGGGTACATGATGAGCACTCAATAAAAATCAGATGTTCTTAAATTGTTTACTTCTAAACAAAGCTGGAGGATCTTATGTCACTTTATGCCAGTCTTTTCAAAACACGTCTCCATCCATGAGGGCAGGTAACTCGTATTCTATGCCAGATGGAGCTCCCTGGCTTCCCTTGGGATAACTCAGCATTGGTACCCTAAGCCTGGCCTTGTCTCAGGAACAAAGAGAGAAAAACTTAGAGCTGTGCATTCTTGGGTTTTTGCTAAAAATCTGGAGTGCAGGTGAGGGAATTCCTTCCCATGGCCCTACCAGCTGGCAGGATGGTGCTCCCGACTTTTCTCCTGCCAGCCCCCAATTTCCTGTTTTCTCAGGTCTTGACTAAACAGAGGCTCTAGGATACTTTGCCCTAGATTGTTCCCACCTCATTTATTCCAAACCTATTAATTCCTAGTTCTTGAAAATTTTCTGTGGCATTGTCAATTCCCAGTGCAGTATGGTTCACTTCAGACCAAGCCCATTATTGAAGTTTTGGACCCATCCTGGAGTGCATGTGTGTATGTGCATGTGTGTGTGATCATAGCTCTGCCTGTATTTCACCACCATCTTGCCTTTAATTCCTCCTCCTCTTAGTCTCAATTCCTCTTTGTGTCCAGCACCTCTTGAATCTGGAAAGTACTTTCTAATCTTCCAGAGTTGATTTAAATACCCACCTATTTTGCTATTCATTGCTACCACTCCAGAATCAAAGAGCAGGGTAGCGGTGGTAGTTGGTTGTGGTCAGCAACTTTTCAGGAGCCAGTCTTGCCTACCTCACCAGGCTCTAGTGATTCTTAACCCCTCAGGCTACACTGGGGGTATATTCCAGTCATTCCAGGATCTTTGCAGTTTCTAAAACTACACCTTCATGCATCCAGGCCTTTGTGTACACTGTCCCTTCTGCCCAGAATATCCTCTTCACTTTCTTTTCTTCACCTGATTTATTCATGCTTTGAGATTTATATCAAGTGTCATTTCTTCTAAGAAGTCTTCCCTAACCTTCTTGCATGGATTAGGTCCCTGCCTTAGCCTGAATTCCACCAAAACAAACAAACAAACAAACAAAACCCCGTGGACTGAGGCAAAGGCATATGTGCAGGTAGATTATTGGGAAGTGATCCCAGGGAGCAAGAGTGAGGGACTAGGGGAATGGAAGTGTATAAGCATGTGTTATCACGTTGGCCACTGCCTCAAATGCCTGGTGCTCCAGACCTTTTGAGGAGCCTTATGAAATGAGACTGAAGGGCATTCATACATTGCTCTCCTCCCCTTTATTCAAGGGTCATATAGATGCAAGAAGCTGATAAGCTACTGCTGGGGTCCTATGTTGTTGTGCCAGAGAAAGTCCCAAGGGAGGAAGTGAGATATCCTCCCATGGGCTCTGTGTGAGCTACTTTGATATTACACCTGCTCAAAGCTTGTGGAGGCCTGCTCAACTGAGGCTGCAGAAGCAGCTGAAGCAAGACCTGGAATGGGGAAGATTTGCATCGGTGCCCAAGAGGTGTTGGATACATGCACCCTTGTGCTTGTCTCTGCCATAGTACTTAGAATATTAAATTACAATTTACAGTTTACTTGATGGTTTGCCCACTAAGCTATGGTCTGTGTTTGACATATCAGTAAGAGAAATGCTTTAATAAATAGTTTTGCATTGGATTAAATGTTCTGACCTAGTGCTTTCCTAAGTGTGCTACATATACTACTGCTGGCCTGAAAGATGATTTAATATGGTGCTTGGAAGAACATTTTTAATTATAAAACTTATTTGTATATATAGATGTATGTGTGTATGTATCATATCAATCATGTAATTTAATGAGTATTTTGGCATTATTTGAGGCTAAGGAAAAAAAAGATGAGTTAATTTAAAGAGAATGGTTAATAGAATAATCGTACAAGTCTCCTGTAGACTCAGCAAGAATCATGAAAATGATGTATTCATCAGTGCAGTTTAAGAGACACTGCTCTAACTGAATGAGAGAGCCAATCCTTTTTAGAACTCTGTTTTGTGTGTGTGTGTGTGTTCAAATAAAAAATAGAAAAGTAATTTGGGCACATAATTAATACGATCCTAGTGACATGGACTAAGTGGAAGAGAGTCTCTTGATGATCAACCTGTCTCAAAAGACCGTCTTGGACTCTAATATTGCTCTTCTCAGGAAACCTGGAAAGTGGACATTTATTAATAAATTACAGACAAGACCTAGTTTACACGTTGGGCATACTGAGTGTTCCTCAAAAAAGGCCCAGTAGTCAGCCAGCAAAATAGTAGGCCATGCCCAAAGTAGAGGAATGGATAGGTCAGTTATGTGCATTCATTCAAGCTAACATTTACTGAGCTCTTTCCATATTCTGGGAATCTGCTGGGCATTAGAGTTACAAGCATGGTTAAGAGAGGGCTCTGACTTCAGGTGGCTTTTAGTCTGGTGGGTAAGAAGCTCTGCTCTGTTAGAGGCAGACGGTGCATGTTGGAAGCATCGAGGCTGGAGGGAGTCATTCTGGAAGAGAACAGGGGTCTCACTAAGAGGGTGACGTTTGAGAAGGATGAGCAGAATTACGCTTTGTGGAAAAGCAGGAGCGGAAGTGAGGAGGAAAGGTATTCTGGGCAGAGGAAAAAGCATGAAAAATGAGGAATAAAAAGTTTAAGAAATGTTTGTGCAGTGGTTCTATGTGGCTACCCTCTAGGGTACAAGGAATAAAGCTAGGGAGGTGGGCTGGGAAGAAGGTAACTTGGTTTGAGGTTGGCTGAGTGGGCAGGGCCAGAGTCAGTTATGAGAGTTGTCAGGATATAGGATGAAGCTGTGTGAGGGAATGACATTGCCCAAGAAGAGGAGAGAGGGTGGTTCTGGGAACACCTCTGTCAAGGGGTGATGCGGGTGGAGGAAGAGGAAACTGAAGACGTTCAAAGAGATAAACCAAAGGACGAGGGAGTTTCAACTACGTAAAAATTTACAGAGGCAGGAGCCAGGGTAAGGAGAGAGACTAGAGAATTTGGCAATTAGGTATTGTTGCAAGGCATTTTCAGTGGATGGGCAGGGCTTGGGTTGAAGAGTAAGGGCGAGGTGAGGAAGTGGAGTAAATAAGCATAGATTCCTTTCTGAGAGATGTCCCATGTCACGGCAGCTTCCTGTTTCCATGTGCTTTTCTGTAAGCCTGATTCTAGGGTGATTTGGTAGGAGAAGGGGTGAGGTCTTCTCTGCCATTGTTGGTTCAGGGTGCTGGGAAAATATGCCGAGGTTTGAAGGAAGTAGAGAAAAACCTCTTCCATCACAGACATTCTCTCCTTCCCATGGATGTTGTCCCCAAGTTGCCTGAATTAGATAATTATTTTAATTTCACAAATACATGGTAATGGAGGTACATGGAGGTGCCACACACTGTTACCTGGAATGAGGAATATTAGAATGGTCAAAGACTCAAAAGATGATCTAGTTCAGTATTATTGAGTTGTCTTCGCATAATACTAATTCCAGGAGAATCGCTGAATTCCCCCCACCCTTTTTTTTGAGTATCACATGGAGCTAATGTTTGATACCTTAAGAAATGCTGGTTTGATTCAACCTGCTCATTTTATAGATGCCAACACTGAGGCCCAGGGAGTTCAGCGCTTTGCTCAAGCTCACTCAGCTCATTAGAGGCTGTCTCTTCACTTTAACAGAGCGTGTGGAAGGCAATATAAATTAGAGCTTAATGCATGTACTGTTTGGTCAGACTGCCTGGGCTTGCATTCCAGTTTTATCATTGAATTGGTTAGCTATTGCTGTGTAACAAACTACTCCCAAAACCTAGTGGCTCAACCAACATTTATTATCCCTCATAAGTCTTTGTGTGATTCGCAGCTCGCCTCATCTGTGCTGAGCACAGCTCTGAGGTTCTGCTTCAGATTGCAACAGCTGGTCCAGCTCTGCTTCTTGCTGTGGGTATGTGGGTTGTCTGGGTGACTCTGCTCACATGTATCTCAGCCTTCTTGGATCAGCCCAGGGGATGTTGTTCTAATGGTGATGTTAGAAACACATCACCATTAGAAACAAAACAGCAAGTGTCTTCTTAAGGTCTAGGCTGTGAACCAACACTCTGTCATTCCCAAAGTCAAGGTCCGGGAACTACACTCTGCCCACGATGAGGTCAAAGCAAGGGTTCAATACCAGGAGGGCTGAAGAGTTGGGGCCAACAATTCGATCTACTACAGCCACTACTAGCTTTGTGCTGTGGTGCAAGTTAAGTTACTTGACTTCACCTGTAAAATCAGCATCATAATAGCACTTACCTCTTGGGATTTTTTCGGGAGGGGGTGGGGATTAAATGAATTAGTTCATGTAAACCATTTAGAACAATACTTAAACACTAGGTAAATATTAAGATTGTTACTAATTTTATCCATCCACCCATCACCATCCATGGGTGATGGAGGATATTTAGGGTGTTTGCCACCGGAGCAGCTATGGAAGGGTTAGGGTTGACTTGATAAACTGGCTCAGCATCAGCCATTCTCCACTAGCAGAAGGGCTCAAAGGAGTGACTTTCTGAAGATCCTCCAAATCACTCATCTATAAATTCCTTTCTTTTGCTTATAAGTGCTTAAAAGGCAGCGTGGGCTGGTTTTGTGCTGCTTGGTTCTCCCAGCCCCCTTCACCCTGTGTATCTCACACCCAGAGTCAGCAGGCCTTTTCACACAAACCATCTGCCAAGAGGTGTGGAACTGGAGCCAGAAACACACAACAGCTGCAGAAGCTCAGCCATATTCAGAGGCCTGTAGTAATCTCACAACAGTCCTAGACACAGCCCTGACCACTGCCTGACTCTAGAGTACATAAACCATCCGCAGAGTGTAATTCCATCGTGAGTAATACATGAATTCTGCCAGCTGCTTCTGGAATCAAACAAAAAACAGTGTTTTTGCCAGCTGGAGGAAAAAAAATCACCATTAATTGCATCACTGTCTTCCCAGGAAGGCTGGGAGAGCCAGTGACTCAGGCTAACTTCTGCTAGAGGCCCTCTTCCTCTCCTAGAGGTCACTATCTGATGGAACTCATGGTTTAGAACTCTCACCAAGCCCATCTTTCATCTTGACCAGGTGGTGTTTTGAGCACCGACTCTGGGGGCAGATGAATCTGGGCTGGAGCCCCATTCAGCAATGTGATAGCTATGTGACCTCAGGCAAGTCATTTTCACCTTCCTGTGGAAGGGGGATAATAATGTTACCGCACTAAAAAGTTGTGAGGATTACATGATACAAGTAGGTCAAATGCTTAGCCAAGTGCAGGTTCATAAAAAACGCTCAATGAATATTAGCTACCGTTATTTCTTCTGTATCCCTATGCCACTAGCTATTGCTCCTAGGCGCATCCTGTCTCCAAGATGCTGTATAAACATTACTATGTTCCATTCCATCCCATTTCAACCTATCTCATTTCTTCCTAACCCATTTTAGTCTTTAATATTTTTTGAGCTCCTACTCTTTGCCCAACACTAGGTCAGCAAATATAAAGTCCGTGCTCCTATGGAGGTTCCTGTTGGGATGTGGGTTGCAGATAGACATATAGTAGATTCTCGTTATTCGTAGTAGTTGTATTCTGTAAACCACCAAAACTGGGTTAGATTTCTACTAGTTACAACATTTTTGTCACCTGATCAATACATAACCCAGTTTTGCGTTTGTTTCTTTTGCTAAAAAAAGCACAAAAATGTGAAAAAGTGGCACCAAATATACCATCCAAAGGACACTGGTTTACAGTATGAGAGCCCAGGAGAGCGATGCATGGTTTCACCTCAGTCTGGAACAGATGTATCTGAGGGCTCAGGGTTTTCCCTGCTCTGCACGTGTGTTCAAGTGAGTGGGAGGGCACCGAGAGTATCGATTTCGAGGTTGTAAATAAATTATAGGCAAATTCACAGATGTGGAATCAACAAATGATGAGGATCCACGGTTGATACAAATGCCTAAATGGCTCAAACTGCAATAACATTTCCATGGAAGTACAGGGGAAGCACAGGAGAGAAAGCAAGCACAGATTCAGTCTGGGGCAATCAGGGTCCTCTGACTGGAATCAGACTTTCAAACGCAGGAGGGCGTTTCTGACAGCAGGCAGTAGAGGCGGAGGCGTGACGGGATGGAACCGTGCAGCTGGGTGCAGCCAGCTCAGCCAGACCGGCTCGTGGGTGGCAGGATTTCTGCCCCTCCAGCACTGTACTGTGTAGCCCAGATTTGACTGGATGGCCTCAAGCCTTCTCTCACCCGCATCCGTTTAGAAGCAAGACTCAGCACTCTGAGACGCCAAACAAGGTCCTGAAACGATCCAACTTGGTCGATCAGCAAGTAACAAAGAGCTTTTGGTGGGTCAAAGGAGAAGATGATTTGTGTTGTCTAGTGTGCAGAATAGTAAATTCACGAGCAGATGACTCTCTGGTCCTCCGGCTAAATTCCTCTCCAGCTCCCAGCCTCCTCGTTTCTCCTCCCTGCCTCCTTCTGCCTCTACTCTTCCAGGCAATTCCACTTTCACTGCCGTTTGCATACACCACTGCAAAACCACGGCCAGCTAGCCGTCCCGCCCCTTCTCTTCTGGAATCTTAGCAGAGGCCCTGTATTGTTACTCAAGCCTGGCTTTCGGGAGTTTTTACTACCCTCCATTCCCTACTCCAAGGGGATTATCCAAGTGTTCATCCAGTAAAATATTTCCTCCATATTTTGGCACAAGCAATAAAGAAGTACAAGGTCCCAGATGAGTTACCACTCCCTAACACTGCCCCTGCCGGTCATTCCTGACAGAATACGGATTTTCTCGATGTGGACGGATGATTCATGGTTTCTGCAGTTTTTAAAGAGCCTACTCCAGGTTGTAGCCACAGTAGGTATTCAATAAATGAATAGATTTCTGCTAATCTGATGATTTGGGGAAAAGATACATTTCTGTCATGTTTTCTTCCACAAAACTGATATGTATGTTAATTACTATAGTTTTCTTATATATTTCACAGCAAGGTTTTGCAATGTTCATCACATTAAGTTCTAAACATTTCTTCCTAATAATTCTCATCAAAAGATACTGTTTTCTAGAACCTACAAAAGAGTGGATATGTGTATATGTATAACTGATTCACTTTGCTGTACAGCAGAAACTAACACAACATTTTAAATCAACTATACTCCAATAAAATTTTTTTTAAAAAAATGGGGTTACCGTATACTGGTCTACCCTGAGTTTGAGGGCCAAATGGAACTATTTGTGAAGATGCCTGTAAATGATACATACAATAAACATAAGGTAGCATTAAAAAAAAAAAAAGATTGTTTTCAAAACTTAACAAAATAATTATGAATTTTATCATGAAGAATGAACAGGAGGAATAGTTGAGAAAGTTCTGGGGAAAAAAAGAGAATAATGTCTTGGGAATAGCTCTACTAGATCTTAAGGCAGAGTATAATAGTGTAATAACAGTGGGGTACAGTCCAAGGGTATAAGCACACAAATCAACAGTCTGGATAGGCCAGTACCAAATCTGAGTTTATATAAATTTTTTTAAATAAATTTATTTATTTTTATTTATTTATGTTTGGCTGCGCACGCAGGCTTTCTCTAGTTGTGGCGAGCAGTGGCTACTCTTGGTTGTGGTGCGCAGGCTTCTCACTGTGGTGACTTCTCTTGTTGCGGAGCACGGGCTCTAGGCACGCGGGCTTCAGTAGTTGTGGCTCGCGGGCTTAGTTGCTCCGCGGCATGTGGGATCTTCCTGGACCAGGGCTCGAACCCGTATCCCCTGCATTGGCAGGTGGATTCTTAACCACTGAGCCACCAGGGAAGCCCTATATAAAATTTTAATATCCTATAAAGGACACAAATCAGTGGGGAAAGGAATAATAGCTCTGGGAAAATTAGTTTTCTGTTTGGAAAAAAAGAATTGTTTAAAAAACCCATCTGCTACCGTATACCAAATTCCAAATGGATTAAAGAGTAAATAAAAAAAATCAAGCCATCAAAAGAAGAAGATGGAAGTGAATATTTATTGACTTTTCATATGAGAAAGGCTTTTTTAAGTTTAAAAACAATGGAAGAAACCACAAAAATAGAAATCAATACATATAGCTTCATAAATATGTAAACTGTTAATCCAACAATAAGCAAAATTAAAAGGCAAAGAACAAAAGAAAAATACTTGCAACAAATATGGTGTATAAGAGATGAAAATATTTCCATAAAAGAAGCTTATTGGAATTGATAGAAAAATATCAAAACATCAATAGAAAAAAGAGAGGAACAAATAATTCACAAAAGGAGGAAATGCAAATGGCTAATAAGCATGTGAAAAAGTTCACCCTCTAAATTAAAATAAAATCAAAGTAAGATACTATTTTTGTATATCAACTTAGCAAAGTTTAAAAAACAAAAGAGAATACTTAATAATACATGGCTGGGGTTGGTTAAATGTTCACTCTCATACACTGTAGCTTTTTAGATAGAAATGTGGCACTGTAAAGCAAAATGTTGTAATAAGATCTAAAATATTATCATCAGATTAAGTAAAAATTCAAGGTAAGAAATTGTATTTGGTTTTTACCATACAAAAAAATTATATATGTTGCTTTCTGCAATTTCTCTTTATATATGTTCTGGGAAAAAAAGAAAGGATATATATCAAAATGTTAACAAGAGTAACAATGTTCCTTTCTAACCATTTCTCCTTTCTCATTATGTTTGGATAGCCCTGATCTGGTATTTTAAGAAGGATTTCATAATAAGGAGATATATTTTAAAGTAATTTATATTCTGAATGGTCTAAAGGACCATTAAATATATTATTTTTGTGGTTTTAGAGATACTCTGTTGATTTTTATTATTAAATTGTTATCACCTAACAGGATAAAAATAAATATAAAAGGACCCATATTTATCAAGACTGAAATCTATTTTGAGTCATAAAATGTTTATGACTGTAAAGATGTTAATTAATGCCGAGTTATTACAGAAAAGGGATTCCAGAAAAAAATCTCTTCCTTGGACATTTTTATTGGGACATGCAGATGGCTTATTGAAATAAGGCCAGGAAAGACGATGAGAAATGTTTCTTTCACAGTATTCAGTTGATTTTTAAAGTTTGGGAATAAAAACTACTATACAGATTAAAACTCTGGGTAGTTATTCCAAATTATGGCATTTGCTCTAGCTTCCTTAAAGATGCATATTTTTCTGATCACAAAAATAATTCATGTTCATGTAGAAAAATTTGGGTACACAGAAAAACATTTAAAAAATCCAGCCACTATAGTTAACTCAACACACTTCTTAATGATATAAGATATATATCATATCTCTCTCTCTCTCTGTGTATATGTATATATGTATGTATATATGTGTGTTTGTATATATACACAGAGAGAGACAGAGAGACAGATTTGATTGTTTGGTTTTAACATCTGTTAATTATCGTCTTTAAACATAAACCCAGTTGTGCAAGTTCCCTTTTGTCATGGGAACTGAAAGAGAAAAATAAAGGTCTCAACCACGGGATCATTGACTATAAGCCAGAAGAGACCCCATGGAAAGTGAAGTCACAGAGCTAATCCAAGTCTTCTGATGCTGCCACATTACAATCAAGTAATGTCTGAAACAAATACTTTCCTCTTATCCCTGGACCTCTTCTCATTCCTTGACTTAACCCTGAGAGATGGAGTGAGGATTCAGGGAAGTGTGAGGGATGAGAGTTTAAGTATCAGAAGTGGGATTTGAGTGTCATACACACACTCTTTGTTAGTAAAGAAAAGCTATTATTTGTTAATAGAGAAAAGAGTCATGGCTTGTTTTTAGGGTCATGAAACAGTTGGGAATGTCCAAGAATGCCTGGTGTCAAAGGGCATCTTTCAACGTGGTGTGACTTCTGGCTCTGTCTTTAGCTCTCCCGTCACCATCTTCCTTATCAACCTTGGGAGCCACAGTCAACTGAGATTGAGTAAGCTGAGGGATGCAGCCCGCCACTGCTCTCCACAATCTTCCACCATGGCTTCCTTTGTAATTTTAGTGGCCATGTGACATGTCCAAAGCCGAGAGCCAGTGTTCTCAGCTTATTGCTGCTCTTTGGTATTTATATCAAAACTAATTACCTGAGTATGTCTGATTTTCTACAAATCTCCCACTAGACTGTAGGCCAGTGACTTCCACACTTGTGTTATAGAGCTCTGGGTGTTCCAAGGACGTGCCATGCAGCTGCCGTAGCTGGTGAGGGCACAGACTATGCCTGTCCGTCTCTGGGCCCTACGCCTCTACTTTGCCCCAACTTCACCCAGAGTAACTCTACTCTATTTGGTTCACATATTATCTTCTCTATGATATGACATTCGTTAAAAGTATGTCTTTGCTTAAACAAAAGCACTTTAGGGAACCGCTGGCATAAGTTGTAGGATTTGCTCTGGCAAAACAGCCCAGAGCTGGGAGTGATAGACGGGTATCCTGTATGAGGAATTATTGGCTAAATCAGTAGTGGCTCAAAGTACAGTTTTTGAAACTGAAGTATGAGCCGTGGCAAGCTAGTTTGTTTCTTCTATTTGCTGTAGACTGGAAACAGGATAATCACGCCTATGTAAAGGCTGGTAAGGTGTTGAATGGAGGTTTGAGACTCTTCTAGGAGTAAAAGGGATGCATCTTAAGTCATGAACTTTATAACATTGGTTTTTGTCAGTGTTATGTTGACGTTTGTTTGCTAGAGAGCAGAGTTTTGGGCGGATGAACTGTTATTGCATGGATATTAATATTATGTATACTTGAATTAGAGAGTTAACACCATCTCATTTACTCTGTGAGATTTACTGCCTATAAACCTGAAGTTTGGGAAATCCCTTGGAGGTCCAGTGGTTAGGGTGCTTCCACTGCAGTGGGTCCGGGTTCGATCTCTGGTCAGAGTACTAAGATCCCGCAAGCCTTGTGGCAGGGCCAAGAAAAAAAAGAAAAGAAAAACCTGAAGACGCTTGGGGGAGACTATTGAATGTGTGGTTATTTCTTTTTAAGTTGACCATTGGAGTGTTCCTCCCTTTCAAATGTTAAAATTTTGAAATTAACCACACTAGCCTCAGCAATCAAGTTTTAATTTCAACTACACACAATAGAGCAAACATTCTGGCTTCCTTTGAACACATTGTACATTCTACAGTCTAAGAACTAAAGTCAGTTTAATCCAATTTTTGACTTCTCTAGGAGCCCAAATTAGGAGAATCAAAAATTCTATGTGAAACCTAGGACTTTAGCAGATTAGTCACATTTTAAAATTCTGAATCCAGGGATTTTGGACTTCAGTTTGTAGAACACGTGGTAAATCTTGTTTCCCACTGATGACTTTAGACTATAAATGTGTGTCATTTTTAGATGGAGTCAGATTTCATCATTAAAGAAACCACAGATTAAAATTCTATGGCTTCTACTAGAAGTCAAGTCCATTTGAAGAGCTAACAAATTAAGAGGATGGAAGCTTTAGCAGTGCAGCCCAGAATGCCAGGACTTAGATGGAATGTAGTTCCCAGCGTCCAGAGACCAATCAGGCTAACTGAGTTCATTTCTTGCCCATGTTTGTGTTGCTTCTCTGGTGTGTTACTACATGGAAAAAAGGATGTGAAATAAATTTTAAAAAGGATACTTGTCCTACTCCACCATTATTGTGCTGGGTAGTATTCATTAGCTCACTCTCGGGACCTCGTTTCCTTTGGATATAAGATGAAAATAATACTAAAAATGTTAGCTTTTTCCCTGTGATTAGCTCTGCAGGCAGGGTCACACCTCAGGAGGATACAGTTGTGACTGCTTTGCAGAGGAGCAAACCCCATTTCTCTTCATTAGTCCCACAACTTTAGAGAATCATAAATCATCATCATTATCATCACTGTTTATTGACTGTTCCACTATTTGCCACACACATCATTCATAAAATTTACAAAAGATTTTTTCAGTGTGTAGAGCTATACATTTATTCATCCTCAGTGAAGTGCTTAGAGGTAAGTATTATCCATTTTACAGATGACCAACCTGAGGCACAGAAGGCTACGTAATTTGTATATGGTCCTGTATTATACAAGTAATACGTGGCAGATCTGGGGTTCACACCCAAGGTGATTGATTCCCTAGCCTCTGACCACACACTGCATCTCTCTGCTGCTCAACCACGCTAAGCTTCCCGGCGCTCCACTGCAATGTGATCTGTTGAGATAAATATAACCCTGTGCAGGGCACATGGACACACAGAAGGCAGTTTTGACACCTCAGTATGATGAAAGACACTACTGTAAATCCAAGGCTTAGTGTGTAGAGCGCAAATCACTTGCTTTCCTTTCAAAGAATTCAATTTTTTAAATGTTTATCTTTTAACTTTCTGTATACAATACACCACCATCCAGAGATAGCCACCGTTAACATTTTCTAGATAAGATTGAATTTTATATCTCTCCCTGGGGAATTCAAATGCCCTCCTCCAGGTTTCCCCTGGAATTCCCAGTGCACTTACATTCCCATGGTTACCTCCTACACTGAGCTCTGGCTTCAGTTTTGATTTAAGTAAACGCATGCACTCCCTTGCTCACTTCTACACGTGTGGTCTCCGTTGAACTTGGTGTCAGCCTCGACATGTAGCTCAGCCTTTTACTTCAATTAAAAATAAAAATGGCAACAATTTTTTCTGCATGCAGACAGACACACAGGTACAGACGGACACAATCACAAACACAGAGACATGCAGACAGATAAGGCATTGTGAGTATAACGCACTTAACTCCTGAGTTGAGAATAAGATGAGGTTTGCACTGTGGCAATCCAAACAACTCCACCACGAATATCACATTAGCCTATTTATTAAAGCCCTTCAGCTGCCCATCATACTGCTTGACCTTTATCCTTCCTTCTTCTCTTTCCCTTTGTGTCACTCATTGGGTTTATGTTAAATTTATGAATTAATTTAGGAAGAATTATCATCTTTCCAAGATTGTGCTTTTCCACTGAAGGATACAGAACATCTCTCCATGTCTTTAAATCTTTTTTATCTTTGGTAAAATTTCATAGATATTTTCATATAAGTCCTATACATTTCACGTTGGGCTGTTAAGTAATAAGTGATATCCTAAGGCAATTGTGATACACTAAACCATTCTTGCCTTCTGAGGATAAACCCACAGTATCTATAGAAGATTCATTTAATAAACTGCTGAACTGATTTGCTAATATTTTATTTGGGATTTTTTGCTTTTTCACAAGTGAGATAAGGAGTAGTTTTCTTTTCTCAGCTATTTATTTTATGTTAGGTAATAGGATTTTACTAGCTTAAAAGAATTGGTAGCTTTCTATTAAAAAATTTTTTTTTATATTACATAAACTCATCAGCAAAACCAGCTGGCCCTGTGAATTTTTGATGAGATAATTCAGGCTTCATAATTTTGAGTTTAAGAATTTATGTTTACTAATAATTATATATATATTTTTTCAAATTTATTGGCTGAGAATTATACATGAGATTTTCTTATGATTTAAAGCATCTTTTCCACAAGAGCTATTTTACTTCTCGTTTTACTCTCAGTTTTAGTTTCTAAATAGATTTCAGAGGTTTGCTGTTGTAAATTTTACCCACACCAAGGACCAGCTCTCGGAATTCTCATTTTTCTATTTTTAAGTTTATTAATATTCTTATTTAACTTTATTTTTTCTTTCTTGCTGACTTTCTTAAGTCTTGTTAGTTCTTTCACAAACGTTTCCTGAGTACATTTCTTGGTTTTTTAAATGCTCATTAACAAGAAAAGTATTTAAAGCTATAAATTTGTCTCCAAAAGTAGTTTTGGACTCATTGTAGCAGTTTTGAAAGTAGGGTTCTTAACAAATCATGTGCTTTTTAGTTTTTTTTTTTTTGAGAATTAATGATTAATTAGAATACTGCTTTATGATTTTTAGTGGGTTGATTTTCTTTTTTGTTGTTGTTGTTCAATGATATGTTGTTAAACTTGATTTATTGTGTGTGGCGTGGGATTGTTTTGTTGTGATTTGGGATTATTGCAAAGACAGTTTCCCTTTGTTGGACTTCACTGAGTTGTGTGTGTGTGTGTGTGTGTGTGTGTGTGTGTGTGTGTGTGTGTGTCTAGGATAGCATGAGTTACAGCAGGGCTGATATTGCACTGTGTTGTACTGGTTCATCTGTACCAGCTGTTAGAAGAGTGAAATAATTCTGTGCCATCTGGTAAATAACTGCTGCTTGGGTCTCCTAAGTTCCCCTTGACCTGTGACTTTGGCTGCCTAGGTCACTCCCTCAGGACCTCTGGACCTCTTCACAATTCAGCAACTAAAGTGTTAATGTCTGGCCCATCAGGGTCTTTCAGAACCTTTTCTGCTACCCAGACCGGTGTTCATGGGCCCAGGTTGCTAAATATTTTGAATATCACCTCTGAGCCATGCCAAGCTTAAGTTAAGCAGGTTCAACTATACCTGTTTGGTCTAAAAGATCTACAAATATAAAATAGTGCATGTGATTTCAGTTGTCCTTTCACTTCATAGACAGCTTGGTCCCTGTTCTGGGGCTTCTCATGCTCCAGTTGTGACCCCCATGTTTGGAGGTAAATACTTTTGTGCTGCCTGGTTCCTGAATACCAGCCAACTGCTTTATCTGGTTCTTATCCAAAGCAACAGTGATCTGTCCCAGGGCTGGAGGAAAACCTAGCTGTTATATTTGTGCACAGAAGATATACTTCCACATTATCCTTCATGACCGATTTAAAGGATTGTCAAGAGTAGTGCCATGTATACACAATTTTTACCTTTGCCACTGATCTTTAGAGCTCTCACTCCTATTAAATATGTTGCTCCATTGGATATACTCAATTTTGATAAGTACTGCAGGAGTGATTGGGGGAAAAAAGGCGAATTCTGTATTTTAATGTATAGGGTTATATATATCTGAAAGATACATATGTAACTACACATATGTCTAATTATTGCTAAATTGTAGTTTGATTTTTAGTCAACTTCATTAGTCAAAATTTGAGAGAGGTATAAAGCACAGAACTATTGTGCTTTCCTCACATTCTTTTTGCTTTTACCAATTTTTTTCTGTATTTGAGTCTATATGATTAATAGCACAATGATGCATAACTACTATGTTTTCATTATGGACTTTACTTTTTATCAGTGTATGTCATAGGTTTTATCCCATTCCATGCCTTCTATCCACTTGTCTGAAACTAATATTGTTACCTTTGTTTTCTTCTCTTTCATCATTTTTTTTTCTTTTCATTTCTTGATAAGTTCTTTGCCCATATCTTTGTTTTCAAGGTTTTGTTTTAAACATCATCTTGGAAGGTTTCATTTTTTCTGAGAGTATTTGTCTTTCTATAGGTGATTTTAAATATCTTTAAATCACAGATAATATGTTTAATCTTAACTTCTGACATTGGTTTTGTACTTTGATTTTTTTATACTTTCCTGCTGTTTCCTTTTAGTCTTTTATTTTTTCCTGTCGTTTGCTTACTTGGTCTACATTTTGTTTACATTTATCTTCTCTAGTCATTTTTGACGTATGCATCCTGTTTTTTATTTTATTAGTGGTTTATTCTTATGTTTTTCAAAAACACTCTTTAACTTATACTTCTCTGTTTATAACAGTAAATAGTAAAACCATACTTTGAACATCAGTGTATCAGTGAGGAACTCAGTACATGTTAACTTTCTCTCCTCCTTCCTTTTCCCTTCAAATTTTTTGCTACCTTAATCTGGAATTTAAGATCCAAGTTACTTTTTACAGCATATATATATATATATTTTTTAAACTTTGGGTTTATTTATTTATTTATTTATTTATGGCTGTGTTGGGTCTTCGTTTCTGTGCAAGGGTTTTCTCTAGTTGTGGCAAGTGAGGGCCACTCTTCATCGCGGTGCGCGGGCCTCTCATTATCGCGGCCTCTCTTGTTGCGGAGCACAGGCTCCAGACGCGCAGGCTCAGTAATTGTGGCTCACGGGCCTAGTTGCTCCGTGGCATGTGGGATCTTCCCAGACCAGGGCTTGAACCAGTGTCCCCTGCATTGGCAGGCATATTCTCAACCACTGCGCCACCAGGGAAGCCCTACAGCATATATTTTTAATTTTAAGAGGAATTTCTGACATTAAAAATATTTTAACAATGAAAATTCATTTTCCCTATCTAATCCTTTTGGTCTTTGTGGTTACTAGGTGCTGACAATAGGTAGATTGACAATCTCGGTTAGCACTGTAGGTATTTGCAATTCTCTCTCTCTTTTTTTTTTTCCCCATGTCTTTAGGGGAAAGTTGAGAAAGGCTACATCAAAGGTGCTAGTCAGATGTCATTTTAAAGCTGAGATCCAGACTTCATTATTAAGATATACATTTCCATTTCACGATGTAGTTAATTAAATATCACCTCACATTTGGTGTATCTTAAATTCCTTCGTTTTCTTTAATTTTGTTCAATGCAAAAAACAGGTGTAGTGGGTTTGAATTTTCAGTTACAACAGTCTGCCAATTTGAACTTTATTTTTTGAACTGTGCAAAATAATAGAACATAAATTCCTATTACCATTGAAATTTGAATTGAATCTTGGAAGAGATTGGACTTGAACAGATAAATATATGTAGGGAAGGTCATCCTCGGCAGAAGGAACAATGTCATCAATGGCTAGGAAAGGAAAGCCTGTAGAGCGTTTGGGGCTAAAGAGACAGTGGCACCAAAATTTTGCAGGAGTTCAAGTGAGAGAGAATGAGGGTGTGAAAAGGAGTTGAATGTGAGAGATAGTACTGAGCTAGAATGGGCAGAATATGGTGATTGGATGTAAACAGTGAGGGAGAGATAGTTGTTGAAAATAACTCAGAGTTTTCAAGCATCTGTGGTTAGAAAGGTGGAGACTTAAGAGATCAGGAGAGAGAGAAGGTGAAGAGAGGGGAAGATGCCAAGTTCATTCTAGACATATCGCAGTTGAGACGCCTACCTAGGTGAGCAGGAGTTCTGTTTATAACGTGTTTTATAGCTGGGAAGAGGTTGGAACTAGAGACCAAGACTTGGAACAGGTGATAACTGAAGTCTTGGGAGTTGGTGAGATCACTGTGAAAACGGAAATGGAGTCTTCCATAGTGCTGGTCAAGCTATAATCTCTGGGCTAAGGCCATGGTCACTTGCTGAGTCTTGGCAAGGAGGATGAATGGGAAATTAGATCCAAAGGAAAACTGCTATTTAAGATTCAGAGGCTTACACTTTTCTACTGGGATGATCAAGGTACTAAGGCAAATGTATACTCAGTCAAACAGTACATACATATGAAGAACCTACTGTGTCAAGCTCTCTATCAAGGAAAAGGAAGACATGAGTTCTAACACTGTTCCGGATGTTTTACATTTAAGATCTCATTTAGTCATCACTGTTGCTTATTTTGTCTAAGTTGGTTTCCTCATCTGTGATATGAGATATAAATGACTAATTCATATGGTCATTGTGAAAATGAGGTACAACAATGTATTTAAAGTATCCTCAAGGTGGTAGGTACTTAATAATTTATAGCTCTTATATTACGACTAATAATTTTAGGAATTATTTATGTGTAACTGACACACTGCTATTGAAAAGCAGAACTAGCAAATACTTGATAGCAGTGATTTGTGAACTGTGCTTCTTAAAGGAATAGCCTGTCTAGGGAGGTGCCTGAGGAGCTGTGTCAAGGGTCGGGGGAGCAGGTACCAAGCTGGGCTCCTGTCTCCCTGCCAAGACACAGGAAGCATGGTTTTATCTGGTTAATTCTCAGAGTCAACACAAAAGTTCATTTACATAAAGGGAACGACTGAAACATGAGCGATTCTTGAAGCGAGTGTAGACCTGAAGGTACAAGGGGAAGGAGTGGTTCTCAAACCCTGATAGAGCAGTGGCATGAGAAGACTCCCCACCAGGTTGTGGCTTCTGTAGATGGCTCAGTGGGGCGGTGGAGACCTGGGAGAATAAACACCCTGATCACACTCGCCTACCACCCTCTTGTCTCCATCTGGAGCCCCCTTGTAGCTGAACCCAGTGGGTCACAGGTAACCTCCATGGCCCCAGAGCTGGGTGGAGGAGGTTGGAGAGCAGCTGGCCAAGGGCACCCCTTGTCACAATGAAGAGAAGAAATGGAGCGTGTCTTGGGCTTAGAAAGCGAGACTCTTACTCGATGACGTTTACACTTTATACTAACTTTGACTTGAAAATGGACCCAGCCCATGCCAAGAGTATCTGACTCAAACATGTAATGAAATTCCCTCTTGGCTTTCATGTTTTTGGACTGTTTTCCCTCAAGTGACTGCACAGACAGGCTCTGTCTCCTTGCTGCCAGAAAAGTCTCAGTCGATCTTAGATTGTCTACTTGGGAAGATAAAGAAGAAGCTGTTTTCCTGAGCCATGAGTGATAAACTCCCAGGCAGCTGCTGTATGTAGGATCGTGGCCTGTCACACTGCCATGCCTACTGGATATCTGTGCAGTCTGTAAGACAACAGCCTCTGCCCTGTGGCATCTGGGAGGCTCCCTAGGGTGTGTGAGAGCATGAGCCAAGCCTTGGAGGCTAAGCAAGTGTTCGCCAGTTGACGTGGAAATAAAAGAAGCATTGGAGGAGGGCTCATGCAATGCAGATAAGGAGTATGGCTTGTGCAGATTCCAAGGATGATTCCTTGAGGAGAGCTCCCAACACGTTTGAAATGATGTCATTGCCACTGCGGCCCAAGGAGATGACACTAAGTATGATACTCAGGGTTTCTCAAGAAGCCTCTCTTAACAAAGATACATAGATTAGCACCTCTTGAGACATTCAGGCCTGCAGTTCCATAGGGGAAAAACTGACATAAATTTTATAGTTGGAATTCTACCTGGCAAATGCATCTGTAGTTTGGAAGTATGCAAGAATTTTTTTCTTTTTTTTTTTTTTTGGATGGAGGGGAAGGAATATGACCACACAAGCTGCTTCCCAAATAGGAGAGTTCCAATCACAGAAATAATTCAGGTAATGCCCAGAGGACAACAGATTCCAGAATTGTAATAAAGGAATTCCTAAACTTAATGAAATGAGGCTAGAGTGTCTCTGAGCCCTCTTTCACTACTGAGTTAAGATCGTGACCCCATTGGTTAGTCAGTGGTGGGGGTGATGCTTCAGAATGCAGAGCTACTGTCCTGCTCTAAGAGTAAAGTGAAGCAAAGTGTAAGAACTATAGACTGTGCAGAGAGTCACTTTTTAAAAAAAATTTTTTATTGGAGTATAGTTCTCGCTTTGATTTTTTTTAATGTATTTATTTATTCATTTAATTTATTTTTGGCTGTGTTTAATTTATTTTTGGCTGGGCTCAGGCTTTCTCTAGTTGCGGCGAGCGGGGGCTACTCTTCGTTGCGGTGCGCGGGCTTCTCATCGTGGGGGCTTCTCTTGTTGCGGAGCACGGGCTCTAGGCACGCGGGCTTCAGTAGTTGTGGCACGCGGGCTCAGTAGTTGTGGCTTGCAGGCTCTAGAGCGCAGGCTCAGTAGTTGTGGCGCACGGGCTTAGTTGCTCTGCGGCATCTTTCCGGACCAGGGCTCGGACCCATGTGCCCTGCGTTGGCAGGCGGATTCTTAACCACTGCACCACCAGGGAAGTCCCTAGTTCTCACTTTTAAAGATGAGGAAGAAAATGTAAGGAAGGTTCTCTGGTCCAGGGACACAGCAGGAGGCCTTTGGGCTAGGTCAGTGGTCTTCCCGAGGGTTAGTTGGCAGAGGCCCATGGAGTGATGGCTTATGTCCATCTCTCAGTAGCCCCCTGAAACTGCTTTTCCAGAATCACTTGCATGTGCAGAGATTTGGTTTCCTGTTAAGGTCAGTCCTGTAAGAAAGGGGGCAACAATCAAAGGATTTTAGAAGGAAACACAGGGAATCTTCCTTAGCTCATGATCAGCCTGTTTCCTGCTCATGTGGGTTTGAAGTGTGTGGGAGGGTGGTCACACAGCAGGACACAAAGCCATTAGAGGTTCTTCCTTCTGTGGGTGCCTTAGCTCCAAGATGACTTAAAAATTAAACAAAATAAAATAAAAACCCTTCCTCTGGGGCTAACACAGACCATATTTTCATACAGATTCACTTGATCAAACTGGCTTCATGTCATGCTAATACAAATAGCCCTTTACACAAATATCAATGATTTAGGGCTTCCCTGGTGGTGCAGTGGTTAAGAATCTGCCTGCCAATGCAGAGGACATGGGTTTGATCCCTGGCCCGGGAAGATCCCACACGCCGCGGAGCAACTAAGCCCATGTGCCACAACTGATGAGCCTGTGCTCTAGAGCCTGTGAGACACAACTACTGAACCCGCGTGCCACAACTACTGAAGCTCACATGTCTAGAGCCCGTGCTCTGCAACAAGAGAAGCCACCGCAGTGAGAAGCCTGCGCACCGCACCAAAGAGTAGCCCCCACTTGCCGCAACTAGAGAAAGCCCGCGTGCAGCAACGAAGACCCAACACAGCCCAAGATAAATAAATAAATTTTTTAAAAAGTCAATGATTTAGAGGTCATTCTCCCACTTTACAGATGAGGAAAATGAGATAGAACGTCAAGACCAAAGCTCTTAAATACTCCACTATCCTGTTGATGGTGCCAGGCAAATAACAATTCACAGAATCATCACCTGGGTTTAAGATGTACTATTTTCACTATATATAAAATAGATAATTAATAAGAAC
The DNA here is from genome assembly GCF_965194805.1 of Balaenoptera borealis. Classification (NCBI taxonomy): domain Eukaryota; kingdom Metazoa; phylum Chordata; class Mammalia; order Artiodactyla; family Balaenopteridae; genus Balaenoptera; species Balaenoptera borealis. Next base: position 47,700,587 of record NC_138865.1, on the reverse strand, counting down.
CTACTGTATAGCACAGGGAACTCTACTCAATACTCTGTAATGACCAATATAGGAAAAGAATCCAAAAAAGAGTGGATATATGTATATGTATAACTGATTCACTTTGCTGTACACCTGAAACTAACACAACATTGTAAATCAACTATACTCCAATAAAAATTAATTAAAAAAAAGAGTCAGTAAACAAAGATCTTTTCAAGAAAATTTATATCAAAATGTAGTCAAAGGAGCATTCTTGGTCTTATAATTAAAATTCCATAAAGAAAAAAAAAGATGTTCTACTTTCAATTACTGTTGACTTCTTCAAATTCATCTTAAATATATTAAAAATATGCACAGTCTGTCAAACACAGTGCTTGGTGCTAGGAGCTAGAGATGAACAAAATAGAGGTCTTTTCTTCAGGGAGCTCACTGTCTAAGGAAGGAGACAGACGTGTCAATAATTAAGCAAAAAACTGCCATTAGATTGATTAGTTGCATGTGTTTTAATAATAAATAAAAGTCTTCATTTTAATATTACAAAAGATAGACAATACTAAATATGTAAAACAATAAGTGAACATCTACCTTCCCCCTCACCCCACCCCTGATCCCTAAGCCTGGCAATTTCATTAGCCAGAAGTACCACTACTGGTGTGTGACTTCTAGGCTTTTCTCAATATTTTGACAAAAATGAGATCAAACATACTGTTCTGCATCTTTTCTTCACTTAATATATCAAAGGTATAATTCCATGCAAACATAATATTCAATTAAATGTACGAACCATCATTTATTTAGCCATGCTCCCATTTGTGAACTTTGTGTTATTTCCAGTTGAGGCTGTAGGCTGCAGTGAATATTCTTGCCATATCTTTGCATATTTTTATTGGTAATTATGGAAGATACCTTTTTACTATAATTTTAAAAATGAATATACAGTTAAGTTATGTTGTGTGTACAGCTTTATGAGTTTTAATGCAACTGCCACCACGTTAGAATAGAGAACAATTCCATCACCCCCTAAAATCTTTTTTGTGCTGCCCTTTTTAGTCAAATCTCTCCTACTCCTAATCCCTGGCAACCACTCATCTGTTCTTCGTCCTTATAGGCTTACCTTTTCCAGAATGTTATATAAATGCATTCATACGGTATGTATCCTTTTTATATTGGTTCTTTTACTCAGCATAATGCCATATTGTTGCAAGTATTAATAGTCTACCCCTTTTTATTTCTGAGTAGTATTCCATTGTCTGGATGTACAACGGCTGTTTATGCATTTGTCTATTGAAGAACATTTGGGTTTCTCCAGTTTGGGGTGATTATGAATAAATGGAGCTGCTATAAACATTCACTGTATGAACATAAATTTTCACTTCTGTAGGGTAAATACATAGGAGTGGGATTGCCGGGTGATGTGATAAATGTATATTTAACTTTATAAAAAAAGATTAAACCATTTTCCACAGTGACTGGACCATCCATTTTACATACCACCAGCAGTGATTGAGCTACAGTTGCTACACATTCTAGCTAGCACTTGGTATTGTCAGGGTTTTTCTGAGTCTTTCTAATAGGTGTGCAATGGTATCTCACATGGTGTTAATTAGCATTTTCCTAGTGGATAATGATACTGACCATCTTTCTGTGTACTTATTTGCCATCCACATATCTTCTTTGGTGAAGTGTCTCCAATCTTTTGCCCATTAAAAAAATTGAATTGTTTGTTTTCTTACTGTTAAGTTTTGAGAGTTTTAAGATATATTCTGGATGTAAGTTGTTTGTCAGCTATGTTTTCTCCCAGTCTGTAGTTTATATTTTGATTTTAACAGTGTCTTTCATAGATCAAAGTTTGAAATCTTGATAAAATCCAATTTATCAACGTTTTTCTTTACAGATCACACTTTTGGTGTCATAGCTAACAACCCGCTGCCTAACTCCAACATCATGGAGATTTTTCTCCCATATCCCAAAAGTTTTATATTTTTACATTTTACATGATCCATTTTCATTTAATTTTTGTACAAGGTGGGAGGTTTTAGTTTAGGGTTCTTTTTTTTTTGGCATATGGATGTCCAGTTCTGACACTATTGTTGAAAAGACTAAACTTTCTTCACTGAATTATTAGAAGATACATTTTTGATATGAACCGGTGTAATATGTGTATAGTTTAATCATTAAAAGAGTGGGTTTTGAAATCAGTCTGCCTAAATATGAATCTCAGTTCTACCACTAATTACTTGTATGACAATGACCAAGTATTTAACCTCTTTTTGTCTTAGTCTCCTTTTCTGTAAAATGAAGATAATCATAGTGCCTATTCTATAAGGTTGTACGAGGATTAAGTTATTACATGTTACACACATGGAAAAGTACCTGACATATAATAAGTGATGAATTAGGGTTAGCGTTTATGTAACTTTACAACTGTAGATTTGCAAGCATGTCCCAGAAATGCATTTCCAAGGAATATTGGAAATATCGTGACTATTTTTTCCAATTTACTACAGTTGCCTATTTGTGTATCTTCCTCTGTGAATTACTACTGATTTATTAATTTATAGAATTTACTTATGTATTATACATATTAACTCTTTAAGTTTTATCTATAACAATATTTTTCCCATTTGGCCTTTTTATCAATTACACCAACGGTGTAGACCTTCCTGTTTATCTGCTAGCACTGGATATTATGACCCTCTCTATCGTTAGTTAATTTGATAGACAAATAATGAGATGTCCTTTTAGTTTGTGTTTTGGATTTGTAGTCAAGTTAATTATCATTTCATATTGTAATTATTGTATCAGTTAATTTTTGTTGAGTAACAAGTCATCTGAAAACGTAATGGTGAAACAGCAAACATTTATTATATCTTAGATTCTGTGGGTCAGCTGCAAAGTTCTTTGATCTAGGCTGGATTGGCTCATCTCTGTAGTCAGCTGATGGCTTGGCTGGGGCTGGATGGTCTAGGATGGTTAATGCACATATCTGGCAGTTGGTCTATTGGGCCTCAGCTGGAATGGTTCATGTCTGTATCATGTGGTCTCTCATCCTCCAGTGGATTAGTCTGGGCTTTTCCTCATGGTGGTCTCAGGGTCCCATAGAGCAGTAGGAGGGGGCAGGCCCAGGGGAAGAGCACTTTTAAAGCCTCTGATTTTGTCACATTTGCTAATGTTTCATTGATCAAGGATAGTCTCATGGCCAAGCCTAGATTCAAGGGGTAAAGAAGTAGATTTCACTTCTCAATGGAAGGAAATGCAAATTATTGTGACCATTATATTTCAATCTACTGCAGTTAGCTATTTATTTTATAAAAGATTTTGGCGTTTTCTATAGTGCAATCCATCAATGTTTTCCTTTATGGATTTGTGTATATTCATGCCTTTGGATGACCAGACTGTAAGCTTCTTGAAGGCAGAAACCATATTTTATTCTTTTCTTCATCCACAGAAGGCAGCATAGGGCCCAGCTCATAGTACTTATTAAGTAAGTGCTTATTAAATAAATTCACTCATCGAAGGCCAGGCTTGCTTGCTTGCATATTTATTTATTTAACCATTTATTTATTTATTCCTTCATCAGCGCTTATTGAATAGCTGTTATATGCCAGGCACTGTGCTAATTGTTAGAGATACAATAGTGGACAAAGGGCAAAACAGAATTCTCTTGTGGTGTTTAGAGTGAAGCATTGTGACTGGTAATGGAACCTAGTGAGACATGGGTTCAAATTCTATTTGTCTGTCGCTGGGCGTATTACAGAACATCTGTGAGTTTCTTTTTTTAACCTATAAAATGGAATATAAATCCCTTCCTTCAAAGGCACAAAGAATTCAAGCGCACAAAGTTTGTAAGACACCTTGCATAGTACCTATTACATAGTCTATAATAAACAATGTTAGCTTTCTTCCCGACGTGGTATAATCTGAAGCCTGCTGAGAACGCTAGCCCTCTTTCTTTGTCATTCTCTTCTTAGAAACGATCATGGTCCTGAACTTCTCCCACTACAGACTCACTTCTTTGGTTTGCTCTTCTGATAGTTCTCAGAGTTGTCACTTTAAGCTATTCTTATTCTCTTTTTTCGTGCAAGCAAATCAACCCAAATTGCCTTCCTTATTGGGATCTGGAGAACAGGGAACTTAGGAGTTAAAGAGCTTGTTGAATTCTGTCTTGGACGATAGAGATATTTGGTTGTGGGAGTGAGTGTGTACGTCTGTGCACATCTTTTGGCAGCAGAAGGGAGAAGGGAACTTGGCAAGTGATTGAAGCAGAAGAACCCAGAAGGAGAAGGTGGTCTGGCTCCAAAGATGGATTCCTCTCACACCAGATAAATTTGCTGGCAATGGACGAATACGATTGAATTAGAGAGCATCCCTCTCTCGGGGCGAAATGATAGGAAAGATTATAAGGCAGCATCGTAAGGCTTGGGGGGATTTATGAGGTGGGCAAACCTCATTTCTGGGAATTCCCCCTCTCTCTGTCCTGTACCCTTCCCAGCTTTTTGGCTGCCTCTCCTCAATGTCTTTTCTCTCTTGGCCCAGTTTCTGCCAAGCTCCAGGATCCTTCAGGTACCATCCTGTCAAAATGATGAACATTCCAAATTCCCTCACGTTAAAGGTTTGTCCATTTACCCTGCTACCCTGGGGTGACAGAAAAGGCCCTGGGGAGAAATTCACACTTGAGGGCCTGCTTTGCCATTAGCCTTTGTGTGACCACTGGCCAGTCTCTTTTCCATGGGCCTCAGTTTGCCCTTTATAAAGTGTGAGGCTTGCACCAGGCAATCTCTAAAGTCTTTTCCAGTTTAAACAATCCTTGATTTGATGGTGCCATGCCTCCTCCAGGCCCACCTTACAGAAATGGAGTTTTGCATGTGAGTGTGCGTATGTGCTGGGCGTTTAGTGAAGTCTTACTCTGTGGATGCCATGTCTACTCCCGTATAAAATAAAAACTTGCTTGCTAACTGACTGGTGGCAATTCTGATGTTCTAACTAGAACATGCGGTATTTATCCTGGATGGAAAATTTCTGGCGTTCACGGAGCGGGTGGGGTGGGATGCTGTCTCCTCCAGCAGGCGGACGAGGGTCCTGTTTGTCAGGGAGGCGGGGATGGGAAATGGGCATGCCCTTGGGGCAGACAGGCTTGGCGCAACTTCTGAGTGAGAGCAGTTTGTTGTTAGAGAGACCCAGCCTAGTCATATCAAGGGTGTCCTTGTCTAACTCCCAACCGTGCATGTAAAAAGTTAGCAACTTCCTTTGGTTATTTCCAGGCTTGTGCATGTTGGTATCTTCTCGTTAATTGCCCACTATCTTCTTGGAAGGAAATTTGAGGATGAAATTATTGCTCAGAGACTTATTACATACATAAAAGTATCCTGGAAACAAACAAACAAACAAACAAAAGATTAAAATATTGGAAACATGCCTGGGAACAGGATTTCTTCTGGGGACACAAGAAGGGAGAGGAGACGCGAAAAATACTTTCACATAGAGTTGACACATAGAAATGGTGCCAATAGTTCTTAGAATCCAATAAAAAGAAATTAGTGTCAACTTTAGGATGTTGACATTAACCAAGAGAGAACATTCTAGTGGTGAGTCCTATTAAACACTTACTCATTCTTCAAAATCCTGCTCAGTAGTTAACCTTTGGGGGAAAACTTTCCTGACTCTCTTCTCATATCCCTTTCGCTTTGTCCTGGTAATTCCAACTCTCCTTCAGGCCAAATGTCGCTTCCTCAGGGAGCCTTACCTGATTCATAAACCGTTTCTCCACACCAGCTAAGTTTGATTAAGTTCACTGTTATGCTATCCCATAGCACCTTATAATTCTCTCTCATGGTACCTATCATGGTTCCAGTGTTATATTTATTTATGTGATTGGTTTGCCATGTCTGTCTTCCACATTTGCCTTTAAGTTACATACGGGTTGAGATCAGATCTGTTTTATTCATTGTTGTGTCTCCAGGGTCAAATACAGTACCTTAGCACATGGGAGGTGCTCAATAAATTTGTTAATGGATGAGTAGACATATAAATAATTTAATGAGTTTTTTTTTTTTTTTTTAAACTGAAGAGAATTCTCTTTTTCTGGACACCATAAAAAATAACTAAACTAAAATCCAAACAGTTCCACCAAATAATCTTGGATAGTTTTGGGGATGTCTTTGCTTCTTTGCTCATTGTCAGGGCCTTGATTTCAGAAATGCTTTTGGCCAAGAGCTTATCAGTTCATTGCCAATCCCCTGATTTCAAAAATACTTTTGGCCAAGGTAGTGCTCATTGTCATTTTACATATTTAGAACTCTAAGATAATCTGCTGCTGTTACGAAGGTGAGACAACCAAGGACACTTTGGAAAAATTTGAAACATAGTCAATACCAAGCTTCCAAGAAATCATACAGACAGTCGTTCCGAAGATGTGATACCTTATTCCAAACACGTATTAGTGAAACTCCACCCAACACCACAATTCTGAGGTAATAAGAAGCACAAGGGAATAGCCCCACTTTGCAGTAATTTAACCTGCTTTTTCCTCTTAGCTGGCAAGTGCTTCAAAGGTTGGGGAGCTGTGTTAATCAGAACTTGCCTCTGCAGCTGTGCTGAACTTGAATGTGGATGGAGGGGCACAGCAGACTAATTGGAGTCAGCACCTTGTGAGGCAGGGGCATGTATTTTCATTGATATTTATTCATTTAACCTTTTATTTTCTTCATCTGTAAAAGTAAAATTGTTAAAAGTGATGACCTTTGAGCTTTTATGTTTTATTTAAGCAAATTCCTTTCTCCCAAATGAAAATTTATGTGGAGCCGAAATACAAAACAAACAGATGAAAGTTGAGCTGCTCAGTGAGAGTGTGTATGTGTGTGGGGACATCTGGAATGCGCTCTGTTAATTTCACCTCCGCTGCTCTCAGAAAGTTCTGGAATACCTTTTTTAGAAAATGAGAAATAACAGCTCCTTGAAACACAGTTTGAAAAGCATGACTGTGTCTCTCATTTCTAATTCAGTTTGGTTCTACTACATGGGTGTAGATTTAGGTCCACAGTCCTTTCTATGACTGTTTTTAAAGAAAGATATTTCCATGTCTTAGATGATGGGTCATTATTCAAAGTGTCATCCTAAATTAGAAATCAATCCCAGGAAAGAATCAGGGTTATCTTGAAGCAAAAGGACGGTTTTGTTGTCCTCAAGGTTTGCAAACCAGGGACGCTGCAGAAGCCATGGTTGGGAGAGTCATAAGGGAACTGGAAGGCCCTTGAAGCCTGACCACAAGTTTTAGATGATCGGCTGTCATCCAAGCTTCTCATTAGGGGCTTTTCCAGGTAGGACTTTAGCAGAATCAGAAGTCCTTGTAGGGGTTTTTTTGTGGTTTTTCTAAGAAAGAGTTACGTGACTCAGTCCCAGGTCTGTCGTGACTGCCTGACTCCGTTTTATTTTTGGTCCCTGTCAACCACACCTGGTCCATTTTCTATGTTCTTTCTTAGGGGATTTCTCTTATTTTTACGTTTCCTCAGGGGGTGTTATTATATTTTTACAGAAGCAATAGTGAGTATAAGAAAATCTATATGCAGGGACTTCCCTGGTGCTCCAGTGGTAAAGAATTCACCTTCCAATGCAGGGAACGTGGGTTCGATCCCTGGTTAGGGAACTAAAAGATCCCACATGCCGCAGGGCAACTAAGTCCACGCACCGCAACTACTGAGCTGGCGCCCCTCAATGAGAGAGAGAAAACCCACACACCACAACTAAAGAGAAGCCTGCGCACCCCAACTAGAGAGAAGCCTGCGCGCCTCCATGAAGATCCCGCGTGCCACAACTAAGACCCAATGAAGGCAAAAAAAAAGAAAAAAAATTACTAAAATTAAAAAAAAAGAAAATCTATACACAAAAAGAAGATTTAAGCAGCATTTTGTGTTCACCACAATGAGATTTAGTGAGAAAATGTTACTGCGAAATGTTAGATGCTGTTCCGTACAGCACACAGAAAACATAATGAGCAGAACAATGTTGTAGGATATTGTTATGCTTCAACTGTGATGAACAGTCATTTGTTAACCCGATGCATGCCGTGCTACATTGGCCAGTATCTCCTTACAAACAAGACACGCTTTTATGCAAATATTGAAAAGTGTTTGTGTGAGATCTTTGCTGAGGAAAAATAATATCAATCCCCAAAACACGTTAAGAGGTATGAAATTCCATATGCATCTTACTTACAGCAGACTCTTAGTCTTGATGTTAGAAGTGTGAATTGAACTGATTAATGAATTTGATCCAAGCTCTTCAGGCTGTGGTTGTAGTGAAACAACTCAAAACCTGTCTGCGACAGGACTTGGAGAGGGTAGTTTTGTAGTGGAAGAAAAGGTGCTGGTTTGGGGACGGGTAGCTGGTTTGGGGACGGGTGCAAGCCCAGGTGGGCTCTGTCTCTTGGCATTTGTTCTCAGGAAAATGTCACCCATAGCAGATTCCTGGGTAGCATCAGTCGCAGTAGCATTTACACCTGTCACTGTGCCAGTAGAAGAACCCTTTCGAGAAGCCACAGGCTACAATTGTACCTGTGGCAGGAGGGCCTCTGCTTCTCTCTTCTCTTTGAAAGGTGAAGTTTGGCCACTCTCCTCCTCCCTTTTCTTATATTTTATTTTAATCAATTTTTTTTTCAGCATTGTGGAGTGATGTCACATTTCCTATTACTAGTCCAAAGTTGAGAGAAAAAGAAAATGCGTTATATGGATGTGATCCAAAAAGATTTGGAGTGAGTGTAGGGATAAATGATGAGAGACATATATATTTCTCTGGCTCTAGATTCCCTTACAAGTGCACCTTTTTAAGGGAAGAGCAGTTAACATTTACTTTTTTACATTTAATTTTTATGTGTAGATAATATTCCAGTGGTTCAAGAGCATTGTATACATTACGTATACAGTGAAAAGTGTTCCTCCCGTCATCGTCACCCCAGTGACCTCATCCTCCCCTAATGGGTCACCCTTGTTCTTAGCTTCCTGTATCACCTTCCAGAAATTCCCTGGGGCATATGCAAACAAGAACAAATACTGATTCTTGTTTTAGGAAAGCTAAACAGATGATTTTTAAAATTCATTCCAGGAACGTGGTAAGTATTTCTTCCTGTATCTAAAACTCATGTACAAAATTCTTCTGATATTTTATTGTAAGTGGCAGTACAAAGGACAGAGAACTCACGGGTGGAAGAGTGCTTCCTGTAACTGACCTGCTGAATAAGGGTAGCAAAGTGTAGTCAAATCCAGATTCTCAGAGTATACAGTTTCCCTTTCTATCCCTGAAAGTAAAGGGAGAGAGCTGGGAGGAACAAAAGGAAAAAGAAACTAGACCCATACCTAGAAATAATTTACAGATGCAGTGTGGTTGTCTTTTCAAATCAACTGCTTTTTCTATTATTTCCTAAAGTCATTAAATAAACCACGGCCAGTGCTAATGCAGTTCGGTGAGTTCAGAGCAGAGCCCTTGGTTTTGGCAAATCACTCAGCTGGCCCTAGAAATGGGGGTGGATCCCACTGGAGCTGAAAGAATTACAGTGTTTCCTTCCTCTTGATGACTCTCTCTGGGAACATGCCTGGAAGGAGTGAGTGTGGGAGATGAGGTGGTGCTTACTCAGAGGCAGGGCTGGATGTGTGTGTGTGTGTGTGTGTGTGTGTGGACGGGTAACTGTGCTCTGGTGTTATTTTTGGAGGTTGTAATTCCACCGCTATGTTTCCTAGCTCATTCTCTCTTGTGATGCTTTTCTTATCCTAACCTCTGTTCCCTCTCTTGAAATCCTAAAGTTAAACCAATGAGGCTAGAAGCAAGATAGATGCTTGAGGGTCAGGCTTGGGAACCCATTCTACTCAAGATTTCTTCCCTCAGCATACTGAGTTAATATTACAAGAAAAATATTGCAACACCAACTCCTACTTACATTAAGACTTGACTTTGAAATTCTTCTTAGTGAATCAGATAAAAATGTAACTCCTAATAGGATCATCCTCAAAACATCACTGTATACATCAAACATTGGCAAATGCCATCGAAAACAAATTGTATGAGGACTTCATGGCAGGCACAGTGCTTGGCATAAGTAGGTCTGGTAAATGAATACCAGTCAGCTCCAAACCCTCAGCAACCACTGATCACCTTTCTATAGCATTTTGTAAAAGCATAACATTTGCTCCCCGCCCCCCCCAATAAACTCAGTAATTATCAAAACAGTCTTGTAAATATGGGCAAAGGGGTCAGTTTAGACTCAGAAGAGCACTTTCATTTTTAAAAAAATTTTATTGAAGTATAGTTGGTTTACAATGTTGTGTTAATTTCTGCTGTACAGTGAAGTGATTCGGTTATACATACATATATTCTTTTTCATATTCTTTTCCATTATGGTTTATCACAAGATATTGAATATAGTCCCCTGTGCTATACAGTTGTTTATCCATCCTGTACATAATAGTTTGCAGCTGCTAACCCCAAACTCCCAATCCTTCCCTTCCCCACCGCCCCTCCCCCTTGGCAACCACAAGTCTGTTTCTGTTTCATAGACTGGTTCATTTGGGTCATATTTCAGATTCCACATATAAGTGATATCATATGGTATTTGTCTCTTTCTCACTTACTTCACTTAATATGATAATCTCTAGGTCTATCCATGTTGCTGCAAATGGCATTATTTCATTTTCTATGGCTGAGCAATATTCTATGGGGTATGTGTATATATATATCACATCTTCTTTATCCATTCATCTGTCAGTGGACATTTAGGTTGTTTCCATGTCTTGGCTATTGTAAATAGAAGAGAACTTTCATTTTTAACCTCATTTTTCAACAAGTGGGAGCCAAGTGAATTGGTGAAATTGAATTAGATCTGGTATAAAATTTGTCCATCTGTCCATCCATGCATCCATCTAGCCAACAAATATTTATTGAGTCCTCTATATGCTGAGAATAGGCAGAATATTCCTATGTAAATCAATGCAAATAAAACAGCTTCAATTCTCATCCTAATGGAATGTATCATCTAGGAGGAGAGAGATCAAAAAAATAATCACAGGTTGTGGTAATCTTTATGAAGGAAACAAACAGGAGGCTGAATTGAGGGTGGTGGGATGAGAGTGTGTAGATATTGTAGATAAGATAGGTAAAGAAGACCTCCATGAGACAGGCATTTAAGCTAAGACCCCAAAGGATGAGAGAAATTAGCCACGCAAAGAGTGGAAAAGGGCATTCCAGGCACAAGTATCAGCATGTCCAAAGGTTCTGAGGTAGGAAAGGGCATGGTATAGCTAAGAAACTGAAAGACCAGTGAGAATTTGAATTCCAGCTCTGACTTCAATAGCTGTGGAAGATAGAATAAGCTACTCAATCTTATGAGCCCTAATTTCTTTATATTTAAAAATGAGATAATGGCGCATACTCCCAGGAGAGAATTTGATGAATATTAAATGAGATAACATGGAACCTACTTGAATCACTTTACATCTACATAAAGGTCCTTGAGACTCCAGTATCCCTCGTCACCCGCTGTGCTTGACCTTCCCAGTCTCCTGATCATTTTACGTAGACTTGAGAATCAACCATCACTGGAACCAGGAAACAACCTCCATCCCTGGTATTTCCACATTCACCAAGAGGAGAGAATAGGCACAGATTCCATTTGCTTATCTTTGAAACTTTGGAAATGAGAAGAGAAAGGGAAAGAGGGAGAGGGAGAGAGAGAAAGTGAAATGAGAGGGTTTTCTTTTTGTAAATGTGCTTTATGACTTCGGAAATAAATCTTAAAAGTCAGGTAGGATTTTGTTTTTACATTTGGGAAGATTTGAGTTTTGGGGCTAGGTGTTCAGAAAACAGAATAAAGAGAAATGAAATAATGGTCATTGAGTACCCTGTATATTGCAGACACAGTGCTTGGCAGGTTATGTAGTTTATCTCATTTAATCTTTACAAGAATTCTGCAAGACAGGTCTTACTAGGCTCATGTCAAAGATGAGGGTCAGAGGGAAATGTAGACTTCACTCAGTCCCTCCCTTACCTTGCGGAATTTAATGTGGAATCAGGCAATACTTTGATAATGATGAGAGTCTATAAAGTTAGCATATGGTGTATGTCATTGACATATTTCTTTAGAGTACTTTATTATTGGGGTAGAACCACATTATCATTAATTGATCAATAATTAATGATAAATAATGATATTTATTCAGTTCATGATAATGATAATAATGCCATTATCATGAATTTGTCTCAATTCAGCAAATACTTACTGAATACTTAACTATGTCTCAGGCACTGTAATGCGTAAAGACACCTAGTGCACATCTTGTTTTGGGAATGGAGAATAACTGATAGTCCATTACAGATAGGGCGTGCAATGGGGCAGGAGTGGTTAGCAGGGTCTAGGTGATGAAGAGTCTTGATGCCATGGTAAAGAGTTTTGGATTTTGTCCAATGAGAGATAGGCACATGATCAGAGTAGCATTTTAGAAAGACTGCTCACACAGTTATTTTTAGACAAGGCTTTGTAAACACTAGCTTATCCTGTGGGGCCATGTTAATAACCTTCCTCATATATTATGTTCCCTCTTTTCCTTTTAGCAACAGTGGACGGTGCCATGGACCTGATCTTGATCAATTCCCTACCTCTCGTGTCTGACGCAGAGACATCCCTCACCTGCATCGCCTCTGGATGGCGCCCCCATGAGCCCATCATCATAGGAAGGGACTTTGAAGCCTTAATGAACCAGCACCAGGATCCACTGGAAGTTACTCAAGATGCAACCAGAGAATGGGCTAAAAAAGTTGTTTGGAAGAGAGAAAAGGCTAGTAAAATCAATGGTGCTTATTTCTGTGAAGGGCGAGTTCGAGGAGAGGCAATAAGGATACGGACCATGAAGATGCGCCAACAAGGTAACATGCCCCTTGGTTGTGGGCAGGTGAGGTCCACTGAGACACACACCTGCCTCTTCTTGGCAGCTGCTCACTCAGGCTGGGTATGAGCTGCCTGAGAGCATTAGAGATAAGAGATCATCTAGTCCAACTCCCTTACATACAATCCTTTCACTAGACCTTGTGCCTAGTTCATGAGATGAAATGAAATATATCACATGTTCTACTAAGGGCTCCATGGTCCTGATGGAGATATGAACATATTACGTGTATATAATATGATTCACAGCAATGAAGACAAGTGCCCACCGCCAAACTATGGGCTATTTTGAGTTTTCTCATTGATTTTTCATTTGATTCTTTATTTGTTTTCTTTGCCTCTGAGTATTCTTAACAGAAGTTAATGTTTTCAGAGGAAAAATATGGTGGAAATAAAAAATTAAGGGAACATCTCTCAATAACTCAATTTAATTAGTTACTTGGTATCGTGGTTATCTATTGACATAGTAATGCTGTGTAACACACAACCAAAACCACGGTGGCATACAATGATAAGCATTCATAGCTTGTGAGTCTAAATCAGCTGGGTTGATGAGGTGGCTTTACTGATCTTGACTGGGCAGCTTTCTCATGTGTATGGATATTGGCTGGCTATAGGCTTATTAGGCTGGCCTTGGTTGGGCTACCTTGGCTCTGTTCCACGTGACTGTTATCTGTTAGCAGGCTAATATAGATATGTTCTCATGGAGACAGCAGGGGTGCAAGAGAGCAAGCGGAAGCACACGAGGCTTCTTGAAACCTAGCCTTAGTACTGTATACTCTCACTTCTGCCTCACTTTTATCGCCCAAAACAAGTCAAACAGCTGAGCCTAAAGTCAGAATGGGAGGGTATTACACAATTACATGGCCAAGAGTATGGATACAGGGAGGGATGAAGAATTGGGGCCCTTTTTTTAAAGCTACGTGATTTAATTTTAGAAGTTGAGTACCCAGGCCCAGCTCACAGAACACCAGAACTTTTGAAGGAGGACCTTGAGAGCCTTCTGCAAAGGAAGAGTACTACTCCTTTCTATGCCTCACAAAGCAGTGATGTGATGGAACCTTTCTCCCAAAAGAGAAGTGGGTCCTAAGCTGTATCTTTAGGCCAGTCCACCAAACTCATGGCAGTTGGAGGAGATGTCATTGTAAACATTATTTAATGACTCTGTTCTGCCCTAAGGCTCCCAAGTTTGGACAGGCAGGTAGACTTCTGGTGCTCTTGATGCTATCTACTGGGAAGAAGGTACAGATTCCAGCAGAAATGACCTCTCCTTGTTCTGATGGAAATGATCTGGCCCCTCACCCTCAGTCCCTGTCTCTGGGTTGGTTATAACTAAAATGAAGGGGTCCTCACCAAATTAACATCATCATAACCACACGAGACTGTGGACTGAGGATGTGTCATTTCATGAGACAATGACATTGTGAGCTCTTTAGGATTTGATTTTTAATTGTAAAACTGATCCAGATAAATAATGCACCTCTGCACATTTCTGATTGTCAGCTTTTTATATAGGAGTCTGTAGGTTTTTTAGATTACTGCTTCTCAAGGTTAAAAATGCTTATAAAATCACCCTAAGGGTCTTGTTAAAATGCAGACTCTGAGTCAGTAGATCCTTGGGGAGAGTCCTGAGATTCTGCATTTCTAACAAGGTTCCAGGGGATAAGATGTTCCTGGGCTGAGGATCATACTTTGAGTAGCAAGGGGTTAGAGTCAGCCCTTAGCTGGGGTCTACCTGAAAATATTTCTTTGAATTTGCTAATGGCGGTAATTTAAAAATTTGAAGGCAGCAAGCTCATTTTAAGATCAAAGTGATAAAATCATTATTCATCACAAATGAGGGAAAAGGCCCTCTTAGCAAAACTATAACATTCACCTTTAAATGGCATCAGGCGAGTGGGAAAAGTGCACAACAGAAATTCCCAGGAATGCAGCTCTCTGGTGAGGGAAGAGAGGTTGAACAAAGGGATGTGAGGTGTGCCAAAGCTATCGTGGCTGAAAAGTCGGCTCTGTTATTTTTCACATGTGTCATTTGGGATCTGACTTGTGTAAAGAGTTATGTCCTTCTGCTGATATGCCCACATTCTGAATGAAGATGATCTGAGATTTGTGCCCCAGTGGTCTCACAGGATTGACATGAGAAGTGCCCTTTCTGGGCTGTCCTGAAAATGTATAAATAAGAATCCATAGAGCAAATTAAAACAGAATATTGGGAGTCAAAAACCAACCGTAATGATCCCTCCAACGTGAGAGTCCAGGTCAGCACAGGTAAAGCATAGTTTAAGTTCAGTTAAATGAGGCTAAGATAGGCATGGATAGTTAGGAACAGTGAAGAGAAGATGGCTTTTAGACTCACATTCACCTGAGTTTAATTCTTTCTCTACCACTTACCAGCTGTATGGCCTTAAGCAAGTTATTCAACTTCTATTGGTCTCATTTTTCATCATCTGTGAAATGGGTATAATAATATCTTCAAAAGCATCTTAGGTTTTAAATAAGAGTAAGATGGTATACGCAAGAAGCCAGCTCCCATGAGTGTAAGATTTGATTGACACAGTAGGTAGGTTCCTGAAAGCTCGCTGTAAAGTGAGACATTGCAGAACAATTTACATAATAATAACAATAGCAGTTTGTAAATGGTGGGAATAGGATTTAATGCCAAGCGGTCTGGCTTCAGAGTCTGTATTTATTGCACTACCCTCTCTATATCACTCTCACTTACTTCAACCACCCACCCCAATTCTGAGCACTTGTTTTATCAAGTACAACAACTCTAGTTGAAACCCCAAAAAGCAACCTAGAGCACAGAGATACGGGAGTGGAGGTTAGTCAGACATGGGTTTGAGCCTAGCTCTGCAACCGCTGGTATAACCCAGCGCAAATTACTTCCCTGAAATCATAGTTGGCTCATTTGAAAAAATAAATGGGGATAGAGACTTTACCACGTACATTTGAGAATCAAATGAAATCACCAACATTATCTGGCTCACAGTAAATGTTCAGTAATTGTCATTATTTAGTGCCTTGGAATGAGCAGTAATTTAGCGGGACTATTAATTTTACTACTCAACTGTGGAAAATGTTAATAACATCTTTTAACATAATTGTGGAGGTTTAGACAAAATAGAAAAATAGGAAGTATTTTCTCTCCTGTATTTGAATAACAACATCAACTCAAGCTGTTGAACTGATTTTCTTTTGTTGACCATCCAACGGCTGAAATATGGTGCAAGGAAAGTGATATCCTTTATGGTGAGTCAAGAAAATCTCCAACACTGTGTCTTCATGACACTCTTAATTCCCTGGTAAAACCACGGGAACTCAGGAGTGCCTGCCTAGGGACACAGCAGGATAGGATAAACATCACTATATCCCTGCTTGCTGCTGACTCGTGCATCTGGGAAGGAAGTGGAAAATCCATTTGAGACGTGCCAAAACACAGCTTAAATTGGCTCACATACTCCAAATGGCCAAAGGGATTTTTATCAATGGCATCATCCAAAAAAGTCAAAAGCAGTTTTTTCAAACCTCCCTGCACATTGCATCTGGGGGCAGGGAGGTATAAATGAAGTTTGGAACGTTTTCACATCCAAAGATCTATTACAGAGTGTTCCATCAGAAGAAACCTAGGTTATGTTTCTTCCTCTTTTAGTTTGAGAAATGGCTTTGCTTTAAGAACATCCAATTTCCCAAACATGATTTGTGAAGTTGACCGAGAGGAGCCATTTGTATCTAGATAACTCAAATGAGCATGTTAAATGTATGAGGAAAATAGGAAAATTTGAAATCAGATTCATTCATTTATTCTTTCATTCCACAAGTATTCTTAAACCTCTATTTGTGCCACACATGGGAAACACAATGAAGTTAACATTTCCTGAATACTTATTATGTGCCTGACATCTCCCTAGCAACTTTCTGTACATTGCTATGTAATTTAATCATTACCAAATGCATATCTGATGAGGACTATTATGATTTCATATTAATAGGTAAGTCTTATAACTATTGTAACTAGAAGCATTCATATACGTGGTTTCCCGTGTTGGACCTGGGAAGGTAAACTTGGGTCTGATCCCTGAGCTGCCTTTCAAAACCGCCATGAGCCTACCCTCCTGGAATGCTCAGCCTAGTATGAATGGGGCTGTAATGGGGAAGGGCAGGGTATACGGAGGGCAGTATGACGGCACTTAACCTGGATTCCAGGATTGTGTAAGGCCCCTGGAGAAAGTGACATCTAAATGGAGACCGATGAATGAGTAGGACTTGGTGAACCACAGGGGAAAGGAAGGAACAGAAGAGAAGGGAGAAAGTTCATGACTTGGACGTGAGCGATCACGTGATCTGTTCGAGGGACTGAGTACAGTTCAGAATGGCTGGAAGTGAGAGGTAAGGATGCCAAGCCTGGAGCAGGATGAGTCTGGAGGGCCGATGTCTGGAACAAGTGTGGAGCTCTTGAGTTTGTGTCTCAACTTTCACACTTACTGTTAGGAGGCCTTGGGAAGGGACTTGGTCACCCTTAACTCCATCTCCCACACTGACAGACTGTGGATATCTGGTCTTCACAGGGCTGTTATGAAATTATACAAAATAACAACGGACATAAAACGACATTATTACTCTCAGTTTTTATTTATCATTAAATTAAAGGAGACAACTGAAATTTAGCTCAATTATTTTTCATCCATGAGAAGCATCTTTGTTTATAACTTTTACTACCTTCTACTTTCTTCTCCACCGCTTAAGGAATAAGTGAATTGTGTTCATAGTTAAGGTCTGTGAGTTAATTAATCAATCCAAATGATCTCAAGCAAGTCATCTTCTAACCTAGGCCTCGGCAATCTCATTTATAAAATAAGGTGTTATATCACCTATGAAAGGCCTTTGGAGCTGAGCTACCTGCTTCAAATCCTGGCTCTCCTGTGAACTTGCTGTGTAATCTTGAACAGGTTACTTGACTTCTCTGGACCTTGATTTCCTCATTTGTAAAAGTAGGATAATTGTAGTACCTATCTCCTAGAGATATTACAAAAATTACCTATCTCCTAGAGATATTACAAAAATTAAATATGTGTGAAGTGCTTAGAACAATGCCTGATCAATAGGGGCTTATTGTTTTCATGATCCAGTCGAGTCACATGATTATCAGTCTATGCGTAGTGTGTACAAGTCAGACTCCTGTGTCATCAGGAAGCCCAAGGTGCAAGGCTGGCTTGTGGATGCCCTTTGTTAGTCCTCAGCAGAGAACAATCCACCTAGAGCCATGAATGCGGGAGGTGGCCGGTTGGGCGGCAGGGGAACTCTGGTGTGACTGTGTTCCGACGCCCAAAACAGGGAGCTTAAGAGGTGCAAAGTCTGAAATAATAAAAAACCACAGAATGGGGAAAAAGTAAAGCCACACCGGAGTTGAGCCGAGTGGAGAATCTCGGTTCCTTTTCAGAATACAATGCTGAGCGAGAAGTCCCACGGTCAGCTAAACAATCTTCACACAAAGGAGCAGAAAATCTAAACAAACCACAGAGAAAGGAACAACAGCCTGAAATGGTCAGATAGTTCTCACAGGAGCCTAAGGGCATGTCGCAGAGAGCAGTTAGATTGCTAAATGAAGCGCCTCCTCAGGTGAGAGGGAGCCCCGGACAGTGGACCCTGCGGTCCCCCGCCTGCCTTCCCTGCCGTTCATGGCCACACTGAACGTGTCACCACAGCAGCGTGGCCTTTGTTTATGTTTGGGAAGGATCCTGACCTCTTCTAAGCACCCAGGGGTTTGGCATACATCATTTACTATTCCTAACAACCGTTTAAGGTAAGTACTTTCACTCCTAAATTACAGATGAGGAAGCTGAGATTTTCAGAGGTGAAGTAACTGGGTCAAAGAAGTTCAGTAAGTGGCAGAGGGTGGCCTTAAGCCCAGGACTGTCTAATTCCAGGGCTCACGGTGTTTTTTGATCTCCACCACTCTCCCTCTGGGTCTGCCCCACGTCACTATCTGCACCACGGTATCTGTGTGGGAGTCTTCCAGGACCCTGTGCCCAGGTCAGCAGGCGCTGAGGAAAACAAGCAGATGTACCTAAAGCTCAGGTCCTTCTGAGCCTGGTTCAGAGGCATCTTCTGCCTTCACAGGGTAGCTCTCTAAGCTCTCATGAAAACCAGCTGACTCCTGCCAAGTAATAGGCCTCATCTTCTGATTCAAAAAATATATAACCTCATTTTCTCATTTGTTTTTTCTCTCTCTTTTAAAAGCTTCCTTCCTACCAGCTACTTTAACTATGACTGTGGACAGAGGAGATAATGTGAACATATCTTTCAAAAAGGTATTGATTAAAGAAGAAGATGCAGTGATTTACAAAAACGGTGAGTATGGGTTTTGTGTCATTCCAACACTGTTGTGTGAGACATCAGATAGCATAAAACATACTGGGTCATTATCTTATTGCAGTCTTGGGGGCAGATGTTTGAAGTAAAGCTACTATGATGCAAGCTAATCAGATTCTATGGTAGAAGCTGTCTTAGGTCACGTGTTTGGTTACTTAAGTAAATTAAAGTGGAGGTGTTTATACATATATGAATGCACCTACCTACATTGTACATTTACAAATATACAATATGAACTATGAACGTACAATAAAACCCCATCATGATGTAATACGTGGGGTCTCAAATTCTGCCATGTAAAATGGGATGCTGTTTGATTGCAAGGCTAAGCAAATGACCAGAGTGAGCCTGGAAAGCCAATTGGCAGTGGTTCTGGGGGTCCAAGTGCGCAACCCAAATCTGTCTGGGTCTGACTACGGTTTGGCACCACCTGGTGGCAGTTGCCTGATGCCGCTGAAATATTGATGGGGACTCTTCTGAGTTCTGTGGATGAATGACTTACAGGTTGGAGTAGTGATTCTAGTTATCTCTTAATTGATTAGTTGGCAAGGTTACCTGACGTTTTCCCCAGCTTTGTCGGTTTGCCTCTCCCTGCAGAAGATGAGAAATTTAGGCTACCCTCACCTTCATGTGTTTGGTGGTAGATCCTATAGACTAACCTATATGCTCCAACACCATACTTTTCTCAACTTTGGGGAGAGCATTCGATAGCTCAGCCTTTTCATTCTTCTCCCCCCATCTACTATGCTAGAGCACATTTTCTATATCAGGCCAGGGAAAGCTGATCAAGTGGAGGGTGCAGACAAGGAAACAGGAGTGTTTGAGTGTGACCCATTGTTCTCCACTTTTCTCCCTTACAGGTTCCTTCATCCATTCAGTGCCCCGGCATGAAGTACCTGATATTTTAGAAGTGCATCTGCCTCATGCTCAGCCCCAGGATGCTGGAGTGTACTCGGCCAGGTACATAGGAGGAAACCTCTTCACCTCGGCCTTCACCAGGCTAATAGTCCGGAGTAAGTGATGGTGTGGTGTTAGGATTTTTCGTTGGAAGTAGCAGAAACTGACTCTGGCTACTTAAGCAAAAACCAGGGATTAGTTGAAAGTATACTGAAGACTTAAAAAAATTGATGGAAAAGCTGATAAGCAAATTCCAGAAAAGATCTTCCAGGGAAGATCTGGGGCTCAGCACCAGGGAGGGAGGGTGGACTTTCTCTCTAGGATGCTACCATTACCCTAACTTAGCTTCAGTGATGTTTCTTTTACTTCTAAATGTTGAACTCTCAGGATGAACAATCAGATTGACCTGCCATGTGTCAGGTGTCTACTCGCCTAGACCAGTGAGTTATAGACAAGGGTGGAGCCACATACTACATACAGAATGGTAATCCCTGTGAGCCGGACAGTCTCCCCAAAAGTGTCTGCTACAGGGAGATGAGTTGGGCCTTCTGGGTTGGCCTAATATCTAGTTAAACATTAAGTCTCCTGTAAATCCCAACTTTCCAGATCATTTAACTCTCAAATGTGATTTCTGTTTTCAGGTTTGAAAAATGCAAGAGTTAGAACTGGTGAAAACTTCTCCCCCATGATAGCTATCAAAGTGGGTAGTAACTGTGACCAGTGGTTTTTACAAAAAATTGATCTATAGAAAGCAAAAAATTTGCCCTGAATTTTCTCCGGTTATGTTAGGTATTCATGATATTAAATGTTCAGGCTTTCAGGTCTAAGTACTAGGGATGCCCTGTCATTCCTCTAATGACTAGCTTCGCTAACTTGTGAAGAGTACTTATTTTGCTTTGCATTATGTTTATGCATTCATTCATTCATGCAACAAATCTGTGTTGATTATAAGTCTCTGCCAGGCATTGTGTTGGTGTTGAGAATACAAGGATAATAAGATGAATCACCGTCCCTTGGGTAATTCCCAAGTAGAGCAGGTACATACATAAATAGATAAATAGATACTGCGATATGACAATAGACATATGAAAAGTGTGGTTCATCTAATTTGGGCAGGTGAAATCCCCTTTCGTTCCTCTCTACTCTTGGAGAACCTGAATGGCAAGGACACAATTTGCATTCATTTCATTAAGATGGTCTCTCCAGTGTGATATAGCACCATGTACCAGGGGCACTCAGAGTCTCGGGTAAATTGGCAGATTTTCCAGCAATATCAGAAACATCAAATGTTGATATACGGTAAAAGGTTTAAAGCTTTTTTTTTTTTTAATGACAAAACATACATGACTTATCATAGATTAGAATTTTAAATTTCCCTGAAGTTTTAAGATAAAGCAAAAGACTTCAAACACATTTTGATCTCCAAGTTGTCTCCTTTTCAGATGGCCAGAAGCACATTTATTCTCTTTGGCTCTTATTTCAATAAAACTGTCTGAGAAGCACTGCTAATATCTAAAATCATTCTAAGAAAGTTTGAGTTGGGCCACGACCATCCTATTTAAAAGTACTTCCTTCCATTTGACCTCTTTGATGTTTACTAACAAATGAGGTACAGTTGAAGGCATTTGTCCATTTCTCATAACTGTAAGGTATCTCTCCAGGTAGATTTGAACCCTAGGAATAGTCAGTGCTTAAAGATGTGTATTAAAAATCAAACTGGTTATATGTGTAGGATTTCTTTTTGGCGTAAATTCTCTCTCCATGGCAAAAGATTTCTCAAAAACATTAAGTTTATAAGATTTTTCTCTGGGGCTTCCCTCGTGGCGCAGTGGTTGAGAATCTGCCTGCCAATGCAGGGGACACGGGTCCGAGCCCTGGTCTGGGAAGATCCCACATGCCGCGGAGCAGCTAGGCCCGTGAGCCACAACTACTGAGCCTGCGCTTCTGGAGCTTGTGCTCCGCAACAAGAGAGGCCGCGACAGTGAGAGGCCCGCGCACCGCGATGAAGAGGGGCCCCCGCTCGCCGCAACTAGAGAAAGCCCTCGCACAGAAACGAAGACCCAACAGAAAGAAAGAAAGAAAGGAAGGAAGGAAGGAAGGAAGGAAGGAAGGAAGGAAGGAAGGAAGGAAGAAAGGAAGGAAGGAAGAAAGAAAGAAAGAAGCTTTCATTAAAAAAAAAAAAAAGATTTCTCTCTGTATGCCACGGATCTATGGTTTCCTAAAATACAAAACCATGAGGCTTTTGAAGAAAATAACAGAAGCCTAACTGCATACTTGTTGCTTATCAAGGAACTCTTTTCCTGCCTTCTGCATCCCTAAGAGATCACCTTAAGTATTTCCTTGAGCTTAATCCCTTCCTCTTTCCCAGGATTAGGAGTGAAGCTGGGACAGGTCTGCAGATCGGTGCAGGGTTAGAGACATACTTTAACGTAACAGGAGAACCCCTTTCATCTCCAGTGTCTGCCATCATTAGTTTTCATCATGTGAAGATAATCTGTGGTCTGGCTCTCAAGAAATCACTAATTGTGCAGAAGTATTTTTCCCTTTATATATTAAGGCATGTAAATATTAGCTTTGAGACATTCTGTAGCTTTATCTATTAAGTGGTTGCCTGTAAGGCTGGGTCTGTGTTGACAGTCTTCCTGATTATTTTAGAGAAAATACTGATAGCTAGGAGTTCTTGCCAAAAATATTATAAGCTGTAGGCACAGGTCCAAGTTTACCACCGTGAGACTAATATTCAGGGACAAAGACGTTAGTTCCTTTCAGAAGAAAAATTAAACTAAATTCCCGACCACAAACGGTCACCCTACCCCACTCCCCCTGAGCTTTCCTTATCAGAAGGTATCCTAAATAACAATCTGAAATCACCAAGTGCTGGAGAGAAAGAGCCAGGAAACACGAATCTAGAAGCATTTTACCATTCTCGTACTTTCAATTTTGTATCTTGCTTCATTTCTTATATGTTTCCTACCTGAAAAATATTTGGGGGCTACTAGCTCCTGCTTCCCCTTTTAGCCGTCTTCTGTCTCCACATTCTTTATTTTTTTTTTAATCTTTATTTTATATTGAACTATTTACAATGTTGTGTTAGTTTCAGGTGTACAGCAAAGTGATTCAGTTACATATATACATGGATGTATTCTTTTTCAAATTCTTTTCCCATTTGGGTTATTCTCCACATTCTTTAGACTGGAGGTTCCCAAACTCTGGCATGCCTCAAAATTATCTGAAACACTTGTGAAGCATAGGTTGCTAGGCTACCTCCAGAGTTTCTCATCCAGTTAAGTAGGTCATTGATGGGAGTCTGGGATGTGCATTTCCAACAGATTCCCAGGTAATAGTGATGCTACTCGTCAGGGGTCACACTTGGAAAACCACTGCTCTTGTCTCTAACCGTAACTGCAGCTCTCCAAACATACTACGTTTTCCTCCTGACCTAGCCTTTGCCCAGAACACGCTCTCCAGCCTTATCTTCTTTGCCACTTAGGGGGTCCTGCAGATTCAACTCACATACCACCTCCTCTGAGAAGCCCTGCTTTATGCCCTATTCCAACCCTAAGGCAGAATTAGGTACTTCTGTCTTTGTCGTTATCATTATTTTCTATCACATGTCTGTTTCCCACATTGGACTCTTAGCTTTTAGAGAGCAGAGATTGTGTTTTATTTATCTTCGTTCACCAGTGCCCACTCACGTGACTAACATGTATCAGGTGCTCAATAAAGCTTTGGGGAATGAAGGTGCTCCACTCACCATAGTCTTGTTTTCCTTAAAAAAAGGATGTGAAGCTCAGAAGTGGGGACCTGAATGTAACCGTGTCTGCACTGCTTGTATGAACAATGGGATCTGCCACGAAGATACCGGAGAATGCATTTGCCCTCCTGGGTTCATGGGGAGAACATGTGAGAAGGGTAAGTCAAAAGTGCTTGATGAGTAACCTGTGGATTTAAAAAGCCATTGTTGCTGGATCTAGAATTTTAGATCTGGACCCAGTTGGGAATGGAAGCTAAATGGCCTCTGTGAGCCCATATGGTACCTTTGTGTAAATGCAAAAAAGGTGCCCTTTCTTAAAGGCTCTTTATTGTCATCCCCTGAAAAGTTGTAATAAGTGTACAAATCTACAACATCTATGATGTGAACGCCACTCCCTAGGTTTGTGCAGTCTGCAAACTGCACTACTGGGGTTGTGCCTGCAGTGTCCTCTCTGTGAGGCAGTTTCATTATCTATAAAATGGGCCATAAGGGTGTGTTTACACTGACAATTCCACAGCTTACATTGGATTATTTTCCATGTTCACTGGTCTAGGAGAGACCCTTAAAAAGAAGAATCCTGCATTTCAAAGGGCTGCATATTTGCCTCTGAATCATCTTTTTCTCACCCACAGCTTGTGAACTGCACACGTTTGGCAGAACTTGTAAAGAAAGGTGTAGTGGACCAGAGGGATGCAAGTCCTACGTGTTCTGTCTCCCAGACCCCTATGGGTGTTCCTGTGCCACAGGCTGGAAGGGTCTGCAGTGCAATGAAGGTAGGCACCAGTCACACCCCTAAAGAGAAAAGGTTCTAGCAGGTATACCAAGGAGATCCAGCTTGCTGGAAATCATCGTGTAGGACATACCTGGACTGCTCACTCAACTGTCTATTGCTGAATTACGGGGTTTTGAATCAAAGATATCTTCATCCAAAGTTAATTATGCTTTCACGTTAAGACTCTGGGCCTGATAGAAAGTGCTTCTCATACACATCACCTGGGGATCTTATTAAAACAGATTCTGATTCCATAGGTCTGGACTGGGGCGTGAGGGTCTGCATTTCTGACAAGCTCCATGGTGACGCTCTTGGTTTTCAGACCACACTTTGAGTTGGAAACCCATAGAAGATTTGTTATCTTCAGTGCATCATAAATATCATTGCTTTTAGGTCAGATCCAGGTAGGATTTGGGATTGGAAAATCGAGGAAGTTAAGGTCTTATCTTCCGTGGACCTTACACAAGCAATACTAACTTCACCTACTCGAAGATTCCTTCTACCCTTTCTAATATATATTTTCCCATTTGGTGAAGCTCAGAGGTATATGTTTCCCATCTACTTTCCAATAAGCTTTTCACATGAAGTATCACACAGTAACTTAACATGAACCTGTGGCCAAATATGCTAGACCTTCCCTAATGAATGCTAATCTGGTGAATTAGGCAGAGCTCAAGGGTGTTTCAGTATTTGCCTCACAAATTCAGCTTTTTCCACATCTGGCATTGCTGGGAGCCGTGATGGGGTCTCCAGCCACTTGATAACAATGCTCTAGGACAGAGCAGTTCAGTAGAAATATAAACAAACCACATATGTAATTTAAATTATTCTAGTATCCACATTAAAAAAGTAAGAGAAACAGGTGAAATAATTGTAATATTTCAGTTGAAATAATTGTAATATTTCAGTTAACCCAATATATCAAAAATATTACCATAGCAACATGTAATCAATAGAAAAAATATTAATGAGATGTTTTACATTCCTCTTTTCATCCTGAGTCTTTGAAATCTCAATTTGGATTAGCCATATTTTAAGTGCTCAATAGCCATCCATGGCTAGCAGCTACCCTACTGGACAGCATAGCTCTAGGGGCTTAGAGTAAGAGGACAAAGAGGAGAGTTACACAAAAGTAAGCTTCAATTACCTGCAAAACCTCACTCAGTTCCCTCTAAGTGCTATATCTGTCCCCCGTGGAACATTGAGGGAGCCTTAGCCGTAGAGGAATCCCACATGGTCTCAGAAATGTATACCTTAAAGTAAAATGTACCTCTGAGTAGGGGTAGATCCAGTTCCTCCTTAAAGACTATTAAAAAATCATACACAAATTTTTAAAAACATGTGCATATATGAAAACTTTGCTAGAGCCCAGAAGGGATACATGCATGTGTGGAGTCTAGAACATAAGCTTCATTAACTTCATGGTGAATATGTCTCTAGACCCAGATTTATAGGAGTACCTTTATTAACATTCCAGCCCACATCTGGCTCAAGAAATCACTAAGATTTTATGAACTGAGATATTTTAGTGTTCTCCCAGACTCCTTCCTTGGACCTACAATTACATGTATGTTAGACCTTTTGATATTGTCCCTTAGGTCTCTGAGGCTCCAATCATTTTTTTCTAACTTTTTCCCTATCTGTATTCTTCAGACTGAATACCTATTGATCTAGCTTTAAGTTCACTGACTCTTTTGTCATCTCCATTCTGTTGCTACATCCATACAGTGAAATCTTTATTTCAAATATTATGTTTTTCAGTTCTAGAATGCCTTTTTGGTTATGTTTTATAGTTTATATTTCTCTGCCGAGATTTCTAATTGTTTCATTTGTTGTGAGCATATTTTCCTTTACTTCACTGAGCATAGTTATTGTAGTTGCTATTTCCAACATCTGGGTCATCCAGGTTGGTCTCTGTTGATTTTCTTTTCCCTTGAGAATGGGTCAGAATTTTCCATTTCTTCTTATGTTGATTGTATTTTGGACATTGTGAATGTTACATTGAGGAGACTTGGAATATGATACATTTCTCTGAAGAATGTTGATTTTGTTTCATTATGTCCTATCAGGCAATCAGCTTGGTATGACTCAAACTGCAGACTCTGACTCTCAGGCATCAACTCAAACTCAGTTCATTCCTTTTAGCCTTAGCTGGGTTGCTTCAAGTCTGCACTTAACATGTGTGGTTCTGGGGTCAGCCAAAGATTTGGGGACTTCCTCCCTCTGGCTCTTCCTTTCTAGATTTTCCTTCTCACTTTCCAGAGGCTGGAGTTGCTTTGACTCTGTCCTCTAAGATTCCTCTGTCAGTAAGACTACAGGTTTTCTTTGGAGTTCTAGCTTCCCCACATAATGTCAACTGTACCAACCATTAGACTAAAAGCTGAAAAATGGGGAGCACACCATTCCCATCTTCCAAATTTCAGTTCCCCTCAGAACCTGCCTGGTCTCCTCTGTCCCTCCTCCCATCACTCTTCAGTGCTTTCAGGTAGTTGTTTTTAAAATAGAGTTGTTATTTTTTATTTTTTAATATTTTATTTATTTATTTATTTATTTATTTATGGCTCTGTTGGGTCCTCGTTTCTGTGCGAGGGCTTTCTCCAGCTGCGGCAAGCGGGGGCCACTCCTCATCGCGGTGCGCGGGCCTCTCACCATCGCGGCCTCTCTTGTTGCGGAGCACAGGCTCCAGACGCGCAGGCCCAGCAATTGTGGCCCACGGGCCCAGTCACTCCGCGGCACGTGGGATCCTCCCAGACCAGGGCTCGAACCCGTGTCCCCTGAATTGGCAGGCAGACTCTCAACCACTGCGCCACCAGGGAAGCCCCTAGAGTTGTTATTTTTGAGAAGGGTGACCTGGTAGGAGCTTATTCAACTCTCCTGGAAGCAGAATTCCTCAACCCTTTAACTTCTTAAAGTTAAAGTAATTCAGATAAATAATACTACTTGGTAGCTTGGAGAAAAAAAGTAAAACTAGCCACCTATAGCCTGAGTTTTCCTCCTTCCCTATCTTAACGCTAGTTTTTGATGTCTTTGTTTACAGCATGCCAGCCTGGTTATTATGGACCAGACTGTAAGCTTAGGTGCAGTTGCACCAATGGGGAGATGTGTGATCGGTTCCAAGGATGCCTCTGCTCTCCGGGACACCAAGGGCTCCAGTGTGAGAAAGAAGGTAAAGCAAGGTAACACTGTAGTCAGGGCCAGGTTCAGCGTGTCTGAACCAAGCTTTTCTGGCATAATTCTTGCCCCACTAGCCCAAGATTCTTAAACTCCTTCTGTTTCCATCCTGAAGTAGGGAAGAATATATCCCATGTTCTAAAGGACAGCTTTCTGAATCTTTTCTATGGACTGTCACACTGGCCTTTCCAGTAAGGAATAAACCATGTGTTCTTTGTAGCACATTAAGTAATAACTGGCCAGCTGAGAACTCTGCCTACCTCTTTTGCTCTCTTCTCTAGGACCAGCCTTTTCCCTGGATATCCACAACAGGGGAAGAATTACGTGGAAGGGAGTTGGATAAAAGATATTTTTAAAAAGAAAGATATAATGAAAGGAAAAAAAGTGAAAAATATTTTCCTCAAAATGAAGTTTTAAATAATTCTAGTTCAGAATTACCATAGAGCAGAGGTCAGCAAACTCTGACCCACAGACCAAATCTGGTGTACTATTTTTTTTTAAATAAATTTATTTATTTTATTTATTTATTTTTGGCTGTGTTGGGTCTTTGTTGCTGCGCACGGGCAGCGAACGGGGGCTACTCTTCGTTGCGGTGCGTGGGCTTCTCATTGCAGTGGCTTCTCTGGTTGCAGAGCACGGGCTCTAGGCACGTGGGCTTCAGTAGTTGTGGCACGCGGGCTCAGTAGTTGTGGCTGCTGGGCTCTAGAGCTCAGGCTCAGTAGTTGTGGCGCATGAGCTTAGTTGCTCCGCAGCACGTGGGATCTTCCGGACCAGGGCTCGAACCCATGTCCTCTGAATTGGCAGGCAGTTTCTTAACCACTGTGCCACCAGGGAAGTCCCTTGTGTACTGTTTTTTAAAACAGTTTTATTGAGGTATAATTTTTATACCATGAAGTTCATCCCTTTAAAACGTAAAATTGAACGCTTTTACACAGTTGTGCAACCATCACCATAATCTAGAATGTTTTCATTTTACCAAAAGAAAGTGTGTACCTATTAGCAGTAACTCCCATTCCTTCCTCCTCCCAGCACCTGGCAACCATTAATTTATTCTCTGCCTGTACAGATTTACTTATTCTTGACATTTTCTATTCTATAAATGGCATCATACAATACATAGTCTTTTGTGGCTGGCTTTTCTCACTTACCATACTTTTTTTGAGGTTTATCTGTATTGTAGCACATGTCAGTATGTATCTCATTCCTTTTTATTGCCCCACCATCTATCTGTTCTCATAAAAAAAAATTTATTGGAACACAGCCGTGCCATTTGTTTACAATATATCATGTAACGTTGCTCTTACACAGCAGGGTTGAGGAGTTACCACAGAGAACATATGGCTTGCAAAGCTGAAAGTATTTATCTAGTCCTTTCAAGAAGGTTTGCTAACGCTTACCCTAGAATATACTTTTTAAAATCCAAAGAAGCATATTTTCAAAATTTAAAAATAATAAACATATATTACTTTTTCAGTCAAATATAAATAACATATGTCCAGTGAAATCTACACTCAGAGTAATAAGACATTTATGGTCTTCTGCCTGTGAGTTTTAAAAATCAGAACAAATATGTGGGGAAACACCAACTGTTTTCTCAAAGGCTTTAGCTTGTCAGCTTTATACTTTCTCCTCTTCCGCAGCATTTGGACTTTGTTACAGGGTGGGAATCTGGGAGGGTCTAGGAAGGGAAGGAAAGGCTGTGGGCCAGAACACGGATTGAAAGTGGGCAATGAACAAGCTTAATGATTCGAATTTTCTGCTCCACTTCCTCCTTTCTGTTCTAAGGCTGATGTTACAAAAAGTGTGAGAATCTCAAACTTAGAACCAGGTTCCGGGCTTTTGGGGAGCAGCTCCCTTTCCCTCACACCCTCTTCCTCCCTCTAGCTGTTCCTCCACCCCCATCCAGCTGCAGAAACTGCAAGGGGATAGTGAAGGAAAGACATGGTTTGAAAATGTCAAAGCACTTTGAAGAATTCCGATGGCAATAATTATGTAGCCTGAACAGTCTGGCAAATTTTCTAATCACAATCTCTCCGAGTCTGCAGGTATATCAAGGAATTACCTTTGTGGCTTTTAGATCTTTTTCCCTCCTGCTCCATACACTTTACCTGTTTCCTTCTAGGCCTGAGAAATAGGATATCAATATAAAATATCAATATTGATGTGTTTACCTTGACCCACCGCGGATATGGAACAGCATGTAGGTGACTGTTGTTCTTTTTTGCTGGAAAGGACTAAGCCACTTTTCCAATGTTTCCCTTATTTGCTTTAAGTGCATCTCCGTCTCCTACATTCTTTACTAAGTGTTGGACTGTTTTCAGTCATGTCTTACATTTAGTTACACACGGTCCAAAATTCTCTAAGACCTTACAGTTCAGAATAAAATTGTTATATTTCAGGGTTATTCATTCTCTACTCTGCAGATAATAAGCAAGGGCTCCTGATACCTTTGTTGATACCACAGACGTTTTTTCCTTTCCATATTGGCAGCAGTATTTTTTATTTGGCTATTGATGGGAAATTGATTTGGGGGAGTTTTATTCCAGTTTACTTCTTTGATGTAAATGTGAATATAATTAATCATTGGCCACTTGCAGACTTCCCAATTAATGAGACATCTCTCAGATGTCAAAACTTGATATATTGTTGATCGGCAGTATTGGGGGCTTGCAGAGTGAAAGAAGAACTAGTTTTTGTTTTTGTAAAAAAAATTCCCTTAAAAAGCAAGAGAGGGAGTGGACAGTAAGATCTGCAGAGATGTGGTGCTGATGATTTTTTCAATATTGAGACTGTATCTCCTAGGTCCACTGAGAAAGTACATCATTATGGCCAAAGAGTGTGAATTCTGGAGTCATAAAGATCTGAGCTTGAACCTGAACTCAGACCCTCAGTCTCCTCATCTTTAAAATGGGAACCACAATAGCACCCACCCCACAAGTTTATTACGTGATGATAAAACAATATAATATTTGCCAAGTTCTTGCCCAGTGCATGACTTACTAAACGGTAGCTACTTTTATTATTTCTATTTCTGCTGTGTTAAAGATTAGATTTCACAGTGCTCTTTCCTTCATTCAGGCATGCCAAGGATGACCCCAAAGATAGAGGATTTGCCAGATCACATAGAAGTAAACAGTGGTAAATTTAACCCCATCTGCAAAGCATCTGGCTGGCCACTACCTGCTAATGAAGAAATGACCCTGGTGAAGCCAGATGGGACAGTGCTCCATGTAAGAGTTATTCTTTTTCTTTTTCTTTTTTTTTTTTGTAGAACAAATTATAGCCTTTTTAAAAATTGAAGTATAGTTGATTTTACAATGTTGTGTTAGTTTCAGGTATACAGCAAAGTAATTCAGTTATACATATATATTTCTTTCAGATTCTTTTCCATTATAAGTTATTACAAGATATTGAATGTAGTTCCCTGTGTTATACAGTAAATCCTTGTTGTTTATCTCTTTCATATATAGTAGTTTGTATCTGCTAGTCCCAAACTCCTTATTTATCCCTCCCCTTACCCCTTTTCGCTTTGGTAACCATAAGTTTGTTTTCTAAACCATAAGTGTGTTTTCTATGTCTGTGAGTCTGTTTCTGCTTCATACATAAGTTCATTTGTGTCATATTTTAGATTCCACATATAAGGGATATCATATGACATTTGTATTTCTCTGTCTGATTCACTTCACTTAGTATGATAATCTCTAGGTCCATCCATATTGCTGCGAATGGCATTATTTCATTTATTTTTATGGCTGAGTAATATTCCATTGTATAAATATACCACATCTTCTTTACCCATTCATCTGTCAGTGGACATTTAGGTTGCCTCCATGTCTTGGCTACTGTAAATAGTGCTGCAATGAACATTGGGGTGCATGTATCTTTTCGAATTGTAGTTTTCTCCAGATATATGCCCAGGAGTGAGATTGCAGGATCATACAGGAGCTCTCTTTTTAGTTTTCTAAGGAACCTCCCTACTGTTCTTCATAGTGGCTGTATTCTTAATCTGACCTCCTTATACTACTAGATATTTTCAGTGTAGCACTCACCCTGCTAAAGGCTGGATTCCATTCATGGCTTGCATCCTCCTAAGCTAGGGTGCTGTTAGCTTTGACAAAAAGCAGAGGAGAATTCAGCATAATCCATTTGACTCTAGATAGACCTGATCCCACACCTCCAATCCAGAAACTATGATCCACAGAATCCCTTAGGTCTGAATACATACCTTGGGTCTCTGCCTCTGCACTTTGTCCTCACTGTTGGTGTCTACCACCGGCTAGGGTGCTACCACAGCGTTCTTCTTTGCTGGAAAGGAAAAAGCTACTTTTCCGATATGTTTCCCTTCCCTGTCCCAACAATCCCAAATGCAGCAGAGACAGGAACTACCTCAAATTTCTCTGTGTCACAAGTGATCTTCAGGAAATTGATGTATTTTCTTATCTAAGATTTTGAAATAGTTATCTTATTTTTCTCTCAAAGATGACTGAAAATCAACTTGACCAGAAGGCAGATCCAAATGACCTCTTGGGGGCAGGATATGTAGAATGTTCACACATCAGATGTCCCTGATTCCACTCAAACAATCCATTAGGTAGTAGAAGCCAACTGACAGCTTCCAAAATCTTGTTGGCGTATCCATGAGTTAGTGGAAGTCACAGCTACCATCTAGTGAGGGCTGACCATACTATACAAATTTTACTTTACATTACCTGTCCCCTTTATGCAGAAGTGGAAACTGACTGCGTGAAGTTAAGTAACTAAGGAATTGGTCAAAAGTGGCAGAGCTGGGATATGAACTCAGGTCCATGTGTCTTTGGAGCCCTGACCTTTTCCACAATACCATACTTGGCAGCCCCTCAAACACTTTAGGAAGCCATTTTGTCTTCTCACCCAGCCATCTCTGTATTGGACCAGAAAGGAACAAATATTACCAGAAGCAGTTTAGAAGGACTTAGACTTTTTGCTTGGAAGTGTTTGCCCCACACTCCCAAACACACAAATACAACAGCAGGATCTGCGAGGGCATCAATCCAACATAAACTTTCAGGGCTACTACAATAGCTTTGGAAATAAGCCAATGCTTATACAAGCATTGCAATGATCTTCTTAATCTCCCCTAGAAAACTCTTTATTTAACAATGCGATGGGGTCAGTGTTAAGAACCTTTGTGTTTATACCTATCTAGAAGCTTTTTTTTGACCTTTCCAGCCAAAAGACTTTAACCACACGGGTCATCTCTCAGTGGCCACCTTCACAATCCACCGGATCCTGCCCCCTGACTCAGGAGTCTGGGTTTGCAGTGTGAACACGGTGGCTGGGATGGTGGAAAAGCCTTTCAACGTTTCTGTTAAAGGTAAGGTCCATTTTCCAGGGAAAGAGCTTGTAGCCTTGATGGTGCTGTGTTTATGTATCACTGGGTGCTGCTTCTAAATAGAAATGCTCTCTGACCACTAAAATGCCTTTTGGATGTTCTCCAGGATACTAAGCCTTAAAAAAAAAATTATGTGCATTAAAATGGAAAGGAGGGATTAGGTTTATGACCTTTGGAGTTACATAGCCCTGGGTTTGATTTTCATGCTAACAGCTAGTAAACTTGTGTGTGGCCCTGAGCAAATGAATTTGACCTCTCTGAGCCTTTCTTTATTTGTAAACACAGCTTAGTTTATCTACCACTCAGGGTTATTGCGAAGATTTGTTAAATAGTGGAATTGTGTCTGGCATAAAGTGTCTGGTACTGATTTTATTTTGTAAAAAGTTTAACTTTATCATTGTCGTGACTTCCTGTTCACTGTAGAGAATAATTTGGAGAATCTTCATTTTGAGGACTACTCACTTAATATGAAGCCCAGGCTATGCTATACAATTAACAAGAATGATTTTCTCCCATATTCAGAGTTCTGAATATTCTTCCTACTATGAATTAGTATTTCAAAATTCAGAGTTATTCTAAGTGGATGTGTGTACCTTTGAGGCTTGCAGGGAAGAAATAAAGTGGAAGTAAATCCAAGTTAGCTTGGTTGGTGTACAGAGATACAAGGAATTTTAAATTTGGAAGTTACTTTTTAATCCATTTAGACAAAAACACCTAACAACTCTGTGGTATATATTCTAGAAAGGCACTGGGCTAAGTGCTCATTCATCTTATTTAATTTTTATGAGTACTATGTACAGTAGTATTGTTATCCCCACTTTATCATTCAAGAAACAGGTTCAGAAGGTTTAGGTAACTTGTCTAAGATAACACATCTGGCAAACAGCCAGTGTTAGTTTTGAACCTGGCCTTGACTCCAAACCCTGCATCATCTTTTGTAGATCATTTTGCTTTCTGAGACTCTTGTGTTACAGATAAGGAAGCAAGATAACAGAAGCTGATTAGTATGCAACCTACTTCACTACCTGATTAGGAATCTTTGGGTGATCCCAGAGGTAATTTCTGTAAATGAACTGAATGTAATCACCCAGAACATAATTTTTTTTAAAAAAGGTCAAGAACAGTAGTAGCATAAATACAGCCTCATAGAGTTGGATTCTCTGCCCTGAGAACCCATATAAAACACCTCAGAATCTTTAATATTTTTTTTGGATTACTGGAAAATCCTGGATCTATTTTATTCAGTAGAACATTAACACGATCAAAATAATTTCTTACATCATACATGTTCTTGGAAGAAAGGAAATGATATACAGACAAGACAAATTATGCTATTTTTAAGCTTCTTGAAATGTTGGCTGCCCATGGAAAGTAAATAATAGTAAGTAAAAAACCATGTTGCTAAGATTCAGAAGAGTTTACTGATTCTAATTTTTATTTTTTAAATAAAAGACACAGCACGCAACATCAGTGCACAGAAACCTCTCTAGTTCTAAGTCACTGATGCCTCTTCACTGTCATATTGACTGATATAAAATGGAAATAGCCATTAGGTAAATTAAGCAGTGTCTTTAATCATAGTATTAAAAAAAAATAGATACAGAGATACAGTTGCCCTTCAGTATCTGTAGGGGATTGGTTCTAGGACCTCCTTGGATACCAAACTCCATTGATGCTCAAGTCCCTTATATAAAACGGCATAGTATTTGCGTTCAACCTACGCATATCCTCCTGTATACTTTGAATCATCTCTAGATTACTTAAACAATAGTCCCGCCCCCCCTTATCTGTGGTTTCACTTTCCATGGTTTAAGTTACCCACGGTCAACTGCAGCCCAAAAAATTAAATGGAAAATTCCAGAAATAAACAATTCATAAGTTTTAAATTGTGTACTGTTCTGAGTAGCATGATGAAATCTTACACTGTTCCACTCCATCCTGCCGGGGATGTGATTCCTCCCTTTGTCTCATGCATGCCACCCATTAGTCACTTAGAAGATGTCTAAGTTACCATATCCTCTGTCATGGTATCACAGTGCTTACGTTCCAGTAACCTTTATTTAACTTAATAATGTGATGCTGGCAATTTGAATATTCCCTTACTGTGCCTAATTTATAAGTTAAATTTTACCATAGGTATGTATGTATAGGAAAAAGCATAGTGTATATAGGGTTTAGTACTGTCTGCAGTTTCAGGCATCCACTGGGGTCTTTGAATGTATCACCTGAAGATAAGGGGGACTATTGTAACACCTCATACAATGTAAATACTATGTAAATAGTAACTATAATGTAAATACTTTGTAAATAGTTGCTGGCACATGGCAAATTTCAAGTTTTGCTTTTTATAACTTTCTGGAGTTTTTTTAAATCTTCCCCCTGAATGTTGATCTGCTCTTGGTTGAATCTGCAGATGCAGAACCTGCATACAGAAGGCTGACTGTACTAGACTTTACTACCAGAGTACATACTGGAGCAACCACTTTGGAAAACTGGCAATATATATTAAAGCTAAGCATACACCTACCCTGTGACCTGATAATTCTAGACCTAGGTTTATGCTCAAAAGAAATGAGTGCATATGTTAAAAACAAATAATCTTCAGTAATGTTCTGAGGAGTTTTATTCCTAATAGCCCAAATATCCATCAATGTTAGAAAGGATAAGTAAATTGTGTTATATTCATATGTAATGGTTTGCTAGGGCTGCTGTAGCAAAGTACCCTAGACTGAGTGTCTCAAACAACAGAAATTAATTTTCTCGATGTTCTGGAGGCTAGATGATCAAGGTAATCTCACCTTGATCTGAGATCAGAGTGTTGGCAGAGTTAGTTTCTTCTGAGACCTTGCTCCTTGGCTTGTAGACAGCTGTCTTCTCCCTGTATCCTCTCATGGTCTTCCTTCTGTGTGTGTGTTCTAATTTAATCTTCTTATAAGGACAACAGTCATATTGGATTAGGAATGACTGTAGACCTCATTGTAACTTAATTTCCTCTTTAAAGACCCTATCTCCAAATACACGTACTGTTTATAGAGTGCAAGGGAGAAAGGAACAAGTCAAAAGAGAAAAATGATATTGGGTGAGGTAGAAAGTATCTAACATGTCCCTTAATGACCCCTGCCTTGTGGAATTCATGACCTTGTGTAATCCCTTCCCCTTGCATGTGAGCTGGACCCAGCAACTCTCCTCTCATACAGGAAGAGTGATGTGCAGGGCTGGCTTCATGGGCTTATGACCTGTCCACACAGGGTCCTGAACTTGGTTTAATGTTCTATTGTCTTCAACTTGAAATTTTATCTTTGAATTTCGTAAGTGAAGTCCAGTGACACAATCGAGTGTGCACATGAGCAGAAGAGATAGACTCACTATCTGTCTTCTTTCTTGGCCACCCCTTTCCCATAAGTGTTCTCGATGACCCAGGGCACAGGATTCTGGTGGACCTCTGATTCATGGGAGTTCAATAAGACTCAAAGCAAGTACAAAGTTAGTTGGGCTACTTCTACAATTGAATAAATGAGGGTACTGACAGCCTGACGAGACGGCCTTTCCTTTTCAAACCAGAACTTGCTTCATATTGTGGACATACTATGAATCTATTTATATACTGTGGTCCTTAGGAAGGCCACAAACCATTGTAATATCCAAGAATTTTTCTTTCCCCAAGAACCAATTTTCACCTTGTCGGGAGTGCTCTTTCAGTCCCATTGGGAATACATGGTCTTTGAGATGGGGAGATTATTCTGGATTATCTGGGTGAACCCACTCTAATCACAGGAGTCTTTAAAGACTGTCAGAAAGAGATATCACAATGGAAGAAGGGTCAGAGACACATGACTTTGTTGTCTTTGAAGATGGAGGAAGGGACCATGACTCAAGGAATACAGATGTTTTTTAGAAGCTGAAAAGAAGGAAACAAATTCTCCCTTAGGACCTCCAGAAAGGAACACAGCCCTTGTTAACACCTTAATCTTAGCCCAGTGAGACCCATGTCTGACTTCTGACCTCCGGAGCTGTAAGAGAATAAATTCATGTTGTTCTAAGCAGAGCGAGACAGACAGACAGACAGAAAGACAGACTTAGTCTGGTGGTCTAGTAGGAAGACTGGTATTCAATAATCACACCAAATCACTAAGAATAATAAATTGCAGTGAAGGAAAAAGTTCTGTGGAAGGGTATGACACGTGAGCCTAACCAAGGTTCTGGGATAGCCCCTGTGAGGAAGTCACATGAGAGCTGAGAGATGAATGATGAGTAAGAGTTAACTGCAGAATCGTGGGAGGTCTACAGCATTCCTTGCAGGAGAACAGCCTCAACAAAGAACCGGAGACAGAAAGGAGCCTGGTGCATTGTTAGTTGAATGAACTGAAAGGTCACTGGGACTGGAGGGTATTAGGTGAGGGAACTGAGGAAGCTGAAGAGGAGGCAGGGGCTCTATCGTCCCTGGCAGGTCATGGTATGAATTTTAGATTTTATTCAAATGTAGTGGGAACCCATTGAAAGGTCTTGAGCAGAGGAGTGCTCGTATTTTAAGAAAGCACTTTGTGGGTAGTGAGTTGGAGGGGCAAGAGCAAACCAGGAGATCACAGAGACGGTAACTGCACGGAATCTGAGCAGAGAACTCTAAGAGGGCTTTGTTGGGAGTGTAAAGGCACTCATCCTCTACCCCCATCTCAGAACAGCAGTAAAACCCCAAAGTGTAAGGACTGATCTGATTCTTGACACTTTATTTAGTTCTTCCAAAGCCCTTGAATGCCCCAAACGTGATTGACACCGGACATAACTTTGCTGTCATCAACATCAGCTCTGAGCCTTACTTTGGGGATGGACCAATCAAATCCAAGAAGCTTCTCTACAAACCTGTTAATCATTATGAGGCTTGGCGGCATATTCAAGGTAAGGTTTGGAAAGGAAAGGCTTCAGCTGGAGATGGGGCACCAGGAAAAAAAAATTTTTCCCCAAATATAGAAATCCTCTCTCCCAGTCTCAACCCTCTACCCCAAGGTAGGGGCTGGAGCAGTGGATTCCATTTCAGAGTATTCAAGGAGGAGTTGCGGGGCGCGGGGTGGTCCTCTGAGTTCTGCGGCTATCTTTTTGGAAGTCATGATGTAAAATGGGACACAGAACTCGCCTGTGTCAGGAGTTACTGTCTGCATCAATATTTCCTTTCCAGGCTTCTCTGGATCTCTAATCCCTTTTTGACTCTATCTTGCTTGGTCATGGTGAAAGATACAAGTTTATGCCATGAATATGGTAACAGGAAAGTCCAGGGCCTGCTGGAAAGGCAGAGAGTTAATTTGCTTACATCTGAGGGGTGATTGTTGCTGCTGTATCAAGTTGTTTATTCTTTTTCGTATTTGAGTCTTGCCCTGCCTGCAGGCTCCTAACTCACAGAGGTTTTGAGAGGAATTTGGACCAGAAAGTTTGGGCTGTGGCAGGAAGAGGAGGGGATGTGGGCAAAGAGAGGTACATGCCCCTCCCCCAACTTTTTGAAAGAAAAAAACCAAAACGTAATAAAATGTCAACAGTTCATGAAAACAGTTAAATTTATTTATTTGTAAGTTAAATTTATTTTGAAACACAAATGACAGTTCTGTTTGTTACATGATGATGTAAAAGTCACATTTTTTTAAAAAAGAAAGCTGCGCATCACCTATTGAGCCAGCTGCTTAATTGCACCATCTTATAGCGAGACCTGCCGCTGTCCTGCTTGTAGGGAATGTGCATCCCTCCACCAACACTTTAGTCTCACTATGCCTGTGATTTCCTAAAAAGCGCCCTCTACGCATGAGATGTCGATAATCAAAGTTACAATAAAGGAGAAGAAAAAGAGGGTTTTTGGTTTAATAATACTAGCTGATTTGGGTATATTGAATAATGTCTTGGTATCATTACTGAGCTCTTCACATTCTTTTGAAGAGTCAGACAAAATTCAGAATCCCAGCAACATAAGACTGATTTGCTGGATTGCTGTTTCTGTTGTCGATGGCTAGGTCTTTTTAAAAAGCAGCTTTTTAAAAAAAACATGGTGTTAATAAACCATCATCTCTTTGTGGACATCTACGAAGTGGTCTTCTAAAAACCCTTAAACACAGTCCAATATGTTTTCTTACCGACTAGGAATTTATCATATGGTAAGGCAAAAATCTACCTTTGCAATATCCACGGAGAAACAGAGTGGCAAAATAGAATAGCTAAGGAGAAAAGAAGCATATGTCATTTGCTTATGGGATCTATTTTCAAGTACTTCAGAACGCTTCATTTGTTATGACATGACCATCACAAATTCACTGTCTAGTCATTGTAAGCATACCCTCAAAGAGTCTCTTCTCTTGATAGCTTGATTGCCATCACTGTATGTACTTGAAAACAGAAGTTATTTTATATTATTCTAATTCAGTTTTTCCCCTAAATCTGATTGGTATTCCATATAGTTGAAGATTTGCGTGGTTTTACTCTACAAATGAAAAGACAAAAACACTACAGCAGAAATGTGTAAGTGGCACAGAGATACTTACATGAAAAAGCCTTATTTTCCTTATATTAGGAACACTGAGGCCCTGAAGATGGGATTGCCTCTCTGTTCTACTCAGACATTGTATTTTTAAAAACCAAACATTAGTTCACCTCACAATAACAACATTCCAGTTTAAAGAATGTAAAAGATTGCCAACTTAAGTTTCCTGAACTTTCCCTCTTCTCAGTGACAAATGAGATTGTTACCCTCAACTATTTGGAACCTCGGACAGAATACGAGCTCTGCGTGCAGCTGGTCCGGCGTGGAGAGGGCGGGGAAGGGCATCCTGGACCCGTGAGGCGGTTCACAACAGCTTCTATCGGTCAGTTGAAGCAAACAGGCATTTATTTAGGAGCTGGGTGGGTGTGGGAGGAAGGGGAAAGAGGAAGGAAGACCAGGAAGGGCGGTGGTGGGTGGGTGGGTGGGTGGGTGGGATGGTGGTGGAAGGGGTTTGCTTTTGAATGGGTGGGAAAGTGACAGGAAGGCTAGCAACTTGGAGCCAAACCAGTCCTTTACTTGGGCTGCACTCCTGGTCTGTCTCCCTGGGGGAGGGTGTCGGCAGCAATCCACCGGGACAGAGAAGGAAGCAGATGACCCTTCAGGAAGGCAGGGACATCCCTTGGGAGTTGGGATTTACTTAGCAGCAATTGTGCTCCGTCTTGGCTCCCGAATTTTACCACCAGCTTCCTGTTTCCATCTTAAGGGCCCAAGACAGGCTCTTGCCGCATACGTACTCCAGAAATCCCAGTGTATTTACTTTAAAAAGTAATTTCTAGTTTTTCGAAGTCATTCACGTACATAGTGAGAACATTAAATAGAATGAAAGGCTTTTACCTATAGAACAGCAGTTCTGGGCTTCCCTGATGGCGCAGTGGTTAAGAATCCGCCTGCCAATGCAGGGGACACAGCTTTGAGCCCTGGTCCTGGAAGATCCCATATGCCGTGGAGCAACTAAGCCCGTGCACCACAACTACTGAGCCTGTGTTCTAGAGCCTGCAACCCACAACTACTGAAGCCCGTGTGCCACAACTCCTGAGCCCACGTGCCACAACTACTGAAGCCCGCACGCCTAGAGCCCGCGTTCCGCAACAAGAAAAGCCACCGCAATAAGAAGCCCACACACCGCAATGAAGAGTAGCCCCCCCTCGCCGCAACTGGAGAAAGTAGAGTCCCAGAGTGGTTAATAACTTGCCCATGGTAGTGTATCGGGTACATTGCCATACTAGATCTTCAGACTTGATATCTTTTTGTTTCTCCTGGGAGAAACAAAATATCCAGGTATTTTTTACCTGGGAGCCCAAAGGCACGATGTCCTTATCACAGTTGATGAGTTTTCCTATTTTTAGTCCATTTACTAAAAGCAGAAGGGTATGGAATGATTTCGTGAGAAGCTAGGAAGAGCATCAGGCTCTTCTGCAGGGGCTGTGCATCCGTAACAGAGACTCTCCCCTCCACACTCCCCACCTAGTGTTCATCTGACCAGCAGCATCCTTAAAGAACCAAATGAAACTCAGTAGCTACTCTGATGCTTGTAGAAGCATTGCACAAGTAAGGAATGGCTTCCTGGGAACCCACCAGGTAGTAAATACCAAAAATAACACTGGAGACTACATATGACTTAGAGGATAAAGGAATCTCCATGACTGTGATCCACGGGGCCCCCTAATATGTCATCAGGTTGCTGCTAAAAGGCAAATGGTAGTTAATTCTCTCTTAGAGCGGTGCTGATGAATCAAAAGGGGAAGGCCATAATCTGACTCAGATGGAAAGTATTTATGGAACAGAACATAAAACACTTCACAGACCCATACTGTGCTGTCTTCAGCTCTCAGAATATGTTCCAGCCAGGATGTATTTAGAGATGTCTTGGAATATATTTCAAAGTAGTTCTCAGGGGTGGGCGGGAAGGGAATTCTTGAAGGTTCATCTTTTCCCAGCATTTGAATTTTGCTGATGTTTGTTTTTAAATTCATTTGGCAGCTGCACTATTTATAAGTGTGTTGGTTGAGTGATAAAGGCCGGGAAGGCCAGGAGGGGAGGGGAGAGAACATACTCTGAACACACGGCAGAGAGAGGGCAGCTTGGGAGGGGTGAAGGGTAAGTCATGCTCCCAAAGGGAAGGAAATGACCATTTATGCAGTTGCTCCTCTGGACCAGGCACAGGCTTAGAAGGTTTACATGTTTGCTGCACACCATCAGTCCTCCCTCGGTCTGCTGTCATTGTAAGCCTACCTACCCACTCCAGGTGGCTTATTTTGGAACTTAAACTTTAGAGAAGAGCAAAAGGAGGTGACATCACCTCTCTCAATTTGCAAAGGTTTTGGAGAAAAGACCAATAAGACCTGTAGCGTAATGTCCAGCAGGTGGCAGGACCTGATTGCTGGTTCTCCCTCATCTAAGGTGGTCAGAACTGGCCAGTGAGAGTCCTTCTCCCATTGGGTGGAAACAGACCCTTCCTCTCACCTCTAACCAAGTTTCTCGTCCTTTTTATTTTATTTTTTTAAACTTTTTTTTCATTTTATTGGAATATAGTTGATATACAATGTTGTGTTAGTTTCAGGTGCACAGCAAAGTGATTGTTATACGTATATTCATTCTTTTTCAGATTCTTTACCTTATTTTAATTTTTGTAATTATCACCCTCTAAAGAGCTTCTTAGATCGTTTTGTCCTTAAGACAAAATCTCTGTCTCTTCTGCCATGAATTGTAATACCACAGATCTGTTTATATATTGTGGCCCTTCATAAACAATTGTCATTATCTAAAATTTTCTCATACCCCAAGAACCAATTTTTGCCCCCTTAGGGGCAATAATGTCCCCACCAAGAATGCATGAGTAGAGGATCACTATTCTATGTTTTGAAAACACTTCATATCTGAAGTTTAAAATATCAATATACTACTATTAGCTGAAATTTTACAGATTCCTCCACTGTCCATTGGCCCGATGTATTTTATGAAGGAAGGAAGGAAGAGAGAGAGAAAATGTTGATAGAGCCCCTAACACCTTCCAAGCATTTTCACCTTCACTATCTCATTTCTCCTCCTGAGTCTGGAAGATGAGTATTTTCATTTCATGCTACATGTGAACTCAGAGAGGTTATGAATTTTCCCAAGGTCACAAAACTAAAGGGGCATGCTCCTGCCTCTTTGATTTCAAAACCTATATTGTTTCCATTCAGTTACCTCTCTGGTAGCCCAGGTTCTTGGGGGTAATTATGGCCACACGGCGTGTGGTCAGAGCCAAACCTTGATGTGATCAGAGCAGTGCGAGGCCTGGCCCGGCCATCACAGTGTTGTCATATCTGAAATTGTCCTTGCTACGGGGAAGTAACCCTGAAATTGCTTTAAAATATATTACTCAAAATGGGAACAGAAACACTGAACCTACAACCCCAGAACCTTGGCAAATCCAGTGTTTCCATTTTTATCAGTTTCCTTCCTTTTTCACCAATTGTAGACATGACTTTTACCAAGTGGTAAGCAGAGTTTTTTCTCGTGTGTTATAAGTTTTGGAGGGGCTTCTGTATTTTTTCCAATAAACTTTTAATCCCTTGGATGGCTATATCATAATTTATTAAAGCATTTTCCTATTTTGTGCATTTTGGTTTCTTATGATTGTTTGTTATTATAAATAATGTCATAATGGACATCTTCATGCATGTA
Organism: Balaenoptera borealis; assembly: GCF_965194805.1. NCBI lineage: Eukaryota > Metazoa > Chordata > Mammalia > Artiodactyla > Balaenopteridae > Balaenoptera > Balaenoptera borealis. The sequence continues at coordinate 47,657,166 of NC_138865.1, read as the reverse complement.
GCTTTTCGCTTCCTTTGAGTTATTTCTTCAGGATAAATCCTTGGTAGTCAGACTATACTCCCAAAGTATATGATCATTTCTAGAGCTCTTGAAAAATATTCCCAAGTTGTCCTTCAAAGGGGTTGTATTCCTGTCTTACAATTACTCAAGCTACATACTAGAATATTTTAAAGCTTTGCTATTCTGGTAGGGAAAAAAAAAAAGTATTACATGGCTGCTAGCGTGTGTTTCTTTGATAGCCTGTGAAACTGTATATTATTCTAGGAGCCAAGGTTATCCTATAAAGCTGTCCTTTGGGGCTGTTGTTACCTTCACCCTATATAAAAACAATGATTATTCTGGTTTCTCCTAGGTCTTCCTCCTCCAAGAGGTCTCAGTCTCCTACCAAAAAGTCAGACCACTCTAAATTTGACCTGGCAACCAATATTTCCAAGCTCAGAAGATGACTTTTATGTTGAAGTTGAGAGGAGGTCTGTGCTAATGAATAGTGACCAGCAGAATATTAAAGTGCCAGGCAACTTGACTTCAGTGCTCCTTAACAATTTACAGCCCAGGGAGCAGTACATAGTCCGAGCCAGAGTCAACACCAAGGCCCAGGGGGAATGGAGCGAAGATCTCATCGCTTGGACCCTTAGCGACAGTAAGTACCTCATGATGCCCCAGCCTTGCCTGAATGACACTTGGCTGCTGCCATTTAGACTTGGCTCCTGTCACTTCAAGTCTGCTTCTTAGAAACCATAAAAGGTAGTTAGTTGTGAATGGAGGCCCATTAGTGCCCCCCCCCCAACACATCAAATCATTTTAGCAACCTGCAATATATACGAACGCTCCATGTATTTGGATTTGTGATAATTCAGGCAGGACTGTGCTAAAATTTACCTTTCCTTTCTATAGAGTTATTTATTAAGTAAATTAATAACATGAATAAGGTTTTCTAGGGCTTGTTGAATCTGTTATATGACAGTTTTTAGGATTGTTGTGTATCTATATGCACACAGATGATGATTCATCTAATTCATCTAATCTTAAAAGCCAAAGAACTCTGCTTGAAAAATCTTCAAAACAGACAATTCTTGGCATTACAGTATATATTTGAGAGTAATAAAACAAATTTTCTTTCAAAATATTCTTCAGTTCAGGCTTCTCTCAATCTCATATTGGTCATTAAAAATTAGTTGGAACTTCTAGGGTTTCTTTGTAGAATTGAAAGCTTTTTCGTCATGAACCAGAGAGCTCTATTTTGATTCACTGCATTAGAACTGTCTGTGCATTTTGGAGTCCTTGGAAAGACTAGGTGTTTCTGGGTCACACCAACCGTCACTTATGCTAGGATCCTGTGGTCTCTTGTCAACTCCCAAAGTCTGAGGTTCTTTTCTGCAGCTGAGTTGCCACCTCCCCAGTAATAGGTGTGTAAACTGGCTTTTGTTTTTCCAGGCACTCTCTTCTTGTATCAATAACGTGGAAATCTCAACGGTTTTGTCTGTGTTTAGGGATGTCTTCTTCATCTTTAAAAAATTCCGACATTTAGAAGTTATAGGACAATGCAGAGAATAATACAACAAAAACCTACATTTCTACCACATAGAATTAACCACTCTTAACATTTTGTCATATTTGCTTTCAGCCTTTTTGTGGAAGTCCACAATACAGATATATCAAAATCCTCTTTAACCATCATCCCCAATCTAATTCTCTCCCCCTCTCCCCAGAGACAACCAAAATTTTGAGTTTATTATGTATCTTTCCATTCAATGTTGTATAATTTTAATACATTAAGTACATCCATAAGTGTGCATATGCATATATATTCTCCATCTTGCTTTTTGAATATGTCTGCTAAGTGCTTAACATATTTTCTAACAAGTGCTTAATAAGGATAGGCCCTATGGGCCAGTGGCTAACTACAGACTAATAGGAATCTTATTTCTTCTACTTGAATCTATTTCTTAAAAGCTGTGTGACCTCAGCCAAGTCACTTAATCTCTCTGAGCCTCAATACTTACAGTAAGATTGTTATGAGGAGTCAATGAGTTACTATATGGAAGGGCCTATATAAGTGTCAGCTCTCATAATTTTTCTGTTTTCCTCAGTATCAAAAACAGTGTAATAGCAGTTTGTGGAGTAACAGAATTTCCGAGGTCTTAATTTAGTGTAAGGATGGCAAATATGTGGTGTGTGTGTGTTGCCATTTTCCTGTCTGCAGCCCCTTGTCAAGTCTGCGTCGGGTCCACTACCAACTGATTGGAGTTACCCTCTGAGATAACACTTACTAGCCATTCATGGTTTATGAGCTGACATTAACTCTCTCTCAAAAGCATAATAATCAAAGAGATGGTACTATATCTTAAGTAAAATACATTAACTCTCTCTCAAAAGCATAATAATCAAAGAGATGGTAATATATCTTAAGTAAAATATTGTTTGTTTGTTTTAAATTTCTAGTTCTCCCTCCTCAACCAGAAAACATCAAGATTTCCAACATCACAGACTCCTCAGCTGTGATCTCTTGGACAATCCTGGATGGCTATTCTATTTCTTCTATCATCATCCGTTACAAGGTTCAGGGCAAGAATGAAGACCAGCACATTGATGTGAAGATCAAGAATGCCACCATCACCCAGTATCAGCTCAAGGGCCTAGAGCCCCAGACAGCTTACCAGGTGGACATCTTTGCAGAGAACAACATAGGGTCAAGCAATCCAACCTTTTCTCATGAACTGATGACTCTTTCTGAATCTCAAGGTTGGTAGAGTGGACAGGTATTTACATAGAATTATTTCTGCAGAGTATCAGAAAAGCCCCACTGTCTTACGATATTTACCCCATATTCGCATCATGTGACATAATGGGCTGGTAGGTGTCACCATCTCTAAAGAGGTCCTTGGAATGCAAATGCCCCTTGGAAGGATAACCCGTTGATCTGTTATCTATCATGAAAACTTAGGTGAACTTAGCCCATCAGCACTCCCCATCCAGCAATCGAAGCTCTGAGGGACATGAATGTGATTCCATGCAGAAGGAAGACAGAGGACCCAGCTTAGTGGAGACAGCCCTGCGTGGTGCTTCAGTGGGCGCTCCAGGAACCACACTCCACTCTTTCTCAGAACGAACCCTCTTTTAGCTTGGATGACACTATGCCAGTCCGAGTTTTCTTTTACTTTTCAGATCCAGGTTATGATGTCTCCACGTCCAACGCTAACCCCCACTCCAGAGAGAATAAGCCCTTTGAGATAGAGATCCCTCAGAGTTCCAAGCACACGAGGCCCAGTGTTTGAGATTTTTTTGAAATTGAAATATAGCTGATGTAATGTACAATATTATGTTAGTTTCAAGAGCACTACATAGTGATTTGACATTTGCATATATTATGAAATGATCACCACAATAAGGCTAGTAATCATTTGTCTCCATATTAAGTGATTACAATATTATTGACTATATTCCATATGCTGTATATTACATCCCCGTGGCTTATTTATTTCATAACTGGAGGGTTGTACCTCTTAATCCTCTCCAGTGTTTGTGATTGGTAAAACCTGTTGAATGTAATTAGTGAACAAGGACCCCGGGGGTGGGAAGAACTGCAGCTCCTGGAGAGCCTTCCCTCTGAGGTCTGTCTGAAATTGCACTTCCTCACCCTCTGCACTCTACAGCTTGTGCAAGGGAATGTAGCTAGAGGGACATTATAGGGAAATGGTGATTTTTACAAATTTATAATTCAGACCAGAGTATTTTTACAGAAAATGTTATAGCACTAAAAACTTCTTGGTTCTCTTGAGGCCTACCTAGGGCTTAAGAAATAAAATCAAGCAAGCCCTGTTCTCAGTGCTGATTCTTTGGAACATGTTTGAAATATGCAAGGAATGATGGGTCTGCCAATTATAGAGAATTGTATTCAATAGTTTTCACATGACACTCTTAATAAATGCATAATTCCTATAGTTACTTTTGTTTTGGTAAAACATCTACAGGCCCTAAATCCAAGCTATAAATAAAATACAGAGAGAAAAATTTAAAGACAAGATGTAACAAAACTAAAAAACCCTCATCATCCCATTTCAGACATCTCTTTATGCACGTATAAAACGGAGGTAGGAAGAAAGGTAGCTAATCACAAAAGAATAATTGTTAAAAGATAGCATCATGCTCTACATGCTGTTTCTCATAAAAATACATTGAATTTATCTTTATTTGAATTTAAATAAGGGAGAGAAGTGGAGGGGTTATACCATAGTCTTTAATAGTTTATGTTGACCTGAGCCCAAAATTTAATGGTTTTTCTCTCTCTTTCTTCTTTCCTTCCTTCTTTCCTTGTCCCATTGGTATCCTCAGGTTTTCTCCATCAGCTCTTTTTTTTTTTTTTAACATCTTTATTGTAGTATAATTGCTTTACAATGTTGTGTTAGTTTCTGCTGTATAACAAAGTGAATCAGCTATATGTATATATATATCCCCATATCTCCTCCCTCTTGCATCTCCCTCCCACCCTCCCTACCCCACCCCTCTAGGTGGTCACAAACAAGCTGATCTCCCTGTGCTATGCAGCTGCTTCCCACTAGCTATCTATTTTACATTGGGTAGTATATATATGTCAAGGCTACTCTCTCACTTCGCCCCAGCTTACCCTTCCCCCTCCCCGTGTCCTCAAATCCATTCTCTATGTCTGCGTCTTTATTCCTGTCCTGCTCCTAGGTTCATCAAAACAATTTTTTTTTTTTTTAGATTCCATATATATGTGTTAGCATATGGTATTTGTTTTTCTCTTTCTGACTTACTTCACTCTGTATGACAGCCTCTAATTTGTTTGTTTTTATGGCTGAGTAATATTCCATTGTATATATGTGCCACATCTTCTTTATCTATTCATCTGTTGATGGACACTTAAGTTGCTTCCATGTCCTGGCTATTGTAAATAGTGCTTCAGTGAACATTGTGGCACATGTCTCTTTTTGAATTATGGTTTTCTCAGGGTATATGCCCAGTAGTGATATTCCTGGGTCATATGGTAGATCTATTTTTAGTTTTTAAAGGAACCTCCATACTGTTCTCCATAGTGGCTGTATCAATTTACATTCCCACCAACAGTGCAAGAGGGTTCCCTTTTCTCCACACCCTCTCCAGCATTTATTGTTTCTAGATTTTTTGATGATGGTTATTCTGACCAGTGTGAGGTGATACCTCACTGCAGTTTTGTTTTGCATTTCTCTAATGATTAGTGATGTTGAGCATCCTTTCATGTATTTATTGGCAATCTGTATATCTTCTTCGTAGAAATGTCTACTTAGGTCTTCTGCCCATTTTTGGAATGGGTTGTTTGTTTTTTTGATATTGAGCTGCATGAGCTGCTTGTATATTTTGGAGATGAATCCTTTGTCAGTTGCTTCATTGGCAAATATTTGCTCCCATTCTGAGGGCTGTCTTTTTGTCTTGTTTATGGTTTCCTTTGCTGTGCAAAAGCTTTTAAGTTTCATTAGGTCGCATTTGTTTATTTTTGTTTGTATTTCCATTTCTTGAGGAGGTGGGTCAAAAAGAATCTTGCTGTGATTTATGTCATACAGTGTTCTACCTATGTTTTCCTCTAAGAGTTTTATAGTGTCTGGCCTTACATTTAGGTCTTTAATCCATTTTGAGTTTATTTTTGTGTATGGTGTTAGGGAGTGTTCTAATTTCATTCTTTTACGTGTACCTGTCCAGTTTTCCCAGTGCCACTTATTGAAGAGGCTGTCTTTTCTCCATTTTATACTCTTGCTTCCTTTATTAAACATAAGGTGACCGTATGTGCATGGGTTAATCTCTGGGCTTTCTATCCTGTTCCATTGATCTATATTTCTGTTTTTGTGCCAGTACCATCCTGTCTTGATTACTGTAGCTTTGTAGTATAGTCTGAAGTCAGGGAGCCTGATTGCTCCAGCTCCTTTTTTCCTTTCTCAAGATTGCTTTGGCTATTCGGGGTCTTTTGTGTTTACATACAAATTGTGAAATTTTTTGTTCTAGTTCTGTGAAAAATGCCATTGGTAGTTTGATAGGGATTCCACTGAATCTGTAGATTGCTTTGGGTAGTATAGTCATTTTCACAATGTTGATTCTTCCAATGAAAGAACATGGTACATCTCTCCATCTGTTTGTATCATCTTTAATTTCTTTCATCAGTGTCTTATTGTTTTCTGCATACAGGTCTTTTGTCTTCTTAGGTAGGTTTATTCCTATTTATTTTATTCTTTTTGTTGCAATGGTAAATGGAAGTGTTTCCTGAATTTCCCTTTCAGATTTTTCATCATTAGTGTATAGAAATGCAAGAGATTTCTGTGCATTAATTTTGTATCCTGCAACTTTACCAAATTCATTGGTCAGCTCTAGTAGTTTTCTGGGAGCATCTTTAGGATTCTCTATGTATAGTATCATGTCATCTGCAAACAGTGACAGCTTTACTTCTTGTTTTCTGATTTGGATTCCTTTTATTTCTTTTTCTTCTCTGATTGCTGTGGCTAAAACTTCCAAAACAATGTTGAATAATAGTGGTGAGAGTGGGCAACCTTGTCTTGTTCCTGATCTTAGAGGAAATGGTTGCAGTTTTTCAGAATTGAGAATGATGTTGGCTGTGGGTTTGTCATATATGGCTTTTATTATGTTGAGGTAAGTTCCCTCTATGCCTACTTTATGGAGAGTTTTTATCATAAATGGGTGTTGAATTTTGTCAAAAGCTTTCTCTGCATCTATTGAGATGATCATATGGTTTTTCTCCTTCAATTTGTTAATATGGTGTATCACATTGATTGATTTGCATATATTGAAGAATCCTTGCATTCCTGGGATAAACCCCACTTGATTATGGTGTATGATCCTTTTAATGTGCTGTTGGATTCTGTTTGCTAGTATTTTGTTGAGGATTTTTGCATCTATGTTCATCAGTGATATTGGCCTGTAGTTTTCTTTTTTTTGTGACATCTTTGTCTGGCTTTGGTATCAGGGTGATGGTGGCCTCGTAGAATGAGTTTGGGAGTGTTCCTCCCTCTGCTATATTTTGGAAGAGTTTGAGAAGGATAGGTGTTAGCTCTTCTCTAAATGTTTGATAGAATTCGCCTGTGAAGCCATCTGGTCCTGGGCTTTTGTTTGTTGGAAGATTTTTAATCACAGTTTCAATTTCAGTGCTTGTGATTGGTCTGTGTATATTTTCTATTTCTTCCTGGTTCAGTCTCGGAAGATTGTGCTTTTCTAAGAATTTGTCCATTTCTTCCAGGTTGTCCATTTTATTCGCATAGTTGCTTGTAGTAATCTCTCATGATCCTTTGTATTTCTGTAGTGTCAGTTGTTACTTCTTTTTCATTTCTAATTCTGTTGATTTGAGTCTTCTCCCTTTTTTTCTTGATGAGTCTGGCTAATGATTTATCAATTTTGTTTATCTTCTCAAAGACCCAGCTTTTAGTTTTATTGATCTTTGCTATCATTTTCTTCATTTCTTTTTCATTTATTTCTGATTTGATTTTTATGATTTTTTTCCCTCTGTTAACTTTGAGGTTTTTTTTGTTCTTCTTTCCCTAATGGCTTTAGTTGTAATATTAGGTTGTTTATTTGAGATTTTTTTTGTTTCTTCAGGTCGTATTGTATTGCTATAAACTTCCTTCTTAGAACTGCTTTTGCTGCATCCCATAGGTTTTGGGTCATTGTGTTTTCATTGTCATTTGTTTCTAGGTTTATTTTGATTTCCTCTTTGATTTCTTCAGTGATGTCTTGGTTATTTAGTAGCGTATTGTTTAGCCTCCATATGTTTGTATTTTTTACAGTTTTTTCCCTGTAATTGATATCTAGTCTTATAGCATTGTGGTCAGAAAAGATACTTGATACGATTTCAATTTTCTTAAATTTACCAAGGCTTGACTTGTGACCCAAGATATAATCTATCCTGGAGAATGTTCCATGAGCCCTTGAAAAGAAAGTGTATTCTGTTTTATTTGGATGGACTCTCTTATAAATATCAATTAAGTGCATCTTGTCTAATGTGTCATTTAAAGCTTGTGTTTCCTTATTTATTTTCGTTTTGGATGATCTGTCCATTGGTGAAAGTGGGGTGTTAAAGTTCCCTACTATTATTGTGTGACTGTCCATTTCCCCTTTTATGGCTGTTAGCATTTGCCTTATGTATTGAGGTGCTCCTATGTTGGATGCATAAATATTTACAATTGTTATATCTTCTTCTTGGATTGATCCCTTGATCATTATGTAGTGTCCTTCTTTGTCTCTTGTAATAGTCTTTAAAGTCTATTTTGTCTGATATGAGAACTTCTACTCCAGCTTTCTTTTGATTTCCATTTGCATGGAATATCTTTTTCCATCCCCTCACTTTCAGTCTGTATGTGTCCCTAGGTCTGAAGTGGGTCTCTTGTAGACAGCATATATATGGGTCTTGTTTTTGTATCCATTCAGCCAGTCTATGTCTTTTGGTTGGAGCATTTAATCCATTTACATTTAAGTTAATTATCGATATGTATGTTCCTATTACCATTTTCTTAATTGTTTTGAGTTTGTTTTTGTAGGTCTTTCCTTCTCTTGTGTTTCCTGCCTAGAGAAGTTCCTTTAGCATTTGTTGCAAAGCTGGTTTCCTGGTGCTGAATTCTCTTAGCTTTAGCTTGTCTGTAAAGGTTTTAATTTCTCCGTCGAATCTGAATGAGATCCTTGCTGGGTAGAGTAATCTTGGTTGTAGGTTTTTCACTTTCATCACTTAAATATGTCTTGCCACTCCCTTCTGGCCTGCAGAGTTTCTGCTGAAAGATCAGCTGTTAACCTTATGGGGATTCCCTCATATGTTATTTGTTGCTTTTCCCTTGCTGCTTTTAATAATTTTTCTTTGTATTTGATTTTTGATAGTTTGTTTAATATGTGTCTTGGCGTGTTTCTCCTTGGATTTATCCTGTATGGGGCTCTCTGCTCTTCCTGGACTTGATTGACTATTTCCTTTCCCATGTTAGGGAAGTTTTCAACTGTAATCTTTTCAAATATTTTCTCAGACCCTTTCTTTTTCTCTTCTTCTTCTGGGACCCCTATAATTCGAATGTTGGTGCATTTAATGTTGTCTCAGAGGTCTCTGAGACTTCACTCAATTCTTTTCATTCTTTTTTCTTTATTCTGCTCTGTGGTAGTTATTTCCCCTATTTTATCTTCCAGGTCACTTATCCATTCTTCTGCCTCAGTTATTGTGCTATTGATTCCTTCTAGAGTATTTTTAATTTCATTTATTGTGTTGTTCATCATTGTTTGTTTGCCCTTTAGTTCTTCTAGGTCCTTGTTAAACGTTTCTTGTATTTTCTCCATTCTATTTCCAAGATTTTGGATCATCTTTACTATCATTACTCTGACTTCTTTTTCAGGTAGACTGCCTATTTCCTCTTCATTTGTTTGGTATGGTGGGTTTTTACCTTGCTCCTTCATTTGTTGCATATTTCTCTGTCTTCTCATTTTGCTTAACTTACTGTATTTGGGGTCTCCTTTTCACAGGCTGCAGGTTCGTAGTTCCCGTTGTTTTTGGTGTCTGCCCCCAGTGGGTGAGGTTGGGTCAATGGCTTGTGTAGGCTTCCTGGTGTAGGGGACTGGTGCCTGTGCTCTGGTGGATGAGGCTGGACCTTGTCTTTCTGTTGGGCAGGGCCACGTCCAGCAGTGTGTTTTGTGGTGTCTGTGAACTTAGTATGACTTTAGACAGCCTCTCTGCTAATGGGTTGTGTTGTGTTCCTGTCTTGCTAGTTGTTTGGCATGGGGCATCCAGCACTGGAGCTTGTTGGCTGTTGGGTGGAGCTGGGTCTTAGTGTTGAGATGGAGATCTCTAGGAGAGCTCTTGCCAATTGATATTACATGGGGCCAGGAGGTCTCTGGTGGTCCAGTGTCCTGAACTCGGCTCTCCCACCTCAGAGGCTCAGGTTTGACACCAGGCCAGAGCACCAAGACCCTGTCAGCCAGGTGGCCAGGTATGGGGGGGATTTTCTTGCCTTTTGGGAAGTCTGAGGTCTTCTGCCAACGTTCAGTAGGTGTTCTGTAGGAGTTGTTCCACATGTAGATGTATTTTTGATGTATTTGTGGGGAGGAAAGTGATCTCTATGTCTTACTCCTCCACCATCTTGAAGGTCCTCCTGCCATAGGAGCCTCCACTGAAGATGCCAACCTCCACAAGAGCTAGAGGTGCAGAGGCTTTTCATTCAGAGGTTTTGCAGCTTGTTTTTTTTGTTTGTTTTCCTTTGTGCTTCGTCTAGTTTCAGTTGTTCACAGGGTACTTCATGCAGAGGCCTTGCTTCTGGCACTTCAGATCAGAATGCCTAGTGAGAAAACCTCCATCAGCTTTTTAAAACAAGAAAAAAGCCAAAGCAAAATATCTTACAGACGCTATGCTCTTTAGCGTTGCAGAGCTTTAAAGCTTTTCTAGGTGGTGAAATTGTGCAGGGAGGTTTAGTCACTTACCCAAAGTCATAGATCTAGTTAGTCATTCTCACTATTACTCGATAATATTCATCTGCTTGGGCCTGTACTTGGAAGTGAACGTTGAACAAAGGACAACAATTAGTGATTAGCATGTTGCCATTTAAAAAGGACTTTTGCACATTTCTTTGAACTTATAACAGCCCTGTGAGTCGGACTCATCTCCATTGAGTTCCAGAAAATAAATGAGTAGCCCAAGGTCACCTAGCAGGGCTCAGGCTGGGCTCAGGTTGCCATTACTTTCCCATTACACTCCCATTACACTGTGACTTCTCCTGCAGATGGTTTTGGCCTCTCTCTCTACCTAGACTAACCTGCTCCTTCTCCTGTGTTCTCCGGCACAGCCCCAGCAGACCTCGGAGGCGGGAAGATGCTGCTGATCGCCATCCTTGGCTCAGCGGGAATGACCTGCCTGACGGTGCTGTTGGCCTTTCTGATCATGTTGCAATTGAAGAGGGCAAACGTCCAAAGAAGAATGGCCCAAGCCTTCCAAAACGTGGTATGTCTCATCTTCCTAATAGTAATAAGTGCAAGTCCACATATGTGCAGAACCTTCATTTTAAGGATGTGGGTCAAAAATTTTACCTGTAAAGCAAGTATTTCCCTTAGGCAAGTTTCATCTTTTCTTTGTCTTCCATTATGAAATGGGAGATAAATAGTATGACTATATAATTTCTGGTCCAAATCAGAACAATTCTAAGAGAGAAAAAGTTGCTCTTAATAAGTATGCAGGAAACCAAGCCTAAAGCAGGACTACTGCCCCATCAGAAAGAGAATACAGTCATACTAGTAATAAGTCATCAGCGAGGGTAATCTTGTAATATAAAGAACTGAAGATTTTTGGTAATGAAGGGCATATGGTAACCAGACCTCAGAGTGATAGGTAATGAAGATTTGCACTAGACCAGTTTTCTCCACATTTCCCTGTTTCCAGTTTCCATTTTGTACTTCTAATATCTCTTTCAATTCTATTATCCCTCCTATATGTATGGATTACATATACGTGTGTATCTCCATTCCTGTGCACCCTTCAGTCTGCGGCCATAGTTCATGGTGCTTGGCAAGGCCTCTTTCTTTCATCTAGGAATTTTGACCAGTAAAAAGTTTAGAAAATCATACTTTACCTATAGGCACCCCATTTGAGTCCTTTGATATACGACAGCCTGAACATTTCTCTAGTTTGTGGTTTCAAGCTCTGTAAAATTAATCTGTACCCAACTTTATTGATTCTGTATATGAAACATTGAGTACAATTACATACTCCAAATGAGGTATACCTTCCTGTACATGAGTCCCTGAGATTCCCTTCAGTACAGAACAAGGGGAGCTCTGTAATCTGACTCCTTGCCAGAGCTGGCTCAACTCAGGCTGTCCCTGTAGAGGAAGGACCAGCAAGGGGGTAGAGAGTGCTAGAGCGCATCATGGTACTGATGCTTTGTCCTGATACCATCAGCGGCCATTGAAACTCAGGAGAAAAGGAGACACCCTGTTGGGTTTTGCTCTAAGAATCAGTCATCTTGGGGCCACTGTCAAGTGCCAGAGTGGGCTTGAGAGATTCTGAGCTTTAGGACATGTGGGAGAGAGTGAGTAAGAGCCAAGAATAGACCAAGATGATGCTAGGAAACAAAGCTCTCACAGAGGTGTGTCCTGTGACTGACCCAGATAGATCTCTGAGTTCTTTTCCAGACCAGAACTCAACACCTGCTCATTCCACAGCAGAGTAGAAACTCAAGTGTGACTAACTCAGGGATATGCTATTTCGTGGCATACATGCTGTTATCCTCCCCTCCCTCACCTCTGCAGACATAACTAATTGATTGCGGCATGCTTTGCCACTGAGGCCTGTGATCGTGCCCATGCAGCTCTATAGGCAGCCACTTCATCTGAGTGGGCCCGTTCAACGAACCCTATTTCCGTTTTCATTCTAGAATTGGATACAGTATTTCTTTTTTCACCCAGTGTGGGTACAAATTAGGAGGTATTATGTACCTTAAAATTATGAAAAATCCTGACACAAAACCATTATTCTTCTAGCGGGAAGAACCAGCTGTGCAATTCAACTCAGGAACTCTGGCCCTGAACAGGAAGGCCAAAAACAACCCAGATCCTACAATTTATCCAGTGCTTGACTGGAATGACATCAAATTTCAAGATGTGATTGGGGAGGGTAATTTTGGCCAGGTTCTGAAAGCTCGCATCAAGAAGGATGGGTTACGGATGGATGCTGCCATCAAGAGAATGAAAGGTCAGTGCTTGGACTGCTCGAGTCAGCATTTTACTAGGGTGGGGGGACAGCTTGACTTCCTGTTGAATCTTTCCTCTAAGGTCTTACACTCTTCAAACAAAAAATTGGCGTGGTGTCAGAGAGAGCTGTTATGTGCAACTGAAGGTGATGTTTCCTTTGAGGGTCAGGATGTAGACATGAAGGCATAAGCTATTTAGGTATCACTGTCCTGATTCCTTGGGATGTGAGAATACAGATTCTCTGTCATACCCTGCTGACTTTGGGGGAGCATTCTTTTTCTTAATCCAGTGGTTCTCAAAATTGAGGATGCATCCGAATCACCTGGAAGCCTTGTTAAAAAAACCAGATTCTTCAGCTCCACCCCACAGTTTCTGATACAGTAAGTCTGGCGCAGGGCCAGAGAACTTGGATTTCTAATTAGTTCCCATGTGATGCTGATTCTGAGGCTTGGGAGACCACACTTGGCAAACCACTATCTTCATGGATTATCTGCATCAACATTCCTAGAAATATTGTTAGAAATGCATCTACTTGGGTTTCTCCCCCTCATGGTTCTACTATATTCTAATTTCTGGGATGGCGCGTGAAAAATCTGTGTTTTTAAGCTTGCTCAGTGGCTCTTCTGTACACTCAAGTTTGAAAACCCTTGATCTATGGTCACAGGAACTAGATCTTTTCCAGTTGTGTTCAAGACTGCTTGGGGAAAGAAAATAAACAAAAAAAAGACTGCATGGGGCCTATCCATTTAATCAGATCTTCTGAGAAAGCAGAATGACTTGCTCCCTGGCAATACTAGCTGTCTTCTCTTCCGGGTGAAATGGCAGTTTAGAAACGACTTGATTGCGAAGCTGCACTGTTGCTTTTACAGCACACAGACTTGGAAAGTGGCGTATTAGAGCCAGCAATGTAATTACTACTTTCATTGGGCAGCTCCATAATAAGGACTCTCTGAGGTTGCTGATGGGTCTTCCTTCTTTTTGACTGCAATATTAAGCCTAAGATGACAATTAACCCTAAATCTTTTTAAATCATCGCTGTTTTCCACATTGCTAGAAAACACTATGTCAGAAAATGAACCAAACAAAATAAACACAGTATTATTTATGCTTAGAGACAGTAATGTTTCAAACCACACACACACACACACCCCCCTTGCTTAGCATCCAGAAATCCCTTTTTCATTTTGCTACTTTAGTTACAGGGAGCTTTAGGAAGCAGTAAAAATAGTGAGAGGAGAGAGGGTGTAGAACTTTGTAGCATCAGTTTTTATTGGCATCTGACCTGAGCTGATTGTCTATCTCATGCCCATGTGAAGAGGTAGAATAGCTTAACAGGGCACCAGGGCAGACAGTTTTTGCAGGAAAAGTCATGCATGCAAAGAGGGCAGCTACTGACAACCTTATTATAAAGTGCTTTGTTTTTTAAATGCTCCCAAGGTATTGACCCTCAGGTCCCTGTGGTATAAACAGGGTCCTCGACTTGGAATTGCCTACTTGTCAGCCTTATGGGTACCCTTAGCCCATATGAAACATTCCCATAATTTCCAAGCATGTTCAAGCATGCACATGGCTACCAGCTCCCTTCTCACCCCTTCCCCCAATGTTATTTCTTCAAAAAGCCATAATAGCATACTGTCACCGACTCAAGGCTGATCAGCCAGTTGTGGGTCAGCCAAAGAGCTTTCTCTTCAGCCTGATTGGTGGTTCTCCCTCTGATCAAAGGGCTAGCGGACAGATGGAATGAAAGGAACAGAAAGAAATGCAACTGTTTCCTGACTACCAAGCAACTTCTATGAAAATGTCATTGAGATTTGAGTTTTTTCAGTAGGACTGGTTTAGGCAAAAAGTAAAGTTATTATAATAAAGCAAGGTGTGTACACTACTGGTGATGTTTCACTACAACTTTGTTTTTATTCCTGAGCATATTTGTCTCTGGACGGTAGAGTTAGCTGGGAGAGCCAGAGTCTAAGAATGGACGCAGCTCCATCTCGACCAAATCATTTCCCTGGGTATTTGAGAGCTTCAACAGGAAAACTTCAAAGCAGTGGTTCTCAAGCAGGGGTGATTTTGCCCCCAGGGGAGACATCTGGTGATTTCTGGATACATTTTCAGTTGGGCTACTTTTATCTAGTGGGTCAGGTCAGAGGTGCAGCTAAACATCCTACTTCATACAGGACAGCCCCCAATAGTAAAGAAGCTTCTGCATTATAGTCATCTCTGATTTCTACAGTTTTCCAGACCTAATGGTGGCTGAGTGTACCTGAAGGTTCTGGGGAGCAGAGGGGGGACAGTTGTTTCTGAAGAGGTGTAACAGAAAGGGATCACTACTCTTTACTTTCTTCCCAGAATATGCTTCCAAAGATGACCACAGGGACTTCGCTGGGGAACTGGAGGTGCTTTGTAAACTTGGACACCACCCAAACATCATCAATCTCTTGGGAGCGTGTGAACATCGTGGTAAGATGCTCTTTTCCTGGCTTTCCTGCCAGATTTTTTTTTTTTTTAAAAACAGGCACATTCCATATTGAAATTAGGAAACACAGTCATCTAAGATTGTTATCTATTTTTTTTTAAGTTGAAGTTTCAGTCTGAATGTCTGGTCCCATTAATAGATCGTGCTGAGATTTAGTATCTTTTTGAAGGTAGATCCCAAGGCTGAATCTTTTGGCCTCTGACGTGGTTCAGCTATTACTGCCCAAAAATATCCACGGCTCCGACATGCCTTCACCTTTGCTAATCCAGAGGTTTTCTCAGCTATTACTAAGTGGATTGAGGCAGCCCTCAGCACCAGGAAGAGTGAAGTAGATTGGTTCTTGTTAGTTGCCTACCTTTTCATTTTCCCTCCAAACCCAAGGAACTTATATTCTGAATGTTAAATCTGTGAATGCCATTAATCTACTGTAATGTGAAAGCACTGGTGATGCTTAGGTTAAAATAATAATAATAAGCTTATATCTAATAGTATCAATACTTTTTTTTTATCCAAAACAATGCCCTGTACAATAACACTGAAGTTTTACAACTATCCTATGTCACACATACTCTTAAGTTCAACTTATATTATTAATTCAAGTATTTATTGAGTATTTCCTATTGTAATGTGTGTAACTAGCTGTGAATGAGTAGGTAACAAGAAATCTTTCATGGCTTTACCTCTGCATGCTACCTGGGTTTGTAGGTCTAACTCTATGCTTAATCTTAATTTCTCGTGGAAAAATTTGCTCCAACAAAAAAGCTCCACACAGTAATTATTTACAAACTTGACAACCTCTTGTTGACTTTGCAGCACAAATACCAACAATGGAAAAGAGACTACTTCCTTTTCCTCAATTTATTAAACTAAAAATACTGGTACTTCAAACAGTATATCATTCTGTGACCCAATAAGGGTGTAATTCTGAAAGCCAGATCATGTCTCTTAGGTTAAATAATGAAGTAATGACATTTATTTTTGAGCTATTTCCTGAGAACAGTAATCAGCATGGGACAGCAGTAAATGAAAGTTAAAAAAAAAAAAAAGAAAGAAACTGACAACAACAGAAGAATATATATCTTTTAAAATTTTGCTCTATCGTCACATTATTGGTTGGCTCTTAAAATTTTTTTTTTTTTAAACATCTTTATTGAAGTATAATTGCCTTACAATGGTGTGTTAGCTTCTGCTTTATAACAAAGTGAATCAGTTATACACATACAATACGTTCCCATTTCTCTTCCCTCTATCTTAAAATTTATAATTCAGTAAAGAAGTGAGAAAGCACATTCATACCAGAATTGAAGTATATCTTTCCTTATAGTACAACAGGATTCAGTGCTAGAAGATTTTTTTTTTTGAGAATTTCACTTTCTTAGAATATCTTTGAAGTTTAAATTCATTCGACATTAAAAAAAAAAACCAAATAATTCACCTTTAAAAGACAGTAAAACCACTTTACTTTTCATTGTCTCCAAAGATCAATGTTTTTATCAAAGCAGATTACATTTTATTAAAAAAGAAAAAGGAGAAAGCCATTTGGAATAAAACTAAGACACTGCACCATAGTTTCCTCTAGGAACTATTTTGTTTTATTTTTTTTCCTAAAAGGTTGACTTTTCTGGTTTCTGTAAGCAAAAATGCAATCCCTGACCCTAGACTCTGCTGACTAGTGACCTACTCAGCAATACACTGACTTACTCCAGATTTTAGGGAGAAGCAGAAGGCAGGAGAGAGAGAAAGTTACCTGGTGTGGGTCCTTCTGCTATAGATATTTAATTGTTGTTTTTTGATTAAAAAAAAATAACCTCAGGAAAAGCTAGATTCCTACTGGAATAACATGCCTGGCTCATATTAGGTTCTTGATATTCAATATTGATTGAATAAAAAAATGAAAAGTGATGTGGATTAGCTGTCTTAGATCGTCTGGAAGCAAATGCTTTGATTTCATTCTACTAGTGTCACCGAGTAGGTGACAGGAAGCCCTCTATGTTTGGTAGGGGTGGGGAGGGGAACCCTGAGAGCAAGCACTTTAAGTATTGCAGGAATGATGTCACCTGTCTTCCTCCTGGCCCCAGCATTACCGAGGTTGGTACCACTAGATGTGTAACTTTACGATAAAACAGAGGTTTATAAGCGGTTCCCGAGAATCATAGCACATCTCAGAAATATCACGGCAGCTTAGGGCTACTGATAAAGTGGTGCTCTCTCCCTTCCCGCACAGGCTACCTGTACCTGGCCATCGAGTATGCCCCCCACGGCAACCTCCTTGACTTCCTGCGCAAGAGCCGCGTGCTGGAGACGGACCCCGCGTTCGCCATCGCTAACAGCACCGCCTCCACGCTGTCCTCCCAGCAGCTCCTCCACTTTGCAGCAGATGTGGCCCGGGGAATGGACTACTTGAGCCAAAAACAGGTTCGTCCTGAGGACCTTGCTTTGGACATCTTTCCTCTGAAATTCTCTCTGGAATCAGAGTTTAGATAAGTTTGTACATTTTTTTTTTTTTGGTCCCTCTCTCTTCCTTAATTCCTTCTTACAATCTTCTAACTTTCATATCTTTGCTAATGTTCCATCTCTTTATATAGAAGTTAATGCCCAACACTGACGGTATGTTTATCTAGTGACTCTCATCATGTACATTCGGTGAGGTGCCTTCACCGATCTTAGCTTGGTATGGCTCTAAATAATGCACAGTAGCAGAGGCCATTCATGGCAACTGGAAGATTTCATGACCTGGTTTTGCTTCCAGGTTGCTCCTCCAGAGACATGTGGGTCATTCGGCAGAATCCACTCACTGAGCCTTTAGGAGAGGAACTTTAAGGGAACTGGATTCTGGTGACTTTTGAAAACCCCTTTTCACACTGACCTCTCTGTTTCCCAAAGCTCTTGCCCCTAGGCAAGAAACAAAATGGAGTGAACAAGCAAATGCGATGCTGAAAATACATGATTTTTTTTTTTTAAATTTCAGTTTATTCACAGGGACCTGGCTGCCAGGAACATTTTAGTTGGTGAAAACTATGTAGCCAAAATAGCTGATTTTGGATTGTCCCGAGGTCAAGAAGTGTACGTGAAAAAGACGATGGTAAGTTCAGAACAGACGCTGATGAGATCCTTTCCGGGGCACCCCTCTCTCTCCTGATGTTGTTTCTCTTAGAATACCATCTTTCTGTGACAACTGAGGCCTCTGACCATTTTCCCCATTGGATAATGCCCTGGCCCAGCAAACATCCTTTCTCATTTTTGATTCCTAAAATGACTGGAGGGTCCACATTTACCAATGAAGAAGGCCCTGTCACATGTGGCCAAGTAATTGAACGTGCAAGCCTCGTGCTGCAGGGACTCAGGTCTACATCCAGCCCAGACCCTGAGGTCTGGTCTCACTCAGAAACCTCTGGAGAGCTCCCACAGTCCCCTTTTGCACAGCAAACATAGGAGGGGGAAAAAGACACTTAATATACTTTCTAAAACATCAAGGAAATCAATTAATGAGGTTCCTAAATCACAAGGATGCTCTAGAGAGAAACTCATAACTTCTAAATGCTCATATAAGATTTCCCTCTTTGCCAAAAGTTCTCTGCTCACTCTTCAAGTCCCAATGAAATCCACTTTCACCTAATGATACCTAGTCTCCTAAACAGTCACATTTTATCTTCAAATACAAGCTCCCGGGAGAACCTCACCACAGTGTTAGAAGAGAGAAGCTGGACTCATTCTGCTACTTTTGTCCACCCTAGAATCATAAAGCCCTGGACGTGCCACATTCCTGGACATTAGTGCTGTGCCGACAACATGCCACCACCCTCTGCTTTCCCTGAGCGGGTGGGCAATGCAGGGCATTGGGGGTGACACACCCTGTAGTCTTTGCACGTGTTGGGTAGGTCCACTCCACTGGCCTGGCTCTCCCAGCATTACCTGGGCTCAGCCTTCTTGGGATGACTCCAGTTCTTATAACATATAGAGGGTCCTTTTACTTTTGTGGGTACCAAATTGCCTCCTAGCAAGGCTCAGGCTTCTGTGTTTATCCTCAAGCTCAGGTTTCCTTTCTCTTCAATATACTTATTTTAGTTACTGACAAGATAGCACAGAAATAATACTCAAGAATGCTTTCAAGAGGAAATGGTCCACAGTTCACAACCTGGACACGATGAATTTATTTTATTCTTTACTTATTGCCTTCCACAGGCATACATTCTTTTCCATAGTTACAATCACAGCGAACCTAACCACTTTGGAACTTTCCACTCCCTTCTTGGATGCGGTTTCGAAGTTAGTCTCCTTTGATTCTTAGAGACCACCATGCCCCTGGTCCTGGATACTTATTAACATCAGCACTTTTTGGAAGCCAGAGGTGCCTCCCTGAGGGCTGGTTTCCAGGCAATATTTTTTTTTTTTCCCTAAACTCTTCAGATTTGCCCCATTCAAAGCAGACTTTTCTCTGGGAAGGAGCTGGGCTGGTCTTAAAGAAGCAGGACCTACCACCACTCATGCATCTACTCCGGCTCTCCCCACTCCTTCTGGAAGCATCCTCCTTAGAATCCCCTTATCTCCATCACAGAATCCCTCTCCTTCCTTCACTCTGGCGTGGGTGGGGCGGGGGTTTGCCCCAGATGAGGGGAAAGAGAGGTTAACACAGTTTAGCCCCGTAATCCACGCATCTTATTTGGTTGCTTTCCTTAGTCCCCCAAAGCTAAGGTTGGTTTGCTCGGCATTTCATAAAGGGTAGGGATTTCTGTATCTTGGGGAGCTTAGGAGGAGTGCTTAGAGGGGCAGAGCACTGGTAGGGCTCAAGTCTGTCTCCCAGTGGAAGGGCAAAGTGTGCAGTGGCAGCATGGGGTCTGGGGAGGAAAAGGACAGGTTGAGGGTAGGGGGAGAAAAGAGAAGGGGTTGGAGAGGACCAAGCTCCCTGCAAGAAGGGTGCAGTATAGCAAGACACCACCAGAGGGCAGAGGAGCCACTTTCTCTGGCCTATCATTTAAGTCAGAGATTTTCAATTCCTATTGCACCTAGAGTCGTCTGGGGAAATTTTGAAAAATACAGATGCTGAGTCCTACGGCTTAGGTATTCTGATTCAGTTATTCTGGGGAGGGCATCCTGCATCAGTTTTTTTTTTTTAATCCCCCCAGGCGATTCTAATACTGGAAACGTTGCAAAGTAACGTACTTAAGTGATTTGGGGTTTTACTATCATTGATTAATATATCGATCCTGTCAGCATGGATTTATTTATTACTATAATGTTTCATGCTTGTGCTAGGTTTGGGGATAATATAATTCAGACACAGTGTTCTCCTTCAAAGAACTCAGAGACACATAATGAACAATCGTAACAGTGGATGAGGCTGAGGATGAAGAAAGTACAGGTGCCATGGGAGCTCAGAGGAAGCACACTGCAGCTTTACAGTAAATGTCAAATAGATATTGGAGATGTAAGAATGAAGTGGATGACCTGGAGGATGTGGTATATATAAAAATCGAGAGGCAAAGGAAAGCATGGAACCTTTGGGGATTAAGTAATTCAATATGGCTGGAGTGTGATGCAGAAAAGAGGGAGAGTTAAAATGCAAGGTTGTAACTTTCCAAGGGAGTGGAAAGTTCCAAAATGGTTAGGTTCACTGTGATTGGAACTATGGAAAAGAGAGTATGCTTGTGGAAGGCAATAAGTAAAAAATAAAAGGCAAGGTTGGAGTTAAAACGCAAGTGGGGATAAGGTCCTGAAGAGCTTTGGATGCCAGCTAAGGATTTGGGGACTCACCTAAACATTGGGGATCTTGTGACAATAGGGACATTAAGGAACTTTAAGGAAAGGAACCACATGGTTGTACTTGCCATTTAGAGTGATTGTGATGTGGAGAACAGGTCATTAGGGAGTGAAACTAGAGGCTGGGAGATCCGTGGAGAGGTGGTTGTCATCAGGCAGGATATGATGGTGGCCTGCACCAAGGTGATAGCAGTAGGGACAGACACATGTGGGCAGATCCAAAAGCAGTCAAATAAAAAACAAGGAAGAAGTGCACATGGAAATCTGTCATTAGGAGGTACGAGGTCAGAGGTCAGCAGGTTGGGAGTAAATGAGAGCAAAGACCAAACAGGAAATGTAGACAACTCTTTCCATTCCATAGCTGTGAAGGGGAAGAGAGAAAAACAGGTGACAGATGGGGTAGGGTGGACATAGAGAGAAGGGAGGCGTGGATGTTGAGGAGAACACTGAAGATGTAGATGTGAGAAAGGATCCTTTTTTTAAAAAAAACTATTTTTTTAGAGCAGTTTTAGGTTCACAACAAAATGGAGAGGAAGGTACAGCGATTTCCCATATACTCCCTCCCCCACACATGCATACCCTCCCCCATCATCAACATCCTCTGCCACAGTGGTACCTTTGTTACAGCCAATGGACCTGCACTGACATGCCATAATCACCCAAAGTTTATAGTTTACATCAAAGCTCATTCCCGGTGTTGTACATTCTATGGGTTTGGAGAAATTTATAAGGACATATGTCCTTCATTATGGTATCTTACAGATTTTCACTGCCCTAAAAATCCTGTTTTCTGCCTATTCAGACCCCAAACCCGACCCCACCCCTAGCAACCATGGATCTTTTTTGAGAAAGGATATTTTTATATTTAAACCTTAAAGTACAGGACAACCATTTGGGATTTATGGTCAGAAAGAGCTTCAAAGTAGTGCCAGTAAATAAAGAACTGGGAGAGAATTTCACATTCAGGAAGAATTCTTGGGATCCAGGTCAGGGCTGGTCTCATGGAAGGGGAGTCTGGGAGAATGCCTGCTCTAGTTTTGAGGGGGGCTGAGAAAGATCCCCTAAATACTACTGATTTTGCCCCACCCGCTGGCTAATGTAAGCTGAAATGCCACTGTTAGAGCTTGGACAGATCTCTGGGAAGGAGGGATCCATCTGTCAGTAGGGTTCATGTATTCCTGGGGTGGGTTGAGAGGAAAGGAACCCAACCCAAATTCATAGCAAATTTGAGGAAACTAGGAAAAAAAGAAGACAAACTTCACATTTTCCAGTCCACATCTCATTTTCCCCAGCCTGGACTCAATAAGCCAAGAAATGGGGCAAACCTGGAGGGAGTTGGGGCCAGGCACCCAAAGGGTGGGCAAGTGTCTGTCATCCTGTCTCCAAACCCAATGCACGTGGCACTGGCTAGAAGTCATCACCTCCTCTGTGAGTCACAGGCACACTCTTCCCTTTGGCCTGAAACGCTCTTTCCTCCCCCATCTACCTGACGGTGCCTACACATCTTACAGAACCGAACTCATGTGTCTCCCCCTCTGGAAACTCCTGCACAATCCCCTCCAGGCACACGCGGTCTCCTCCCATCACTGTAGCCTTTCCTGCATTACAGCTTACTTCTCAGTTCCTAGGCCTGTCTCTCCTTTCAGACCTCTGAGTGCCTCTGACAGCCACAAAGGGAATAACTGAGTGACCAGTGAAAGGACACACACATCCACACACACACGTGTGCACACATCGTTGTTTTTCTTTATATGAAACTGTGGTAGGGGCCCCTTGAGGTAAGTGGGACACTCACACAATTTGCAGGTCTTTGAATTTAAAAGCACACTTGTGGGTGGGACATGCGCAAAACAGTTCCTGAGTCTGCCACGCCTTCTGTCTGGGGACCCCCCCCCCCCCGTGGACTTGGGTGAGACCCAGCTTCAGGCCAGCGGCGAGCCTTGGGAAGGGGCCCTGTCCAGCCTAAGCGGCATCTCACCTCGTTCTCTCCAGGGACGGCTCCCCGTGCGCTGGATGGCGATCGAGTCACTAAATTACAGCGTGTATACAACCAACAGTGACGTGTAAGTAAAGCCTCTCACTGCTGAGGGATTTTTTTTTTTTTTTTTTTTTTTTTTTTGTCCCAGAAAAATATCCATTTGACAAGAGGTTTTAAAGAGAAGCAGGAATATCGTATCCCTCTGGGGAATAAAGCTAATCACTAATCCCAGGAAATCACAGACTAAATGAAGCCCCAGAGGGGACAGTTTTCCCTGGTGGCAGGCTTTGGGTTTCTTTCTGTCGAGGAGTGACCTCAAGTGGTGACTTCCTCATCTCCAGAGGAGCAAGGGACATCCCAGCCTTCCCATGGCTCCACTCCCCAGACTGACCTCAGCACGAGGACCTAGATCAGAGGAGGTGGCCCACAGTAGCTGCTGGGGGTCAGAGGTGGCAGGGATGGAAGGCAGACAGACACAGTGGGAACCATCTCTGCTTGCAGCCTGCGTCACAAGTCTCAGGCTGGCGGGGGATGGAAGGGTTGGGATTGAGGCCTGAGCCCTCTTGCCCAGGTTCCCTCTTTTCAGGAGGAAGAACGGAGGCCCAGAGTGTTACTCTGTCTTCAGTGTGTGCCTTTATATGTTCTCTCACATCATCTCTGCATAACTTTGAGTAAGAAATTGGTGTCCCCACTTTTGGAAGAATACACTAAGAGGCCTCGGGAGTTCTAGTCACTTGTTCCAGGTCACACGAATATCAGGTGGCAGAGATGGGATTTGACACAGGTCTGTCTGGCTTAGAATCTCCTGCTTTCCAGCTTTCCACCTTGCATGCTCTACCTAAAGCGAGTGGGAGCTCTGGCAGAACTAACACTGTTTCCCTGTTATGACTTCCATTGGCGGGAGAGGAGATAAATGCATGCTGTGTGCAAGGCCCTAGCCTAGGAAACAGACCTATAACTTTTCCTTTTCTGACCTAGGCTCAGTCGCCCTGGCTTTCTGGGCAGAAAGTTGACTGGGCAACATGCGTGCTGATTATTGGTTTCTCTTTTGTCCCTCTGCAGATGGTCCTATGGCGTGTTACTATGGGAGATTGTTAGCTTAGGTGAGTATCCATGTCTACCTACCAGGTGAGGCTCTAGGCAAAGGGAGTGGGCCCCTCCCGGACTCCTTTACCGTTTACTTTCATGGGTAACATTTGTACTCGGTGCCAACAGATGCCACTTGGAAAAAGAACCTTACGGGTTTCCATGTTTGAGTGTGTTTATTCCCATGGTTCTCTTTATGAAAGCCCTGTGTCTAATGTCATATTTAATACTAATAACCTGGTGGCCAAGAACTTCATTCTGAGTTGTCTCTGCTTGTACACAGATGTCACAGGGCTGTCATAAGTTTACTTCTACAGCTTGAAGACAGTACACTATGCTGCTATGAAAAGTCACATTTTCTAAGGCCATTTAACACCATGTGAAAATGTGCATGCCAAAACCCAGAAAAATTTCCCATAATCCGTTTTATAAATATTACACATGAAAAAAACTGGGAGGACTACACAGAAGGATTAAAAAAAAGTAGTTCTTTTTCTGCATTATTTTTTGTATTTTCCACAATAAACATGTATTGCTTTTCTAATTAACATTGATAGATAAAATAGGAATTGCGTAACATAAATACAGACTTCCAGTTAGGAAAAAGATCCATGTCATTGGCACAATAGATGTGCTGTGTGTAGACAGACTTGGGGAAGAGGAATAGCACCGGAAGGAAGGAGACCATGGTGCATCTCTGCACTAGGGAGCGGCCGCACGGGAGCACGGTCTGTAGCCGAAGTCCCGCTGTGACGTGTGGTAGGCTTGCTCCGGAGGAAGATCACGCCGGGGCTCAGCATCGCTTGACACACCCCGTCTTTCTCCCAGGCCCTTGGCTCTATAGCCTCAGGGCAGGAGATGCTGCCTTCTGCATCCGAGGGGGCTTAGGGCGCACCGTTTCCTGTCTTCCAGGTGGCACCCCTTACTGTGGGATGACGTGTGCAGAACTCTACGAGAAGCTGCCCCAGGGCTACAGATTGGAGAAGCCCCTAAACTGTGATGATGAGGTGTAAGTCAGGCCTCACCCGGGGCCATTTTATCCTAACTTTCCCCCTGTACCTTTCTTGGACTGACTCTAATGAAGGAGCTATCTGATACATACACATATGTTCACCTATATGTACACACACACACGCACACACACGCACACACGCACACCCCAGATAGTCAGAAACAAGGGGGTTCTTGAAACTAAGACTGTGATGCAGTGGGCAGGGAATAACAGCTTTCTAGGCATAGAAATCCAGGAGGAATTTAAGGTGATGATTCTTGGTTGAATCTTAAGGTTGAAATGAGAAAGGGCAACAAATGCAGAAAACATCTGAAATAAATTCATGAAATTATCCATGAATAAATGTATGAAACCTTGAGACTAACGTTGGGGATAGAGATTTCAGAGCTGTTATATTAAGGAAGACAGATTTTTCTTCATAAAATCTTACCTCTATGAGGATTACTTTCCAGGAATAAGTATTCCTCTCAGGGGAATAATGATTATCTTTAGTGATGTTGCCATTCCCAGAACTAACCAATGTAAGTTGCTGCCTAACTGGCATGATTTGAAGAGTGCAAGGCTCTAGGCTGAGCAAGTAACTTATCATCCAAACCAAGCCACTTCTAAGGGTGAAATAGGGTGCTATTATTGTTATGTTACAAGAGATATAAAACTAGACCATCCTGGGAAAACCTGGATGTACTTGAACCATCATTGGACAAAGTCCCTAAAATTCCACCTTCTGAGATTCATTCCATAAGGAGTGATATTTTCAGCCCTTATGAAACTTCTGTTAAAGTACAAACTGTTCTATTGATAGAATCTCTAACACCCCAGGCTGATGGTTGAGAGCCCTCTGTGCGCTACAGTTCCCCTGAGTCACTTGGTCAGCATGTGAAATCTTGAGCCCCATTCCCAGACATGATTCTGTACATCTAGGGTGGGTCGCAGGAATCTGCATTTTAACAATACAAGTAGTTCTGGCCACATTTGAGAAAGTACTGACTTAGACCAGCACTTCCTAAACTATGTGGAAAGTGTGAGATGATGTAAATAAATGACACAAGAGTTCTGTGATCAGTTATGCCTGGGAAGCTTCTAGGTTAAACCTGGTTAAAAAGGTTGTTTGTTTTTAATGGAATGACTTCTCAAGATTTTCCTGGGTCGATCCCTAAGAGGAAGATGCGATGGGTGGCATTTTGCAAATTTATTTGAGCACGGGGCCATTTTAAAAAAATAAAACACTGACATTTTGAGAGGTGTGGTATTCCAAGGGATACGCTGCCCTAGACATGTAACTCAGTTCTTTCCAGATGATCAGAATAGCTGAGACCAAGATCCCGTGGCAATGGTACCTAAAGCAGGCACTAGATCTACTGGGAGAAGAAAGGGGACTTGGATGGGGAGATGGGAGGCCTAACAGAACCTTCCTAGGTGCCGTACTTTTGTCTTTTGCTGGCTAAGCATGATGACCATGCGTTGGGTGGCTACATTCTCTTTTTTTGCTGTACCCTACACCTGGCTGTACCCAGGCCTGAAGCACAGTTGTAGACTTAACCCTTTCACTCTGTTTTCAAAGGTATGATCTCATGAGACAATGCTGGCGGGAGAAGCCTTATGAAAGGCCCTCATTTGCCCAGATCCTGGTGTCCTTAAACAGGATGTTAGAAGAACGGAAGGTGAGTATGGAGATAAAACCAGGGGTTCTTTAATTGCAATTCCTCATGTGTCCATTGTGGTTAATAAAAAGTTGATACAAGTCAACAGGTTCTCCTGAGCATGATCTTAGGTGCTATAGGGACATAAAAGATGTGGACCCAACTTTGAGGAAGTTACAATTTTGGAGGAAATAAGATTTCTATATAAGATACAGTCACACACACTAAAACAACATATAGAACTGGCTTATTCGAGCTAGAAGGAATCTTAAATCTCATCAGTCATACAGCCTGACCCTTTAATTTTATAGAGGAAGAAACAGACTTAGAAGGGTGAAAAGTGACTTGCCCAAGGATAAACAGCAGGTAGACAACAGAGCGTGGGCTACAGGTTACTATGGGGAGGGTCAGGAATTCTATCAAATTTTCTAGAAAGTAGTTGACTATACAGATCTGAGGTTCGAAAGACAAATCTAGGTTAGGGAAGTAGATGTTGAACATCATCAAAACCCAGTTGGTAATTAAACCAGAGATGTGGGTGAGGTCACACAGCAGGAGATGAGAAGCAGACAGAGGAAGGGGCCTGAGAGGATGTGGGGCACGTCAGGAGGGACCAGTGAGAGACCATGAGAAAGAGAAGCTGGAGACTGAAACAAGTGAGAGGAAGCAATCTTACTTGCAGAAGTCAAGGGATGCTTTTCAGGAAGAAAGTTGTTAAACACAACAGAGGGAATGAGGATAGAAAAATACCCCCCAAGTATCTCCATTTGAGTTGAAACAAGGCCAGGAAACCGGGGTATTACTGTAACTGCCCCTGGCGGAGGCAGGACTGAGCCAGTTTGTGTCCCTGAACCACTCCTGTTCTTCTAGACCTACGTGAATACCACACTTTATGAGAAGTTTACCTACGCGGGAATCGACTGTTCTGCCGAAGAAGCAGCCTAGGACAGACCATCTTCAGCTGTATATTCTGTTTCCTCTTCACCGGCATGAGAGACCCTTGAGAGCTTGATGCCAAGCAAGCAAGCCTGTGTCAAGAGAGGTGACATAGAATATGGACGTGTATATAGATTGCTGTCTGTCTGTCTGGGACATTCACCGTAAGACCCCTGTGTGTGAATCTATAGTACCCTCTGACTCTATTAGGACTGTATATACTGTTTTGAGTAAGAATGTGCTGGAATCAGAATGCCTGTCTGTGGTTTCATATGCAATAATATATTTTTCTAAAAACATGGACTTTACAGGAAGGTGTGAGAGTACAATTACTGTATTGTAATTGTACATTATTCATTAATTGTGCATAACTCATTATTGTCCCAGATATTTTTGATATTTACCTATATATTGGATGTTATGTTTTGCTGTGTAGAAGAAAATACTGTAAACCTGATCCTGATAGCACAGGTGAGAAAAATAGGGGAAATGTATGAGTTCTTACAGGACATGGATTTAAGTCTGTACCTAAGCGATATAAAAGAGCTTCTTCTATCTCTAAATTTTCCCCCTCACCTGTAGAAGCCACACCAATTTCATTTCATAATTTGACAACTTTGTCATGTGTTTCCAGAGTCCACAAGTCGGTCCAGAATGCTAACACTGAAAAACAGATTTAAATCTCGTTCCTTAGAAGCCTAAGAACTTTGAGAGAAGTATAAGTTTGATAAATTAATAGGATTTAGTTTTAGTTTCTTTGATAACATTGATGTGTTTATTAAGAAATTAAAATAGGAAGCTTGGAGTTAGTTATATTTGGGAGACATGTGACATCATATCAGATTAACATCCCTACCTGTATTGCACATTGTAAAAAGTTTTAGTTTTGATCATTTGTGAGTTTACCGTTTATATTGTAGGCACATGCTACACTGAGATCATATAGTAAGTGAATAAATGTCTTGCCTACCCACATTTTGTCCAGGAATGTGTCTCATAGGTATTGCCAAACGTCTGTATTATACTTCTTTTGAGAAAAACACCTTAAATTATCATCCTCTACCTTGCTGGTAATATGCAGAGAACAGTTGGTGGGTATATGCCACCAGACATATCTCAAGCTCACAAGATTAGAAATGTCTTCCAGAAGTATCCTACTGTCTAATCTGTTTTCTTGCACCTCAGGTAGTATTCCAATGTGAACTGAGGGCTTAGAACTAGAATCGCTTTTAATTGTGCTGCAGTGTTAATAGTTCACCATACTGCATAATGTTCCATATTCCTGCCATCTGCTCAACTTTATGCATCAGAAACAATGACCAGGAAACTGTATTTGTCCCAAACGCTCTTCATCCACAACAGCATATGCAGTGGAGACACAACAAAAGCAAGACTGCTGTCGCAGCATTTATTTCATCAACTAAGTAGGGGCTCGAATGAAGAGCCATTGAAAGTAGGTCCAAATATATATATACATATACATATATATATATATATATATATATATATATATATATACATATACACATATATATATACTATTTATATATATATATATATATACAAATAGTTCCTTTTTGCTTTTTACCCAAATGTCATGGAGATACTCCTGACAACTCTTGGTTTGCATGTACATGGAACTGAACAAGAACAAGAATGATCTGAAAAATGTAGATAATGTCTTCAAATTTTGCATGTGGCTTTGGAATACTCAATAACAGCTGCTTTTTCTATAACAGCCTGACCTTCTCGATTACATATATTTAAAATACTTAAAATTTACATCATTACAAATTTACTTCATGTCAAGTATAAGAGATGACTAAGGAAGTACTTATGGTATCAAGAAAAAGGAACTGGACTTCCCTGGTGGCACAGTGGATAGAATCCGCCTGCCAATGCAGGGGACACAGGTTCAAGCCCTGGTCTGGGAAGATCCCACAGGCTGTGGAGCAACTAAGCCCGTGCGCCACAACTGCTGAGCCTGCGCGCCTAGAGCCCATGCTCCGCAACAAGAGAAGCCACTGCAATGAGAAGCCTGCACACTGCAAGCAACGAAGAGTAGTCCCTGTTTACTGCAACTAAAGAAAACCCGCGCACAGCAACAAAGACCCAATGCAGCCAAAAATAAATAATTTTTTTAAAAAAAGAAAAAGGAATTCAGTGATACTTAAGATTTACTTGTAAATTCAAAGTACCAAAGCAGCAAACCTGAGGTGTTCTTACTGAGGGCACATCATCACCATCAACTTGAATTTACTCCTGACACAGAGACCATACGATTGACAGCTCTGGGTCTCATCCCTACCATTGGCAGAGAAACCTTTGTAGTTTTGTAGCATGTTAACAGCATTAATAATAAAGATTCATACTTACTCAAAGGTCAATAGTCAAGTTGAATAAAGTCATGTCATTTCCACGGGCCAGTTTCCACATTATCAAAAAGCAGTTAAGAAGGAGAGAACCAACCCCTTAAAGGAATTAGACGATTCCAGTACTGGGTATATAGATTAGATTTCAGTGTGTTTAGAAGAGCCATAGGACACTGCCTTTAAAAAGAAAAAAATCAGTGAGTTGTTGATATCAAAATCAAGTAAGAATACACCAGTTAGATTAAAAACACATTACACAATAGCCAAATGACCAGAACTTTTATGTTAATAGTACACTGAAAAGTTTACATTTAGTTCCATATATTTTGTGAGGAAAATCTCCACTTCTATTTCTATATAGATGATCTAAAGAAAACTTACAATTTTGTTAGGTAAAGATGTTTCTATCTCCAAGCAGTATAATGGTTCTAAGTATTTAGAGAGTAAAAGAAATTTAAGTAACCTGAAAAACGACCTTTGTGAAAGTCCTGGACCCATTACTTCAACTTCAAACCATCTTCCACTGTTATCTGTACACGGCCTACGAAGATGAGTCAAATTCCAAAAAAACCTAATTCCTTCCCCCGCTCTTCCTCAGTCACAACTTTAGAAATCACTGTGGAAATTCAACCTTTAAAATGTAATAAATAGACCTCAACAGTGCTTTTCCTTCACCTCTTCTCTTTGAAAGTGTGGAGAAACCTCATGTAATTATAGACCAAACTCTACTGCCCGCAGTGGAGGCCAAGGAGTCACGGAAGCAATGCAGAGGTTTAAGATATTCTTGGGCAAAGTGGTTACTTCTTTCCTTTCAGGTCGTCTTTTACCTTCCAGAGTACCAGTTCCATGCAGGCAATTGCATTTTCACTTGAATCGTGACCTCCAAATAGTATAGAATATAAAATAACACATTAGACATAGACAACTCTGTGGTGTTACCCACGGATGGTCTCAAAACGAAGTCTTGAGTTTGAAACAAAATTACCACTGGCCACTTATCAATATTTCATTATTTCATACCTAGAACAACCCCTACTGGTTGCTTTAGAAATGTTTTACATAAATCCAGATGAACAAGCATCTCCCTTTTTCTATGTAACCTGTCCTCAGTCATGTGGTCACTACATTGCTATGACTGGATAGCACACCAGTACCTTCTCCATGAACCTCATTTCCAGGGAGATACAACAACAAAGTGACAGGTACCACTGAACGACAGAGATCTGACAAGAAGCCAGAAATAAGGGATGCTAGAAAAAGTACACCTCTCTAGACAAAGAGTGACCTTAGATTCAAAATGACATGGTTTTAAAAAGTAGATGAAATCTACCCAAAATATCAAGCCTACAGTTCTGGTGAAAATAATAAATGACGTCCGAGATTAAATGAGAAAAATCATATGGACCACACTTCTAAAATGGTATATTATTGTTTGTGTTATTCTGAGAGAACTGTGGTATTATATAACTTTTAGAAGATTTTGTTTTACATAGCGTATTTTTTGTTGTTAGGTGAAATATTTTTGTGTCCACGGTTCCAGATTGTTTTCAGTAGAACACATTACAAATTTTATAAGAGCATTTTCTGGGAATTTGAGATATGAATATTTTTAACAAAGCAGATAATGTAAATTAAAGATTCTCTGCAAGATGGTATTAGTTAGTGTCTAATAGACAGAGAATGAAAGAGTAAAGACCATAAAGTAAAATCTGTATTTTGTACAATAAATGACATGATCAGAGGAGCATCTGTAGAAACATACAGCATTATAACATAATTTTAACATACTCAAAATTAACTTTCTTCTCCCTCTTGTGCAAAAGTGGGGCCTATATGGGTATACATGAAATGTACAGAGTAACTAACCTCCATTCCAAGCCAGACATGTATCTCGTGCATATCACAATGCTACTAACAGGATAGTTGGTGGGTGTACTTGTTGTATTTGATTAACTTGTTTAATGTTGGGTATTTTTCAGCAGAAAAACCAAAAAGAAAAGAAGTTCTGACAGCAAAACCTCTGTACCAATCCACTACAGAGCAAGTGCACGCATGAATCTATTGAATTTGAGCTATACTTCTTCTTACGCAACACACACTATTTACCCTGGGTGAGATAACTTGGACCCAATCAATTTTAGAATCTCTTTAGGCTTCACGAAAATCACATCTGAAAGGAGGTACACAGCAAAATTTAGAATGGAATTAGATCTCTACACCAACAAAAGTTTTATGCATGAATTCCAAGGTCAGGCAACTTGCTGAACCATGATGTGGTCACCAGTCTCAGTTGAATTGCTGTTTTGATGCCTGTGGAACATCTAGGACTATACCAGGCAGTGAGCACGGAACAACTTAAGCAGAAGCTTTAGGATTCTCTACCCAAGAAGAGAACCCAGAGGGCAGCATTTCAAACAGTAGACCTTTACCATGAACCTCATGATTTACTCAAGTCAGACTTAGGATCCCGATATTTATCACGAACAAGCAGGCTCTTACCATCATCCTGAATGATTCTCCATAGGTAGTCAGCCACTAGACTTTTAAGGGATCTTTTGTGAGGCAAGCCTAGCCGATGAGGAAACATAACTGTCGTGTCCACAACTGAAGTATGAATTAACTGTCAAATGAAAGAGAAAAATTCTTTAGACGTTCTTCCCAAAGAATAAGGAAACTGATGGCAGCAACAGTAACTGTAGCAGCAGTAACTATGCTACAAAAGCAAGTAACATGCGCAGTTACAACAGGCCAGTCGCTAAGCGCTTCACGTGGATTATCTCACTACAACCTGCAGAGTAACCTAGCAAGGTAGGTATTTTATTGTCCCTTTTTACAGCCAAGGAAACTGAGGCTTTGAGAGGTTAAGAAAGTTGCCTAAGCTGAGTCAGCAGGGTAGAAGGAAATCCAATCTCAGCAGCCTGACGTCCAAGTCCACTTTCCTATCAAGAGAGCACCACCAGGGGGCAGCATGAGCTCAGAGCGGTTCCAATAATTACTGGCGGGGTTGGGGGCGGTAAAGGGTGAGCCAGGCTCCTCCCACCTTGTGACTCAGCGGAGGTGCGGGCACACCTCACTCTAGTGCAAGTCCCATTTCAGTGGTTTGTCTGTCCCTGGGGAGGGAGCGTGGACAAAGATTAGTCCCATCTAGGTCCAAATCCCCTCTGCTTACACATGGAAGAAGGTGAATAAATTTTTCCTGAGATTTAATAAAGTAGGAAATAGTGATACAATAAGAGAGGGGTCAGATAACTGAGAGCCTAGACTGTCAGGTACCAGTTTGGATTCCTTGTTAGAAGAGCTGTACTTTGAAAAAGCGTTGAAGAAGATTAGCCTCAGGACAAGAGCAATTTAAAGACTGATCAAGAAGAGAGGGGTTGGGGCTTCCCTGGTGGCACTCTGGTTGGGAGCCTGCCTGCCAATGCAGGGGACACGGGTTCGAGCCCTGGTCTGGGAAGATCCCACATGCCGCCAAGCAACTGGACCCGTGCGCCACAACTACTGAGTCTGAGCTCTGGAGCCCGCAAGCCACAACTACTGAGTCCACATGCCACAACTACTGAAGCCCGCACGCCTAGAGCCCGTGCTCCACAACGGGAGAAGCCACCGCAATAAGAAGTCCATGCACCGCAACAAAGAGTAGCCCCCGCTCTCAGCAACTAGAGAAAGCCCGTGCACAGCAACGAAGACCCAATGCAGCCAAAAATTAAATAAATGAATAAAAAATAAATTTATTTAAAAAAAAATAGAAGAAAGGGGTTGGAAGTTTAATGTTTAGCACCTACTACGCCCCATCCATAAACGCCTTAAATTCTCACTTTTAATGTGTCAGCCACCTCCTAGACACTGGTTCCTGGCTGCAGAATACTGAGCACATAAAAGAAGGTGGTGGGGGAAATAGAGAAATCTATGAGTAATCTGGGTGAAAGAAACAGACTGATGACAAGGAATTAAAAAACACAGTGGTTTCAAATTTTCTGGTCTGGAAGACAGGTGAAATAGAACGGTTCCTGGAAAATGAGAGACAGGAAAGTCACAGTGAGAAACTGAGTTTGAGACAAGCTGTTGCTGAGGTGACAGAAGGACATCCCTGTGAAGAGCTTTCTTCCAGAAAGTTTACATCCCCAACTCTCTTTGCTCACACTTTGGTGGGGGTCTGGAGGAAGCACATTCCAGTCTCATCTGTCACATGCAGAGACAACAGTGCTGTGTGAAACAACTATCTATACCATGGTACCAGCTTTGCAGGGAAAGAGGTGGATACTCACTTAGGAAAATCAAATGGCCTTACTTACATTCTCACACTAAAGAAGAACTAGCCCTTCTCGGCAAGAAGGTAAGTCCTAGCGGTGGCTGAAACAAATAGTCAAGGTCCCCAGAGTTCTAGAGTTGCGCTGTGCAATGTGGTAGCCGCCAGCCACATGTAACTACTGAAATTAAGTAAACAAAATGAAAAAATCGTTTTCTCAGTCACATTAGACACATTTTAAGTGCTCACTAGCCACATGTGGCTAGTGTCTACCATATTGGATAGTGAACATGTAGAATGGAGAGTTCTGTTGCAGAGCACTGTTCTAGATCAGGGGTGGCCACCAAACTCTCTCTTCCGAGTTATAAATAGTTTAGGCTTGCAGGCCATACCACTTCTGTTATAACTACTCAACAATGCCACTGTAGTATGAAAGCAGTGATAGAAAATACATCAATGAGTGGGTGTGGTGGCCCTGTTCCAATAAAAATATTTGCAAAAACAGGTGGCTAACATGGACCATAGTGTGCTGACACCTGTTCCAGAACATGGAGCAAAGAACAGACCATTTTAACCTGGAGTATTAAGGGGGAGATTTTCGAGTCTATCATGCCAAGAAAAATGAACATGCCATGTGATTTTGAGCCTACCTTATAGGTAGGCTTTATAAGTCTACCTGACTTAATATGAAAAAGTATCTTCCAGGGCATGACTACAATAACCTATTAGATAAACGTAGTTTTACCCACTTGAATATTAAAGACAATGATCTAAGACCATGTCAAAACAATGATTTTGGTTTTACCACAGTTGATAATGGACTTTCTTTCTGATCTTGTTTAGCCAAATGACTTGGGCATCTTATACTGCTTCTGGTTTACAAGAGTTGGACAAAGTCATCAGCACAGTGATTCTTATCTTGTTTTGTCTAAAAGGGCAAATCAAGCATCAGTGATAACACAATGATAACGACTACCACATTAACACGTAGAGTTTTGTAAGAATATGAGCCTCTAACTCTCTACCTTAAGTGCATAGAGACTACGTTCAAAGCTATGTCCAATTAGTACAGTGTCAGCACTGAACAGGTTCAACAAGGTGGTGTGCACATCACGGATTGAGGTTTTCGTGTCCTTCAAGTCATCTTCAACCGCACCAGAAAACCTATCCTAATAAGAGACAAAGTGCATGTAAGAGTACAACTAAGTAGATTTCATCAGTTATAGTTAGAACACATTACTGACTCAATGTGACAAGCATTTGATGAACAGAACAAAGATCTTATTGTATGACTGCCAACTATCCCTTTATTAGGTTATATTGATATAACCTAGTAAAATTTATAATTTGGATCAATCGTGTAAGGCAGGGGGAGACATTATTACAAGTTCATAAAGTTCTTTTGTGAACTCTCATCTTTGTATAATCTGAGTTTTGTCAATTACAGTTAAGTAGTCTATCTCCCATTAAGGCAAAGCTAAAGATGAAATGTGAGGAGCATGGAAAAGCAGACGGAGCCCTAAGCAGAGTCTAGACAACCTGAGTTTGAGCTATGCTATGACTCTGCCATTTACTTATTATATTTGATTTTCAACAAGTTACTTAGCCTTCTGCTTTCAGTCTTCTCATCTGTAAAGTAGGGTCAATTACCAATCTTAATGGCTTATAAGGACCCAATGAAAATACGTGCAAACAGTGAAAATACATGCAGAAAACTGACTATCCTAGTGGTTTTCATGAAGCACATACTAAAAATAAGTGTTCAGAAACGTGGCTACTGCTGTGCTTTACTGCAAATTAGGAGAAAAGAGATAAAAATACTGCAAAGGTATTTTCAACGTAAGCTGTATGTTGATATTATTGTCTCCTGTAAGAAACAAAAGATACCTGGCTCCATCATCTGGCTTAGTTAAGGAACGTGACGCATAATCAAATATTTGAATTAAGAGGATCATGGATGGAGTACTTGGGTTCATTTTAAAGCCATTTTAAAAGAATGCAATGCATTGAATCCTTTTGACTTTTTCTTTTAAGATTCAAGTTTTTATCTTTAAAGCAAGACCTTCAGTTCTCATTTTGCAACTATGAGTATCAGTAATCAGCAAAGCATTTCCTGACTTGTTCCAAAAAGGAGTTAGAAAAGATTCCGCTAAACCCATGGAAGAACAAGAACCAATAAGAGTACAGTAACTTTAAGTATAGTACAATTTTATTTGTCAATTACAGCTCAATAAACTAAAAAAAAAAGAGTAAAATATAAAATAGATGGGGCCATTAGGATATGGCCAAAATGAGTAGGAAAAAAAAATCAAATGAGGTCAGGAGAGAGATTAGTAACAAAATGCATTTTCTGATAACAGCAACTTTTACTGAGTTTTTATGTATACAACCATTTTTATGAACCATGAGGAAATTTAGGTTAAAAAATGCTTGTTAGCAGAATTCTTTATAATTATTCTCAAAATTTATCACAACAACTTATAATTCACTTGACCACCTTGCCTTACTGTGCTCCAAAATTATGGACATACACATATATAATATATATTATGTATACTATATATACTATAATACTATAAACTATGTACTATAGTATATAGTGCATATAATATACACGTGTATATGTGTATCAAGTCATATTTGTTCATATATACAAATGTATGTATATATGTGTGCATGTATACACACACACACACACATCATATTTAAGTACCATTGGAGAATTTGTTATTTAAAGAAAATTGAATAAATACAATCATACCAGTAATTAACACTTCTAAATATTCATTGTAGAATAAGATCAATGTCTTCTATTTTATATTTAAATAGATATATTTAAATAAATATATAAATATGTCATGTCATATGCCTTATATGCCTTTAGGAAATCCAATTCAATTTATCAGTGATATTATTGGGTGTTTTATATGAGGTTTTTAAAAATTAAAGGCACATCTGTATCATACTATCTCAAGTTAGCATTGAATTTGGATCAGAAACATGTCCTACTTTAATAATAATAATAAAATAGAATTTGCACTGAACCAGTGTTCCGTATGCCGTATCAAAGCTACATATACTCAGCGACATGTCTACAGGATTATAGAAATTTTCATCTAATGGGAATAGTATGGTATTTTCAGAAGAAACTGATTAATGATTGAATGAATAAATGAATGAATAAAATAACTTGTTCAATATTTTTGTCTGTCTCTCTAGCCTCCTACCTACCACTCCAACATGTAAACACCATGAGTGCTGAGGCCGTATCTCTCATTTAGGGTTGTTACCCAGGGCCTAATACAGTGTCTGCATAATTTTAGCAAGGTACTCAACAGAACATGAATATTTTTGAATAAACAAATTAATTAAAAGAAAACAGTGTTAACTCGTGCTCTAAAGTTGAATCCAATAAAAGTACCTAGGCTAAAACTCAAAGGACATGTTGGATGTTCTATAATTTCAAAAACAAACCCCTGTGTATAATGCATACCTAGTGTTATAGTCAATGACTTCTTCATCTGGTTTCACAAATGTATCATAGACCACCTGGGGGTTGGGATCAACCACTGTCACTTGAGTAAGTTCCAAACCTTTGGCTGTATAGCACTATAAAGACAGAAATATTAAATTTAAACATCATATTGGGCAAACATATTTTAACATCTTAGATATCTTAAAGGAATATTTCTAACTGAAATATACAATCGAACCCTATCATTCAGTTTTGCTAACAAAAGCCAGTGAGTGGATCTGACGGTCATGTAAAAGATGTTCCAAGCTTTAATTTTTTCCTTAATGTTGGTGATATTTCTGCTAATAAAAATAATTTCATTTTCTTGGCTTAGGCTTTACAATTATTTTCATTACAGGTCAGTGCTATCCAAAAGAACCTTCTGTGAAGATGAAATGTTCTATTTCTGTCCTGTCCAATATGGTAGCCACCAGCCACAAGTGGGGACTGAGTATTTGAAATATGGCTAGTATGACTGAGGAACTAAATTTTTAATTTAATTTAATATTTTATTGAGGTAACATTGTTTTATAACATTATATAAGTTTAATGTGTACAACATTATATTTTGACTTCTATAAACACTACAGCACACTGCACCACCAAAAATTTTGTTTTCATTCATCACCATACAGTTGACCCCCTTTACCCATTTTGGCCTCCCCTGCTTCCTCTCTGGTAACTGCTACTCTGTTCTCTATACCGACATGTTTGTTTGCTAGTGGATACCATATTGGACAATGCAGTTATAAACCTTGTTGAATGAAAAAAAAAATCCATATTATGCTTATATAAACATGGCACAGTAGAGGACAACATGGTAATGATATTTGATTTCTAAGCCAGAAGCAGCTTTCATTGTCTGCAATTAAAAATCTAAGCTTAAAAACTGAACACTTCCCTTCTATATTTATTAAAATTCAACTCCACAAATCTGCTTTCCAAATATGCCACAGGGAACAAAAATTTAATTTTCTGTTTTGTTAAAGATGACTGTTCACATGGTGTTTGACACATACTAAGCACTTTGCCATATATTAGTGTATCTGATTCTCACCATCACTGTCGGGTTATTATTAACCTCATAATTTACAGATTGGAGCATCCGGGAGACTTGCCTGATAAGCAGTGGAGCTTCTGAGGTCTCATGATTCCAAGTTCTGTTTTTCCCCTACTGTTTAGTATTGATTCTCATATGAAAGAAGATAACTCCTTATAAATATTTTACTGTCTCTATAAAAACAATAGTTTTTTAAAAATTAAAGCTTTTATGCTGATTTGGGGGATAACAGTAGTATTCATAACATTTTCCACCCATGTAATTTCAGCAGTGTAATGAGTAGGACAAGCAGTGATTATATATAAAGAAAAATTAATAAGTAATAGAAAGAGGATCATGGGCCAACTCCTGGCTCCATCACCAAGTGCAGGTATCACACCAAGTCACTTAACTCTTTTCAGCTTCAGTTGCTTCATCTGAAAATGTGTGAACAACATCACAGCGCTGTGTGGGATTGAGAGAGAGAGCTTGGGAACGTTCCTTACACATGCATAAATAAGGCAAAACATACCACCAACGTACCACCTCACAATTCACGGCAAATACACCGTGATTCCCGCTGTGGGGTGGGAACTTGACAAAAGTCTTAACAAAGCCTTCTAGGTTTTCTTTTTGGTCATGAACGTGAAGCTGAAACAAACACTGCCAAATAAGTTACTGTTTGTTTTGGCAAGAGCAACTAAGCTCATAAAAATTTCATCAACTGGGGCTTCCCTGGTGGCGCAGTGGTTGAGAATCTGCCTGCCATTGCAGGGGACACGGGTTCGAGCCCTGGTCTGGGAAGATCCCACATGCCGCGGAGCAACTGGGCCCGTGAGCCACAACTACTGAGCCTGCGCGTCTGGAGCCTGTGCTCCGCAACAAGAGAGGCCGCAATAGTGAGAGGCCCGCGCACCGCAATGAGGAGTGGCCCCCGCTTGCCGCAACTGGAGAAAGCCCTCGCACAGAGACAAAGACCCAACACAGCCAAAAATAAATAAATTAATTTAAAAAAAAATTTCATCAACTGAAAATT
Source organism: Balaenoptera borealis (assembly GCF_965194805.1). Lineage (NCBI taxonomy): Eukaryota > Metazoa > Chordata > Mammalia > Artiodactyla > Balaenopteridae > Balaenoptera > Balaenoptera borealis. The sequence continues at coordinate 47,617,375 of NC_138865.1, read as the reverse complement.
AGTGGATTATACCAAATGCTTATGGATCCCCAAGGTCTGCGCAGGAGGCAGCAACTCTGGTTCTGAAACAAGCAGCATTCTGGGGAACAAGTCCTACCTTGGTGACCTGACACCCGGGGCATCCAAGGACACCTTCACAACAGCTGTACCGCCTTTCTGAGCCACCAAGAACTGCAAACCACACGAAAAGTAAAAATCAAAACAAGCAAGCTTGACAAGGCGGAGTGGCTAACTCCCAGAGCGTCTCACCCACAAGGATCTTTAAGACTGCACCATGCAAGCCATCTGATGTAAAGTCTAAAACTCTGCATGTTGCTTTTCTAGCTATTATGTAACAAACAGGAAACACTGACTCCTAGAAGCCGAGTTCTCAGAGGCTGCACTTTGAAGGTGAATTATAATTACCGGTGTCTTGAATGCCTTTCTCCCCTTCCTCCCTTTGCTTCCCCATAACGTGGCCGGGACCCTCAGTTCCTCTCCTGGTGTCACTTCTTTATCCTGCTTTAACTCTACCTCAACCATCCTTTCAAAATATTCTCCTCCCTGACCTTCCCTCTTTGCTGAAGCCCCTGGATGATGGGCTCCCGCTACCACCCTCTCCCTTCCTACATCTGACCCAAGCAACATCACCCAGTTATGCAGACTGAGACCGTAACAAAGATGTTGTCTCCCACTTTGGCTGGACCTCTGAAATCCCGACACCCTCTTCTTCCACTTCCTTGGCCAGACACTTTGCACATTTTCACAGCAACAAGCCTAAGCCTTCATCTCTCTTTTATCTCTCACATCTTCCATCTCACCTGTACCCTTACCTACCCCAAGCCCTTCTTCCCTCTGGCCCAAGGTAATGTTCTCCCAACTGTTCCCTATAAACCCCTCTGCCTACAGTAGGTTCTGCACCAGTTTTCCTATAAAATGTGGTCAGATTAATCTTCCTCAAGCACATTTTTCATTACATTACTTTCCTGAAGTGCTTCACTTGTACATTGCTGATCAAATGCAGATTTCTCAGGCTGGCTGAAGACTCTTGCTTAACCAACCTTATATTACTCATCCAATCTTGACATCTCACGGCTTTATCTTACCTTCTCCTGTGATGAGAAAGGGAGGCTGAGAACCAGTATTGACAGAGCATCTGTTATAAGCCAGGAATTGGACACGTCAGCTCACTAAACTGCCACACAAAGCTCATTCCATGAATGTGGAAACAAAAGCTCAGAGAGCTTCAGAAACCTGCTCAAGGTCTCAGAGAAAGTAAGTGGTGAAACAGCCCAAAATCTCAGGTCCGCCGGCTCCAAAGTCCCATTCTGTTCATTATGCTGTGTTGTCTAGTTATGCCACAGAGTAGTTAATCTGCTACTTTTATTCTCCTTCAGTGTCTTCCTATTTTTCTTCCCTTTTGGAATTTACAGTCTCCCCACCCACTAAAACTAAGCCCTAAACACTTAAGTCAAACTTGTCTGATTTACTTTACTATTGATCCATTATACTTATATTTATTCTATAATTCAATCACATCCACCGTTCCTCTCTACGTCCTCTGCCCTGCTTTATTTTCTTCATAACATTTATTATAATAGCATTCATATTCATTTCCATATCTACATAAATAATTCATCTGTTCACCCATCTATCCAAATAGATATTGACAGCCTGTATGCATTAGGTACCATGCTAAGTGCCGGGGAGACATTCGGGAGAAAAAAAAAGATGGACGGTCCCTCCAAGAGCTTGCAGTCTTTTGAAGGTGGCGGATAAATCACTAAATCATTACAAAATGCAGTTAGGTGCTGTCAAAGGCAGTGACAGTCAAAGGCCCTCAAAGGTTGTGATAGAAGAGGGAGGACCTATTTTAGATCACAGGGTCGCGAAAGAACCTTGAGGAGGTCACATTTAAGCAGAGACCTAAAGGATGAGAAGGAACCAGCCGCGTGAAAAGGAGAGGAGACGGCAGGTTAGAAGGCTCCAGAAAGTTGGCCAGTGTGATAGGAAGGAAACTGCGGAAAGGGTACAAGATAGGGAGCAGAGGCCAAATTCGGCAGGGTTGACAAAGTTATTGAAGAATTTTCATTAAAGCAGGGGAGTGATGTAAACAGAACTGTGATTTAAAAATTATTCAGGGGGCTGTTGGGTGAGGAGTAGCTTGGGGCGGGGGAGTGTAAGGCTGGGAGGGTGCTGCAGTAGCTTGGGAAGGGGATGAGGGTCTTGTGGCCCTGGTGGAGGGCAGCAGAGGCGGAGAAGAGACACTTTGGAGATAACGGAACAAATGGGACGTGGACACTGCTGAGATGAAAGGGCGCATCGGGGAGTTGCCTGGCGGTCCAGTGGTTACGACTCAGTGGCCTCAATGCTGTGGCCCGGATTCAATCCCTGGTGGGGGAACTAAGAGCACTGGCATAGTCAGAAAAAAAGAAAAAAGGGAAAAACAAAACAAAACAAAGGCCTTGAATGGGGGGGGAGGGTGCACCGAGGGGAGACAGTGATGATTGCACCCAGGTTTTTTGCTCTGAGTAGGGAAAAAAGCATCTGAGTGGACTGTAGAGAATTTACTGTGCTGGAGAAGAAATGGGGGCTGGGCTGGGGGTGAGGAAGCAGGTGTTCATCCTCACTCAGTGCAGGGCAGGGGCCAAGGAACTGAAGCCGTAAGCAATCATTCTAATGCTGGCCTGTGAAAAGCAGGTGAAGTCAGGAGGTAGCTGATTGACCTGAGGTCTTAAAAAGGCGGAAAAGTCATCACAGCCATACTTCTTGAGCCAGCGAGCTCCAAAGTTAAGAAGTGATGGTCGGGAGTAAGTGTTTGTAATGGAAACTTTTGAATCAATACAGTTTCTCTTTACTGGACTGTGTTTAACAAATACACATTGAACTGAACACTTTATTCCACTTTTCTCCCCATCGCTTTGGCACCGGCTCGTCAAGTAAATGAAATGGAATGACCAGATACTTGCCTTTATGACTCACCAGTTGGCCAAAGTGGTAGTGGCATTCCTCTATGCTGCTGTGTTTGCCTGCAGGCGTCACGCCATAGATCTTCCCACATCGACAGCACATCTTCCTAGAAGCTAAGACAGAACATGAAGTAGAGTTATTCATGAATAGATGCGGGGGTGGAAATGAGGACCTGAATGCAGGGACTTGCCTTTGCATTCCTGATCCTGTCGTGAGCACAGACTCAGTGTGATCTCGAAGTAACAGGAAAAGGAACAGAATTATGCAAAGGAGTACGTGCAGGTGAGCTGCTTCCTGCATCAGGGCTGCCACTGCTCAAACAGGCGTTCTCCCACCTGCTTCCAGAGTCAGCCCAACGCCAGGTAATTGTGGTTTCAGCACCACAAGTTGACTGTCACCGACTTGATCTGTCATCTACTCTAGTACATAGTAACTCCTGAATTAGGACCCATGTCTTCCTTTTAGACACACAGTGATCTGTTTGTTTATTGTCACTGAGAGTGTATCTGGGCTTTTCACTAGACCCGTTTATGAATACTTGTTTTTATTAATGACCCTCAGACTGGCTCTGATGACGATGATGACAGCAGCTCTTTTATTTGGGTGTCTGTTCTGCGATGATGAGGCAGGCACTGCACCAAGCACTTCAGATGCACTATTTTAACGGATTCTCATAGCTACTGATGGGGCAGCTGCCATCATCTCATTATTCAGAGTGGGGAAGCCGACACTGGGAGAGTGACTCATGACTTACCCAGCACCCCGACCCAGATTTGCGTTTCTCCTTCAGAGCCCCGGTTCTTAACTGTTAAGTGTACTGCCTTCCAATGAGAGGATTTAAAGAACGGAAAGCAAATGGCGAAAATAATCCCAAGAGAGAAGTTCTAAAGATGCAAGAGATGAAGCTAAATATCTTCTAGCCAATGAAAAATATTTCTATAACTGCATTTCAAACTCTGATGGACCTCACATTTGACAGTTGTGTTAATGTGAAATATTCTCTTGCTATCTCTTTTCTGTGGGGAGAGGGTGTGGGATAAATATATTAACTAACTATGCCCAGTATTTGGAGAAAATGCAAAATAATAAGACTAATTGTAAGTCTTTTTATAAGAATTCCTAGTGAAAGGGTATGAAGTATACAGAACACAGCACTGCCTACATATGTCTAGGCGTAAAAGCAGAAGCTCCAGAGTCAGACTCCTTGGGTTCAAATCCTGGCTCTACCACTTATTTTCTGAGTGACCTTTGATAAATTATTTGACCTCTCTGAACCTTAGTTTCTCCATTTGTATAAATGCAGGTGGTAACAGTACTTACCTGAAATGGCTGCTAAGAAGATTTAATAAAACTGATTACATAAATAAAGCACTTAGATACTGGGAATAAAATGAAATGGAAAGGGAAAGAAAATGAAATGCAACAATGCTTTTACCTGTAGCCTAATGATGCTGGCCATCATTTGTGGCCATGGCTGGCCACAAATCTTGTTTCCATTAGAAAATGTCAGAACACTGGGACTTTTATTTTTATTTATTTTTCATATTTATTTATTTGGCTGCACTGGGTCTTTTTCCTTCTTTTTTTTTTTTTAAATAAATAAGTAAATATATTTATTTAAAAAAAAAATGAAGGAGGCATGTTGGAAAATATAGATGGTGATGAGGAGCACTCAGAGAATTGGAACGGGAGGCTGTGATAGGCAAGGCTAGGTGGCTTACTTTAGACCAAGGGTTCAGTGAAGGGCTCTGCAGGGGAGTGGCCGTGAAGTTGGGACCTAAAGTAGATGGAAGAGGGAATTCCCTAGTGGTCCAGTGGTTAGGACTCCAAGCTCTCACTGCCAGGGGCCTGGCTTCAATCCCAAGTCAGGGAACTAAGATCCCGCAAGCTGCACGAAGCAGCCAAAAAAAAAAAATCCTCACTAAAGTATTGGGTTGGCCGAAAAGTTTGTTTAGGTTTTTCTGTAAGATGTTATGGAAAAACCCAAATGAACAACTTTTTGGCCAACCCGGTAGATGGAAGAGTGTCCTGTTCAGAGAGCAGGTGGACACAGGCTGTCTGGTGGGTGTGTGTGCAAGATACAAGGAGCAGAAAGAAGGCTGGTCGTGCTGTTCTATCAGAGATTTATCTTGAGATGGAAAGTTGCTGGAAGCTTTAAATCAGAGAAATGGCATCACTGACGTTTGTTTTTCTGAGACTGTTTGGATTGCTTTGCCAAGAGTAGAGAAGGAGAGAGAACTGTGTCATTGGAGGGCCAATGCGGAGCCACTGGAAGAATCTAGGCAAGAGATGTCTGTGGCCTGGGCTCAGATAGTCTCTGGGGAGAGAAAGAGGAATGGGGACTTTGGGGCATGTTTTGGAGGCAGGGTCAAATGGACCTGTTGCAAACTGTGTAGGGAGGGAAGGAAAATGGAGAATCAAGGAGAAACCTTAGATTTCTGCGCTGGGTCTTAGTTGTGGCACGTGGGATCTTCATTGTCGCATGCAGGATCTTCAGTTGCAGCGTGGGACTTAGTTGCTGAATGTGGGCTCTAGTTCCCTGACCAGGGATCAAACCTGGGCCCCCCTGCATTGGGAGCATGGAGTCTTAGCCATTGGACCACCAGGGAAGTCCCAGAACACTGGGATTTTTAGGGCTCCAGTCTTAGCGTGTAGAAAGGATAATTTCTGGACCCACATACTTTCGATCATTTACAAGAGTTTTTGTCATGCCTGGGTTTAAAAGAATATTTCCTGGTTTGTCAGGGTTGGGTTGGGGGTAGTTATTTTCACGGAACTGTTCTTCAGTTAGAAGGTAGTCTTTAAGATGTCTGTAGAGAATAATTCCTGTGAGCACTAAAAGAAAAAGCAAAGCTGTTCAATAAAATTTTAATTGCTTTTTTTTCCTTTTTAAGTAGTGGTAAGGTTAGAGTTTACTAACCCTTTTAGATATGAAATGCTAGGATTCTGATTAACATTAAGTAAGACAGTAGTCTAAAAGAATCCAAGTCTTCGTGTCCTTCAATAACAGCCACAACAAATCAATATTGTTCCCTGGACCACGTGATGTCCTAAGCTTTGGGTGAGAGATGGGAAAGTAAGAATTATATCAGTAATGGCTGGTGCATATTAAGCAGGCTGAAACCTGTTCTAAGCATGTTGATTTAAACTTTATTAAGCCAGAACGGCAAGTGAACTGACTTCATTTTTACAGATGAGTTAGACGAGGCTCAGAAAAGTAAGGACACATGACCAAAGTCACACAGCAGTCGATACACAAACCCAGGATTTCTGGTTCCAAATCTTGCATAACAGTTCTTAATACTCACTCAGATGAGAAAAGTACAAAAGCTTACAAGCAGGAGACAATGGGAACCCTGATGACTCTCACAAGGGCAAAATAGCTCAAGGATCTCTTCCCAACACCAGTAACCCAGTCCCAGATCCCCTCACTCTAATGAGCTCTCGAGAAAGTTTCTCTAATTTATTATTAACAACTTTAGCAGAACTTACTAGACATGCTTTAGCAAACTCTTTTGTAAAACAAAAAACTCTTTGTTATGAGGAGTATTAAGGGATTCTAAAAGCATCTACATTGTTTCAATTCTTACATGAGGCTTTTTTTTTAAAAAGAGAAGCACAACCATCTGGTTTTATTCAAAATACAACCAAATTATTTCCTCTACCTTCTTCCTTGTTATAAATTCAGACTTTGAGGCTGTACCCAGACCTACTGAATCACAATCTGCATTCTTAACAAGATTTCCAGGTAATTCCAATGCAGGTAGAGTTTGAAAATTTGAGCAGAACTACTCTTGCTGACTAGACGTACGTTAACTACCAAAAGAAAAGAAAAAGTTGAGAATTCTACCCAAATATTACTTAAATCAAAGTCCATTTGTTCATCTCCAATTTATACAAGTTTTTAAAAAGGATAGCACATGTACAAAGTATGCAGCTGATCCTTCACAAACACAACAGTTTAATAGCTGCAGTCTACCAAATTTACTTCCCCTTTAAGGTCACAATTGCAAGGGCCTATCGTTATCACAGTAAGCTTACCGTTTTTCTTTTCATTCTTTTTCAATCCAGTTGTCTTATTGCTGTTACTGCTTTCAGACACATCTAAAACATATGAGAACTTTTCTCCTGAGATGAAGTATTTTTATCTACTTCATAAAAACATACAGAACATAAAAAGGTCTACAGTATAATAAAATATTTCTTTTTATTTTAAAACATCCACCCAACCTGTGAGGGCAAACATCTTCATAACCAATTCCAAACTGGGAAAAAGTTATATCTACTCAACTACTAAAAAGATCAGGATTTCCCATTTGCTAAAACTAATACATTTTGACTACTGGATAGAGCATGTCTAAATTTGAGTCACTGAGTTTTATACCATCATTTACCACAACTGTAACAGCTTGCAAACCATTTCTATTTTCATTGGGAATACTTAAAATATGTACTTAGACCTGCATGTTCTATTTCTATGTGCTATATTTAATATGAGAAAAAGAGGGGGGGAAGCTAGAATGCCATGAAAATACTAATCTAAGAGATCTCGTATATTTTAATACATGTATTTAAGTCTACTTAAAGTGTTGTACATTAAAAAAATGCCATAAAGGAATCACAGATGAACAGTTTTTATATTCTTGAGAATGGAACAGACTTTCAAAGCATGACACGAAACCCAGGAACCAATAAAAAAGAGATTGATTACGCTTTGAAAATAACCTCTATATTATATATAAAAAAAAAAGTATAAATAAGGCTGACGCGCAAGTGACAAACTGAAGAAAATACCTGCAGTATATTAAAAGAGAATATGTAAAAGGCTGTCCCAAATGAATAGGACAATTTATAAAGGGGGGCAGAAGGATACAAAGAGCAAATTTTAAAAGAGAAATAAACATCTTCAACTTCGTAGTAATAAAAGATACTAAAATAACTTTTTTTTTTTTTAATATACCTTCACACTCTGAAATAGGATAAATAAGAAAGTTCGGCAGAGTGTGAGGAAAACCACATACTCCACCATTAGTGGGCAACGTAAATGGACAAACCCTTTCTGGGGTAGTTAACAATATTTACCAGGGCTTCCCTGGTGGCGCAGTGGTTAAGAATCCGCCTGCCAATGCAGGGGAAATGGGTTTGAGCCCTGGTCTGGGAAGATCCCACATGCCGCGGAGCAACTAAGCCCATGCGCCACAACTACTGAGCCTGTGCTCTAGAGCCTGTGAGCCACAACTACTGAGTCCATGTGCCACACCTACTGAAGCCCATGCGCCTAGGGCCTGTGCTCTGCAACAAGAGAAGCCACCGCAATGAGAAGCCCACGCACTGCAACGAAGAGTAGCCCCCGCTTGCCGCAACTAGAGAAAAGCCCTCGCATAGCAATGAAGACCCAACGCAGCCAAAAATAAATAAATAAATAAAATTAAAAAAAGAAAACAATATTTACCAATCTTAAACATGCAGACCCTTTCTGCTAGCTTCTCTGTGTACAGGAATTTATGCTAAAGATACATATGCTCGGGTTTAAGTAAATGTTAATGTGCTAACATGCCCACACATATTTATCACAGAATTTATACTCAAAAAAAATGTAAGCAATCTAAACACCAAAAGGCGTTTAGTTCATCTATATTATAGATTCCATAGAATGGAATATTTATAGTATAGGTTCTATACAATAGAGTTTCATGCAGTCTTTAAAAAGTATGATACAGATCTAGATATGAACATGGATTCCAGGTTAACTGACAAAAGACTTCTATGATACCTTACTGAGTAAAAAAAGTTAGACACACTGTATATAAAATGATTGTATTCATGAATATTATATATATCTCTGTAGTCATGTAAAGGAGGGTCTATATAAGAGATCTGGAAGACAGTTGTCTTTGACTGTTTTTTTAAAAGATGTTTTTCTGTATTATTTGAACTCATGCCACGTATTCTCAACGGGGGTTGTACTGCCCCCAGAGGAGTAAAATTGGCTCTTGAGGAATGAAAAAAATCTTAGATATTACAATAGTATGTGGCTCTACAAAACCCAATTTAACTGATAAAATATTATCCCTCAGTACTTCATTTTACTGGGAGTGAAGGAGGTAGAAAAAATAGATTTATTAGGGGGACAATACTGATTTTTAAAAAGTTGAGAAGTACTGATACTATTCCACATGGAGGTGAATTACTTTTATAACCAGAAATCAAATTTAAATATATCAGTGATAACCTCTCTCAGTGAGGTTATATTTACATCTAAGTTCAAGTCTAACTTGTTACTTTCAACCAAAAAATGCCACCTGCACGTTCGACTCAACAGAATATTTAAAACATACATTTCATTGAATATCTAAAAACAACCCTGCTAATGAAGAAAACACATTCAGTGTCAGGTGTTAATCACAACTTTTTATCTTATCACTTAATTGAAAAGACATTACCTTGGTCTCTCAGCTTCTTCAGAGTATTTCTTGCTATGTTCACATACATATTTCGACTGCTACAGCATTCATAAATGGCCTTTTCTTCTATTTTAGCCTAAATCACAAAGTGAATAATTAAATGAAAATATTAAATCCAAAGTCTATGAACAATAAATGTCATTTGCTACATAATGGATAAATATGGCAAAATACTTATCTAACTCAAAAGATGGGGGGAAATGGTGCCACAAATAATAAGCAACTTATTTTACATTCTATGTTTATGTTTTCTGAGAAGAAAAAAAAAAAGTAAACTTAATCCCATGAATCTAATCCAAGAACCAGACACTTACCTTCACATACTAGAGACCACTGTACGTTTGCAGACAGTGCATGGTGCAAAGCCTCCACAAGCCTACGGTGTCATGAACTCATTTGATTCTCAAAGCTAGGCCCTAACATATCAGAGGCACATACTAGTATTCTCATTTAAAAGGTGAGGACGCTAAGGCTCAAAGTGGCTAAATAATTTGCTTAAGATCACACAGCAAAGGAAAGACATGATTCTCTTTTCATTATCTTTCTTCTATAAGTTACTTTCCTAAACCCATTAATTACTATTTTTACACCAAAACTCATTAAGATAGGTCAGTAAAAAGGGATGAAAGGAGAGAACCAAATAAAGAATAATAAATTGTATATTATATTAATAATTTATTGTGCACCTAGTATGTACAGGTCTGGAATAAGCTCATTAAAAGTTTTCTCATTTAATCTTTATTGTGATACTATGAGGATCACCAATTTATATGAGGAAACTGAGACTGAAGGAAAGTCAGTATATTGCTTACTGTTGCAGAGCTAGAAATGGAATCCAGGTGTGCTCAAGTTCCGAAGCCAAGACTCTCCTCACTACACTAAACCATCACAGAGAGAACGCCATAGGGAGGTTGGAAGACAGTACAGAAGACAAGACAGGGATACAGAAAAAGACAAAGCTGGAAGAAAAAGGGTAACATTTCTCTTTAAGAGGCTCCTTTTTTGTTTCTTTGCTTTGCCATTATTCTTTAACTTATACAGAATCCTAGATGAGACAGACTTCCGGAATGGTAGGACAAGAACCTCCACAAACTGTCCCACAAAAACAATACAAATACTGGCAAAACAACTAAAACCAACCATTTAAAACTCGGAAAATTAGCCAAAGCCACAGAAAAAAACTGAAAATTGTCCAAGAGAAACTACTGAACCTCGGTAAGACAGTGGTGTCTCTAACATTTTAGCTTGAGGCTATTCCTACCCGCCTTTCTCCCCAGCTTAGTGGCACCATAGCTGCAAAAAATTGGCAGCCTGATAGCCAACAGAAAGGACAGAACTCTTTTAGAGCTACATTAAAGGCATCATCCCCAGAGCACAGTCAGTATTTTGTCCGAACAAGCAGCTTCCTGGAAAAATCTCTATTCCCAGAGTGCCATGGGTATTTGATTGGACTCAGAGTTCAGCTCATGGGAGGAAAAAAAAAAAAACCTATCCCCAGAGTACTATCAAAACAATAGTAAATGGGTGACAATATGGCAGCTACCTAAGGCTATGATTTCAGGTGGGTAAACAAGAACCCGGCTAGGAATTTAAAAGGAAATCTTGGAGAACTAGATTTTGAAACTTTGAAAAGCTCTGACATATTCTTAGGGCGTAAGAGGTGACCCAAGAAAGACCTGGGAAAAGAGAAGCTCCCAATAACTCACTAGTGGCTGACCTTGAAACCCGGCACAAACAGAAGTAAAAGCTAAGGCTGTCGTATAAACTGCAACAAGTTTGAAGGCATGCCTTCTCACATAGATCCTCTCATGGGAAGGGATAAAAAGGGTGGAAGACATACAGAAAAGGCATTTAAGAAACTTTTCTAACCAGTCATTGGCTGACCACTAAATTGTACTGACACAGGATGACTCCTAAAATAAATAATAAAAGAACTTAAAAAAAAAATGCCACCAGAGGACTTAGTGTCCATACACTGGAAGCAATACAGAATCTAGAGAATTAGTTCAGAAAAATCAGTAAGCAAGTAAGTAGCAATAAGAAAAGCAATTACAAAAACCTAGCAACAAAATAAATACCTACCTGACCCTAGAGTTATTATGATACATTATTTAACTGTATAGTTTTCTACAAAAAGTCATGAGACATGTAAAGAAACAGGAAAGTATACCACTAACAGGAAGAAAAAAAGCAGCCAAGAGAAAATGCTCCTGAGAAAGCCCAGATTTGGGACTTAGTAGACACAGACTTTAAATCAGCTATTGTAAAATATGTTTAAAAAATTAATGGAATGATGTCTAGAGAATTAAAGGAAAGTGTGAAAATGATGTTTCATCAAATAGATAGTACCAATAAAGAGAAATAAAAATAGAAAAAAAAATTTGAAGTTCTGGAGTTAAAAAGTACAAAAATTACATGAACAATTCACCGTAGGGGCTCAACCACAGATACGAGCTAGCAGAAGAAATAATCAGTGAACCTAAAGATAGATCAATAGAGATTATTCAGCTTCAGGAGAAGAAAAAAGAGCAAGATAAAATGAACAAAGCCTCAGATGCCTGTGGGACACCATCAAACATACCTACATACACATAATGTGAGTTTCACAGGAAAAGGAGAAAGAGAAAGGAGCAGAAAAAATATTGAAGAAATAATTGCCAAAAACTTCCCAAATATTATGTAAAATATTAACCCATACATCCATGAAGCTCAACAAACTCCAAGTAGAATTTATTCACAGAGAGCCACACTTAGACATGTCACAGTCAAACTGATGAAAGTCAAAGACAAAAAGAAAGTCTTGAAAATATCAATAGTAAGAGAAAAATGACATTATGTACAAAGGATCTTTAATAAAATTAAAAGCTGATTTCTCATCAGAAACCATGGAAACAGTGGAATGACATCTCAAAGTGTTGAAAGAAAAAGACTGTTAACCAAGAATTCTATACTCAACTAAACTCTTCCTTACAATGGAGGAGAAATGAAGACATTCCCAGATAAACTCTGAGGGAATCTGTCATTAGCAGATCTATCCTGCAAGAATTGCTAAAGGGATTCCTTCAGTCTGAGAAGGACACTAGATGGTAATTTGAATCCATGTGAAGAAATAAAGAACACTGGTAAATGTAACTTCACAGGAAAATATATAAGAGAATAAATATGTATTTGTTTGTAATCTATTTCTTCTTCTATTTATTTTAAGAGACAATAACATAAAGCAAGAATTATAAAATTGAATTACAGGTTTTATAATATATAACGATGTAATTTATATGACAGTAATGGTATAAAGGAGGGGTAGAAAGAAATATACTGGAGTAAATTTTTGAATACTATTGAAATTAAGTTAGTTTTAGTTTGAACCAGATTGTCACAAGTTAAGATGGTAATTGTAACCCTTACTATAAACATTAAGAAAATAATTCAAAAGATAGAGTCAAAGAAATGACATGGGCATTTAAATGGTATACTGGACAATATTTAACCCAAAACAAAGCAATAATTGTAGAGGAAATAAAAGGACACAAGACATAAAAATCACATTGCAAAATGGATGATGTATCAATAAATCCTACTTTATTAGTTATGAGTCACTGCATTAAATGTAAATGGATTAAACATTCCATTTACATTTGGAAGAATGGGGGAAAATATGGGTCAACTGTATGCCGTCTACAAGACACACACTAAATTCAAAGACAAAATAGGTTGAAAGCAAAAGGAAGAAAAGAGAGATACTTTGTAAGCACTAATTAAAGATAGTTGGAGTGGCTGCACTAACGCCAGACAGTATAATCTTTAAAACAGAAGTTGTCATCAGAGACAAAGAAAAACATTTTATAATGATAAGAGTGTTAATCTATCAGAAAGACATAATGACTATAAACAAATACGCATCTTATACCAGAGCACCAAAATACACAAAGCAAAAACTGATAGAATTGGAGAAACAACAACAATCAGAAACTTCAATACTACACTTTCAATAATGGATACAAGTCAGAATATCAAGAAAAAAATGGAATACTTCAACAAAACTATGAAGCGATTATACCTAATAGACATCTATTGAATACACCACACAACAAGAACAGAATACATATACTTTTCAAGTACACATGGAACATTTTCTAGGGCAGATCCCATGTTAAGTCATAAAACAATCCTTAATAAATTTAAAAGGACTGAAATCATACAAAGTATGTTCTCTGACCACAATGGTACTATATTATAAATCAATGGCAGGATATTTTGGAAATACATTAATATGTGAAAATTGAATTACACATTCCTAAATAATGAACAGGTCAAAGAAGGAATAAAAGGGAAACTTAGGGGAGAGACCTGCAAGATGGTGGAAGAGTAAGACGTGGAGATCACCTTCCTCACCACAAATACATCAAAAATACATCTACATGTGGAAGAGTGCCTACAGAACAACTACTGAATGGTGGTAGGGGACCTTAGACTTCCAAAAAGGTGAGAAAATCCCCATGTAACTGGGTAGGGCAAAAGAAAAAAGAAAAAGAGAGACAATGAAATTGGGACAGGACCTGCCCCTCTGGAAGGGAGCTGTGAAGGATGAAAAGTTTCCACACACTAGGAAGCCCCCTCACTGGTGGGGATGGGACGGGGGAGCTTCAGAGTCTCGGAGGAGAGGGCAGCAACAGAGGTGTGGAGTGCCGAGCAGAGAGATTACCACATGGAGGATCAGTGCTGACCGGCACTCACCAGCCTGAGACACTTGTCAGCTCACTTGCAGGGGAAGGTGGGAGCTGGGTGCTGAGGCTTGGGCTTTGTAGGTCAGACCCCTGGGAGAGGACTGGGGTTGGCTGCGTGAGGACAGCCTTGGGGGGCTAGTGCACCACAGCTGCCGGGAGGGAGTCTGAGAAAAAACCTGGGCCTGCCAGAGAAGCAGGAGACCTTTGTTGTGGGGTGCGTGAGGAGAGGGGCAGCCCTGCCATAAGAGCTTCTCTCTCTGTGTACTCACAGATGGTAGGGCAATGCCTACATGGGCGTGAGTGCAAGCTGTGACTGTTATCTTGGACCCCAGAGGCTGCTGCCACTGCCACCAAGGGTCCTGTGTGCAAGGCAGGTACCTGCCCACAACTTCCCGGCAGCCTGTGCAGCCCGCCACTGCTGAGGGTCCCGCGAACCAGGGCCAACTTCCCTGGGAGAACGCATGGCACGCCTCCTTAGGCTCTTGCAACTTCACGCCAGCCTCTGCCACCGCAGGCACTCCTCGCACATCCCAATTATGACTGCCATATCCCTCTCCCCCACAGCCTGAGCAAGCAAGTGAGCCCTAATCAGCTGCTGCTTTCGCCCCCTCTTGCCTGGGCGGGGAACAGATGCCTGAAGGCAGCTACATGCAGAGGCGGGGCCAAAACCAAAGCTGAACCCCAGGGGCAGTGTGACCAAAGAAGAGAAATGGAAGTATCCCCATGCAACTGCAGGAGCAATGGATAAAATCCCCGCAATCGGCTGGGTAAACCCTGCATCTGTGGAATACCTGAATAGACAATGAGTGTTCCCACAACTGAGGCTGTGGACTTTGGGGGCAACTGTGGACTTTGCGGACAAGTACACACAGGACTAAGGCCAGGTCAGAGTCTGAGGCGGCCCCACAGTGCCCACAGCAGTTCAAGAGACCCATCTAGAGGTACCGGAGGGCTTCCTGGGGAGGCAGGGATTGGCTGTGGCTCACTGTGCAGCCAAGGACACTGACAACTAAGGCCACAGGAAAATATCACTACTTTTTTTTTTGGTTCTGTTGTTCTTTTTTTCTTATTATTATTTTCTAAATTTTACTTTTTAATTTACTTTTCTTTTTATGCTTTTATTTTTTAAATATAATTTTATTTCTTTTTTTACCTAATTCTACTGTACTTTTATATTATATTGTGTTTTTTCCTTGTGTTTGTTTTTTTCCTTTCTTCTGCTTTGTTTTCTTTTTATTTTTAACTGTATTTTATATTTTTCTATTTTTACTTTACTACTTTGTCATTTTGTATTTTTTTCCTTTTGTTTTCATCTTTCATCTTTACTTTTTTTTATCGTTTTGTGTTTGTTTTACGCTTTCAGTGCCTTTTTTAGTTTGCTTTCTGCATTTCATTTGTTTCTGGTTTTATGTTTTTGTTAGTTTTTAGTGTTTGTTTTGGTTTTGGATTTGTTTATTGGTTTGGTTGCTCTCTTCTTTGTTTTCTCTTTTTCTTTTTTCTTTTTGTGGGTGCCTGTGCGTATGTTTCTTTGTGTGATTTTGTCTGTTTAGCTTTGCTTTTACCATTTGTCTTGGGGTTTTGTCTGTTTGTTTGGGTTCTTGTTTGTTTTTTCTTTTTGATTTTGTTTTTCTTCTTCCTTTTCTTCCACACCGTGTGGCTTGCAGGGTCTTGGTGGTCTGGCTGGGGATCAGGCCAGAGCCTTGGGGGTGGGAGAGCCGAGTCCAGGACGTCAGACCACCAGAGAATTCCCAGCCCCATGGAATATTAATCAGTGAGTGCCCTCCCAGAGGTCTCCATCTCAACACAAAGACCCAGCTCCACCCAAAGGCCAGCAAACTCCAGTGCTGGACACCTCACAGCAAACAACTAGCAAAACAGGAACACAACCCCACCCATTAGCAGACAGGCTACCTAAAGTCATACTAAGCTCAAAGACACCACAAAACATACCACCAGATGCGGCCCTGCCCATCAGAGGGACAAGATCCAGCTTCACCTGCCAGAACATAGGCTCCAGTCCCCACTACCAGGGAGCCTACATAAGCCACTGAACCAAGCTCACCCACTAGGCACAGACAACAGAAGTAAGAGGAAGTACGACCCTGCAGCCTGCAGAAAGGAGACCCCAAACACAGTAAGTTAAACAAAATGAGAAGACAGAGAAATATGCAGCAGATGAAGGAGCAAGGTAAAAACCCAACAGACCAAACAAATGAAGAGGATATAGGCAGTCAAGCAGAAAAAGAATTCAGAGTAATGATAGTAAAGATGATCCAAAATCTCGGAAATAGAATGGAGAAAATACAAGATATATTTAACAAGGACCTAGATGAACCAAAGAACAAACAAGCAGTGATGAACAACACAGTAACTGAAATTAAAAATACTCTAGAAGGAATCAATAGCAGAATAACTGAGGCAGAAGAACGGATAAGTGACCTGGAAGATAGAATGGTGGAAATAACTGCCACAGAGCAGAATAAAGAACAAAGAATGAAAAGAATTGAGTAAAGTCTCAGAGACCTCTGGGACAACAGTAAACGCACCAACATTCAAATTGTAGGGGTCCCAGAAGAAGAAGAGAAAAAGAAGGGGTCTGAGAAAATATCTGAAGAGATTAGAGTCGAAAACTTCCCTAACATGGGAAAGGAAATAGTCAATCAAGTCCAGGTTGTGATCATCCATTTACAATGTTTGGTGTCAGTTTATTTATCTCTTGTAAAAATAAAATACAGTGTGTGTGTGTGTGTGTGTGTGTGTGTGTGTGTGAAAGCAAAAAAAAAAAAAGAATCAAAAAAAAAAATCAAGTCCAGGAAGTGCAGAGAGTCCCATACAGGATAAACCCAAGGAGAAACACACTGAGACACATATTAATCAAACTATCAAAAATTAAATACAAAGAAAAAATATTAAAAGCAGCAAGGGAAAAGCAACAAATAACATACAAGGGAATCCCCATAAGGTTATCAGCTGATGTTTCAGCAGAAACTCTGCAAGTCAGAAGGGAGTGGCATCACTTAAAGTGATGAAAGGGAAGAACCTACAACCAAGATTTCTCTACCCAGCAAGGATCTCATTCAGATTTGATGGAGAAATCAAAAGCTTTACAGACAAGCAAAAGCTAAGAGAATTCAGTGCCACCAAACCAGCTCTACAACAAATGCTAAAGGAACTTCTCTAAGTGGGAAACACAAGAGAAGGAAAGGACCTACAAAAACAAACCCAAAACAATTAAGAAAATGGTCATAGGAACATACATATCAATAATTACCTTAAATGTGAATGGATTAAATGCTCCAACCAAAAGACACAGGCTTGCTGAATGGATACAAAAACAAGACCCATATATATGCTGTCTACAAGAGACCCACTTCAGAACTAGGGACACATACAGACTGAAAGTGAGGGGATGGAAAAAGATATTCCATGCAAATTGAAATCAAAAGAAAGCTGGAGTAGCAATACTCATATCAGATAAAATAGACTTTAAAATAAATAATGTTACAAGAGAAAAGGAAGGACACTACATAATGATCAAGGAATCAATCCAAGAAGAAGATATAACAATTATAAATATATATGCACCCAACATAGGAGCACCTCAATACATAAGGCAACTGCTAACAGCTATAAAAGAGGAAATCGACAGTAACATAATAATAGTGGGGACTTTAACACCTCACTTACACCAATGGACAGATCATCCAAACAGAAAATTAGTAAGGAAACACAAGCTTTAAATGACACAAGAGACCAGATAGATTTAATTGATATTTATAGGACATTCCATCCAAAAACAGCAGATTACACTTTCTTCTCAAGTGTGCATGGAACATTCTCCAGGATAGATCACATCTTGGGTCACAAATCAAGCCTCAGTAAATTTAAGAAAACTGAAATCATATCAAGCATCTTTTCTGACCACAATGCTATGAGATTAGAAATTAATTACAGGGGGAAAAAAACGTAAAAAACACAAACACATGGAGGCTAAACAATACGTTACTAAATAACCAAGAGATCACTGATGACATCAAAGAGGAAATCAAAAAATACCTAGACACAAATGACAATGAAAACATGACGACCCAAAACCTATGGGATGCAGCAAAAGCAGTTCTAAGAGGGAAATGTACAGCAATACAATCCTACCTCAAGAAACAAGAAAAATCTCAAATAAACAACCTAAGCTTAAACCTAAAGCAATTAAAGAACTAAAAAAACCCAAAGTTAGCAGGAGGAAAGAAATCATAAAGATCAGATCAGAAATAAATGAAAAAGAAATGAAGAAAACGACAGCAAAGATCAATAAAACTAAAAGCTGGTTCTTTGAGAAGATAAAGAAAATTGATAAACCATTAGCCAGACTCATCAGGAAAAAAGGGAGAAGGCCCAAATCAACAGAATTAGAAATGAAAAAGGAGAAGTAACAACTGACACTGCAGAAATACAAAGAATCATGAGAGAGACTACTACAAGCAACTCTATGCCAATAAAATGGACAACCTGGAAGAAACGGACAAATTCTTAGAAAAGTACAACCTTCCGAGACTGAACCAGGAAGAAATAGAAAATATGAGCAAACAGATCACAATCACTGAAATTGAAACTGTGATTAAAAATCTTCCAACAAACAAGCTCAGGGCCAGGTGGCTTCACAGGTGAATTCTATCAAACATTTAGAGAAGAGCTAACACCTATCCCTTTCAAACTCTTCCAAAATATAGCAGAGGGAGGAACGCTCCCAAACTCATTCTATGAGGCCACCATCACCCTGATACCAAAACCAGACAATGATGTCACAAAAAAAAGAAAATTACAGGCCAGTATCACTGATGAATATGGATGCAAAAATCCTCAACAAAATACCAGCAAACAGAATCCAACAGCACATTAAAAGGATCATGCACCATGATCAAATGGGGTTTATCCCAGGAATGAAAGGATTCTTCAATATATGCAAATCAATGTGATACACCATATTAACAAATTGAAGAATAAAATCCATATGATCATCTCAATAGATGCAGAAAAAGCTTCTAACAAAATTCAACACCCATTTATGATAAAAAAAACTCTCCAGAAAGTGTGAATAGAGGGAACCTACCTCAACATAATAAAGGCCATATATAACAAACCCACAGCTAACATCATTCTCAATGGTGGAAAACTGAAACCATTTCCTCTAAGATCAGGAAAAAGACAAGGATATCCACTCTCACCATTATTTAACATAGTTTTGGAAGTTTTAGCCATGGCCATCAGAGAAGAAAAAGAAAAGGAATCCAAACTGGAAAAGAAGTAAAGATGTCACTGTTTGCAGATGACATGATACTGTACATAGAAAATCCTAAAGATGCCAGCAGAAAACTACTAGAACTAATTGATGAACTGGTTAAGTAGCAGGATACAAAATTAATGCAGAAATCTTTTGCATTCCTATACACTAACAATGGAAAATGAGAAAGAGAAATTAAGGAAACACTCCCATTTACCACTGCAACAAAAAGAATAAAATGCCTAGGAATAAACCTACCTAAGGTGGCAAAAACCTTTACTCAGAAAACTACAAGACACTGATGAAAGAAATCAAAGACAATACAAACAGATGGAGAGATATACCATGTTCTTGGATTAGAAGAATCCACATTGTGAAAATGACTATACTATGCAAAGCAATCTACAGATTCAATGCAATCCCTATCAAATTACCAATGGCATTTTTCACAGAACTAGAACAAAAAATTTTACAATTTGTATCGAAACACAAAAGACCCCAAATAGCCAAAGCAATCTTGAGGGAAAAAGACGGAGCTTGAGGAATCAGGCTCCCTGACTTCAGACTATACTACAAAGCTATAGTAATCAAGACAATATGGTACTGGCACAAAAACAGAAATTAGATCAATGGAACAGGACAGAAACCCCAGAAATAAACCCACGCACATATGGTCACCTTATATTTGATAAAGAAGGCAAGACTATACAATGGAGAAAAGACAGTCTCTTCAATAAGTGGTGCTGAGAAAACTGGACAGCTACATGTAAAATAAACTCAAAATGGATTAAAGACCTAAATGTAAGTCCAGACACTATAAAACTCTTAGAGGAAAACATAGGCAGAACACTCTATGACATAAATCACAGCAAGATCCTTTTTGACCCACCTCCTAGAGAAATGGAAATAAAAACAACCTTAAACAAGAGAAAAGACAACCCTCAGAATGGGAGAAAATATTTGCAAATAAAGCAACAGACAGAGGATTAATCTCCAAAATATACAAGCAGCTCATGCAGTTCAATATCAGAAAAGCAAACAACCCAATCCAAAAATGGGCAGAAGACCTAAATAGACATTTCTCCAAAGAAGACATACAGATGGCCAACAAACACATGAAAAAATGCTCAACATCACTAATCATTAGAGAAATGCAAATCAAAACTACAATGAGGTATCACCTCACACCGGTCAGAATAGCCATCATCAAAAAATCTAGAAACAATAAATGCTGGAGAGGGTGTGGAGAAAAGGGAACCCTCCTGCACTGTTGGTGGGAATGTAAATTGATACTGCCACTATGGAGAACATTATGGTGATTCCTTAAAAAACTAAAAATAGAAGTACCATATGACCCAGCAATCCCACTACTGGGCATATACCCTGAGAGAACCATAATTTTAAAAGAGACATGTACCACAATGTTCACTGCAGCACTATTTACAATAGCCAGGACATGGAAACAACCTAAATGTCCATCAACAGACGAATGGATAAAGAAGATATGGCATGTATATACAATGGAATATCACTCTGCCATAAAAAGGAATGAAACTGAATTATTTGTAGTGAGGTGGACGGACCTAGACTCTGTCATACAGAGTGAAGTAAGTCAGAAGAGAAAAACAAATACCATATGCTAACGCATATATATGGAATCTAGAAAAATGGTACTGATGAACCTAGTGGTAGGGCAGGGATAACAATGCAGACGTTGAGAACAGACTTGAGGACACAGCGGGGAATGGGAGGCTGGGATGTAGTGAGAGAGTATCACTGACATAAATACACTACCAAATGTAAAACGGATGGCTGGTGGGAAGCTGCTGCATAGCACAGGGAGATCAGCTCAGTGCTTTGTGACCACCTAGAGGGGTGGGGTAGGGAGGGTGGGAGGGAGGCTCACGAGGGAGGGGATATGTGTGTGCATACAGCTGATTCACTTTGTTGTACGACAGAAACTAACACAACATTGTGAAGCAATTATACTCCAATAAAGATGTATAAAAAAATAAAACTTAAAAAAATAAAAGGGAAACTTAAAAGTTCTTTGAGATGAATGCAAATGGAAACACAACATAATGAAACATATAGGATGCACCTAAAGTAGTGCTTAGAGTAAAATTAATATTGTAAATGGCTATATTAAAAAGATCTCAAATCAGTAAATTTGCCTTCCACCTTAAGCAACTAGAATTTTAATGGGAAACTAAACCCAAAGAATGCAAAAGGAATCAAATAATAAAGATTAGAGTGGAAATAAGTAAGATAAAGAATTAAAAATGAGATAATCAAAAAAACTAAAATTTCATTGTTTGAAAAGATCAACCAAATAGATAAAACTTTAGCTAGACTGACCAAGAAAAAAGAGAGAAGGCTCGAATTATTAAAATCAATGAGGGCTTTCCTGGTGGTGCAGTGGTTAAGAATACACCTGCCAATGCAGGAGACATGGGTTCGAGCCCTGCTCTGGGAAGATCCCACATGCCACAGAGCAACTAAGCCCATGTGCCACAACTACTGAAGCCCATATGCCCTAGAGCCTGTGCTCTGCAACAAGAGATGTCACCGCAATGAGAAGCCTGTGCATCACAATGAAGAGTAGCCCCTGCTCACTGCAACTAGAGAAAGCCCACACACAGCAACAAAGACCCAATGCAGCTATAAATAAATAAATAAACATATATATAAAAAATAAAATCAATAATGAAAGAAGACATCATTATAGAACTTGCAGAAATAAAAAGAATTATAAAGGAATACTATGAACAACTATATGCCAATAAATTAGAAAATTTAGATGCAAGAGAAGGGACTCGTACAAAAAACCCACAGTTACTATTGTACTTAAGAAAGAATGAAAGTTTTTCTCCTAGAATGAGGAAAGAGATAAGCATGGCCCCTCTTATTACTTCTATTCAATATCATACTGGAGTTTATGCCTAGAGAAATTAGGCAAGAAAGTGAAATAAAAGTACCCACATTGGAAAGGAAAAAATAAAACTCTCTGTATTTATAGAAGATATAATCTTTTATAAAGAAACTTCCAAGGAACTCACTAAAAATGATTAGAATAAACAAGTACAGCAAAGTTGCAAGATACAAGATCAGAAATCAATTGTATTTTTACACACTTGTAAAGAATAATTTGAAAATAAAATTACAAAAACAATTCCATTTACAATAGCATTAAAAAGATTTAAATACCTAGGAATAAGTTTAACAAAAGTAGTTCAAGACTTGTACTCTTAAAAACTACAAAAACTGTTGAAAGGATTTAAAGATCTAAATAAATGTAAAGACAGCCCATGTTCATGGCTCACAAGACTTAATATTGCTAAATGGTAATACTCCACAAATTGATCTACTGATTCAGAACAATCTCTATCAAAATCCTAACTTGATATTTTTGCAGAAAATACAAGCTGATCCTAAAAGTTATATGGATATGCCAGGGACCAAAACGTTCTTGAAAAAGAACAAATTTTAAGAACTCACACTTCTAATTTCAATACTTACTACAAAGCTACAGTAATTAAGACTGTGTAGTACTGGCATGAGGACAGAAATAGAGATCAAAGGAAGAGAACCAGAGCTCAGAATTTATGGTCAGTTACTCTTATATTTACAACTGATTTCTGACAAAAGTGACACAAAAATTAAATAAGGAAAAATATTTTTTCAACAAATGGTGGTATAACTGGATATCCACATTCCAAAGAATGAAGTTGGACCCCCTACCTCACACATTATGCAAAACTCAACTCAAAACAGATCATACACCTAAGTGTAAAAACTAAAACTTTCAATCTCTTAGGGAAAAAAAAAGAAATAATTCTTTGTGACCTAGTTTTCTTACATATGATACCAAAAGCACAAGCAACAGAAGAAAAATAAATTGGAATACAGCACGGTGAAAAACTTTGTGCTGCAACTGGTACCATCAAGAAAGTGAGAAGACAACCCACAGAAAAGAAAAAATATTTGCCAATGTTTTATCTAAGAGACTTGTATCCAGAATACATAAACAACTCTTATAACTCAACAGTAAGAAGACAAATAACCCAAAATATGGGCAAAGGATTTGAATAGACATTTCTTCAAGAAGATATACAAATGGCCAACAGGTACATGAAAGTATGTTCAACATCGTTAGTTGGTAGGGAAATGCAAATCAAAACTACAAATGAGCTACCACTTCATACCCACTAGGATGGCTAGAAAGAAGACAGACAATAACAAGTGTTGACAAGGATGTGGAGAAAGCAGAACCCCTGTATGTTGGTGGTGGGAATGTAGTGGTATAGTCACTTTGGGAAACAGTTTGTTAGTTCCACAAAAAGCTAAATGTAGAGCTAGCATATAACCCAGTAATCTTACTCCTAGAAATATGCTTAAGGGTAATGTAACAATTTGTCCACACAAAAACTTGTACACAAATACAAATAAACATTCTGTACAAATGTTTGTTATTCATAATAGCTCCAAATGGAAATAATCCAAATGTCCATCAACTAACGAATGGAGAAATAAAATGTGTATATCCATAAAACAGAATATTACTCAGCAATGACACATGCTGTAATGTGGATGACCCTTGACAACATTACGCTAAGGGAAAACATTACGCCAGTCACAAAAGAACCACATATTATATGATTCCATTTTTATGAAATGTCTAGAATAGGCAAATCAATAGAAATAGAGAGTAAATTAGTAGTTTCCTAGGGCTGGGAGATATGGAGGAGTGGGGGAATGGCAGATGAAGGGTAAAGGGTGTCTTTTGGGGGCGATGGAAATGTATTTAATTGTGGCAGTGATCACACAACCCTGTGAATATACTAAAGTTACTGAACTATATATGTTAAATGGATGAATTGTAGGGTATGTGAATCATATCTCAATAAAGCTGTTAATAAAAAGAATTCTTAACTTGATCCTTCCTCACTCCTAATGCATGAATCTCCTGTTCTGATGACAATTTAGCTTATATCCCAAACACTTTTAGCAACTGGCAGCTCACTGTTTTGTGAATCTGTTTTATGGACAGCATCTCAGTAACAAAGGTCTTTTTCATGTTGATCTGAAATCTGCCTCTTGTTTCGTCCACCCATGGTCTTTTAAAATAACCTCCAGAGCCATCTGAATTCACCTCAATCAGAGGAAGGGCAGCACAAAGCCCAAACCTAGTGCTCAGACATGTGTTTGTCTAACAGTGGTTTAAGTAGAGATTTTAAGATAAAAATTATTGGAAGATTAGAAATCTGTACATTTTGAACTTGAATTTCCAAACTGCAATAATCAGATGGAGGCGAGAGGTATGTGCCCACCTTTAGATGGAACTTATTCTATCTAGTAAGCCACCATCCTCACCACTCCACATTGGATTTTGAAAATATGCATGGGGTGAGAGCTACAGCTATTGCCACTGATTTGAAAGGTTTCAATTTGGGAAAAAGGTTTTGAGTAGGAACTGCAAGTACAGGTGCTGCCAAGAAACCAGGCATGGCTTATAAATGAGTGTAGCAGGTGTGCCGAATAGGGAGTGGTGGGGACTGTGGCTCACTAGACAGTACATAAAGGGGGAGACACAACTCAGATTAATAAACCACTTGCTTTGATATGAAATCGCAGGACTGACTAAGACAGTTTTACCACTAAAAGTAACCAGGGGCTTACCTGGTGGCACAGTGGTTAAGAATTCGCCTGCCAATGCAGGGGACACGGGTTCGATCCCTGGGCTGGGAAGATCCCACATGCCGCGGAGCAACTAAGCCCGTGCGCCACAACTACTGAACCTGTGCTCTAGAGTCCGCGAGCCACAACTACTGAGCCCACGTGCCACAACTACTGAAGCCTGTGCACCTAGAGCCCGTGCTCCACAACAAGAGAAGCCACCACAATGAGAAGCCCGCACACCGCAACCAAGAGTAGCCCCGGCTCACTGCAACTAGAGAAAGCCCTCATGCAGCAACAAAGACCCAATACAACCAAAAAAAATAATAAATTAATTTAAAAAAAAACTGATGAATCTCCAACATAAAGAGTTTGAGGGCTTCCCTGGTGGCGCAGTGGTTGAGAATCTGCCTGCTAATGCAGGGCACACGGGTTCGAGCCCTGGTCTGGGAAGATCCCACATGCCGCGGAGCAACTGGGCCCCTGAGCCACAATTACTGAGCCTGCGCGTCTGGAGCCTGTGCTCCGCAACAAGAGAGGCCGCGAGAGTGAGAGGCCCGCGCACCGCGATGAAGAGTGGCCCCCGCTTGCCGCAACTAGAGAAAGCCCTCGCACAGAAACGAAGACCCAACACAGCAAAATAAATAAATAAATACATAAATAAGTCAGGAGCTCTTTAAAAAAAAAAGAGTTTGATTTAATTATTAAAAAAAAAAAAAAAGTAACCAGAGTGCTTTTTACAAATTACCAAGACCAGAAAAGTCATTCAAGAGGGAGGAAAAAACTAGGTCCACAGCCTGGCTTCAAAAAAGTAGTGGAAAGAAACTGAATAAAACTGTTTGCTAGTTGTGTCCCATGAGTTCTTTAGTCAAAGTAATAGTTACTAAGAGAGTGTGTGTGTGTGTGTCCGTGTTTTCAGATAAATTACATTATTTAGTACTGACCTTGTTAAAAGCCTCATCCTCTGTTTTATAAACTCTCAAATACTTCTCAAAAAAAGAGGTTGATAGAGCGTTGTCTTACTTCATCAGGTACTTTGGACGAGGATTCTGATGCTCCTACAGCCCTCTTCCGATGAGCCACTTAATGATTCAACATCTTGTTAAATATAAAATTGATTAGAGAAAAGAAGAACACGTGTGTTCTGTTTAACATTCCTACTATGTGTATGAAAGTACAACTATCTTAGGTAAGTTTTATATCCAAAATTAAATTTAAAAATAATTTCAAGTTTTAAATTCATCAGAAGTAGAATAAATGCAAGCCATAAATTATCTACACTCACAAAAGGGAGAAGTGGGACAGCTGCCTGTATGTCCACCATTAAGGCTGATCTGATTACTCATCTAATCCCTTTGCTGTTTCCACATCCAGATTCTTAGAACCATGATTTGGTCCTCTGATCAGCGTATAGGAAGGTGTGTAGTTTACTGTTCTTTTTTTTTTTTTTTAAATTAATTTATTTATTTATTTATTTTTGGCCGCACTGGGTCTTCGTTGCTGCGCACGGGCTTTCTCTAGTTGCGGCGAGCGGGGCTACTCTTTGTTGCGGTGTGCAGGCGTCTGATTGTGGTGGCTTCTCTTGTTGCAGAGCACGGGGTCTAGGCACACGGGCTTCAGTAATTGTGGCGCACGGGCTTAGCTGCTCCGCGGCATGTGGGATCTTCCCGGACCAGGGCTCGAACCCGTGTCCCCTGCATTGGCAGGCGGATTCTTAACCATTGCACCACCAGGGAAGTCCCAGTTTACTATTCTTAAAACAAATATATGTCCCAATGCCTTTCAGTTACCTTTTCATTTAGAAAAATGTTTGGACTTAAATTTATGACAATCTTTGCATATTCAATATTAAAACGATCCCAGCTAGAAACAAGGTGAGCATTCCTTTTGACGGACTTAAAAAGACTAAGAATTCTAGGATGAGTTAATCTACCTCACTTTTAGGGAGGGACAAAGCCTTAAAACTGACCAGTAGTTTTCTGCTAAAGAATATTTGGTAAAAAGAAAAAAAAAATCATTGCCACAAGTAGGGGAAAATTGACTAAAGAGGTAAGGCTGTACTATCATATTACTAGTGGGCATTATTTTCTAAAGGTCTGTCTCTCTGTCTCCCTGTCTCTCTCACATATATACACATATACACCCCTCACTGAATGTGGCTTGAAAGGCATATTCCAATGTAAAACTTTTCTCTGAAAAAATCTGAGGCAGCTTAAATTAATCATAGCTACAGATATTTTAGGTCTGAAAAAATGCCTAATGTTTCCAAGGATAGGAAAACCAAATTAACCAAAAGTGACACACAGGCACACATCCCATGGTAATATGAAAATAACTATATCTAAGGGTAACCAAAAAAGGTTGAAATTTCTCTTCAATAGGTTTGGCATTTATCTGAATTAGGGGTCTTCAGAGAGAAGAATATACCCACTCTCCAAGGGGCTCTATATATGGGTAGGATATGATGGTAATTAGAAATAAAATTCTTATCTTCAGACTTAGTTCATAGTACCTTTACAGGAAAAGAAGCAATACTTTTCACAGGAATGTGTGATCTGTTTGGCTTTGCAGTTGGATTTTCCTTTGAAAGAACTACATCCACATGAAGGCTGTCTGATGTACATGAATTTTCTAAGAAGTTTAAAATGAACGAGAGAAAAAGGAAAAGGTAAATTTTAATGTCATTAGTCTCAGATGATGAGTTTATTTCAATCATCAACTCAAAATTTCACAACGCTTCATTTATAGGCTTGATCTATATATATACATATATTTTTTTTCCTGAAGAAAACAAAATGCAAACACAAAAGGGTCCCAATAACCAACTCCAGTATAACCTAGAACAAATTTAAATAATTTATAAAGCAACTTGCTCCATGTAAGAATGCATGCAAAATACTACCATTTATTGCCTAGCATATAGAGATAAACAACATAAATGATTTAGATATGCTAATCGTATTATTTCATGTAAAGCTCTAGGTGATTGACTTAACTATAATTGGGAGTATATGGACTGCATAAGAAACATTTTTAAAATAAGGTAAAACCCCATTTATTAAATAAGTGACTTAAAAAAAAGAAGTTTTTCTCATACCTCCTGAGGCTTTCCTTTGGGTCTGAGAGGCTGGACATGCAAATGTATTTTTTTTCTGTTCTGAAGTGGCAGCAACAAAAGCCTGCCCACCCTTAATGGCAGCCATTATCTGCACTGCCTGTTGCTGGGCCTGAAGGATTCCAGTGTGACTAATTAATGGGACTGGTCCCCTGAATGGGCTAGTGATCTCTTTACTGGTTGGAACCTATAGAGCATCAACATAAAACAAAAAAATCCTGATTTTAAAAATGGATAAGATGGACAATTTCACTTTTCTTTTGCACAAAAGCTCTTTGGAATTGACTACATTCACAATACTACCTGTAGTCCAATACACACATAATTGGAATAGTCCCAGAAATAAACTGAAACAGTAAAACTGAACAACTATTTAAGCATATAATTTAAGACATTTTTTTCTTGAAATAAGAAAGAAAATTAAATCTTATAAGAAAATGACACTTTGTATGCAGGTAGAAGTGGTAATAAGACATATCCTACTGAAGTTATTGAAATTCAAAGTTAAGAAAAGAATCCATTAGGTAACCTGGCAGACGTATCAGGTGACCCATACAGGGAGAAGTAGCAGGCTAGCATCAGACTTCTCCACAGCAACGTTCATTATGAGAAAAGAAGGGAACATACGAAAAAATGTTCAGCTTCACTAGTAACCAAAGAAATGTAATATAAAATAAGGAAATAAAATTTCACTCAGATTTACAGGTTTAAAAAATGATAATACCCATTTTTTGTAAGGTTTGTGGGAAGAGAACCCTGGAACACTGTGTAGGACTGTAAATTGTCACAACCCTTCTAGAAGGCAATATGGTAACATATTTTTAAAATCAGAAAAATCTTTATTTTCTTTTGTCCAGTTACTTCTATTTGTGAGAATGTATTTTTAAAAAATGGCTGATGAAACCGACAATCATTTAAATATAAGAATTTGGGGGGAAGTTATATAGCACAGTAATGTGAAAACTAAACACCACACCACTTGCAATTAAAGAGAAACAAGGTTAGTCTCCTAAAAACTTTTTTCATAAGAGAGAAGGGGAGAGAAACTAGTTTAGTAAATATAATATCGGACCCCAGGATGCGCAGGTATTCACTATCTCCATTTCACGGATATGGAAAATGAAACAGAGAAATTAAATAATTTGCTCAAGGACGTTCAACTATTCTGTTAAGAACTGGAATTCAGGGTCTTATTTGCGACTTGGAAACATAAAGTCTTTTTATGCCATGCAGAAGATTCTGCTGTCGGTATGTACCAAGTAAAAATAATACAGAGA
Organism: Balaenoptera borealis; assembly: GCF_965194805.1. Classification (NCBI taxonomy): domain Eukaryota; kingdom Metazoa; phylum Chordata; class Mammalia; order Artiodactyla; family Balaenopteridae; genus Balaenoptera; species Balaenoptera borealis. The sequence goes on along the minus strand of NC_138865.1, from coordinate 47,587,892 downwards.
CTAGAGCAGAGAAATAAAGTTTGTGTTAAACAGCACTTTTTAACACAAAAGTGTTAAAGGAATAATACTTGCTGCAGTGTTTGTACAGTTTCTTTACATGTCATAAAAGAAATTCAGCATTTATAATATAAATTTACAAGAGGTTCAAATTGCTTTGAAAAACTACAGTCAATTCCCCTTACTCACGCTAGTTAAATTCTATAGAGTCCCGCAAACAATGAATTAGCAAATACTGAAGCATTGCTCCTAGGTTCAGGTGAGTATCTGGTCACAGCAGTTTCATCAACCAATGAATAAATAACCTTGTTATATGCGTGTTTCTGTTTAAAGATACTTCATTTAGTATATACTGCTGATTCATCAACATTGAATTTGTGGTCAACAGCACTAATAACTCGTGCCTGAACAAAGTTGTTTAACACACATTTTCTCTGTAAGGCACAGCGCAGCCTTCTTGCACCAAGGAACACTAGACAGCATATACTTGGGGACCATTTTAAATAACAAAATCACCAACAAAACACACAAAAATGCAGAAAACATGGCACCAGACAGACTCAGGTAAGGACCTTGGTTAACAGTATGACAGAAGGCAGTGTTGCCTTGTTCAACCTTAGTTGGGAACGTGCATGTCAGGCTATTCAATTCAATTTTTTTTTTTTTTTTTTTTGCCACTGCGCCTGTGTACAGAGGACCACAAAAGCATGAGTCTTGATTTTAAAGTTACAAATTAATTTTACTGAAGAGGCAAATTTGCAAATACAGAATCTGAAAATAATAAGGATTGACCATATTAATTTATAGTTAAAAGGTTATACAAAAACAACATACCTTCTTTTAATGAAAACGTTAGATAACGGGGGAGAAAAATGAAGGTTTCAGAAAATGCTTACAAGTAGGCAATAAATTTATTGACTGCCCACTTGTGCCCCCTAGTGGATAATAGGATAATAAGTACTGCAATATACTTAAAGCTTGAAACGACAAGGTAGGTACTTCATAAACTGCTGAGAGAGACAAGGAGGGTGGGAAGTGGGAGAGAAAGAGAAACAAAATGACTCACATCAAACTTGGCAGTCTGTGCAATTCTCCTTTTTGGTCCAGAAATGTTTTGGTAATATTGCATATCTAATTCCATTTGCTTTCCTGAAGGCTAATGGGAAAAAGATAAGACTTATCCAATTTCAGTGTAGTGAAAGCAAACTTATGTTTCCTGAGCCACAGGAATCCACAGGAATCCAAGCTACAAAATACTAGGCAAATTATTAAAAAATAATTCAGAAAAAATAATTTAATTTGGATAATCTGACATGCATAGGTTCCCATAAAAGATACCTCTAATTTGGGAAATCAACTATAAGTTACTGTACATAATACCAGGGTCTCTGGAAAATGTCAGGTCTGCAAGACATGATGGCTGGCCAATTACCAAGGTTTTGCCCTATTTTAATACATTATTAATCATAAGTATTAGAAATACATATAATAGATGTTATATATATTCTATAGAGTTTAGAATATAGAAAATATATACTTAAGGGAAACTCCTTTAGATTTAGGAAAAGGATTTTTTAAAAAGTGACCAACCTGCCTAGCAGTCTCTCCCTTATGAGCTTTGCTTCGCGTGAACTTATTGAAAATTCGAAGACATTCCTTCACAGTGTCATCAGAATCAGAGGGAGTGTCATCTTCAGTACATTCCTTATCAAAATCAAATTCAACTAATCTGTTGTCTTCAAAAGTAGTGAAGTCTTGACTGTCGTCTTGTACTCTCAGAACTTTGTCTTTCACATGATCGTCTGAATAAGAGAACTGGAGTTGGCTTGGTGAATATCGCCATTCAGTTTCTTCTTTTTGAGTATCATCAATTGTTTTTACATGTCTTCTGCTCTTTGGGTAACTTTCATTATGACTTTCCTTCTGTATTTCTTTGTCACTGAGAGGCGCACAAGTTATACTTTCTCCTGAAATACAGACATGCTCTTCCTCACCATCGAAACTTTCCATCTTAGAAATGTGGTTTTTAACACCACAGAAGTTTATGTTAGTTTTGGTATCTAGTGAGGTGTTCATGTGTGATTTTGGTGGTTCTAACTTGTTACTGTCATCATCTGTTTGTGTGGTTAGTTGGGTTTCATCTATCTTTTCCTCTTCTATACCACTGATCTGAAGATTTCTGTCCTCTGGGGGCAATACTTGTATCTTTTCATCCATATTCTGATATTTAAAGCCTCTAAATGGTTTAGATTTCTTAGAAGTAGGAATGATTGGAGGTACATCCATTACAAGGTCATCTTCATCAGAATCTTGAAGATTTATTTTAATTCGTATTGGTGAAACATAAGGTCTTTGGCTCTCCAGGGACTTGTGGCAATTTCCACCCACAGATTTTTTCCAGAAGTGCTGCCTGTCAGTCTCACCCTGCTTTGCTTTAAATGCCCCAAGCAGCCCTGCAGAATAATTGAGCAAGGGATCATATTCAAGGTCAGTTGCTGGACATCTGTGGTCCATCACGTACTTTCTAGGCTGACTCTCTTTGCTCTTTGACGGTTCATTCCACTGTTCTTTTGGGAGCAGGCTATTTTCAGGAAAACCTTGTCTCACATTTGTGTCACTCAAGGAGGCCACGGGGCTTTGCGATAGCTCTTCAAGCGCTAAAGTAAACCTGGAGAGCCTCTTCCGCTTTTCTGCAACCTCAGCCTTGACTGACTCGATTTGTTTGTTGATTCTTTCCAATTCTTCCGTAGTCGTGCCTAGTGTTGTTAATGGAAGATGAGTTTATCTTTAAACATCACTTAAGATGAAATGTGGACTCCAGAATATCCTGGACAATGAGTTTCCTATCACAAGGACATTAACTTTTCCAAACCCAGCCTTAGACGCAGGGAATTGTTGACTAACAGGTCAGTTCCTGGAATGAGAATGTCAATGGCTATCACTGATTAAGTCTTTCAAATGTGTAGCTCATTCCCATGACTGATTAAAGTACATTCGTGTCTTATTACTAGAGTAACTATACATCTGTGGGATAGGCCACGTGTATACATATTAAGCTGTGTCAGACATGACACGGTTTGGATATACACTATTCACCTTATTATTTACCAAGCAGTGACAATTTGGTAATAGTTCAAATAGTCGAATGCCTCTTACACAGAACTGTACATAGTCTCACACACCAATACATCTCCTCTGTCATAAGAAAGTTTTTTAAAAACATTAGTCTTTTCTTAATTTAGTGGTTCTTGACAGTCTCACTAAGGTCCCTGATAGTCTACAGAATGCCTCAAACACCAAATTAAGCAAAACATACCCTTCCACAAGCAACCATTAAAAAAACCTTAAAAAAAAAAATCAAAAAAATAAAACTCCAGACCTGTTGGATCCACACTCCTGAGGAAACCCAGGACAGCAACAAGAGGTCAGGCTGGCAGTCATGGCTCTTCACAATACCTGGCAGCTCCTTCCTGACTTTTTACTAAGGAAATCCCCACCTCTTCCCTCTTTCCAAGATATACTTTCCTCTGTCAATTATGGGATAATTTACATACTTCTCTCTTCTCCCAAACAAGAAATTTCAGATATGAGATGTCGTCCAAATTATACTCGTTAAAACTCTGAATTTATTTTAGATAACCTACATGTTTTGATAACACACATGTGCTTCCTCTTTACACAATGAGCTTTCTCCTGGCTCACTAGCTTTTCAATTTATCATTTGTTTTCTATTAAGAAATCAACTCTATTGAAATCCAAAACAACGTGTGTAACACAGGTGTAGGACATTTTGAGGGAGAAGGAAAAAAGGCGAAGAGCAGGCACAAGAATGAGAACTACCCTATGTTCCAAACATAAACAAATGGATCTAATTTCTTTTTAAATAAACTTGGAAAGGGGAGTAAACTCTGGGTAACCAGCTAGAACTGCATTTTGGCATAAGCTGGGTTTTATCTGGTTGCCATGATTCAGGAAAGGCTATTTAAGCAGTGCGTTGGGATGCTATTGAAAAAACAAAACAAACAAACCAAAAACTGTACTTTCCCTCCATGTCAGAAGTTTAAAATTTTTTTGCTCCATCAGAAGCTGGATTTGGAGGGCAAACTTTGAAGTCTGAGGCACACTTATAACCTTCGCTCAGGCTACAGGTGACTGGAAACAGCTCCTTCTGATTTGTAAATCCTCTTCGCCGCAGCTGGGGTCCCACCCCACCCATCACCTTTCCCCAGAGCACAGAAAGCTCCTTAGAGTCATTCCATACTGGGGATGGGTGACAGGAAGCGAGGATAAAACCACACAAGACCACGCACGTGCATCTTGCTGCGCAAGCCTTTCTAGGATCCCGCGTTCCCAGGAGCTGGCATCACCGGTCCGCACACGCCGGTCCACAGCACGCTCCTCCCCCTGCCTCCCTGGCCACGTGACTTTGGCCCCGCCCTGCTCCCCCCCTCCGGAGCCTTGGGGGCGGGGTGGCTACCCACGTAGAGCCGGGCCTGGAAGCTGAGCTCCCTGTTACTGGGGCGGAGATTCTCTGCGGATGACCAGCCTAAGCCAACCATCTTCCCAAATGGCCCTGGGACGCCCCCCCTCCACGGTTTCAGGAACTGTGTGACCACCCAAAAGGCTCTCGGAGAACGTCCTCAAACAGGATCTTGCATAGCACCCTCACTGCTTGGTATATGTCGAACACACTTGACGTGGGAGGGGCGAAGTAAGAGGGACTAAGGACTAGCCCTTAAGGCTCCTGAACCTGGGTGTGCGATGCTGGGAAGATTTACTCTTGGGAACTCTTAACAACTTGGTTCCTCGTTCGAAGGCAAGTGCTTGTTTTCCTCTTGCCCATAATAGCCACTCTATAGGAATTGCCCTTAAATAGGTAGGTGGGAGTAAACAGCTCTTTTTGAGGGCTGGGGAAGAGACAGATTATGGGCATCAGAGAAAGGAAATGCAAGGGTGTTTCGGAATGGGGGGAAACAAGTTAAAAAGGAACTGGTTTTATTTTGTCCTTTAAGAGGAAACAAACACATCAGAGGTCCAGACAACCTGTTTAGGAAATCCAGGTTTAGTAATGGCATGGAGGGTCAGCAGAGGACAAATGAAAAGACACTCCCCCTCCCAACACACATACACACCAGCCTGGGCTGTATGACCCTCTCCTCACTTCTAGACTAGGGGAGGGGGTAGAAGAAGGTGAACTTCAGTAAGGACTACCTGACCTTCTTCATGCCCCGCCCCCAATACCATGACTGCACTTTACAACGATACCTACAATGGTATCTGCAAGTTATGCCAACTGAGGATGAGAAACCAATTTAAAAAAATATATATATATAGTTAACATCTCTTTTGGCCATTTTAGGCATAGTAAAGCCACACTGAGTAACTTTCTCAAGGTACAGTACGTTAGTACTGGAGACAAAAGCAACCCTTACACCTCTTTCCAATCAAGAAAATTCGTGGTCCCTTCCAAGGGTGGGTGGAGTAAAAAGGTGGGAACGGTTGGTGGCCAACCCCTCCCCAAGCCCACCTGACATTCTTCCCACAAGCCTCTTCTCACCCATGGATTCAACGTGTCTCTGCTGCACTCCGAGCACCTCCAAGCTGCTGCAACGAGCTGCCTCGCTCAGTTCCCACCGCACTTCCCGGTGCCTGAAGTGGCAGCACAAACGCTGGCACCGACCCCCGGGGCTGTCAAAAGGGCATGGAAAATGGCAAAAGTAACCCGCGGAGGGCAGCATGGGCTACTGCTCAAGGCCACCTCCTCTGGCTCCGAAAATCACGTGCACTGTTGGCAAAAGCAAGCAAAGCTTAACACACACCCTACTACCTCTTCTCCAGCCAGGGTACCGCCTTATATAGTCCGTTGCTACTCGAAGGCGGAGCTTCATAGCTTTCCCAGCCAATGGGGAGGTCGGGGCTGGCGTCAGGGGAGAAAATAACGAGGGAGGGAATGACCCAGAGAACGGATGGTAGGGCCGCGTCAGGTGAGTGTAGTGTATGTCTATCCTCCATGGGGAAGAAGGTTCATAAAGACCTAACGTACAGGTAGGGAGAACAATTTCCCAAGAGCTGAAAGGACCCTTGGATTAAGGAATCTCCTGCCTTGTGGATGCCTACCTTGCCTCTAAACAACATCCTTTGACTTATTATAAGTTTGGCTATTAACCTTCATGGATCATGGAGAGAATCTCAGCTGTGAAGCATATCTAAACTTTGCCTCTCTCTAGCAGGTGATCTTAGTCAAGGTATCTGATTTACCCGAGTTCTCCTTTCTTGATCTGTAAAATAAACTTGCCTTTCATAGGGTAGTAGAATTCAGTGTGCTGTAATGTACCAAAGTGCCTAGCATAAAGTAGGTGAGAATTTAGGAGGACAAGTTCTTCCCCTTCCCATCATCAACACATATCCACAAAGGACCTGGTATATGTCCCTAAAATCCTTCCAGTTGAAACTGATTCCTAAAAGGGAAACAGTTCCCTATTCCATTGTTTTTCTTTGTAAACTGAAATACTCCTAGGATAGATAGGCTCATAAGTCACTGATAACTTCAGTTAGTCTTTGAGATGTTTGCTTTTCTTCCAATAGCACATACTGAGCCTGGGTGCTTGGGGGAAGAGAGAAGAAAGGGTCCTCCAGCTCTAAAATATTCAGGGTCCGTGGATCCCCCTCTAGGAAATTACATGCTGGGATCCCTCCTTCTTTTCTTTTCTTCTGAAAAACAATGTTATCTCAAATGGTTATGGATACTTTAGAAGGTCCTAAATCTTACTGTCCTATGAGAGGACCCTGATGACTTGGAAACAATTGAAGAATGCTAAGAGTCTCTAGTGCTAGTTTTGTCTCTTGATACGGCACACCTGTTTTGCCAGTAAAACATGAACAGGTGTGTTGTTTTTTGCTTTGGTGGTGGGGAGGGGCGTAGTTAGTAGTGATTACCCTGAAAGTCCTCAAAATGCCCCCAAGTAAGGTAAAAAACTAAATGTTCTCATTTTAAAAAGAACCAGCCTCGAATGAATACTTTCCTTAAGTCACTTTCCAGGATCATTTTTACTTGATGAAGTTTTCCACACCTTAAGTTATTTCCTTCTATTTTTTTCCATTAAATAGTTTTTATAGCTGAGAGATTTTTTATTGATTATGCCCTCCTTTTAAAACACCAGAAAATTTGAAGGTCTCAGCAGAGTTTCCAAATCATAACATGAGTGTCACCAAGATAATTTTTATGACAAAAAAATTAAAGTTGTCTATTCATCAGTGGGTTCCTCTCTCTGTTCCTCACTCTGAATTAAGTCTGACTCATCATTCATGCCTGTCTCATCTGAGCCTGTGGAAACCATGTCCGTTGTCCTAGATTTTGACCTTGTGTCTGATTTCCTTATTTCTGAAGAAGTGGTGCCCCAAAATGTGCTGCTCTCAGCAATCTTAGAAAAAGATGTAACTGATACGCCTTCTGATGGATGAAAGTAAGAACCAGTTGCCAGCTCTGGGTTGACAGAGTATTCACCACTCTGACAAGCTTTTTTATATCTGAAAAAAAAAACATACATCAAAAATTGTTTTTAATTGTGTACGTTTGCAGCTTGGCTTAGAAAAGCATCTTAAAGTGATATATGAATTCTGTCTAATGTATTAGCTATTTATTATAACACTATATAAATGAATGAAAAATGTTAGACCCTACACAGATGTGCTATTTAGAACAGAGTTCATAGCCCTTTTGTTTCAAGGCTATTAAAAAATAATGCATTTCTAGATTCTCTATATCCTTTCCAATTGACTAGGGTTGTTTCTATCTCTAGATGACTATTTAAATTACTGGGAAAAAGTTCAAGTAGGATATTCCCTGAGAGACAGCCCCATGATCCTTTCCAAATGGGGGAAATGGAGCCAAAATGAATACCTTATAAACTTGGGAGTCAAGTTTGCCTAACACTCTACTAAAGAGAGGAGGGTGGGTGTTTCCTCTCATGTGTTTTAAAGACTCCAGAGGTCTGTAGACTTACTTCATTGTCTTCATTTTGTACAGCACGGCACTACAGATTGCCAAGAGGATGACAAAAAGGAAGAGGGTCATCAACAAGATGCCCAGCATTAACTTTAATTTGGCTTCCTGTAGTTCTGCCAGGCTGTCTTCATCTGTAGCATTCAGATCAGAGTCTGAGAGGAAAGAAAGAAAATGCAATGGGAAAGAGTGACTCTGTTCAGCACGTTTTCCTGGAGGAATAAGGATCACAAAGCAACTGAAGAGAAGCCTTCACCACCCGGAGTCTTCACCAAGTTCTCCTTGCTACCCTCATGCAATGCAAAGGAGAAGGCTATAGACCACTCCCTATGGCCAAGTACTCTTAACTTTTTTACCTTTCCCCTTCACAGCAATCTTGGGGGAGCTGTCCTTTGCTCCATTTTCCAGGATCACAGAAGTTTATGGATTTGCCCTTGGTACATAACTAGTAAGTGGCAAAATTTTGTATCAAACCCAGGTTACCAGATGTTAAAATATGTATCAGACTTCCTCCCTGAATAATAAAAAAAAATCAATTCAAGACTCTGAAGAGATTACTATTAAAAATGTGATGAAATTACACACAAGGGATTAGTCCTTCAAGAGAGAAAGATGCAATTCTACTGTTGGGACATGCATTGACTTTCTTTTAAGCTAAAAGGATGATGTACTACAATGCTTTCTCCACAAGTCTTAAGAACTGAATTTGCAGGCTTCCCTGGTGGTGCAGTGGTTAAGAATCTGCCTGCCAATGCAGGGGACATGGGTTCGAGCCCTGGTCCTGGAAGATCCCACATGCCATGGAGCAACTAAGCCTGTGCACCACAACTACTGAGCCTGAGCTCTAGAGTCCACGAGCCACAACTACTGAGCCTGCATGCCACAGCTACTGAAGCCCACATGCCTAGAGCCCGTGCTCCACAACAGAAGCCACCGCAATGAGAAGCCAGCACACCACAATGAAGAGTAACCCCCGCTCACCGCAACTAGAGAAAGCCCGTGTGCAGCAACGAAGACCCAACACAGCCAAAAATAAATAAATTTATATAAAAAAAGAACTGAATATGCCATTTTATTACTGTGATCAAATCTAGTGTACTTGATGTTAAAGAAATGGAAATTTAGTTAACTTTCTAAAATACATTATATAATAAAAATCATGTCTGGATCCAGAAACATCAAAAGTCTTTTTACTAAAGTAATGAAAATATATCTATACTGCCAAATTTTATATCTTCCTGAATATATGTCTGACTTAGTAGGCATTTAATGGTGACTTTAAATAACCATGTTGCTATTTCTCCCCTTTCCCCCAACCTCCTCCCACCCAAAAGTTCCAAGGGTTTTCATGATTTTCTAGGTAATGATATTTTGGTAATAAGCAATGACAAGCTCCCATGTCTAACTCTCTGATATTTAAAAAACTTGTAATTGTCCAAGTGCAATCCTAGGCCAAGGGGAGTGAAATGTGCACAGTTGTCAATGACTGATATCTTGACTTTGAGACAGATTATTTTGGGAATAAACAAATTATGTTAAAATGGACTGTGCTCCTGAATTGATTTGCTACTCCTTAAAAGGGTGTTTGTAAATAGGTGTGCTTATAGTACATTTTGTTTATCAAGGTGGTGGTCAAAACTAGAGAAGGGTTTGAAATTCCTAACCACTGGAAATTATAGAAAAGCTAATTATAAGTTTGGACAGCTTTTTTTTTTCTCTAAGCCTCAGTTTCCTCACCTGTAAAATGGAGATAATACCAACTTTCATGGAGCTGCTGTGAGTGCTGACATAATAATGTATGTATAGTGTAGTATGTGCTCAATATGTAATAGAAAATCAGTGATGCTCATTTTAATTACTTGAAAAGACAAAATATTTCTAAAGCATTTGTCATTACTGTATATCACTTTTCTAAACAAAGAAGACTGATTCTGTTTTCTTGACGCACTGAAAGGCAGGTGGCTGTACTTGTCAAATAATCCAGTATAGAATTGAGGTGACAGGCCTTAGATGTATTATCAGATGCTATTTCTTTTTCAATGTCTTTTTGTAGGACAGAGGTTCGGTGGAAATTAATATATTGCCTTGTTATGAAATTTTCCATCAAGTCAGGAGTTCTTTTACTCATATGAATAAAATTAATCCATTAATGAAAAACTACATTCAGTAGCAGGAATTCTTTCATTCCTTGCTGGTGGGAATACAAAATGGTATAGCCACTTTGGAAGACAGTTTGGTAGTTTCTTACAAATCTAAACATAGTCTTACCACATGATTCAGCAATCACGATCCTTGGTATTTACCCGAATGCGTTGAAAACTTATGACTACACAAAAACCTACACGTGAATGTTTCTAGCAGCTTTATTCATTATTGCCAAAATTTGGAAACAGTCAAGATGTCCTTCAATAGGTGAATGGATAAACAAACTGGTACATCCATACGATGGAATATTATTCAGTGATGAAAAGAAGTGAACCATCAAGGCACAAAAAGACATGGAGGAATCTTAAATGCATATTACTAAGCAAAAGAAGCCAATCTGAAAAGGATACATACTGTATGTTTCCAATGATTTGACCTTCTGGAAAAGGCAAAACTATAGAGACAGTGAAAAGAAAAGATCAGTAGTTGCCAAGGGTTGGGGAAGGGAGGGATGGCTAGGTAGATCATAGGGGATTTTTAGGTCAATGAAGCTACTCGGTATGATTGTAATGGTGGACACAAGACATTATGCCTTTGTCAAAATCCTGTAGAATTGTACAACACAAAGAGTGGACCCTAATGTAAACTATGGTTTAGTTAATAGCAATGTATCAATATTGGCTCATAAATTGTAAAAAAAAATGCACCACACCAATGGAAGATATTAATAACAGGGGAAACTGAGCAGGGGGAATATATGAGAACTCTGTACTTTCTACTCAATTTTTCTATAAGCCTAAAACTGCTCTAAAAAAGTCTGTCAATTTAAAACAATTGCATCCTAAATATTGTTCACTTGCCTACTCCTCCATTTGGTTTACTGTTTCAGGAATATAAGTTACAAAACAGGGAGATGGAAATAGTCATCTGCAATGTGGTCATTGAAGAACACTGTTTAGGAGCCATAACTTTCCTAAAACTGTAAATGTCCTCTCTGATATGATGTCGGCCACCATGCTACCTTCTTACATATTCTATACCTTACTGAGGAAAACAGTATCACCGTGTAGACACTAAAATGTGTGAAAGTATTTATGTATCCCTTTAATTGAAGTATTTTGTCCTTACTTGGAATTGGGTGAAAAAATTGATCTCGTTGGTTGTCCTCACTGGTGGTTGCATTTATAGCTGTTAAAACAATAAATTGGTGTTACGGTAAACAAAATTCACTTACTAAAATTATTGTGTGTGTATATGTGTGTGTGTATACAGTTTATTCTCATTGTTCATGGTAGTCATGGTAGTTAAGCTATGTGAACACTGAATTAGTAAATACTGAACCATCATTGTTCCTAAGGGAAATACAGGGTTAGGTTCCTGTGAGCCTCTGGTCACTACATTTTCATCAACCAATCAATATCTAACCTTGTTTTATGTGTGTGTTTCTGTTTAGAGACACTTTATTTAGTATATACTGCTGATTCATTAACATTGAACTCACAATCAACAGCATTATAACTCACACCTACATGAAGCTTATATAATACACACATTTTTCTCCTAAGGTACATCACAGCCTTCTTGTGTTTAGGAACATTAAACAGCATTGTACTACTATACTTGGGGGGCATTTAAAATAGCAACATCGCCAACGGAAAGCACAAAAATGCGAAACATCTAGCACTAAGTAGACCACAAAAAAAGGAACTTGTTTAAAGCATGAGAGCTGAAAAAAGAAGTCCTTTGTTCTACCTCAGCTGGGAACAAGAGCATCAGGCAATTAAATTTTTTTTGCTACTCTGTGTGTGTCCACAAATGACTGTGAAAGTTCTGCAAGTGGAGGGTTCCAAATAAATTTTAGATACAGGTAAATTCACAAATACAGAATCTGCAAGTTAGGATCCATTGAATATGGTATGTGTTTCACATTTATAACACATGCATATATGTGTGTGATACATGAATTATATTTATACATGTATGCATATATAGATGATATGCATGTTACATTTATACATGCATACATACAAATGCTATGCATGTTACATTTATACATGCATGATTGTACATTTATGATTTATATATTACTTTTATGCATGCATATATTTTGATATATACTTTGCATTCATTCATGCCTCTCCATGTGCATACTGCTCCAAATACAAAGAGGGATTATATTGAGCAAGAGCCTTATTTAACATTTTTAATCATAAATTAAATGACTAGATTGCAACATTTGTAGGAAAATAAGAGTTTTGGGGAGAGAATCAGAAAATGTGTGACACTGATCAGCTTTCTGGGTTTGTTTTGCATTTGCTATTACATGTGATGATGGCAGCAAAATGTTGACATTAATTCTTAGTATTAGAACAATTTACACTGATCTTGGCTTTCTTACAGAAGACTTTAGAAAACCAAAACATGTTCCCAGTTACCTAACTACTATGAGTTTACCTTTAGCTAACATTGTCCAAAATGCAGGCTCATTTGGACTCTGGGTTGGTTCTGTTTAAAAAACAAAATAGAACATGATAACAAAATAAGGTAATTTGGCTTCAGTAAATTTTTGATAGAACATTCATTCGTTTGTTACTTTTGTCATCTAAAAATTATACCTTGAGTTCCTATCATGTGCCAGACCCTGTGGTTGGCATTAAAGTTACAGAAATGAACAAGGTCTTATGCTCAAGGAACACACTCTCAATTTGGGAGGCAGACAAGAATCCTATTAATTATGTTGCAGGGTAATGAGGGCTTTCATAGCAATGCACAGGTGGTATGCACAGAGGGATCTAATTCAACTTCCAAAAGCCAGAAACACTTTGAGAGGGAGCCGATGCTCCCGTATAGGCTCAGAGGACTAGAAATTGTTTGCCAGACAAACTATGTAAGAGAGAGGTCATTCCACTGTGAACAAACTCAGGTGTCATAAGCAGGTTCGGTAAGCTCTGAGAGTTTCAGGTAGTCTGGAGTGGAGAATGTGGGTGAGGAATGTGACCAGAGATGAGACTGGCAAGTTCTTCAATGGTCAGATCATTTCAGACTTGAATGCCTGGTTAAGAACTTAGAATATGACCCCAAACCTAGTATAAAATTACTGAAGGTATTTAAGAAGGGGCCAACCAGGATGATCAGATTTCTATATTTAAATATATCAAGAAAGTGAATAATATTAGAGTAATCATATGAGAAACATACTTGGATTGCGTGAACTGGAGAACATAGGGTTTCATGTAATGACAGTCCACTGTCTTCAATTAGACCACTCCTCTTTCAAGACCTTAGAGGAGAGCCATCCTGGGTTGTTATGTTTTCACAAGTATTTTATAAGGAACAATATTCTTGTCAGAAAAAGTAAAATGATAATTTTGATTGTGTAAACTCTCACTCTGAACTTTCCCCCATTAATAATCTTAGGAAACACCAACAATTGACTCTAAGCAGAGGCAAGTTTATTTCTCAAGCATGTGATTGTTACATCATTATTTTAAAATTATATTAAAATGTATTAATTATATTTATATAAATATATATTTATACACACATGATATTTTAGATAAATATATATTTAATATAAATATAAATGTAATACATTTTACTAAAATAAAGTTGTATTTTAAAAAGAGCTCACTTCCTATCACTTGTCAAGTAAATCTGAAAATTGAGTCTTAGATTTTTTTACCATTTAAAAGATTTTAGAGTGACTTTAAATTGTAGTAGTACAAATTCTTTAAGCATGTTATTACTTTATGAAATACTCAGATTAATGAAAGTTAAATTTTTAAATCATATAATAATATGTTCCAGGTCTGACTACAGTGTTGTAACTTTAATACTGTTAATAGTTTTTTCAATAGGTTCTTTACTTTCTTCTTCATTGCTGACTGTTTCAGGAGGTGGTAATGTCGTTGTTTCGTTGACGAGTTTATCTACGAAAAGGCATAATGGATTATCAGCATATAAAAATATTGACTCAACATTTGTGATTAGGCATTTTTTTAAGCTAAAAATGTAGACGAAAAGGAGACAAAAAATATTGAAACAAAAAAAAAAAACAAAGAGAAAGATGTTGACATTTTCCTGAGATATCTTAAAGGAGGGGAAAGAAGAAGGCTTTGAAGAATGATGTTTGTGTGATAATGGGTTGCCTGAGGTGGGATTAATATGCCTATAATTTGCAAGAGTGAGGAAAAACTGGGAGCGTGGGGCCACAGGCTTCCTTTGACAGTACGGAAGATCTATTGGATGAGGGACATTGGCTTCACATGGTTCCCTGAACAAGCCTTGAAGTGATACTGTCACTTCAGGACAAGTTGGTTGCTGGTCAGGGTGGTGACATGAAAGAGTTGTAACATCAGTGTCCTTGCAAACTGGAAACACATGCATGTTAACTACTCAAAACAGAATTTTGGCCCTAAGGATTTGGGGCTACAAATCAAGGATTTTCAGGCCTGATTTAGTATATATCTCAGTCTACAATGTGTCCATCTGGAGGTATGTCAGCAAGAGTGTATTTGGGAACAATTGTGACTGAGGGACCATTGTTCTCCCCACGAAGTTGGCAATTTCAGTTAAATTGCTTCATACAGGAGTCAATAAAGTTCCATATGAAGTACAGGCAACCCCACTTCTAGGAAGATTTCTACTGAGCCTACAAACAGCACAGGTATCTTGTTGGCAAGGAAGGATGGAAAAAAGAATCCGTTACCAGAGTTGACACAGATTCAGGCAGGGCTGGAACAATTGGTAAGTAATCCTTTAACTCTGCTATGCAACCCTCAGACTTGATTTTGGAGAAAAATGTCTGGATTGTCTCACTACTGCCTTGCTCTCATCGTTTTAGGGACTAAAAGAATTGTTAGTCAAAATTTTTCTGGAGATTTCCATCTCCTTGGGGAGCTTGCTCCTCCAGAATGTCCCCACCATGTCCACATGACTCCCTCTGTTAGGGCCCCTTTAAAAATGGCAAAAATTTCTTATCCCAATACAACTTTGACAATCCTTTGGGGACCTGAATTGTAGGAAGAGAAGTTAGGGTTTTGGAATCTCTTCCATGGGTCCTGTGGTCTTCAATAATCCGTTTCCTAAGGGAATTTGAGGTACCTGGTCTGTTTAAGAATTGGCTCTGTGTGTCTTATCCCAAACAGCTCAAGATGTTGTCTGCTGTGTGCAAGCAAAATTCCTATGAGAGGTTTGTCTAATTAATGTATACCCTTGAAATGTCCCTATCCATTTATGCCCCAAATTTTGGAATTGCTCAAAATATTTTGTTATTGTCAAGTAGCTTTATTAATAATTAGGCATTGCTGAGTCTGGCTTTTCCCAATATTGAATATTGTCATAGCCAGAAATATGCTCTCTTGCCTTATTTATTTTCATCCCCTTTTCCTTGTCTTCTTGTCTTTCATAGATATGAGCTATTGACACTTCAAGGTGAAAGATGTGGTATATGTACTTTAGAGACTTTTAATGGCCTCCAGAGTCACATGCTGGCAACAGTTTTATCTATCAATAGTTACACTTGGTGGAAAGATGCAAAAACAAAATAACATTTGAAGCTGAAAGTACAAAGCAGAAAGAAGTAAAAATGTGGGTTCAAGAAAAAACAATTTTCTAGAGTCTTAAATTTAGTTATTTCATTTTTCTTTCCACACAAACCAAAAATATGAGGCTAAGAAATATAAGAACGTCCTTGCCTTCTGAATTTATCAGTGCAATGGCTATGGTGGAGTCTCCCTATTTTAGGAACTAAGACTCCCTTATGACATTAGCTCCACCAAGACCTTTTTCCTACCCAATACTCTGTAGTGCTATTTTGAAATCTTGCTTTAAGGGTTCTTCATATTTGCAATGGTGCCTTTCAGTACTTACAGTTTCTTAGAGAAAACTTCAGGTCAGTTGTTGCTCTCACAGATATTTCAGACTGTGTGCCATTTGGATTTTGCGTTGTAAACACATCTAAAAACATAAGATCAAAAGTTTTCAGCAGCTAGCTAAGTCACTTCTTGTTCCTTTTACATTTTTCCTCACCAGATTTTTTTTTTCTTAAAACATATGCACTAACTAATTCCAAGAAAAGAATAATAAAGTATTTGAAACATTCTTCAGCTACAAAATAACAAGTGGGGCAAGGGTCAAAAATAAAATTCATGGGGAACAATGTCAAACTAGTATCCTTATGCTAACTGACCCTTTCTGAAAAGAAATTATTAAGGAAATTACAAAAAAGCATATATAGGTGCATAATAGGTGCCAAAGGATTTGTAGACGTGTAATATTATCACTGTTTGTATTAACATTGTCAAATTTTAGCCAAGTAAGAAGCATTCACTTGCCCTTGAACCTTCTGTTAGACTGTAATAGTTCAGCTTAAAAAGCACATACTTCAATAACAATCAAGATCTCCCCAATACATTCACATTTACATATGCACATAAAGAATCCTGCTCTTAAGAGTTGTCAGTGAGGCTGGTTGTAATTCAATACTAATGGACACACCCATCCAAACAGAGTCAAAGTAAATTGGATCAAGATGCCAGACTGAACATTCATATGCATGTCTCCTCTTTCCAAAATCTCATGAAATGACAGAAAATTTTACACACATGAATGTATATGTGTGTTTAGTATATAAATATATATATTCATTTCCCCAACACACACACACACACACACACACACACACACACACACACACACACTGCCATTAATTTCGAGGAATTTCTGGGCTAGATCTATGGAGAAATAAAAGGAAAATACAGCTCAATATTCATGTTATGAGTTATGAAAGTATAAAAATGAACACCCTGTGGTATTTTTGTAGGGAAAGACAGATCAAAGAAACAATAAAAAGGTAGCAACTGACCAATTTCAAATGGAATTTAGATTATATTAAATGTGAGTTTCATATCAGTAGGGAACTGTGTTAGACAACTGGCAATCCTCCTTGAAAAATGTAAAGTTTTATGCATATTTTATGCCATATACAAAAATAATTGGATTTAAGACCTAAGAGTTTTAACAAAAATATAAAATTATCCAAAAATTGGAAAATAATTTAAAATCTTGGATTGGATAAGGCCTACCTAAATAAGATACAAAATGAAGAAGAAATTAATCAAGAATTGATCTCATAAAATTTAAAATTTTCTCTGTGATTAGGATACCTATATAAGTTTAAAGATAAGCAACAGCTTGGGAGAAAATACTTGTTACTTTTACCATAGAGAAAAGATTAATATACTAAATATAAAAAGAACCCCTACAAACAAATGAAAATACAACCTAATAGAAAAATGGGCCAAGGATATGAACAGGTAAATCACAGAAGTAGAAATAAAAATGCCCAATAAATACAGAGAAAAATTCTCAGCTTCACAAGTAATCAGAGTGCAAATTAAAACAGTAACGAAAAATTCTCACTTATTCACAAAATATGATTAACAATATTCATTGTATGTGATGTGATATTGTGGCACATTCTTGGGGGATGTAAATTGGTAGATAAGTTTTGGAGTACAATTTGTGGTATCTATCAATAGTTTAAAAGATTTATCCTTGATTCAACAATTCCAGTATTAGGGATCTATCCAAAGAGAGATACACCCAAGTGTGCATGAGAAGAATGTACAAGGGAAAAAACTGCACATAATCTAATTCTTTAATAAGATAGTGGATAAATTATGGAACATATCATTTTATGGAATAGTATATATCCATTAAAAATAATGAGGTAGATGTGAAAAGAGCTCTGGAGTTGTTAAATGAAAAAAGCAAGTCATAATACAATCCTTTAGTACAATCCCATTTATGTTTTATATATATGTGTGTGTGTGTAAGAAAGATTTTTTTTCTTTAATCAAAGTAATCATCAGGCTCTTGATTTATTTACCCTCTGGTAATTCAAAATAGAGGTACATCCTGAAAAGGAAATAACTGCATCATTTTGTGTACAGTAGAGGCAGCCTGTGGTGAACAGACTGGACACCACTCCTGACTCTGCTTCTTCGTAGCTATGAAACCTGGCAATTGACCTCTCTGAGCATCAGGGATTTTTTTAACCTACGAAAGAGGACAGTGATTCATCAAAGAACATACAGAAATACAACTTATGTATTATAGTTTTCAAAGTACTTGAGTGTATGTATATGTGTATATCTTAATTGTATTTCTGTTTTCTTCTTTGATTAATATTACTAAAGATTCCAGGATAATTAGATTTATCTCAAGTATATTTAATTTTTAACAAGAGTTTCTTATGAATTTTTCACATTTTAGAATGGTGGACCTTGTAAGGACATGGAAAGAAAGCCCATACGATGAATGGTGAATAAATTGAAGTTCAGTGGACCTTCCAAACATCTCAAAGTCATCTTGTTATGGGTTGAATTTTGTTTGCCCCAAAAAGCTATGTTGAAGTCTTAACCTTCAGTACCTCAGAATGTGACCTAATTTGGAAGTTAAGTCATTGAAGATTTAATTAATTAAGACAAAGTCACATGTGAGTAGGTGGGCTCCTAATCCAAAACTGTGTCCTTACTGAGAAGAGGGAAATTTGGACATGGAAACACAGAAGGAACTTGTGAAGACAGATGCAGCGATTGGAATTCTGCTGCTACAAGCCAAGGAACTCCTGGGGCTACCAGAAGCTGGAAGATGCAAGGGAAGATAGTCTCCTAGAGGCTTTGGAGAGAGGCTGGCATGGCCAAAACTTTGATTTTGCATTTCTGGCTTCTGTGCGAACTGTGAGAGAATAAATTTCTTTTGCTTTGAGCCCCAGTTTGTGGTACTTGGTTTCAAGAAGCCCTAGAAAGCTGACACACACCTCCAAATAAATTTTGGTTAACTCACCATAAAATTAGGTCAATTTTTACTAATGTGAATAAATAACCATACTATTATGATAAACCCTATGTTAATTATAGACAATTACCAAGAGAATCTTATTAGACTTCATAACACCTCATGGAAAAAGTTGTAGGAAATAAGGATTTCATCTCATACACTGAAACGTCTATAAGATAAGTTAAAATTTAAGTAGGAAATAAAATGATTATAGGAGTTTTAGAGTTAAAATAAATCAAACCAGTCTAATCAGCTTTTGTATATGTATTGCTATTAACTTGAAAAGCTTACATTGTTTTGTATCTTTATAATAATTGCCAGTTTCCTCATTAGCAGGAGTATTCTCCTTATTTTCTTCTTCTACTTTATGTGGTTGTTCAGCCACAGGCTGCTCAGGTAAGGGCGTCATCTCAGGCCCTGAAAAAAAGTATGACCAGAGATCAGAAATATGTTGATTTCTTTGACTACTTTCTTTTTCTAACTGCATTTTCTCACAAAGGATTTGAGTCAGAGATTTAAAATCTAAGTTATACCATATTTCCAACAATAAACTTTATATCATCCTATAGGAAATTGCCACGGATTGTTGGAGAGGATGTGGAGAAAAGGGAACCCTCCTACCCTGTTAGTGGGAATGTAAACTGGTGAAACCACTATGGAGAACAGTAAGGAAGTTCCTCAAAAAACTAAAAATAGAGTTGCCATATGATCCAGCAATCCCACTCCTGGGCATATACCAAGACAAAACTATAATTCAAAAAGATGAATGCACCCCTATGTTCACAGCAGCACTATTTACAATAGCCAAGACATGGAAAAACCTAAATGTCCACTGACATATGAATGGATAAAGAAGATGTGGTATATATACACAATGGAATATTACTCAGCCATAAAAAAGCATGAAATAATGCCATTTGCAGCAACATGGATGGACCTAGAGATTATCATACTAAGTGAAGTAAGTCAGACAGAGAAAGACAAGTACCACATGATATCACTTACATGTGGAATCTAAAATATGCCACAAATGAACATATCTACGAAACAGAAACAGACTCACAGACATAGAGAACAGACTGTGGTTGCCAAGGGGGTGGGGAGGGAAGGATTGGGAGTTTGGGATTAGCAGATGCAAACTAGTGTATATAGGATGGATAAACAACAAGGTCCTACTGTATAGCACAGGGAACTATATTCAATATCCTATGATAAACCATAATGGAAAAGAATATGAAAAAGAATATATATGTGTATAACTGAGTCACTTTGCTATACAGCAGAAATTAACACCACATTGTAAATCAATTATACTTCAATAAAAATTTTTTTAAAATTGCCTCAGACCAATTTTCTAGGATAATGGATCATGTTTCTTATCAGCTATTTCGATGAAAGTTTTAAATGCTCACCTTCATCGGTGGGATCTGTACCACTAATCTCTGGGTGAAAAACCCCACATAAAAAAATAAACAATATAAAATTCATTGGGAAAATGACGTGATTTATCCAGTGATCTGCTGTGTCTCAGAGTTTCCTTTCTGTTGCCCAGCAGTTCCTATAACTAGCAGGGACATTATGATGTCACTGCCAAATGGAGATCAGAATTCTGGGGAGGAATTTCCAAAAGCTTTGTGACTCAGTCTGATGTCTTTATCTTTGGTCCTACAATAGTTTTTAGGTTTTTTTTTTTTTTTTTTAATAAACCACTATAAGATTTTCTTCGAAAATTAAGAGGTATGTTTTCATGAAGTAATGTAAATTATTGGTCCCCGGATTTTAAAGAACAATTAATATTGCTGATAGAAAGATGAGAACAGACATTTTTGGTTTTCAAAGCATTTACAATACCATATGTTCTTTTGGATAACTACAAAGTATCTCCTAAAAAACTAATCAGATACCAAAATTCAATCCAAATGCCCTGCAAATTCTGGTTCATGGGCTATCTTAACTGTAATTCTTTAGGGGAAAGTTTTTTGAAACATCCTTTTGGGGGGGTTTAAGACCTATATCCTGTATAGAATATAAAATATTTGTTTTGCTAAAAACATTTTATCAGTGAAACCCATCTTTTACCTCACATCATACAGATTGAGAAAATTATCTAACAGTCAGAAGAGGACTTAGGCCTGGATAATATTATCCATATATTTTTTTCATATAATAACTCATATAATAAGCAATAAAGGCAAGAAATCAAATGGACAATACCGCCAATATTGCTCTTCATATTAAAGGATCACCTAACATCCCCTCCCTCAATTGTAATTATTATTGATGGAGTCTCTCAGCTCTAGACAATATTCATAATTAAAATGACACAAGCATCAGGAGAAAAAGCGCACGAGTTTAAAAAGACTTGAATGTTTTTTCAGTATAATGAAGGCTCACAAATGAAGTCCAGCCAGTGTGGTATTGACTGGGCATACCTGAGGTACTAAAGAGTAAACTCGGCAGGAGTCTAATTGCTTAAGAGGGTGAGAGGAAGCAGAGAGGACTTACACTAAAGGAAAAGATGGTCAGGATCACAGCCTCGGTCAACCAAAGGGAGGTGGTCCTGTGTATGGTACTGTTTTTCTTTTAGGCCCTCCAGCCCATTCTTCCGTGGGTGCTGGGAAGTGGAGAAGAGATGTGAGTAAAGAGCTAGCAGGCTTCTGGAGCCCTTTACTTTGGCATCTCCCTAACAGTGTGCAACATAGAAAAGGGGAGGTACTTGGAGCAAGCATGCCCCTGGTTGCCCTGAACCACTGCACATCTTTGGCTGATGGAGCTCAGCCATGATGAAACTTAGCAGAAGACAGAAGTTCCAGGGTTGGGGAGGAGGTGGCAGCCAGTGGAATTACCAGTTGTTCTCTCTGCAGAATAGTTATGCTTATTTTCAGATGTGACAAACCCTCTCTACGTGTAATGGAACTGGTAGAGTGAATTGGTAGATTTTTTTTTTTAAACATTCGATTTTATGAAACTAAGTTTGTTTAAAAATTGATTCTAATTTTCCTTTGTCCCATGACCAGTACTGTTTCTAGAGTATATCACTAGTGTTATGGGTTGAACTGTGTCTCCCCACCCCCAAGTTCATATGTTGAAGTCCTAACCCTCTAGTACCTCAGAACGTGACCCTGTTTGAGATGGGGTCACTGCAGATGTAATTAGTTAAGATGAAGTCATACTATAGTAGGGTGGGCCCCTAATACAACATGACTGCTATTCTTATAAAAAAGGGAAAGTTGAACATAGACAGACAGACAGACACACACACACACACACACACACACACACACACACACACACACACAGGGAGAATGCCATGTGAAGATGAAGGCAGAGATGGGGATGATGCAGCAAAAATCAAGGAACACTGAAGACTGCCAAGAAACTACCAAAAGCTAGAAGAGAGGCACAGGACAGATTCTCCCTTACAGCCCTCAGAAGGAACCAACCCTACTAACACATTGGTCTCAGATGTCTAGACTCCAGAACTGTGAGTCAGCAAATTTCTGTTGTTTAAGCCACTCAGTTTGTGGTACTTCATTATGGCAGCCCTAGCAAACAAACACTAGATAAACTCTTTGGGTTCTTGGGAAGAGATTATGGAAACTAAAATTGAATGTGTCCTCACTGGATATCATCATTTTAGTCTGTAGTTATCATTTCCATGAATGTAAATATTCTATTACTCAATAGAGTAAAAGCTTATCTTTAAAAAAAGTGTATATTACTTTCTATATATTAAACTATATTTTATGTCTTTGAAGAATGCCCTAAGAAGGATCCATTGCTAATACCAAGGATGTCATTAGATATACTTTCTAATCTATGATTTTATTTTATTTCTTGTTTCTTGACCATGTATGAATTATAAGCCCCTTCCATTTCGGTGTCTTCTCCAACAAGAGCACTGGGCCAGGAGTAAGAAGGAATATATTTGGGTCTTAGCTCCATCACTTACTACCTATGTGATCATGAGCAAATCATCTCTCTAACCCTGAATTTCCTCATCTGGAAAATAAGTAAATTAGATATCATACCAAGTAGATATTCAAGGCATTTACTGGGTTGAATTTATTTCTTGAATTTATTTACTTCATAAAGAATTTATTTACTTTCTATACAGAAAATTTTTTTTTCATGCCTAAAAGGATTTGCGCTGGTGAGATTTTCATATACACAGCTTTTTAAGAGGCATAACACACCAGTACCCTACTAGGAAAGTAAATATAAGTAGAAAAAGTGATGCAGTAGAAGACACACAAACATTAAGAAATGAGATCATGTTGTAAAATGACCCCAAACGTATTTTAAAGACTGTCAGTTGAGTCACCCTAATCTTCGAGAGAATCCATTAAACGCAGATAGTTCCACAAAGCGTACATTAGTTGTTGCAATCCATGAACATAAGCCTCAAACCTTGTTTAAAATATTAAGTTGAATATTACTTTCCTAAAATCTAAATAGTAAGTTTACACATGACATAAAATAAATGATTGGTTATATCATTGTAATTTTGTAAAACCAAGAACAATGAACTCCGCTTCATCAGAATGGTTAGGGAACTGAGGTTCTCTTTAACAGACTCTCTCAAACTAAACAGAAGTTACCATTTCATTCAGGATTGCTAATTTTCAAAGAACTAGAATCTTTCAATAAAATATAAGAAAGTTCTTTTGAACAGAATGTAATCTCTTTTCTCTCTTTGTGGGACTGTCAAGAATTTATAGCGCCCTCTGGGTTAAGTGAGAACCTTGATTATCAATGTGTACTTTTGTGTATCATTTTGAGTATCTAAGCTTTTTTTGCCCAGGTCCAGATCCTTTTTATTTATATTATTTTATTTTTTTATTAAGGTAAAGCTTTTTTTAGCTTCTAGATAAATAGAAATATTGAAGTAAGGGTATTTTACTAATATGGTGACTCATGTAGTAAAAGAGAAATATCTGTTGATATTAAAACGTTGGGTTTAAAACCAGATCTTTCATTCACAACTTAATAGAAGAGGCAAGGGAAGACTGCATGGAATCTGGCCAGGCTGAAGTTGTTTAATTAGGTTGCTATTTAAAAACTGCCACTTAACCTAAGTCTTAAGGAGGTTGCTAATTAACAGCTATCCAAAGATTCAGGATAACAGGGTGGATGCATTAGGACAGAGGGACAAGAACATTGAGGCTGCTAAGTAAAGAGTGGAAAAACTGATTTACAGTGGGGTCTGGAAGTTTAACACTTCAAAGCTGCACACAGTGCTGTGTCATAACGAGGTCCAAAGGACCTGGCTTCAGATTGCTAAATTAGATTAGAAGGGAAGAAGAACACTGGCATTGGGATGTAAATTAAGTAAAATGAGAGACCATGATGTGTTGTCTGGGACCAATGAAGCTCCCTAGGACGTGTAAGACTTGGAAATGAGAGGAACTGTGGGAGAGTGGTACCTTGGTCTTCCGTGAATGAGGCTGGTGTAGAGAATGACAAAAGATGATGGTGGTGGGTAGGGTGGTAGAAAGTGGTATTGTTAAATGGCGTAAACCTGGGAGGATAGGTGGTTTTTGAGAGCACAAAAGTCAAGATATTGAAGAGCAAGAATGCCAACCACACCTCAAGGCACTGATATACACTGGGGTACATGAGATATAGGAGAAGGGGTTCTAGAAGGCTGCAGGGAAGAGCCAGATCTCGGTGAGAAGTTGTCCTCATACTGAATCTAGATGTTGTATTTATAATTTAACATTATAAGCATTCTGACACACTTAATTTTAATATCTCTATAACATCCAATTCAGTGAATATTTATTACATTTTTGGGTCATTTACCTTATTGTTGGTTAGGTTGTTTCCAATTTTCCTTATTACACACAGTAAAGTAATGAGCATATTTATGGCTAAAATTTTTTCAGCATTTATAATGATTTCATTTAGATAGTTTCCTAAATGAGGAATTTCTACCTTAAAGCATATGAACATTTCCAGGTGCTTGATACTCACTGTTCCACACTCATCTTGGATTTTCCCAGCCCCAGCCGTGGAACCAACCATCATCTCTAAGAATTCCTGGTTCCTTTCAGGGGACAATAGTATCCACATGCCAAGATCTGGACACTAGATGTGTTCATTGAATCAGAACACCACTGTGGTCAGGTCCTCTCAGTGGACAGAGACAGAAATACAGTGTATGTACAAGTGTATATGTGTATGTAATATACGCATATACATACATACACATATTTACATCTATATTTATTTCTATATCTATCTATAACAAAAACATGGGTTCAAACAGTTACCTTTAATTTCAGAGCAACACCTGTTTACATATTTATAACCCCCTTCTTTGATGGTGAGAAACCTGGCTTCCATTATACTTAATGGAGTATATTTACTTGTTTAACTTCCCCCTCCTCCCCATGGTAAAGAATCAACCTTCCATTGCTGCTACCTCCCTCCCGCTGCCTAGATGTCCTTCACAACCCACTCAGGCTCTGACACCCTCTGCCAGGCAGCTCTCCCAGATAGATGACCTCCTCACCCCACTGGCCTCTGCCACCTCATGGTAGGCAGCCCTCCTACACAGATGCCCGCCTCATTTCACCTGGGCTCCAATACACCATGCCAGGCTACCCCTCTTCCACCTCACCCCTGCATGGATTCCCTCCTGATCCTGATTCGGTTCCAATATTCCAAACCGAGCATCCCTCCTCCTACTCAGATGCCCTTCTCATCCTGCCTGAGCTTTGACACCCCATTCTGGGCCACATGGCTCCCTCCACCCCACTCTGGCACATATCCTACTGTGAGGGACCCTACTTAAGGCTTTGGGGTAGGAATTTTCAGGAAGATGAAGGGGGAAGTGACAATGTAGCTACTTTCAAATTTAGTTGACTCAGAAACATTCAGAACTTCTGAACACTGTTGTCTTTTTCTTTCTTCTCAATGGTCACCCTCGCCCCAAATCCTGCTCTAATTCCTTTCTTATATAAGAGATAAGATATAATCTTATATCTTCTCATTCAACTTGAAGTGACGATCCATGTTCACATCTTCTAAAGGGAAATTTACATAGTAAAAAGATTAAAGACACCAGAATAGGGTTTCCCTGGTGGCGCAGTGGTTGAGAACCCACCTGCCAATGCAGGGAACACGGGTTCGAGCCCTGGTCCAGGAAGATCCCACATGCCGCGGAGCAACTAAGCTCATGAGCCACAACTACTGAAGCCCGTGAGCCACAACTATGGAAGCCATGTGCCTAGAGCCCGTGCTCCGCAACAAGAGAAACCACCGCAGTGAGAAGCGCGCACACCACAACGAAGACCCAACAGAGCCAAAAATAAATAAATAAATAAAGACACCAGAATGAATGAAAACTTGGAGGCCTCTAAACATACACTGAAGTTAAATGATTTGCCCTCCACAAAAGTGAGAATGTGAAGTTCACTTTCAAATGCAACGGGAATTTGAGCAGTGACCAAGCCTGACTCAATGAACAAGTTACCATGATATTTACACTTACTTTATGTGAACTTTAGCACATCTTATCCCAGAAAGGATTTTAGGACCTTTATAAGAGATACAGAAAATAATGGCATAACATAAAAATAATAAAATATGGGGTGGCGGAGATTGAAAAGCAAGTTCAGGGACTCAGTTAAGCAGGAATCAGCTTTAAAAGGCAACTTTAAAAGGTAAAGTCCTATGACCATGTTCAAGGTTGGCATAGAATTGGGTCTATCCTTCATAGAAAGAGATAATACAAAAAAGAGAATCTTGTCAATTTTACGACCCATGGTGTTGAGAGAAATAAGAAACTATTTCTCAGAGGGTGGACCCCTATTCTTGGTGTTGGAATCAGACAGGCTCATTTTCTGTGTGATCTGGCCCCTGCTTACCTCTCCGGCTGTGTCTGTGCCACCCACCACCTCCCTCCCGGGGCCCCAGGCACCCTAGTGTTCCTTCAGTGCTTCAAAGAACCTGTTCTTGCTCGAGGGTCTTTCTCCATCTGGCCCTTTTGCTTGGAGGGCTCTTTTCTTTCTATTTGCTTGGCTGGCTCCAGATAAGCCTTTGTCGGTTGATTCGTTTGAAAATATTTTCTCCCATTCTGAGGGTTGTCTTTTTGTCTTGTTTATAGTTTCCTTTGCTGTTCAAAAGCTTTTAAGTTTCATTAGGTCCCATTTGCTTATTTTTGTTTTTATTTCCATTACTCAAGGAGGTGGGCCAAAAAAGATCTTGCTGTGATTTATGTCAAAGAGTGTTCTTCCTATATTTTCCTCTAAGAGTTTTGTAGTGTCTGGTCTAACATTAAGGTCTTTAATCCATTTTGAGTTTATTTTTGTGTATGGTGTTAGGGAGTGTTCTAATTTCATTCTTTTACATGTAGCTGTCCAGTTTTCCCAGCACCACTTATTGAAGAGATTGTCTTTTCTCCATTGTATATCCTTGCCTCCTTTATCAAAGATAAGGTGACCATATGTACGTGGGTTTATTTCTGGGGTTTCTATCCTGTTCCATTGACCTAATTTCTGTTTTTGTGCCAGTAACATACTGTCTTGATTACTGTAGCTTTGTAGTATAGTCTGAAGTCAGGGAACCTGATTCCTCCAGCTCCATTTTTCTTTCTCAAGATTGTTTTGGCTATTCGGGGTCTTTTGTGTCTCCATACAACGACATTTATGATAAAAACTCTCCAGAAAGTGGGCATAGAGCTGTTAACCTTATGGGAATTCCTCTTTATCTTATTTGTCATTTTTCCCTTGTTGCTTTTAATAATTTTTCTTTGTCTTTAATTTTTGCCAGTTTGATTACTATGTGTCTTGGTGTATTTCTCCTTGGGTTTATCCTGTTTGAGACTTTCTGTGCTTCCTGGACTTGGGTGGCTATTTCCTTTCTCATGTTAGGAAAGTTTTTGACTATAATCTCTTCAAATATTTTCTCAGGTCCTTTCTCTCTCTCTTCTCCTTCTGGGACCCCCATAATGCAAATGTTGGTGCATTTAATGCTGTCCCAGAGGTCTCTTAGGCTGTCTTCATTTCTTTTCATTCTTTTTTCTTTATTCTGTTCCATGGCAGTGAATTCCACCATTCTGTCTTCCAAGTCACTTATCCGTTCTTCTGCCTCAGTTATTCTGCTATTGATTCCTTCTAGTGTATTTTTCATTTCAGTTATTGTATTGTTCATCTCTCTGTGTTTGTTCTGTAATTCTTCTAGGTCTTTGTTAAACACTTCTTGCATCTTTTCAATCTTTGCCTCCATTCTTCTTCCGAGGTCCTGGATCATCTTCACTATCATTATTCTGAATTCTTTTTCTGGAAGGTTGCCTATCTCCACTTCATTTAGTTTTTTTTCTGGGGTTTTATATTGTCCCTTCATCTGGTACATAGTCCTCTGCCTTTTCATTTTGTCTATCTTTCTGTGAATGTGGTTTTCATTCCACAGACTACAGGATTGTAGTTCTTCTTGCTTCTGCTGTCTGCCCTCTGGTGGATGAGGCTATCTAAGAAGCTTGTGCAAGCTTCCTGATGGGAGGGACTGGTGGTGGGTAGAGCTGGGTGTTGCTCTGGCGGGCAGAGCTCAGTAAAACTTTAATCCACTTGTCTGCTGATGGGTGGGGCTGAGTTCCCTCCCTGTGGGTTGTTTGGCCTGAGGCGACTCAGCACTGGAGGCTAAAGGCTCCTTGGTGGGGCTAATGGTGGACTCCAGGAGGGCTCATGCCAAGGAGTACTTCCCAAAACTTCTGCTGCCAGTGTCTTTGTCCCCATGGCGAGCCACAGACACCCCCTGCCTCTGCAGGAGACCCTCCAACACTAGCTGGTAGGTCTGGTTCAGTCTCCTATGGGGTCACTGCTCCTTCCCCCTGGGTCCTGATGTGCACACTACTCTGTGTGTGCCCTCCAAGAGTGGAGTCTCTGTTTCCCCCAGTCCTGTCAAAGTCCTGCAATCAAATCCCACTAGCCTTCAAAGTCTGATTCTCTGGGGATTCCTCCTCCCGTTGCTGGACCCCAGTTTGGGAAGCCTGACGTGGGGCTCAGAAGCTTCACTCCAGTGGGTGGACTTCTGTGGTATAATTGTTCTCCAGTTTGTGAGTCATTCACCCAGCAGTTACGGGATTTGATTTTATTGTGACTGCGCCCCTCCTACTGTCTCATTGTGGCTTCACTGTACGGAAGGACAACCTTCTCCTTTGTGGCTTCTCCTTTGTCTTTGGATGTGGGGTATCTTTTTTGGTGAGTTCCAGTGTCTTCCTGTCATGATTGTTCAGCAGTTAGTTGTGATTCCGGTTCTCTCACAAGAGGGAGTGAGCACACGTGCTTCTACTCCACCATCTTGAACCAAATCCAGGTTCTCCTGTTCTTATATAGTGCCTTGAGCTTACCCTTGGAGGATTCATCCTGATCATAAGGAGTTATTTGTATGCAAATAATGTTTCCTGATAGTCTCCCCTTGTTAGAATATAAGCTCTGTGAGACTCAGTGTATCTTATTTACTGATGTATCCCCAGACCCTTGCACATAGTAGGTGCTAAAATAAATGCTGAAAAAAAACTTCTGTGAGGCTCATTAATGAATTTCATAGGACTGTTTCTTATAACAACCCATTTTATAAGCTGAAGGCCTGAGTGATTTGGAGACTAAGTTGGGGATATTGGCAAAAGGCCATCCTAATAAAAACTCATGGAGAACATGCTACAGGCCCGGTAGGATTGTGCTGCCCTGTCCTTTGTCCAATGGAACAAAGAGAGCCTGGAAATGGACCCTGGTGCATGGCTCTTATAGACCTGCCCACTCTGCTTCCTAGGGTTGTCCTTCCGTACAGTGAGGGCATCAGGCAGGAGAGGTGAGGCAACATAAAACCGCAGGTGTACAGCTTATTGTTTACATGGACAGCATCCTGCACAATAGGTCTGCAGAACCCAAGACATACTGAGAACATCAACTTTTTAATACGTAAGTGAAATTCTTTCCCTTAAGGTCTGATCCCCTATCTGTTACACAGACTCCTCCCAAACTCCTCCCTGACACTTCTGCTCTGCACTGAATTATTGTTTACTTTGTATGCATGTGCCTTTCCACATGATAACATTTTAATGGAAGGAGGTCCCATTGTCAGGGCAACCAAGGGGAGCACTTGCTCAGTTCAGGCTCTACTCTTACTTAGATTCCTGCCTGCTCTTGGCTCACCTCACTTGTGTGGTTGCAAGGA
The DNA here is from genome assembly GCF_965194805.1 of Balaenoptera borealis. NCBI lineage: Eukaryota > Metazoa > Chordata > Mammalia > Artiodactyla > Balaenopteridae > Balaenoptera > Balaenoptera borealis. The sequence continues at coordinate 47,557,723 of NC_138865.1, read as the reverse complement.
GGTCAATATTCTGCAGTCTCCTGTTCTTTTCTTCTGTGTCCTGATGACAAACACTCATGTCTCTGAATTAATTTACTTTATAAACTCCTACTAACATTAATGCATTCCCTTACTCCAGATGAATACTGCAGAATAGTGTGCCAGCTGCCTCCAGGAAAGCCTGGCCAACACTTACCTTGACCTGGTTCCATTCCAGGAGCTCAGAATGAGCATCTAGCTACTCACAAGCTGCCATATCCTTTCTCTGGTACCATGAAAAGGCCAGTACCAGGAGAAATATATAGTGGTTAAGAGTCCTGGCATTGAGTCTGGTGATCTGGGTTCACATCTCTGCTCCTTCACTATCAGTTTGAGCTTGAGCAAAATATTTCATCTCTTTGAGACTCAGTTTTTTCATCGGTAAAGTGGGGGAAATTATGGCACTCACCTCCTGGAGTTGTTATAATCATTGAATGAGATACGGCATGTAAACCACTTGGCACAGTGACTGGCACACAGTAAACAAAGCTTAGTTGTAAAGTCTAATGTCTTATTAGAAGTTTGTAAAGTAAGATGTGCCTTGAGTGAAGTCTCATAAAGAGGCCACGGAAAGGGAATACAAAATACTACATAATATAATACAGTGTAAAACTTCCTTAAAATCTTTATCCAAATTTCTCCCCAACACTCCTTTAGTGTCTCCTAAAATAACTCTCTTCTTTGTCATCCCACAAGCTCTATCCAATCAACCTTCCTCCACTCTTTAGTTTATTTCCCCTTCCATCTTCCCTCCCTCCCCTCAATTCATATCTATTTATTTTTTTTTGTAAGCAGTACCATGCCATTTCTTATTTAAATTAGTTTATCCCTCCCCACTCTGAGGTTATTTTAAAAATAAACCTTTTTGTCCTAGTTCTTTCATGATTTTTTTTTTCACACTTAAACCTGTGGTCTAAAGCATAGATTGGTAAATATTCTGTAAAGACCAAACTGTAAATATGCAGGTGCTTTTACTAAACCTGTACCAGAGGTGCTATTTAGTGCAATAAGGCAAGAAAACAAGATAGAAAATGTAAGGATTGGAAAGGAAGAAACAAAACTGTCATTATTCACAGATGGCATGATGGTTTACTCAGAAAATTTAAGAGTCTACTAAGTATTAGAACTAATATGAAAATTTGGCCCAGGCTTTAAGGGGCTGGCAGTTTCACTCCTGTCTCTTGGAATATTAGCTTTGAAGCCCTGAGCTGCCACGTAAGGGGTACCTTACTGGAGACAACCCATGGTGAGGACCTGAGACTACATGGAGAAGGAGAGGGGCCCAGCTGAGCCCAGTCTTCTGGCCGTCCCTGCAAAGCATCAGGCACCTGAGTGACACCATCTTGGCTCCACCCATCAGCCCAGCCACCAGCTGAACCTCAACAAGTGACTGCCATCACGTGGAGCAGAATTGCCCAGCTGAGCCCTGCCTGAATCTATGACCCACAAAATCATGAGACAGGATAAGAGAGGTGTTGCTTTTAAATCACTTAAGTGTTGGTGTATTTAGTTATTCAGCAATAAATAAAATTGGAAACTTAAATTCAAACAGATCGGGGCTTCCCTGGTGGCGCAGTGGTTGAGAGTCAGCCTGCCAATGCAGGGGACATGGGTTCGTGCCCCGGTCCGGGAAGATTCCACATGCCGTGGAGCGGCTAGGCCCGTGAGCCACAACTACTGAGCCTGCGCGTCTGGAGCCTGTGCTCCGCAACAAGAGAGGCCGCGATGGTGAGAGGCCCGCGCACCGCGATGAAGAGTGGCCCCCACTTGCCGCAACTAGAGAAAGCCCTCGTACAGAAACGAAGACCCAATACAGCCAAAAATAAATTAAAAAAAAAAATTCAAATAGATCACTCTCTGAGCACAACCTTTTCTCCTGGCCACGCTCTAATTCAAATGCTCCTGCCCTCCTTGTTCTTCCACCCGATGGGACTCTCTCATTTCCTGCCCCCTCTGCTTCCTCCGTATCTGGCAGCCCTCTACTCTCTCAGCTTCTTCAATATCCAGCTTAGATCCTATGAGTTTTATTCTGATTAAGGATTCAGTTCCAGGGATGGAGCAAATAATTGTTCCTCTGGAAACATTTAGAGAGAAACCCAGACCCAGACTCTGGCTAGCACGCAAACTATCCTTTTTTTAAAATAAACTTATTTATTTATTTGTTTTTGACTGCATTGGGTCTTTGTTGCTGCACGCGGGCTTTCTCTAGTTGCGGTGAGCGGGGGCTACTCTGCGTTGTGGTGCGCGGGCTTCTCATTGCAGTGGCTTCTCTTGTTGCGGAGCACAGGCTCTAGGTGCACAGGCTTCAGTAGTTGCGGCACGTGGGCTCAGTAGTTGTGGCTCACGGGCTCTAGAGCGCAGGCTCAGTAGTTGTGGTGCACGGGCTTAGTTGTTCTGCGGCATGTGGGATCTTCCCGGACCAGGGCTCGAACCTGTGTGCCCTGCATTGGCAGGTGGATTCTTAACCACTGCGCCACCAGGGAAGCCCCCAAACTATCTTTATTGCTGCCTGTCTCCTACCTGAGATCACCTAGGGGTGTGGGTGGAGCGTGGGGAGGCTCCTTAGCCAAAGAGGAGGCTTGATTCTAGTTCTTGGTCCTCTAGGCAGGGGTGGGCTAGTGGCAGGGAAGGGAGGGTGAGGATATCTCAGTAATCTTGAGGGCCTCAGGTAAAGGGAGCCATTTCTCACCTCTAGGGGCGGCCACAGCAGTTCTGTCCTTCAGGTCACGTGGAGGCAGTGGTAGCAGGTAGGGCGGGCTGGGTGCTTGTCCCCAGGCTGTCCTGGAAAGCAGGCTCCCCGTACTCCTTCTTACAGACGGTCAGGCCGGCAGGATCACAGGCAGAGTGGCCAGGCATTGAAAGGTTGTGCTACCCAAGCAGTCAAGTGCCTCTAGGCATTCAGGTCTCGCCAGGAAAACCTGCCACCGTCAGCACCAAACAAACTCACAAAAACAGCACGTGGCTATTTAAAACACCTGCGTTACAACCCCAGCGCATCAGCCAGCGGGCCGCTGCAGGTGTAGACGCTTTCACTACGCTAGGGAAACCTGAAGGATGGGCTTTTATTCCGAGATCTACCCTTTCTCCTCTTTTGGCGTTGAAATGTCCTTTCTTCTATGAAATAAGGGTGAGGAGAGATGGTGAGGAGAGCATCCCTAAATCACTCTGTTGTTGCATTTTAAACTTCCTAGGCCACGAAATCCAAAAAACGGAGGATGAGTGCAAGGGCTGTTGGTCATTCTTTCTACCCTGTGAGAAGCCTGCCTCGGGGCCTCGCTAAAGAGTCTGGTTCCTGCTGGTGGCGGTGGGCTGCCAGGGAAGAGCACTGAGGGGTGGGGGGAAGGGGCACAGGTGTGGGATTTAGAAAGAGCAGGCTGGCTTCAGTTTGTGAAGAGTGGGAGGGGAGAGGGGATTTGGAGGCAAGGAGAGTGTCTCCTGGCTTTTGTAGAGTTTGGGGCACGAGGAAGGGGAGCCTAAGGACAGGCAGAGGCTGTGCCAGCGGAGGAAGAGGGGCCTCTGTGACTCTGAGGCTAATTTTCTTCTTTTTTTAATTAATTGATTGATTAATTAATTAATTTAGGCTGTGCTGCGTGGCATGCGAGATCTTAGTTCCCTGACCAGCGATCAAACCCACGCCCCCTGCAGTGGAAGCACGGATTCTCAACCACTGGACAGCCAGGGAAGTCCCTAATTTTCTAATAAGAGTTTGGTCAAATCTTTCCCCTAAGTTGCTGAATCTTATCTGCTATTTTGTCTTTGCATAATCTCATTGAAATAAATCTCCCCTTCAGGACAATCTAAGAGTGGTAGAGAAAAGGGCACAGTTGGTTTTCCAATTTTTCTGAATAAAAACTTTCCTTTTCTGCTAGCCAGACTACATAGTCCGTTTTGGCAAGCTTTCCATTCGAAATAGCTGCTTTCTCCACTCCGTATTCACGGAGCGGCTGTATTTGAACTCTAGTAGTTATCAGATGTCTCCTTCGTGTCCATAGATCTCCCCCAGCTGGCCTTAAGGCAAATCACATCTTAGTAGTTATCAGACAAGATTGGTACAAGGATGGATGCTGAAGGACTGCACATAAATGGGGAAAATTATTTCTTCTCTAAGGGCTTCTGAACCCAGGGACAGGAAAAAGCAAAGACAGATGAGGGCACCCAGCCCAAAGCAAAGGAGCTGAGGCTTCCGTTCTCCCGCCACAGTGAAATCTGCAAGGTGACAGCATCTGTGAGTCAGTTACTATGTTGACGAAGGGCCCTTGAGAGCGCTCAGCACTAGCAGGGAGGGGCTCGCCTGATGACTTGGGCTCAATTTCCCATTTTCCAGTCTTGCCTGTTCCTTGGTATGTACTAGTCATCCCTGCAAGACCAAGTCTGATCAGAAAGGAAACTGTTTGGGGGACAATTGGAAGGTGTGAACCCCTCTGAGTCAGAGGGGCGACTGTACCCCGGGCTGCTCTTCTGAAGCTGGCAGAGACTGGGCTTCCGAAGCCAGGTTTTCTCCCCTAGGCAGCAGCTGGCTGAGCATCGTCAGCCGCGTGGGCATTAAGCCCACTTGTTTCCTCCCTTTGACCCAACAGTTTGACGATCTTAACTTTAAGGGGCATTTCCATCAGATTCACCCTTTCTGTTCTGTGCAGGAGGCATTCCTCTCACCTGTGTAACTTCCTCATCGCTGCTTCCCCAGATTCCTTTGGGCTTTTCAGGGGAGACTAATTTTTTGACCCTCATGGTGAAAGAAGCTTTGTCACCAGGGTAGCAAGTGAACAAGGTAAAAGGAGGAATAACTTTTTAATAGCTGAAGTGTGTGTGTTGGAGCGATGTAACCTAGTGATGAAGAGCAGGGGGTCTGGAGACAGACTGCCTGGGTTCAAATCCCAGCTCCACCACTAACCAGCTGCATGACCTTGAAAAAGATTCTTGCTCCTCAACCTCAGTTTCCTCATCTGTAAAATGGGAATAATAACAATAGTATCTACCCCAAGGACTGGAGTGAGGATTAATTCAGATAATCAGAGTAAAATGCTTGGCACGATGCCTAGCACTGGATGAGAGCAAGGCCTGTCCCTGGGTGAGCTCATCCCAGCCCCCCAGCCACTGCACTCGGTCACCACACCTGCAACGGATTACGGATGGCTGCTGTCACCAATACTTCCCTCAGGGAACAGTTGTGAGAAGGGGATGGGAGGAGACAGGTCAAGTACCAAACACAGTGCTTGGCACAAAGTAGATTCTCAGTAAATTAATGCCTAGCCCTTCTTCCCCCAAAAACGTCCTCCTAACTCCCTTGAAAGCACTCAGCACACCCATGTGTTCTGTTTCTAGTCCTTTCCCACACGGTAACAGGAATCTATGAGCACCAGAGAATGTTCATGTAAAAATTCCCTCGTTTATTTTCTCTTCCTCTTGGCAGTGGGTGAGGGGCTTGGGTACCTTCCTTTCATGTTTCTCTATTTGAGTCGCACAGAAGTCCTTTTTCAGTCACTTAGGAGAGAGAACGCAAATTTCAATGCAATGCCATGAACCCAAGGGCAGCACAATCTTTGTTCCTGAATGCTAACATGGCAATAACTTATAGCTTACAGCTCTTAGGAACTTTCTAGACTTGCAATTGTTTATTTCTTTTATTTCAAATCCATGTGCTCACAGGGTTTTACTGAATTCAATGTCTAGATAACGCCCTGTTAGTACTTAATACCAAAGCTACACCTGGTGTGATCTGTACAACCTCAGGAAGCCCATGCTAAGGTTGGAAATGTGTTAAAAATTCTTCCTGGGAGTGTGAAATGGGGCTCACCTTTTGAATGAATTTTCTTTAACTTGGTTCAATAGTTGCTGAATCTAATGATTTACTATTAAAAAAATACTCCCACTACTCACTCCTCTTTTGACAAATGCTGCCTCTATGTTTGACGGTTGAATCATTTCACGGATAATATCCACGGAGCCCTAGGAACAGGAAGGTAAAAGTCATTCATCTCATCGTAGCATACTAATTTCATCCAGCCTTAAAACATAGGCCAGCATTATGTCCTGACGTATTAAAGATCTCCCGGTAGAACCAGGAACTTGTGAACATTTACGCTCTGCACGACTCCTGGTGACCTCAAAGGAAGCTGCATAAGTCAGGTGGATGGAATGGAGGCTGCTTTTCAAATTCAGTGTGTTTCCTATTCATTTCTAAATTAGCCCATGGAATACATGCATAAATAAATCCCTCAGCCGCTCGTTGCTCTAGCCTCTCGGCTGTATATTTCTAATAGTTCATGTAACCACATATTTTACATTATGGCTGAAGAATTAATGCATTAATTTTTTTCATGGAGAAGAAAAATCAGCAAAAATTAACTGTGATAGTTTCTCAAATTTCAGTTTCTCAAATTTCTTATAATCAAAGCTAATCTTCTGCTTTGGGTGTTTCTGTTTATTAATTCTTTTTTAAAATTTATTTATTTTTGGCTGTGTTGGGTCTTCGTTGCTGCGCGCAGGCTTTCTCTAGTTGCGGCGAGCAGGGGCTACTCTTCGTTGCGGTGTGTGGGCTTCTCATTGCGGTGGCTTTTCTTGTTGTGGAGCACCGGCTCTAGGCGCGCGGACTTCAGTAGTTGTGGCGCACGGGCCCAGTTGCCCTGTGGCACGTGGGATCTTCCTGGACCAGGGCTCGAACCGGCATCCCCTGCACTGGCAGGCGGATTCCCAACCACGGCGCCACCAGGGAAGTCCTGTTTATTAATTCTTAAAAGTCTTTTTGTTTTCCTCTAAGGAGGAGTGAAATGCATGCTTTTATTCTTCCCATTTCACAGCAGGGAGCAAGACCTAGAAGTTTCTTAGGTACCATTTCAATTGATCATAGGAACACCCTGCTCCCAACCTGGGTGATTCCTCCTGGACTTGTGTCCCCTGCCCACTCAGGGACCTCACTGTGGCCTCTGGTCTTGGCCTCACACCACTCAACACTCTGTGGACCAGTTATTCTGACCTCCTTGGTGTCCCCGTTAGATCTGTTGTCCCGCCTAATCTCTGACTAAGGGTCCACTCTGTATTTGTGAATGAACATCTTGTGAATAGAAATGCTTTCTGACCACAGCTGGACTGGTCACAGAAGCACTGCTGCAATCACGTTAACAAATGGCCAGGAAAGAAACTAAAGGCTGAACTGCTACATGACATGGCCCCGGTATCTCCAGAGAGGAAGACAATGTGAGAAGAGCCTGATGCCTCATGGCGGTGGGGTGGGGTGGGGGGGGGGGTGATTCCTTTAGTGCAGAGTGTGGGCTCTGGAGCACCCCCGTGTGACATCACTTTCTTGCTTGTGACCTCAGGCAAATTACTTAGGTAACTCTGACTTTAAAATGGGGATAAACATAGATAACCCACCTCATGGGGTCACCATGACCATTAAATGAGATTATCCAAGTAAAACGCTTAGCGTGTGCTAAGAGTATGCACTCAAATGTATACTTTTGGTGTTAGTAGCATCTAATATTATCATTATTATACATTGCTGTTAATTAATCTCTCTCTGATAGCAGATCTTAATTAGGCACTTGTCTGCCATGTGAATTCATTCATTCATTCATTCATTCATTCATCAAAGGTCTATTGAGCATCTACTATGTGCCAGACACTCTCTTCTAGGTGCTAGGTATACATCAATCAACAAAATAGAGATCCCTGATGACATGGAATTTATATTCTAGTTGGGGGAGACAGACAATACACAATACACCTAGTAAATAAATTACACAACATAGACGCTATGGGAAAAAGAAAATTTGACCAGAGAATGGGGGCCTGTGAGTCTTGGTGGGCAGGTGTGACCAGCAGAGGCCCCAGTGAGAAGGTGACATTCAAGCAAAGACTTGAGGGGAGAAGGAATTAGACATGAGGGTATTTGGGGGCGGAGCACGCAGGCAGGGGAATGGCCAGCGCAGAGGCCGTAAGTGTGAATGTGACCAGCACGTGTGACGCCAGCAAGGAGTGGAGGGAGAGAGGGGAACTGAGGCTTTTAATCTGAGGTTTGGAGCAAAGAAGGGACTATATTCTCATCCACAGACCGGGCAGGGGTGGGCGGCCCAGTTCCTCATGTCCCGCCAACGTTAACTTCTCCCACCAAACTTCATCCTGTCTAAAAGACCTCAGCATCTCTGCCCTAAGTGAAATAATTAGCCTTTAGATAAATAAACAAGTCACCATGTACGATTTTTCTAAATGCTGCTGCCTCTTACGGATGGATGTCAGCATGTAGTTTTTAGCAATACTAAATACATCATTGTAGAGACATTATATGCACAGTTATGGAGAAACAGTTATCCAAAATATTGTTTCTGGGTCAATAAACATAGGATTCTGTTGATACCTTTGTGCCTCTATGTTCTATATATTTCTTGAAAATGCTTACACTCTTATCCTTTGCTGATTTGGTTATAGGTGAGGTCACATCTCAGTTATATGATACGATTTCCTCTGGAGCAGTTATTCAACTTAATCTAGTATGCAGTAATATTTATAAGCTCAATCAAAGTTTAATTAGCTTGAATTGGATGTCCTCATTGGGGTTTTAATTTATTAAGTACTGGAAATTTTTGTTCGTTTTTTTGTCTTCATGAAAACTCAGTTAGATGATGAATCCTGCATTAAAACAAGAAGTTTCCGTTAAAATAACATGTTCTGTTAAAATCTACTTCACAATGAAATAGAAAAATCAGATAAAATATGTAATTGTTATAAATGACACTACGATTGCTTCCCAATGACAGTTCTTTATCATTTTGGTCAATGTAGCAATGAAGTCTGCTTGGAAGCAAAGTTGAAATTTAAGAATTTAGGATATTGAAAGATTGCATAGATTTAATGATCGGCTTAGCTTCCATGGGAAGCAAGCTTCTTATGGGAGTATCAATTTTTGCTGTTGTTGGGTGGAAGGATTGAAGGCATCTGGTTTGAATTTATTGTCTTCTAAGACAGTTTTCCATTAATTATCATTAATACAATGTAGGTTACTAGGGAGAATATAATAATACAGCAGGTATTCAATGTGTATGGGGATACATTTGAAAATTAAAATAGTGGTTTCCTCAGGGGACTCTCTAGACATGGTAAAGCAGGGGCTGTGACCTGAAATGCATTAGGGGAGTGGCAAGAAACGTACATGAGTGAAGCATCCCAGTGTAAGAGGACAGTGGTAACTGACAACCAGCCATATGTCTGTGCGGCAACAGGGAGTGGTGAGGACAGTGGTACATTAGAGAGACAACTCCATCAAAATGGGTCAGCCACTTCTCAGCCAATTCCTGGAAACAACAGCCTTGTGTGGCCAGATCTTCTGATTTTCTAAGAGAAGCCAGAAATTCTGATTTTCATGTGTCAAATTTTCCAATTTTTAAATGTCAGTAGCTAGTTAAACAACAACAACTACAATCTACGTAGGTCCAACAAAACATGCCTGCAGGACAAATTCAGTCCATAGCCCGCCTCTTTGTCACTTCTTGGTATACATTTCAGACAGTGGAACTGAGAAACCCTTATATGTGTGATTGAGTTCTAGAAGTCTCATTCCTCACCGCCCTGTGTGTAGAAATCACCTCGTCACAAACAGCTTTTGTCAGACATAGTATTCTATTGTTGCTATTAGGAACAGGGGCTACTTTTGGAGTCATTTACAATTATTACATAGTGACTGTAAATGTACTAATATCAATAATATACAAGTATATAGAATTTACATATTTCTGCTTTTCCAAATATGTTAATATTTTAATCTTACATCAGTGTCCAAAAATAATTATAAGCTACATAGGAACAAATCTAGGACCCCAGTTGCAGTTCAGAAATCTGAGGCACAGAACAATTAAATATACTACCCAAGGTCATACAAATAAGGTAGTGGCAAACCTGAGATTAAACTTCAGGTTTGTTTACTCTGGTTGATGAGCTTTTTCTATAATCTAGACTTATTACCTTTATATGCCAGGTTGTTAACCAAACTTAATACTGAACCCTACTGCAAGAAAAAAGATGTACAACATTAATCTGTTGAGAAGCTACACAATATGCATGACACCCTCCCGGGAAAATTTGTAATAGAATAAAGGAACTTCTGCTAAAATACAAAGATGTGCATGTGGTCTAAAATAAATTTTGAAGTAGTTTTTTGTAGAGTTAACCTTTCTTTTCATTTATTTGTTGCAGGATGAAGAATATGCTTGTTAAAGAAATAAAGCAAACACATAAAAAAGACAAAATAGAAGATGGTTATGTGTCTTTTATTTGTAACATTTGAATTCCTAAGCTCACATAAAACTGATTTCATAAATATCCTTTAGTTTTATCTTGCATTTTAATTTTTCTTAATTGTTAGTCTGTTCTTATAACCAAACCCTTAATTTAATCACAAATGGAACTAAAAATATGCTAAATCTTTTTTCTGATGCAATTAGAAAAGATACTGAAAAACTTTGAAATTAGAACATTAAAAGCTAGTAAAACAGCTTAACTGTCAGATTAGAAATGGACTCTTCCCTCTAAAAGTTACAAAACTCCTTATTTATTCATTGAAAAATGCTTACCCAGAATTAATAACTGCCCAGAGGGAAACAACCTGTTATAAGTTTTTTTGTTGATATATTTTTAAAAGCAGGGGAAAAAAAACCATTAGTTCCAAAACACGCTTTGTTTCACTAACTCTAGGAGAGAATCACCTATTTCATTAAGAACTAAAATGATCAAAGCACAAAGGACAACAGTATTATCCAAGTGACACATCAGACTCCTTTCAGTGATTTTGCCTTTGTACACATTCCTTGGTGGCTGTACTTTTCCTATGATATTTCTTTTTCTCACAGTGTGATACCCATAGGGTGTGGAAGTGGTGTAAGTTTAGAGACCATAGGAAGTGATGTGCTTCCATTAATGACCAGAATAACATAATCACCACAAACAGATAAGAGAAATTCTATCCACGTCCCCTAATGCTTTGCCAATTAAAGAGGGGAGTAAAACAAAATAACTCAGTGTGATCTTACAGGGAATGCTAAAGGTAGGAAGGAAGGAAGCTCAAGAAGATAAAGCAAAATGGCGGAACAGAATATAGATAAGGATTTAGTGTGGGCAAATACAATAGAAAAGAAAATTTATAAGTGTATAAAATCAAGTCAAGAGTTAGCAAAGACACAACATACTTTGGAGAAAGCATGCAGTAATTTCTTAATGTTCACTGCTAGTTACATCCATAATGCACAGTGACATGGAGAGCTTTGGGAAGGTTTCAGGCTGAAGTATAGAAATGTTAGCAGTGGGGCAACAAGATTTCCAAGAGAATTCCGCCATTGGGAGATGATAAATGGAGGAAGGCTGAAAGACATCTGGTAACAGCCTTCAAATATTTAGTGGACGTGCAAATAAAGCTCTCACTTAGTATGTTTTTACTTATACAGTCTTTGGATCTTAACGTAGGATACTAGAAAAGGTGAGCTGAAATGCAAAGATAATAGTTTAGCTCAAGTTGAATGGAAGGATTTCAGATGGAATCTGGTCTGTGGGTTATACCAGAGGTTGCTGCAGAATTTCTGTGCCTGAAGATCATGGAGAGGAGAATTGGTTTTTCACCTGGAATGTTACTGATGTGGTCTGGGAGGGTAGAAGGAATAGCTTAAGAAATCTCTCGAAGTTGCTTCCATTCATCCTGGCCCTCAGAAATGAGCAAACACCCCAGGAAGAGAAAATGAGAAATCTCAGAAGTAGAAACTGACTCCAGAGGAGTATTTCGCAATTTTTAAAAATTATCATCCTCCTAAAGAGCCTTTTTAGACATTTTATTCCTAATCATCTCCCTATCCCTACAGAATTTTAATACTACATATATACTTCATATCTGTATATGTACTATGGTCAGGCCATGACCCAGTGTAATATATAAGATTTCCTCCCCACTCAAATCAATTTTTGCACCCTTGGGCAATCACCATCAATGAAAATGCACGCTCTCTAAAATAAACCATCGGTCTGAATGGGAGGTCACTGAGGATGGGAGAAAAAAAAGTTATATATATTTTAACTCTGGCTTCAGGGACTACACAAATTCTCATTTGTCAGCATACTCATGCTTTACCTGCAGAGGGAAACTTTTTGTGTCCTCTTCTTTCTGTTAAATGGGAAAAGATGAATTCTCTGTCACTGCTATATCATCTAACTGCAATGGCTGTAATCTTTTGGAGATCCTGGACCTCTTTGTGAATATTAGGAAAGGAAAGCACATATGTACAGTCTCACACTCTATAAAATGTATGCATACTGAATTTCAGATCTTTATAATGAATTACAGAACTTAATAGTGAATGGATCAGGCAGATAACACCTCAACCCACTGATCAAGCTTAATATTTATCATAAAAAGAGACAACTAGACATTATATGCTTCCTGATACGATGCAAAAGGAAAGAAACAACATCACTTACATAGTATTCTTGCTAAAAAATGTTTAACCTGAATCTAATAATGAGGAAACAATCAGAAAAAAATGCCAGATTGTGGAACATCCTACAAACAAACCAGCCAGAACTCTTTACTAATGTCAGTGTCATGAAAGACCCACATACACATGCGCACAGACACACACACACATACACACACACACCTCACACATACATAAAAGAAGGACTCTAATCCATTAACTAAAGAGAATGACAACTAAGGGTATATGGATGTCACTGTAATCTTTCCTTTTTGAAATTTCCACTTTGACATTTCTCAAAAAAAAAAGAAAATCATGGATACACGTATTACTCAACTAAAAAAAAATAGTGGGAAAAGAGGGAGAGCGAGCCAGGTTAGGAGGAAGAAGCAAGATGTCAATCTCAGACCCAGAGAGTAGGAGATGCCTGAAGGGCTGCCAGGAGCTCAGATCTCCATGTGCCAGGAGAGGTACTTAGGATGTAGTCAGGCCAAAGAGATAAAAGATCGTCTGTAATGATTTTCTTCAGAATTTGCCAAACAAAGTTCTGAGGGAATAGGAACAGTCTGTAATTAAAACGTAAGAGTGGTTTGCCAACACTTACTCTAGAAGTGCCGATTAGTGCAGCAAGCAATATAACCAGGAGAAAATTGTTCCAAGAAGTTTAAAAAAAATCTGGATTTTTTTTTAATCGAGTGGAAATTGAATATGCATGAACAGTTAACAGAAAATAACCTTCAAAAGACTTCATAACAAAAGTCTTCAGAGTCCAGCATCCTACTTAATCAGGCATTATTGAAATGCAGGAACTTTTTAATGCAAAACTCCTGTGTTTTCCATCGTGCAGAGCTTCAGAGTTCCTCCCAGGTCCTGGGCTCCATGCTGTCATTTCTCTGTCTCACTGCTCAACACTCCCATGTGGCACTAACTGCGTCGTGCATAGGTCGGGAAGACGGGCTCATTTGTCTGATCTCTGGATCCTTAGGACAGTCAGATATCCTTTCAGCCAAAAATGACGCTGAGAAAAATCTTTGCCTATCTTGTCCTCTCAAAGTTACTTAGGAAGCAGAAAAACAAAAAACAAAAAAGGTATGTTTGTTGTTGATCAGAGCACAATAATACGGAGAGAGGTAGCAGCACTTGGATTCCATGAGACAACTTTGACGAGATACAAAGCAAGGGTTGGTTTGCCGGGTTAGGTCAACACAGAATGCCATGGTGCCCAGACAGTTGACCCTTTCTCACTTTGGACCAAGAAAGACTTCATGCCTTTCTACGCTCTCGCGGCAGCTCCAAATGGCTTTAACACATTACATGCAATGAAACAAGATCAGAGTTGTTGAGTTATTCTTTAATCAGTATTACATTGAAATGCCCTAATACATTCTTATCTACATCCCTCCACCAACTGCTATTTTGTCGAATTCAAACGCTCCCTGGAAGTATCATCACGCCCTAGTCACAGGCTCTCAGGACCACCACGGTTTTGCGAATGAATCAGAGAAGGCAACACTGCTTCAGCTAAAAGTCACTTAGCTTTCAAAAGGCAGGATGTAGCACAGAGTGATTCTGTCTACTGGGATAGAAACACTGGGAAGGATGGGAGAAGAGAGTTGGCTCCAGCTCCACTGTTACCTTGGCAACTGTGGCACAAGCATCATCCGGGCAGAAATTAACTTTGTGCCATAATATCATAGGGCAGAGGAAGGGAGAGCGTAGAGGAAGAGGAAGAAAACATCGGCTGGATCTAGAAGCTCAGAGGGCCGGCTGGGAAGATTACGAATCAATGGGCTGGGCATTTCAGCTACAGGCACCAAATTACCCATTGTACTTTTGTTGGGTTTTTTTTTTTTTCACTGAAATTTCAGTATTGTGTGAAGACAGCCACCACACCCTTTAATAATGAACAAACACTGCACTAATTTGGCTCAGGGCATCTGCTGATCATTCTTGGTCATTTATAACTTCCTTTTATTTCTCTCTTCGGGGAAACAGGGAAAAAAAAATATCTTGAATGGAAGAGACAAGGAATGGTGTGGTTATAAAAAACACATTCTGTTGAGGGTGAACTGGTAACTAGTTAGCCTTAGGCTAGAGACCAGTCTCTTCCCTGCAATGAAAGTGTGCAGACCCTATCTGGGGCAAGACAAGCCACCCCATGGAGTGGTCCCAGGTAAAACTGCTTATGGGGGAAATTGCACTGATGCTGTGGGACGGGCCTCAGACCTCCCAGACAAGACCACGGCATCAGGGCCAGAGCCTGCAGGGACCACACAGGAAGGCTTGTTAGAGAAAAACTGGCTGTGCATCCAGAGTTCCAAAATTCACTGGGTACTTAGAAAACACGTTACAGAAAAGGCAGCCGGCTGATGAGACGGGTAAGTGGAAAAGTACAAGTTAAGTATCTCAGTCTCAAAACCTGAATTCCAGTAAAGCTTAGGTGGCAGGTCACAGGCAGAACTGCGACACGCATGTAAGTGCAGAGGCTTCCTTCCTCCAGGATGGGTGAGGGGCCGTCCTTCTCTCCTGGCCAGGTCCACAGGTCACGGCTAGCAGCACTCAGAGGGTTAAGAGCACACGAAGTGAGCGGGGAACATCTCTCAGGAGTCACCGCTGGTCTCCAGCTTGCCTGCTCCTGGAAGTAGGTGCGCCTTTTCAGCCAGGGAGGTCTCCCTCCCGCCGGCCCGGGACTCCAGGAGGAAACAGCTTTTCCTCTTTCTTCCGTAGGGTAAGATGGGGCGTTAGTGACACATCCTGCTCGTCATCTCTTTCTGGAAAGCAGGGGGAGAAGGATGGTTAGGAGTAACTATAAGCAGAGCAATGACTTGTTGAAGGATTCTGAAAATACCCTGGCAACCTCTGGAGCCTTTAAACAAGAGGTTGCAAGCATGGCCCAGGAATAAGGCTCAGCATACAGATGTGTTCCACTGGCTGCAGGCTTTTTTTTTTTTTTTTAAATCAAAGCACTGTTTAAAAACCTCAGCTAACTTGCCAAAAATCCAGGTTGCTCTGTGTTTTGGAAAAATTGCAAGATCTGGAGCCACTGGGCAGCTGAGTTGAGAATTGCTGTCCTCTTCAGATGGAGAATACACTCTCCAGTTTGCCCCAGTCTCCACCACTCCCAGCTGTCTCCCCATCAGGAGTCGAGTATCACTTACAAATTGATATGATAATTGGATTTAGACGGCTGTTTTTCTTAGAGTAGAGCACAATTTCTCTTTACCTAAGTTTCAATCAAAGATGAAAAAAATGAAGGATAGGTACAAGTCAAGAAAAGTGGGAGGAAGGACATTTCTTAATAGAAATGAAGACTATCCCAACGTGTCTGACAGTCAACCACAACCAGCTGGCCTTTCTATAAATGCTCTTGTGGGCATTTATAGATCCCAAATGTGCCACCTGTTCTCCTTCTCTGGGTCTCTGCACAGGCGAGGCTCTTGCCCGTGGCCTGCTCCTACCACGCCCTGCTCTCTTTACTTGGCTAATTGCCATTCATTTTCCCAACTCCAGCAACATGATTCTGATCTGCCTGGGAGGGCTTCAGGCACTCCCGCCCCTCCCACTGTGGATCAGCCATGCCCTCCACCTGTGCCCACCTGGAGGCCTGCGTGCCAGGAGCCAGTTTGTACACCTGTGTGTGTGCGTGCACGCATGCACGCACATGGGCGATGGGCATGTGTGTTGGCTCTACTTGTGAGCTCCAAGGTGTCAGGAAGAAGAAACCCTCGCTGAATTCCCCACCGCTGGCACAGTGCCTGGCACGGGGCAGCAACTCCTCTTTCATCCCCAGGAATGTCCTGGATCGCAGGCTGGGGAAGGAGACTTGTGCCTTGTGGCATTTAGGAGGACACGTTTCATATATTTTAGTGAGATGAATGAGCTGCTTCTGAGGTCCACCTGCTGCAGAGCTGACGCCAGCTGCTACCTCTCTTGCATGCTGACCCCCGCTCACCCTCCAGCGCCCCCCATCCAACAGGAAACATCTGAGTAAGAGGAGCTTGAGAAGAGGCGTGCCAGCTGCTCAGAGACTCTGTTAGAAAACCACACCAATGTGCTGGTTAAAAAAATAACCAAATATACAGAACAGAATCTAGGTACTTTTGCACCCTTATAATATTAAGTAAGGCAATTATGTAGAGATACATATATTGAAAAATTAAGTGACCATTTACTTATGCTCAGTACTTGTGCTACAGACCAGGTGCCTGGGAGATCAGGTCAATGTTCTCAAGGAACTACAGTCTATCAGGGAGAAAACGACATAGAATACAATGACATAAATGTTAATATTTAGAGGAGGAGATGACGCGTGGTAGAACCCAATCCACCCATCCCACTCTGCCCTGACTACCACCCTGTGTGACCTCCCTGAGCCTTTGGGTCTTAGCTGAAGTGGCCCCTTTCTAGGGATACCCTTCCGAACCTCCAAGAGAGGGCATCACCTCCTCTTCTGCTCTCTCATAGCACCCTTCTTCACAACCAGGATAGTCTTTCTGTTTCATTCCTGCCTCCTGGATTCATGCCTTGTAAGATCCTGTAAGACCCACAGAGAAAAGGGCTGTGTCTGCGGTCTGTGCTGTGTCCCCAGTGCCCAGTAAGTGATGGTGGATAAAATGTTTGTGTAATCCAGCAATGAATGGGCTCCCAGTGTCCTCATCTGTGAAGCAGACCAGTGAGGCCTACTTGAGGTGAGTGGGAAGGTTAAAAAGTATTCATGGACAGAGTACGCATTCATTCCCTTTCCTGATCTCTCCAGAAGCACAAACATGGCAGCAGCTTTGTGCTGGGAAGGCAGAGTCTTGAGAGGACTTCTCTGATAACGTACCCACGGAGATGGACTCCACAACCTAGAGGAGGAGGAGTCTGACAGGTGAGGGTGGGAGAAGGGGGACGGGAGAAGAGGGGCTGTGGCTGGAGGGAAGCACAGTCGAGGTGGAGCCCGCCAGGGATCTGATGCTGCTGTGGCTGGAGCAGAGGGGCCAGGGCAGGATGGGGACGCAGGGGCGGGGAGACAGGTAAGCGCACACCTATTTGAATAAGGACCCAGGCACCTGGTGTGGGGGGATGGAAATAGATGATGACAACCTGAAAAGGAATTCGCTGTTCCTCTGTTAAGCTTCCAAAGGTTCTTGTGTTTTTGGTTAACTTTTTGTGACAGAGATGGGAAAAATTAGGTGGGAATACAAAGTGTGTGTGTGTGTATGTGTGTGTGTGCGCGCGCGTGTGTGTGTGTGTGTGTGCGGGTGTGTTTGAAAGAGTGAGAGCACGAGAGTGAAGGAGAGATCATGGGATGAAGACAGCTTTGCCTTTATAACTAATTCTCAATTATTTGCAATGGGTCAGGATTACAGAAAGAAAGGAACTAGCATTTGTTAAGCCCCTACGAGTTGCAGGTGCTTCGGGTGGTTATATTAATATCATTGCCTCTGTAAAACTTTGACAGAAGAGGAATCCAGGTCTCAGAGCAGAAGTGATGTGCTCAAGGTGAACAGGTACGGTGAACGGTAAGCTGCCGAGCTTAAATGGTAACAGTTGCTTCCATCAAACAAAGGTTTGCCGTTGTTTAGTCTCAGTGTCCCTCACGGCTCTACAGATATCACTTCATGTAACCCTTACCCTGATCCTGTGAAGTAAGCTTTGCCATCCCCATTGGTCTGATGAGGAAACAGGCACAGAGACAGAGAATAACTTATCAAAGTCACACAGAAAGTGGCAGAAGTAGAGATCTAAACTCAGGTCTATCTGGATGCAAAGCCCAGCTCTTTCCACTACACCACATGACCATGGTTTAAAGCCTCTGAGACATTCTTATGAATATGCATTTGAGTGATATTGACTTATATTAATTAACAATTAATTGCAATCGTTCCTGAATTTTCAAAATGCCAAAGAGACAGTTTTTCTTTATCCAGACTGATGCCACTTTGAGTTACAAGTGCAATCGGTAAATACCAAAACAATTATGCCACTAAAAGACTATAGAGGGCTTCCCTGGTGGCGCAGTGGTTGAGAGTCTGCCTGCCAATGTAGGGGACATGGGTTCGAGCCCTGGTCTGGGAGGATCCCACATGCCACGGAGCAACTAGGCCCGTGAGCCACACCTGCTGAGCCTGCGCGTCTGGAGCCTGTGCTCCGCAACGGGAGAGGCCGCGATGGTGAGAGGTCCGCGCACCATGATGAAGAGGGGCCCCCGCTTGCCGCAACTAGAGAGGGCCCTCGCACAGAAACGAAGAGCCAACACACCCAAAAATAAATAAATAAATTCAAAAAAAAAAAAAGACTATAGACACTAGAAATATGGAAGACTTTATTTATTTATTTATTTATTTTTTTTAAGGAAAGCAGAAGAGGGAAAAGTTTGAGAGAGGATATGGGACTTCAGCAAAGCCACTGAGTTAGTCTGTGAAAAGCCAGGACCAGTGCTTTCCTCACCACACCGTGCAGCCTCAAATGCAGGAGAAAAACTGTTTACTATGAGGCCTCTTAACATTCTTACAGGGAACGAATGGTTGAGATAGATCTGAAACTTGAGGAAGGACGTCTCAGTTGGATCCGCCCTGCGAAAGCCTACAAGCCTTCACAGCTGTATTCTAGCGATTTCCCACTGGGTGGCGCCAATGGGCTGGCTAAAAACCAACTGGTTCTGAGAAAAAAAACCCCAAACCAAAAAAAAAAAAGACAGACAATATTGGGTTCCATGGCTTTCCTCTTCATCAGAGCCCTCCTGCAGGCATCCAGCAGGGCCAAACACGTTCCTTCCTATCGGGGAGAGTGGCTTAAACGACTCCTATGCAGTTTGCTCTCTAGGGATGAATTTGCCATTGCAGGAGTTATCTGAACCCACCATGTATTAAGTTCACTAAAGAACTCCAACAGGTGCTTAAGAGGTTTCTGCAGAGGTGGTGTGAATTTTCTGAGAAATGTTCCTAAAGGCTGTATTTAGTTTGTACATGAAGACTTTGCAAGCACCCAGATTTTTAAAAATCCATTCTTAAGAAAAGAGTAAAGTCAGGTTTTGGTTGTGCTCAGTCGGTACCATTGCTTTAATGTGAGGCAGAACTTGATTCTGCAAAGTCCCTGATTCCCGACTCTCAGCAGAACAAAGTCCACACTCTGCAGCCTGGCAAAAAAAGCTGTTCTTAACTGGATCCACCCACCCTGCTCACCTCCTGTTGAAGCCCAGCCCACTCACCACACCCATCAGGCAAACTAGACTCCTCCCTGTTCTCCAACAGCCCTGGTCTGTAACGTTTCTAGTAGCTTCTCATCGGCTGTTTCTTCTATCTGGCAAATGCTTTCTGCCCTTCTATGCCTGGCAAACTTTGATATCCTTCAAGATCAGAAAGGGTTAATTAGCTCCCTTCCCGGGTTCCTCCATCACTTTGCACACACCTGCATCACACTGCTTTCTACCAGCACTGGAACTCACCATTTCAAATTGCCTGAATCTGAACAGACCCTTAAAACTTTGTTATATATTAATATATGATGAGGGATATTTTGGTAAAGTCACATAACAGTATGTATGGTTTGATCCAATTATATTAGGAAAAAATATAAAGTATGAGTCCAGCATGATAAGTTTACCTCTGGGTGAATGGAATAATATATGTTTTCTATTTCTGATATTTGCCTTTTATTATTTATATTTGCCTTTTATTTGCCTTTTCTCTAGCTTTTTAGATATTTTTAATATACATGTAATTTTTCCTAAAAAAATAAGCTTCAGACATTTAAAAAACAAAAAGAGAAATAGACCAAATCTCCACATTGAAATCATAGTTAGTTTTGGAAATGAAGTTAAAATGATTTTGCCTAGTCTTTGTGGGGAATGGTGGTGGTGGATGAAATCAGCATATCTTCTGCGTAAGATACTCAGCCACTTCTGATCTAAAACATTTAAAATTAAAATAGAGATCTTTGCTAGCATTTGAAAGTTTTGTTTGTTTGTTTGTTTGAATATACATGGAACAAACTTGTGTGAATTCTATGAGTCAAATCTTACTCTTATCTCTCAGTGTAGCCATTTTGAGAACTGGCCACGGAGAGAATAAACTGTCCAGAGAAGTAAAATGATTTATTCCAGGTCACGCAAATAATTTCTGACCCGACCAAGACTACAAAGAAACCAACTGACTTAGCTTACTACACCATACCATCACACGTTCCAGTAATCGAATTTTCACATGGAATAAAGATAGAAATGTGATGTCTGCTAGGTGTCAGTCATCATGCTAGAATAACCATATGAATAAGTTAGCATTAGGAATTATCAAACGAGCTCCAAAAAGGAGTGACAAAATCACAGGATCACAGACTACTGTTCAAGCTGGGAGGACATCTGGATGTGATCTAGTCCAACACCTTCATTCCAGAGATGTGAAGACCCGGCCGTGAGGGAGGAAGCGACTGGCCGAAGGTGGGACCACTGATAAATGGCAGCGCCAGGACTCCTGACCTGTGGACTCTGCACTCCATGTTGATTTCAGAGAGGCAACTTGTGTACACAAGGATTTCTTAGAGTCACCTCAGTGTGCTTCAGGAAAATCCCTCTTGCATTACTGGCTCTCCTCCACATAAACCTAAAACCTAAATGGCTCTCCACCTTTCAAACTAAATCCCAACTCTAGCATCTAGCATTGGTGTGGACTCCTCAGTCACTCAGCCGTCACTCCCCAACTCTCCTTCTCTACCGTTGAACCCATAGCAATGCCCCTATATATGCTTTCCTTTGCTCCTCTCTTCCCAAAACACCTTTCTCCCAACTCCAGCATCCTTTGAGACCCCTGACCATTTTCCCCCCTCAGGAACACCATCTCCTACCCTCCCCACCCCGTCCCCAAGAAGTCTCAGGTGCTCCTCTTCTGGTTTCCCTTTGTGCCCACAGTACCTCTCACGTTGTTCTATGACACTTTATTAATTCCTGGTTCCAGCAAGAGATTGCTCTGGAAGAGATGAACCATATCTTGTTTCTGTTTGGACCCTGGTGCACAAGGCCTGCCACATACAAGGGGCTGTAAAAATATCTGCTAATTAGACGAAAATCCAATGAAGATGAACGATTATTAGGTCTTAAAGACCCAGTAAAACGAGAGGTAGAGGGAAAATACAAACTGAATACCTACTATGGTGGAGGCACTTATATTTATTGTGTGTACTTCTTGCTCAAAACTCTGTGAAGTAGGCATTGCTCCTTCTAATTTACAGATGAGGAAACAGAGGCTCAGAGAACTGAAGTAACTTGCCCAAGTTCACGCAGCTAGCAAGTGGAAGGATAAGGGTCAGATTTGGTTGCCTCAAAAACAAAAACAAGTAAGCAGACAAAACACATCCTGTTTCTATTACTCCACTGGGAGGAGAAATAAAAGAGAAGGACTGAGGTTCTTTGTTTTTCTAGTGCTTTAACATATATTGGGCATAGTAGTGCTACAGCAACAGCATTTTAAAGCCGATTTCTTGTTTTTAATTCACCAACTTTCTGCTAATTCTGAGAAACAAGAAGGAGAAAGGGGAGGAAGAAATATTGGAAATAAAGCAATGATTTAGGAAGAACAGGACACAAAGAAATGAAAGGAAGGTGGGTATAGAAGGCGCAGCAGTGTGGTAAGAACGAGAACACTGGGCCCAGCGCTTCGTGAAAATGACCTTTGTGTAAGTGGGCCCCTCCCACCACCAGCCACCATGAAAACAGGGTAGCTTGAAACACACAGCATATCGTTAGATCGGGCACAAAGAGGGAAGTATTCAATCAACTGCCTCTCATCTAACAGAGCATAGGTACACACACACACACACACACACACACACACACACACTTTCCTTCTCCAGTAACGGAGCTTCACCAACACATTTTAAAGGCGCTATGTTAAGGTGATAGTTGCCAAAAAGACAAAGGAAAACGGTGAGTCCACCAAAAAGGGCCAAGGTGTGGGGGAGGGGGAGGGGGGCTGGGGGGAGGGGTGCTCCTTTTCTAATGTGCTTCTTTGCGACCACTCAGCAGCACAGCCTTAGGGCCCCCCAGTTCCCGGCAGCTCCCTAAGCTGGAGCACGGCCACACCTCACCTCTCCTCAGCCTCCTCTCAGATGAAGACAGATTTGGGAAAGTGGGTTTGAACTGCAGCGTGAATTACAGGGACCACATTTCTGGCTGGGCCGGGGGGGATGCGATATGAGTAAACCCTGTAACTGAGAAGACTTCTTCATTCCCGACAACATGGTTAGGCCCCCGGGGGGTTGGCAGCCAGGTCAGAAAAATGACTTTCTGCGCAGCCTTGCCTCCTACAAATTCCATTTCTTAAAGGCTTTAAAACCTCCAAGTTGTATCCATATTATCCATTTGTTTCTTTTGCTATTGGCTATTTTCCCCTCCCCTAACAAGTGTGTGGATTGAAAATGTTGACCATCTCGAAAATTCCATTTCTCAAGGGTCTGCTCTCCCCACCACCCCATTCCAAACAAAGTACTGCTGATGGCCTGTGCTAGGATTTCACCAGAACTACCCCTAACCCACCTACCCAGGCCTGGGGTCCTCAGCTCCTGACAATACCCATTTCCCTCTGGCCATCTTTCTACACCAGAGGTCAAGCAGATACTTTGCTATTTCCTTATCTCGGGATCTAACCCACGGGTAGCAAAGCAAGTCCCTCTGGAAACGGCAGTTCTCCCGGAGGAGCAAGGAGGATGAGAACCAAAAGAAAAGCGAGTTGGCATCAGCAAGGACGTTATGATGGTCAGCTGAGCCGCACGGGGCAACGTGGGGTGATTCCTGAGTGCCCGCAGGGACAAGGGTTCAAGGAGGACTCTTCTAGCATCGTGACGCTGTGAGAAGCAGGGCCACACCGGTGTCAGAAGGACTCCAGGAAGCGGCATGGGTGGTTTTAGGGAGGAAGTGGTGTTGTGCTAGGTATTTGATTACGAGGATCAAAATCAGCTGTTGTCTTCGAATCATCCAGTTTGGAGGACTCAGAATTTCCCATGATACCATGCTGCCTTGTGATTCCAACGCGTAGACAAGGCCAAAGGCCTACGCTCTCTAATCTCTGCTGGTATCAGCAGCAGCGCAGGCTGGAGAGCTGCTGCTGAAGATCCAAAAACGCACGAAACTTGTTTCCACTTCCCTCCAGCTCCTACCAGAAAAAGTCTCAGCAAGTTCAAGTGACTGCAGGACTCTGGGACCTGCCCCCCTCCAGCCCTGCACACACCTTGCTTCTGTTTGTTTCTGCACGGAGAGCCCCGTTTCCTGAGCCTGCCCAGAACACACCTGTTCATCCTTTCACGCCCTGTGTAAGTGTCTCCGGACGGGAGACAGAGCACTCAGGGAAAGGGAACCGGCCTCAGGGGAAAAGGAAGGAGAGAAAGAGGATCCCGGAGGGCCCCAGGGCTGGGTGCTAAGAACGTGGCCGGGCGGTTAGCTCTCCCTCAGACAGCGCCTCCCTCAGCTCTGAAGGGCAGTATGTCACTTCAAGGGGGAGCCCAGAAAAATATCAGGCTGTTTGCTGAAGGGAAATCCCTGGAACAAGAGAGAGGAGGAGGAAAGCAAAGCAGAGACGCAAGTACAAAACATGCCCAGCCACTCTCCTGCCCACTCCCTGTGGGGCAGCTAGTCTTCAGGAGGTAGAAACGGGGGGGCAGCTCCTGCCACCCTCGGGTACAGGGCGGCCATGCGTCTCACCCACCCAGGGGAGGCCAGCTCTCCCCTGCTGCAGTGTTTCTCCTCGCGCTTTCTAGAATCCACGAAGCTGCACCTATCGGAGGAAATGACACTGACCTTTTCCCAAGTGCCTTGACAATTGCGGGGGCGGGGGGGGGGGGAGGGGGAAGAGCAGGTGATTCCATGGGTGGGGCCTCCCAGGGCAGGACTTTGTAAGGAGCCCTCGGTTCTGCCCACAGCGCAGAACCAGTGAGGATGACCGGGCCTTCGCCTACAGCAGGGCCACCCAATACGCTCCCCAAAAACGCGAGCCCAGCGCAATCTCCTCGGGTGAACTGGACCATTCAGAGCTGGTTCCAGAGATGGAGATCGCTGGAGGTCTTCACTTGCGAGCCGCCCTGGAGTCTCTGGGGCCCTGTGCCCTGGGTGCAGAGCACTTCCTTCTGCCCTCAGGGCCTCGAAGCCCTGAGGATGCGGCTACTCCCCAGTGATCCTGTGGGCAGGGCTTCTGGGCCCGGAAGCTTCTGTTCCAAAGAACAGACAGACCACGGAGTGAAGAGCAGGTGCCTTGGGCGAGAATCGCGCACCTGGCCTGAACATTTTTGAAAAACTATTTTTCTTAACGTCGTTGTGTCTGTTAGATGGAGAAGGAATTCCAGGGGGAGACTGACACCAGCCACCTTAAATGATTTTTGGAACCACGCTTTATACATATTAATAACTTGATGAATGAATAAATGAAGCAGTGCCAGGTCACAAAAGATGCAGTGAGCAAGATGGGGCAGTAGTACCCCAGCCTTAACGAATCGACAAAAGTGTATTTTGTTGCTAACAGAGCAGTAGCTACACTTCCGGCCCTTCATTCTATGTCCCAAACTGTGCTCAATGCTTTATACTCATGACTTCATTCACTCCTTACAGCAGTCTTATGGGGTGAGTGGTACCATCCTCATTTTACAGACGACAGAACTGGGGTTAAGTACCTTAGTCAAAGTCACATAGTTCATTAGGGTAGCCAAGGTTGAAACTTGAAAACCTGTCTTCCTAGCCGGTCTACTATAGCCCAAGGCATCGCTCTGAACAGATCTTCACTCATATCTGCATGTGCTTTCAGCTGAGTCTTTGAGCTGGCAGCCATACAAAGCCAGCCCTGGCCGCCGGGGTTGGGGAGGGCAGTGTGGACGGGACAGGGCCATGACCGGTGGAGCCATCCACGGGAGGCCCACAGCCAGGGCTGCTGACTTTCCTTGCTGGCATCCCCAAGTCTGAAGTCCTTTAAGGCAGGCAGGGCAGCCAGACTACAAACATTTAAAAAAATTCTCCCAAATTTAAGTATACACGTGATCCAACCATCACACAGAAATTAAAAATGTTCTTTCTGCATTCTTTTAGGAAAGTGGGTGGCAAATAAGCCAAAAGAAATAAAAATAGAAGCATGGCAGGCCAGACCACCCTACACAGGAAAGAAAAATATTTATTTGATTAATTCTGTTCCTAAACAGCAGCCCACATCACTGCCACAGAGGGCGGTCCCCACGCGGGTGTGTGTATGTGTGTGTGTGCATGTGTGTGTATGTGTGAATGCGTGCACACATATGCACACCCCCAAGTACATGTATACACATGTATGGATAGATAAACACAAAGACCTGCCACCCACAGAGAATATTTATTCGTACTCATGCAAGAATCAGACTGCTCTTCTTTTCCCAAATCCTGCAAACATTAAAAATAAGTCACATTATGTAAACACATTCAGTCTCTTGATTTACACTTGTTCTTACAAGGGCAGAGCTGCACATTTTTGAAGCTCTGTCCTTTCACCACAGGAGATGGGATACGGATGCACGGCGGGCTGCCTCATGGCGTATCATGAAAGCAAGAGAATGAATTGAAAACATTTCGTCATCACTGCATTTCTCAAGATCTACTCAGCAGACTGCTGCCAGCCCCCGATCTGCCACTCCATGCTTTTTAACATCCTGATTTCTCTGCAGATCTACCAACCATGTCTTCCCCCATCCCATCCCATCCCATCCCATCCCATCCCATCCCATCCCATCCCTCTCGCTGGTGCCGTGTTCGTTAGCACTTGACCATGACAGTGCATGGATCCAGCCTGATTTCTGCTCAAAGCGATGCTACCTCTAACCCAACAAGACACAGTATTGGTCCTCTCTCGTGGTCCGTTGCTTCTCCCTCCTCCTTTCCATCTCTGCCTGCCCACCTCCTCCACAGCCTGGCTTGGGGTCCACACAGCCATAAGGGGTCTGACTCCCTGCCTCCCATACCCTGCATTTGTCAGCACAGCTGGACTGGTTTCTGGTAGATGCTCCTTAAGCCCCTTGTTTTGGGATGAGCCACGGGTAACTCAAGGCACACACGCCCTTGGAGGGATGGAACAGATTTCAACATGGCCCAGTGCCCACCTCTCGGGTTGCCCGGCTCTTTGAGGACTGTTTGTGGGAAGGCAGGTAAGGAACTCTCCCCCATTTGCTTCTGTCACTTGGCCTTTTCATGGGGGTCAGGGGTGGGGAGGGAAGAGCACAGTCTGGGAAAGCATTCCCAATCTAGGTTAGGCTGCAGGCACAGACTTTTAGTTATCCTGAGAGAAGCTTAATGGGTCCAGCTCTTGATGACATTCAAAACACCCTGAAGAAGCATCATTTGTCATTTTGGGTGTGACCTGAAGTTCAAGGGCATGAGTCCCTGGAGGAAGAATTGACCTCCCCTGGGGAAAACAAAGGATTCCATAGAAGAGGGTCAGCCTGGCTGAATTCACCACAGGACAGAGCTTGCCATCACTTAATAAGACCTCTACTGTGTGTCTGATGAAAACATACGAAGATTTTTCTTCCTCAGTCAGCCCGTGATTTAGGAAATTTGTAGTTTCTTAGCAATCTCATTCTTTTGGTAGAAACAAAGTATTATGTTGATGGGGTAAATAAACATGAAACAAACTGAATTTTCATTTGAATAAAACAAGACCTATTGCTAGGAGTTTGACTACCACCAACTGAAACATGTTCTCAAGCTCCCAAAGACAGAAATGTAGCCTCTCCAGAGCTTTAGGGCCTGATCACCAGTTTGTGTCCCACTTTGTAACTTTCATCTCTATGGGGTGGTCATTGTGCTTCCCCTATGAAGAAACTGAAACTTGGAGAGGTTAGTGACCTGCCCAAGGTTACATGGTTAATACTTGGCAGAGCGAGAACTTAAACCAGTATCTGTCACTGGCATCTTCTCCATGGGCCTTGGAATCCTGTTTTTCCTCTACTTCAGGGACCTGGAAATTGCAGTCCTTGGCCCAAATCCAGTCCACACCTGTTATGTATGGCCCATAAGCTAAGAATGATTTTTACACTTTTAAACAGTTGAAAAAAAATCAAAAGAAGAGTAATACTTCCTGACGCATGAACATTACATGACATTTAAATTTCAATCCCCATCGGTAAAGGTGAAGTTGGAACCCAGTGACACCCTCTGTTTATGTGTTGTCTAGGGCTGCGTTCCCATGTCAATGGCGGAGCTGAGTAGATGTGGCCCACAAGCCAAAACATTCAATATCTGGATCTTTTCAGAAAAAGTTTGCTAGCGCTGGTCTGCACCCCATGGGTACCTCGAGCAGGGGGACTCTATCGTTTTAAAGCCCATGTGGTTATAAACGGTCCCCCAGCTGCCTTTCCAAAATCGACCTGGCCATAAATAGTCCAATATCTCTCCTATCCTGGGACAGCAGTGATGGTACATCAGTAAGACTATATATAAAATAGATAACTAATAAGGACCTACCCTATAACACAGGGAACTCTTCTCAATACTCCATAATGACCTATATGGGAAAAGAATCTAAAAAAGAGTGTATATATGTATATGCATAACTGATTCACTTTGCTGTACAGTAGAAAGTAACACAACATTGTAAATCAACTATACTCCAATAAAAATTAAAAAAAAAAAAGAAAACGCACGTGAAATAAGAATGGAGTAAACTCTGCACGTGTGTGCCTCCCTGATAACTAAACTTCGATGGCTTTCAACGTACGAGAGGAGGAAAAGGGCTTTTTTCTTATTCTCAGATTCCCAATTAATGAACCATGAAAACAACATGCATTTTACATAAAGGGAATGTGCTTTATAGGAATTAAGTAATTTTTACATGTTAGGGTTCCTTCCTCACTTGGTCTTGATATTTGATTATGAAGCTGCAATTTTAGACATTTTAGCAACAGAGGTCATGATGTGCTATTGTTCTCACAATGTATTTTGTTCTCAGTATAAGAGGAAGCCGCCCAATGTATTGAAAGGTGGTAGGTAGTAGCACTACTTCAGCTGAGGAGAAATGAAAGCAGATATCTTCTTCCTTTGAATACTTTTTGTTCCCCTTTCTGGCCTCTATTGCACCTCCTAAAGACCTGGCTTATATGTGAAAACAAAATAAAATAAAACAAAAATTAAAAACCATACCTATCAGGATGAAGATTTCTGGAGATGGACGGTGGTGAGGGTCGCACAACAAAGTGCGTTACTTAATGCCCATGAACTATACACTCGAAGACAGTTACGATGGTAAACTTTATATTATGTGTATTTTACCATAATTTAAAGTAAAACCAACCAAACAACAACAAAAAAGACCCCACAGATATCAGTTTTAGAAAAAAACAATTTCAAAAGCTTCAAGGAAGATTTTTATAGACAATTCCATTAAGAAAATGGAAAATAAAAAATCCCCAGGGAAGGGGTTTTGAAAGATTTGAAGCTTTTTCAGGAAAAAATGAGCATTAGTGTGTGTTTGTGTGTGTGCTTGGGCACTTATGCATGTGTGTGTGTGCTTTCAAGAAAACATTCATGTCAAAAGATGCTCAACATCATTAGTTGTTAGAGAAATGCAAAGCAAAAGTACAATGAGGTACCACTTCACACCAGTCAGAATGGCCATCGTTAAAAAGTCCACAAATAACAAATGTTGCAGAGGGTGTGAAGAAAAGGGAACCCTCCTACACTGTTGGTGGGAATATAAATTGGTGCAGCCACTATGGAAGACAGTATGATGGTTCCTCAAAAAACTAAAAATAGAGTTGCCATATCCAGCAACCCAACTCTTGGGCATATATGTGGAGAAAACTATAATTTGAAAGGATACATGCACCCCAGTGTTAATAGCAGCACTACTTACGATAGCCAAGATGTGGAAGCAACCTAAGTGTTCATCAACAGATCACTGACTAAAGAAGATGTGGTATACACACACACACACACACACACACACACACACACACACAATGGAATACTGCTCAGCCATAAAAAAAGAATGAAATAATGCCATTTGCAGCAGCATGGATGGACCTAGAGATTATCATACTAAGTGAAGTAAGCCGGACAGAGAAAGACAAATACCATATATCACTTATATGTGGGATCTAAAATATGACACAAATGAACTTATTTACGAAACAGAAACAGACGCACAGATATAGAAAACAAACTTATGGTTACCCAAGGGGAAAGGGGGGGAGGGGTATAAATTAGAAGTTTGGGATTAGCAGATACAAACCACTATATATAAAATAGATAAACAACAAGGTCCTACTGTATAGCACAGGGAACTATATTTAATATCCTGTAATAAACCATAATGGAAAAGAATATGAAAAAGAATATATCAATATATATAATATACATATATTTTATATATATATATATATATATATATAACTGAATCACTTTGCTGTACACCAGAAACTAATACAACATTGAAAATCAACTATACTTCAATAAAAAATAAACTAAAAAAAAGAAAACATTTATGTCCAATTAATTATATTCCCTCTGTTATAGCTATCAATATTGGAAATAAAAATGTTTTCAAGAGTCCTTCTATGTAGAATAATCTCAATCTATTAATGCAAAATACCAAGCACCCTTGCACCAGCAACAGAAATCAAAATAAGGTGTAACTATGTCTGGGAACCTCTTAGAGCTCTAACATCTTTCACCAGTGGCACCAAAGGAAAGAAACAACACTCAGTGAACACCTATTAAGATTCCCCTGTCGTGTACGTACAAAGGCTGTTGTACCCGCCAGGGAGAGAGTGAGCTCCAAAAAAAAACAGCAAACCACAATAGAAACCTTATCCTAAAAATGGAATTGAGATCTGAGAAGGCGTGCCAACCTTAATAAAAAAGTCTTCCTCTTCAATCATTAGGTCGTAAAACTAAAACCAGCCTATGTTAGATGTGGGCAAACTTCGTATTTGACTACTGTCCATTTGCCAATGTTTTTCAAAGGTTAATAAGATAAAATCCTTTGAGTGTGTGCTGTGAGTACTGTGGGACTTTCTGCCAGTTCCCCGAGCTGAGGTGGTGTATGGCGGGGTTTCTGAAGGCTCTGCTGTTTGGAGTAAGTACATACAATAACAATAGCTGCTTACGGCCCGGGCCTGGCAGCGACGGAGTCAATGAGCTAAATGCCAACTGGAGATGACACTGGTCATGTCCAGTGAAGCCCGCGACAAAGGGACAGATGTGCTCTGTGTCCTTGGTGCCTGCTGCAATGTAGTTACTGCAGACCAGCCATGGTGATGGAGCTTGGAGCAGCATGGTGTGACGCTGACACCAACTCAGTCAAATGCCCACTGTCTCGTCTGCTTCAGACAAACCCTGTACACCCCCCAACACACACACACACACACACACACACACACACACACACACACACACACACACACACATGCATGCACACCCACCCACCCACGCACTGATGCTTCACTTCCTATGCTCGGAAGTGCTGGGCTTTCAAGATAAGGGAAAACTCTAAAAATAACTCTGTAAGTGCAGATACTGCCGATGTGTTGCCAGGTTGTAATGGGCCAGACCCCTCCTGCCCACTGCAGAATCTATATAAGGCAGGAATGCAAAACGATGGCGCCTAGGCGGATGGCACTCCTAGAAAGAACTTGTTAGGTCTATAGATATAAAAATAAATAAAATAAAATACAAGAACTGTTCGAATCAGTTGCCACCGTTTAAAATCCTGGCGAGGGACTTCCCTGGTGGCGCAGTGGTTAAGAATCCGCCTGCCAATGCAGGGGACACGGGTTCGAGCCCTGGTCTGGGAAGATCCCACATGCCGCGGAGCAACTAAGCCCACGTGCCGAAACTACTGAGCCTGCGCTCTAGAGCCCGCGAGCCACAACTACTGAGCCTGCGCGCCAAGAGCCCGTGCTCCGCAACAGGAGAAGCCACCGCAATGAGAAGCCTGCGCACCTTAATGAAGAGTAGACCCCGCTCGCCGCAACTAGAGAAAGCCCTCGTGCAGCAACGAAGACACAACGCAGCCAGAAATAAATAAATAAATAAATAAATAAATAAATAAATAAATAAATAAATATATAAATATAAATATAAATCCTGGAGAGTTCACCAGGTTCTTTTGATTTGGAAACACTGGCTTTTTACCCTCCACACACCCTGTACCCTCCAGGGAAACCATTAGCTGGCTGTTGCATGGCGGCTCCTCCCACAACTTGCTTTTTCTCACTACCTGCTTGTTAACTCATCTTTGCTACCTGCCCGGCCTCTGAAGGCTTTGGGTTTGGGTCATCTAGAGATATTAAACTTCCTGAGGCAAGGGTGGTGTCTTTTGAGCTGCGCCAACACTCAGCACCAGCTCTTCATGCACTGTCATCTCATTTGAGTCATTCAGCAAAGCGAGTGTTCCTCGGGCTCAGCGAGCTGAGGTATCGTGACATTGGCCTCACAGCTGGATGCTGCTGAAAGATGGACAGAAGCCTGGGAATCATCCAGCTGCTGTAGATCATCAGAACCCATCTGAGTTAGTGAGTCCTCCTTAAGCAAAAAGCCGCCTCGAATGGATTTCCTCAGCAGAGGCTGTGTCTGGGATTGGAAGTCAGACCGCATGTGTTCAACCCCTGCCTCCCCAGACCTGTGTGACATTGGATAAGTTGCTTCACCTCCTTGCCTGACGTTCCTTCTCCCTTGAGTGGAGATAAAAACAGTATTTATCTCATAGGACTGTGTGCAGATTAAATGAGGTAATATATAAACATATCTCCTACAGCACCTCGGTCATAGCTTTACCCAAAATATTTCCCTATTATTATACCTTCAGAAGCTGAACATACCAAATTTTAAAAGTATATAGTTATTACAGACTATTTACAGCATTTTTCTATGCTGAAATACTTTCATAAGACATAGACATAAATCACTACCATAAATCTCTGTTTTAAAGTAATTATACTATTAGAAATAAATGAAGTAAAGGGAAAGGCAGTGACAATCTATGTCATTCTGGATCCACAATGGGCCAGAACTGGAAGGAAAGCTAAGCCTTCCCTAATCCAGTGGATTTACAACTTATTTTAGCAGCAGAAACCATTTCTTCGAATGCAGTCTTACACCAAAGCCATTAATGAGAGCAGTGTGGCAGCTTTGGTTGAAGAGGAGGTGAGGCCCCAGAACTGGGCTCTGGCTTCACCCAGCATGTTCTCAGAACCTGTTGCTAAGGACCACGGACCTTGGCTAAGCCCTCTCATTTGACCAGTGGAAAATTAAGACCATTCATATCTCTACCTAGATAAGAAGATTTATGTCAAAGACCAAGAGTGACCTGTGACTGTATCCCCAGCACCTAGCCATGTGCCTGGAGCACAGGACCCTAGTAGCACTCAGGCTTGTGTGATGGGGGCTCTAACACAGGTGAGGTGCCAGGCTGAAGTGGTGAAGTCTGGAGGGATAGGCTTCTAGGGTATAGTGATGATTGCCGCCAGTACGGGGTGACAAAAATGCCATTATGGTCTAGACAGGGTACTGGGTGTGGGGTTGATTCTGGGGGAAGGAATGGGGTGGGGATAAGTAAGCCTGACTTAAGCAAACAAAAGTAGTAAGGCTAGATGCCATCTAAAAAACCCAAGATGAAGGAGCCACTTTTCAGCCAAGGCATCTTGTTGAACTCCAATTGTGCCCAGAAATCTGGGAACAGATAATGTTAGTTTCAAAGTGTGCTCCCTGGACCGCTTGCATCAGAACTGCCCGGAAGCTTATTAAAAATGCAAATTCATGACCCCCAAGAAGAATTAATCAGAATTTCCAGTAGTAGAATCCATGCACTTACATCCTCCACGAGCTTCCCAGATGTTCTTGTGCAAAAAAAAAAAAATTGGGGGGAAGCACCATACTCCATCTCACTGGGGCTCACCCACAGTGTCACCGAGAGCCATCTGGAGAGCTTTACTTTGCTTGGGCCCTACCCTCGGAGATTCTGATTTAATAGGTCTGAGGTGGGGCCTGAGAATTGAGATGCTTTCTGAAATCCACCTCCCCCCCACCCTGCCCCAGGGTTGTAGGGCAGAGTGGTTTATAATCATTCACAACTGATTGCCAGAGGGGAGGGAGAGCCTCCTGTCTTTGTGACATGAATCACTTCTGTTATTACAACCAACTGAAAACTGCCGATATTCTAATTGGCCCTTAGAGATAAGTTGCTACTTTTTCCTTCGGTTTGTCTCTTTAACCAACCAGGCAGCAGAAAGACAAAAGTTTTCAGCAAAGACCTGTCAAAACGTTGCTCTCGCAAATACTGAAGTTGCTTTTAAGATATGTTGGGGATGCATTTACCAAGCATACTTTAAAGTTTATCAAGGTATATTTGGTTTTTAATAAAATGCTTTATTTAAATGCACAGTTTGATGAGTTTTGATAGATATATGCTTCCAGGTACCACCTCAATTAAGATACGTAATATTTCTACCACCTCCGAGAAAATTCCCTCTTTACTCCTTTGTGGTCAATCCCCCAACCCCACCCTTGGCCCAGGCAACCACTGATCTGCTTTCTAACACTGGATTAGTTTAGACTGTTCCAGAATTTGATATAAATGGCATCAAACAGTATGTACTTTATGCCTGGTTTCTTTTGCTCAGCACAATGTTTTTAAGATTCATCCATAACATGAATTATTAGTGAATTAAATTGTTCATTGCTTCTTCTCTGTTTCAAAAATAAGTGCATAGGGCTTCTGGGTACTACTTCCGGAGAAAGAGCAGGTTTCCGGAACAAACTGAAAGGGAAGTGAGAAAGTAAAGACCATGGGCTTCCCTGGTGGCGCAGTGGTTAAGAATCCGCCTGCCAATGCAGGGGACACGGGTTCGAGCCCTGGTCTGGGAAGATCCCACATGCCGCGGAGCAACTAAGCCCGTGTGCCACAACTACTGAGCCTGTGCTCTAGAGCCTGCGAGCCACAACTACTGAGCCCGCGTGCCACAACTACTGAAGCCTGCGCGCCTAGAGCCCGTGCTCCGCAACAAGAGAAGCCGCCACAATGAGAAGCCCATGCACCACAACAAAGAGTAGCCCCCGCTCGCCGCAACTAGAGGAAGCCCGCATGCAGCAATGAAGACCCAATGCAGCCAAAGATAAATAAAACAAATAAATTTATAAAAAAAAATAAAATTAAAAAAAAAAAGAAAGTAAAGACCATTGGATAGATCGCCTTCTTCAAGGAGCTTGGCCAGGAAGGTGAGGAGGAAGTGACCACACTGAGGTAAGGGGAGTTTTCACCTAGGCAGGTGACTTCTGGAGGAAGAAGCATGTCAGGGAGGTGGCAGACCTGAGCTGCAGAATGTGGGAAATGAGAGAAGAAAGGGATATAAACTCAAGGGTCAAAGACAAACATCACCAGTTTAAAAAAATGTTGGTCTCTGTGGTGGTTTAAAAATATGTCCATTTTTTAAAAAATTTTTATTGGAGTATAGTTGCTTTACACTCTTGTGTTAGTCTCTGCTGCATAGCAAAGTGAATCAGCTATATGTATATATGTATATATATATGTGTGTATATATATATGTGTGTATATATATATATATATATATATACACACATATATATATATATATATATTTTCCCTGTTTTTTAGATTTCCTTCCCATTTAGGTCACCACAGAGAATTGAGTAGAGTTCCCTGTGCTATACAGTAGGTTCTCATTGGTTATCTATTTTATATATAGTAGTATGCCCACAAATTCTTTTCTTTTTTAAATAAATAAATAAATTTATTTATTTATTGGCTGCATTGGGTCTTTGTTGCTGCGCGCGGGCTTTCTCTAGTTGTGGCGAGCAGGGGCTACTCTTTGTTGCGGTGCGCGGGCTTCTCATTGCGGTGGCTTCTTGTGTTGCAGAGCATGCGCTCTAGGCGCGCAGGCTCAGTAGTTGTGGCTCGCGGGCTCTAGAACACAGGCTCTGTAGTTGTGGCGCACAGGCTTAGTTGCTCCGTGGCATGTGGGATCTTCCCGGACCAGGGCTGGAACCCGTGTTCCCTGCATTGGCAGGTGGATTATTAACCACTGTGCCACCAGGGAAGTACCACAAATTCTTAGATATTCCTCTTTTCAAGAGAGAGAAAACTTAATTTTCTTCCCCTTTCAGTGTGGGCTGGACTTAGTGACTCACTTCTGATGAATGGCAAGTGGTGGAAGGGTGGTTTGTCACTTCTGACACTAAGCCTTAGAGATACTGTAGCTTCCATCGTGGTTGCCCTCTTTAGGGTCAGGGAGCTCTGGGAGCAGCCGGCAGGGACCTAACGTGGTAAATAGTGAAGGGACATCATCTCTGAGGGAGAGGAGGCTTGCAGGACGAGCAGGACTTAGGAGATGTGGAGGCCGAGGGACTGGCATGTACTTATAGCCTGGAGGTGAAGGGACATGGCTCTTTCAGGGAACTCTAGGAAGCTCCCTTTTGAAGTCATCTGCATCTCTCTCTTCATCCAGATCTACCTGTATGCATTTATTCTAAATTACTGGTCCAGTTACACTCAGATTCACAACACAGTAGGAACCTGCTAGCACTAACCTCATGAAACTCATACTGATTAGTACCGTGTTCTAGTATGACATTATGGCCTAACTGGCCTTGTTGGTGGCTTGGATAGCTAACCTTTATGCACAAAATTATCTCATGGTAAGAGGTGTCCTGAAGACCACACAGTGACTACACAAGTCCTTAGGATAAGGACTGCCTATAACCTTATCCTCATGCTTTTATTGTGATAAGACTGGTGAGTGGTGAGAGAAGATATATTGTTATATTTCAGTAAGTAAAACCTTCCTGCATTCAAATCCCAAGCTAATACTCGTTTGACAAAGAACCTACTCTTGTCTGCCGGGAAATTTGAACTAGTCTAGACCACACATAGCAGACAAAATTTGGCAGGCTTATATATGGGCATCAAGCCATACTGACTGTTCACACGTTTATTCAAATGCTCACGAAGATAAATTAATTCCTGCTGTGACTGACATTCTGCAGCAATTTCCAAAAATGCAGACACAGTAAAGTGTAATTACGATTTGTAATTGATTTGTAATTTACGAGCATTCCTGAGGAACTGAGCAGCTCCTGAGATGGAGATTCTGACATGAGACCTAGGGAGAAACATTGAGCATACAGTTTTGAGTTTTATCTGTTCTTCATCTGTAAACTGGGAGAGAAGTGGTCTAGCAAAGAGAAGCAGACCATAATCGATGCTTAAAGAGCTAAATGGCAATGCCTCATTGAGGCAGCAGGGGGACAATTCTGAACACATCTGGCAGCCATTGGTGGGACAGGGTATTAACAGAGTATTGTAGGAGGTAACACTTGAGGCTAGAACCTCTTAGTCAGTGGTGTCCGACAGAACATTGCATGATGATGGAGAGGCTCACTAACCAATACAATACCCACTAGACATACGTGGATTTTGAGCACTTGAAATGTGACTAGTAAGATTAAGAAAGTAATTTTAGTTTTTATTTAATTTTAATTAATTTAAATGTAAATAGCCACAGGTAACCGGTGACTACTGTATTGCACAGTGCAGCTCTAATTAATGTGGTTTCATGGATTCTTAAAAACCATGAGCTTCTTGAAGAATGGAGATGTATCTTACACTGACACTCAGCACACGTCTGACATATAGTAGGTTTTCAATAAATGCTTATTGACAGACCCTCAGTTAACCCTAACTCTAAACTCAAGTTTTCTTGAAAGCTAGAAGAGGGCTGCCTTTATAATACGGAACGTAGATTGTTTAAGACTGTTTAGTTAGTATTTCCCAAAGGGTGTTTCAAAGGCTTAGACCCACAAAATGCTCTGGAAAGAAAGAACTCCCTGATCAAATATATCTGTATGTTCTATATCTTGCTTGGGGGATTAGGATGCATGACAGGGTACTAAAGAAACTGGAACAGCTTTATTAACTCACTGTCTCCCCTAGTCATTTGACCATGGAACCCCTTTTTCACATAATACCTTTGACATCCCCTAGAACTAGTAGATTCCGGGAAAAATACTTTGGAGGATGCTGAAATAATGACAGGGTAAGAGGAAGACTTCCAATGAATTCCTTGAAAAGTAGGGTCCCCGATTTCTAGCACATGGTCAGCAGATAATAAATATTTATTGAATGGTCTAGAAATGTCTCACTTCCAATCAAAATCAGAAGCAGTCTACAAACCATTCCCACTCAGCAAAGGTAAAGAAAGAAGGCAGAGTGTAGCTGGCAAATCTAGGTATTCTCAGGCTGCCGTATTGGGTACCTGCCGAACTAGAAGATAATCTGACATGTATGAATTAAAGGTATGCAATAGCAAATTACATGTAATAGCTCTGTTTGCTATTACATGTAATAGCAAACAGAAAAAATAAGAGTTATTGAAATATACTAATATTTTAAGATTCTGTACTTTAAAAATTTAAACCAAGCAGCTAAACACTGAGAATTTGTTGTGATTAGAATATCAACCCCCATACAAAGGAATGACCAATCCAGAGATACAGGTGGGGTAAACGAGGATGAAGCATGGGTCCCTGGGGATAGGAGAAGAGAATGGTCCTCTCTGAGAAGAAAAATGATAAAACAAGAACCTGACTGAGACCAGGACAGAAACATTTTCCTTAGTCACTTCTGGTCTTTAGTTCTGCTAGTGCCTTATTAAGCAGGGACTGGAATTAACTCTAGACCCACACCATAGTTTCAGCTAAAAATTATTTGTAGTTATTGTACATACACTTACGCTTAAGTTTAATAAATTATATATAGGGCTTCCCAGGTGGCGCAGTGGTTAAGAATCTGCCTGCCAATGCAGGGGACACGGGTTCAAGCCCTGGTCCAAAGATCCCACATGCCGCGGAGCAACTAAGCCCGTGTGCCACAACTACTGACCCTGAGCTCTACAGCCTGTAAGCCACAACTACTGAGCCCATGTGCCGCAACTACTGAAGCCTGCGTGCCTAGAGCCCGCGCTCCGCAACAAGAGAAGCCACCACAATGAGAATCCTGCACACTGCAACGAAGCGTAGCCCCTGCTCGCTGCAACTAGAGAAAGCCTGTGCGCAGCAACGAAGACCCAATGCAGCCAAAAATAAATAAATAAATAAATAAATATATATTTTTTAAAAAACACTGTATATAGACCATTCTATGGTATGGGTTAATCTCTTTTCAATAAATCCTTCCTATTCTCTTTTGAAACTTGAAGTTAGAAAAAAAACAAGAATCTCTTCAGATCTAGTTAGGTAAAGGAATCTGGATGGGAGAAACTCCAACCAAAACCGTCAGTCAAGATCATGGTACCCTCTGCAGTGAGGTGCCCAGACAAAGCCTGTCCCTGCAGGGCTGGATGCGTTCCATGTGAGTGATCCACAGACTTCGTCATGTGCTTTAGATCTGCCCACTGAAAACAGAGGCTTCAAAATGAAAAAAGTGTACCTATTATACAGATAACATCACCTCAGTGTTTACAAAGATGCTGAACTCCCCACTCCAGGAGCGATCACCCCATATCCAGGGAAAGCTTAATTATTTAGCCCATGTGATTGTGCACATCCGCCTCCAACTACATTCACAAAAGGGATGCACCAACGCTAGCCTGTTCCTCTGAGTATCTCTGTCACCTGCGGACCACCTTGCTCCTCTGAGCATCTCTGTCACCTGCAACCACCTTGCTCCGCTGAGCATCTCTGTCACCTGCGGACCACCTTGCTCCTCTGAGCATCTCTGTCA
Source organism: Balaenoptera borealis (assembly GCF_965194805.1). Taxonomy (NCBI): domain Eukaryota; kingdom Metazoa; phylum Chordata; class Mammalia; order Artiodactyla; family Balaenopteridae; genus Balaenoptera; species Balaenoptera borealis. Next base: position 47,518,548 of record NC_138865.1, on the reverse strand, counting down.
CCTGCGGACCACCTTGCTCCTCTGAGCATCTCTTTCACCTGCGGACCACCTTGCTCCTCTGAGCATCTCTGTCACCTGCGGACCACCTTGCTCCTCTGAGCATCTCTGTCACCTGCGGACCACCTTGCTCCTCTGAGCATCTCTGTCACCTGCGGACCACCTTGCTCCGCTGAGCATCTCTGTCACCTGCGGACCACCTTGCTCCGCTGAGCATCTCTGTCACCTGCGGACCACCTTGCTCCTCTGAGCACCTCTGTCACCTGCGGACCACCTTGCTCCTCTGAGCACCTCTGTCACCTGCGGACCACCTTGCTCCTCTGAGCACCTCTGTCACCTGCGGACCACCTTGCTCCGCTGAGCACCTCTGTCACCTGCGGACCACCTTGCTCCTCTGAGCATCTCTGTCACCTGCGGACCACCTTGCTGCTCTGAGCATCTCTGTCACCTGCGGACCACCTTGCTCCTCTGAGCATCTCTGTCACCTGCGGACCACCTTGCTCCTCTGAGCATCTCTGTCACCTGCGGACCACCTTGCTCCGCTGAGCATCTCTGTCACCTGCGGACCACCTTGCTCCTCTGAGCATCTCTGTCACCTGCGGACCACCTTGCTCCTCTGAGCATCTCTGTCACCTGCGGACCACCTTGCTCCTCTGAGCATCTCTGTCACCTGCGGACCACCTTGCTCCTCTGAGCATCTCTGTCACCTGCGGACCACCTTGCTCCGCTGAGCATCTCTGTCACCTGCAACCACCTTGCTCCGCTGAGCATCTCTGTCACCTGCGGACCACCTTGCTCCGCTGAGCATCTCTGTCACCTGCGGACCACCTTGCTCCTCTGAGCATCTCTGTCACCTGCGGACCACCTTGCTCCGCTGAGCATCTCTGTCACCTGCGGACCACCTTGCTCCTCTGAGCACCTCTGTCACCTGCGGACCACCTTGCTCCTCTGAGCACCTCTGTCACCTGCGGACCACCTTGCTCCTCTGAGCACCTCTGTCACCTGCGGACCACCTTGCTCCGCTGAGCATCTCTGTCACCTGCGGACCACCTTGCTCCGCTGAGCATCTCTGTCACCTGCGGACCACCTTGCTCCTCTGAGCATCTCTGTCACCTGCGGACCACCTTGCTCCTCTGAGCATCTCTGTCACCTGCGGACCACCTTGCTCCTCTGAGCATCTCTGTCACCTGCGGACCACCTTGCTCCGCTGAGCATCTCTGTCACCTGCGGACCACCTTGCTCCGCTGAGCATCTCTGTCACCTGCGGACCACCTTGCTCCTCTGAGCATCTCTGTCACCTGCGGACCACCTTGCTCCTCTGAGCATCTCTGTCACCTGCGGACCACCTTGCTCCGCTGAGCATCTCTGTCACCTGCGGACCACCTTGCTCCGCTGAGCATCTCTGTCACCTGCGGACCACCTTGCTCCGCTGAGCATCTCTGTCACCTGCGGACCACCTTGCTCCTCTGAGCATCTCTGTCACCTGCGGACCACCTTGCTCCTCTGAGCATCTCTGTCACCTGCGGACCACCTTGCTCCTCTGAGCATCTCTGTCACCTGCGGACCACCTTGCTCCTCTGAGCATCTCTGTCACCTGCGGACCACCTTGCTCCTCTGAGCATCTCTGTCACCTGCGGACCACCTTGCTCCTCTGAGCATCTCTGTCACCTGCGGACCACCTTGCTCCGCTGAGCATCTCTGTCACCTGCAACCACCTTGCTCCGCTGAGCATCTCTGTCACCTGCGGACCACCTTGCTCCGCTGAGCATCTCTGTCACCTGCGGACCACCTTGCTCCTCTGAGCATCTCTGTCACCTGCGGACCACCTTGCTCCGCTGAGCATCTCTGTCACCTGCGGACCACCTTGCTCCTCTGAGCACCTCTGTCACCTGCGGACCACCTTGCTCCTCTGAGCACCTCTGTCACCTGCGGACCACCTTGCTCCTCTGAGCATCTCTGTCACCTGCGGACCACCTTGCTCCTCTGAGCATCTCTGTCACCTGCGGACCACCTTGCTCCTCTGAGCATCTCTGTCACCTGCGGACCACCTTGCTCCTCTGAGCATCTCTGTCACCTGCGGACCACCTTGCTCCTCTGAGCATCTCTGTCAACTGCGGACCACCTTGCTCCTCTGAGCATCTCTGTCACCTGCGGACCACCTTGCTCCTCTGAGCATCTCTGTCACCTGCGGACCACCTTGCTGCTCTGAGCATCTCTGTCACCTGCGGACCACCTTGCTCCTCTGAGCATCTCTGTCACCTGCGGACCACCTTGCTCCTCTGAGCATCTCTGTCACCTGTGGACCACCTTGCTCCGCTGAGCACCTCTGTCACCTGCAACCACCTTGTTCCTCTGAGCATCTCTGTCACCACAGCTCTGAGAGAGGGGAGGAGAGGGCATGGCCAGAGACAGGAAAGAGCTCACTCAAAACCCTTGGTCCTGGGCACACAGGCCACTTGTCATGTTTAGCTTTGGTCTTTGTTGGTAAGGCCTTTTAAAGCATAAGGTTTGATTTTTCTGATTATTATAAAAGTGATGCATGTTTGTTACAGAAAACTTGAAAAGTCCAAGTAGACACATATACAAAAGTATCACCCATAATTCCACCAAGAGGGAACTACTCTTGACTCTTTTTGCCATATTTCCTTTCTCATCTATGATTAGATGATTCTAGTAGACATACTAATAGACAGACGTATGATTAGAGTGATTTTCCAATACGGTTTTGAATCTTGTTTTTATTACTTAATATTATGTGTTGTGATTTTCCCATGGGCATCGTATTCAACTCTAATTGATTATATTTTAGGCCCTGAAATAAAGCAGACCACATCTCACCCCTGACCCAGTTAAAAAACAAAACAAAACCAAAAAACAAAAACCAACCATCTCCCATCGTACAAACCAGAAGCAAAAGCTCACTGGACATCAGCAAAAGATGAATAAGTGGAACTCACAAAGACATGCAGCTGATTTTGCTCCATTCCCGCTAACGCAGCACAATGCAGTTCATTGAAAATAATCCCACATTCCTTTGCCATTTTTCAAATTGACACTTTAAAATATGTCTGCCAAAGCTCCCAAAATGGTCTCTGGCAGGCTCTCCCACTCAGCTCTGGGCGTTTCGGTTGTCCTGAACAACCACCCACAGCTGATGCCATGCTGGAGACAGACAGACACACACACACACACACACACACCACCTAATTTGGCAAAGTCCCACGAATGCAAACTCAACTCCAGCGACCCTCTGTGCCAGGTATACCTACTCTGCTGGCATGGTGGGCTTTAATTCATGAAAGCCTCACTAAGCAAAAGGAAAGTCACCTTGGACCAAAGACAATAAGGCTGTTGACACACCATGTCAAAGATCATAGTCTCAGTAAGTCAAGCTGGGGGGACTCTTGATATGATCTCGTTCATATATGGAAGACTGAGGTCCAGAGATATTAAATGCCTTGCTCAGCATCAGACAACGAATGTGGTAGCATGATAGTGGAAGCATCCTTGTAAAGGCCAAACTGCCAGGCTTCAGACTCACAGGCTGAAGCTCTTTCTTCTTCAATGCCTGTGTCCATGTTGGAACCATTTGGCTGGAAGTGAAAGAACCCGCCTGACAAGAAGCAGCCCAGAGGCCTTTGCACAGATGGTGTTTCAAAAGAAAAGATCCTTTCAAAAGCCCCACAATGGCTCTTCATTGCTGGCTATTTGGGGGAGCAGCTCTGGCTCATGTGACAGGCTCTGCTTCTTTTCACAGTCCTGACCTGATCTGGCCAATCCTGGCTACTGCACTCACCCAAGCGTCTCCAAGGGAAGCGTGGGCATGACCTGGCCACCTCATACGGGAATGCAAGGTCATCATATGCCTGGGCTTAGATGGGCTGTGCTGGGTCTTTATGAGACAAGGCTTTCCAAGTCTTTGGTCTGCAAACTGTTGTTCTTCCATCTGGCCCTAAAGTACCCAGTTTTCAAGCAGTGGTTTTGGTGCTGAAGCCTAAAATCATTTGGTGCATGAACCTCAATCATTAGCCAGCAGGCACTGCCTACAAACTGGGGGAGGAGGGGAAGCTTGGGCGTGATAAGATGTCAGTAACGAGAATAACGAGGGAGGTTGAGAAACTGCCCACCACACCTGTTTGAGGTAAAGGTAATAAGTGTGGGCAACAGAGGAAACAATTTACGTGAAGAATGTAAGGGAACACCTGGAACTCAAGAAATGGAGCTATCCTTTATTTCTTGAAAATGTGTGCATGCCAGGCACACGGTAAAAACTCAGTGATGGGGTGTCAGGGAAGTGGGAGGGTTGAGGAGCGAAGATGAATGAGGCTGAGTTACTTTTCTTTCCGTGAAGCCCTCCCGTATGAGGAGTCTCGCTTCCTTCCCATCTCCCTCTCCAAGGCTTCTTTCTTCCTCACCCCATGCAGCAGTGGGGAGTGTACGGCTGGGGCCGGGGTGGAGGCACGGAGGGAAAACTCAAAATCCAGAAACACATCACAGAGCTGAACAGTACTGTCCCTGCTTTGTTCCACAGATCACAATCTCCATAAGATGTCAGTGAGTGATGACAAAAGAAAAAAGATTTCAGCAGCCAAACGCAGCTAAATGGGGGGCAGGGGGCGCTACACAAAACCGAACCAGTTTCTTCACTGGATGACTTCGCAAGGCCTTTGATCTATGACTGTCCATCGTTGAGTCTTCAGGGGTGGAGATGATGTAGCATTTCGAAAACTCATTTGATCAGGAAAAGAAAAACTGTTTTCACCGATTACTCGGGACTGACATTTTGAGGAATACTCTTGGCCGGTGCTGATCCGTAGAGTTTTCTTCTTTGCTTTACTTTCCCACCTCACTGAGCTGACCCCCCCATCCTAGAGAAGAAGAAGGGATGATGTGCTAACAATAGTAATTTTCAAATTTGAGAGTAATTGTCATGTAGAGTCGTGCCCCTGAGAGAGTGGTCTGGGAACCAGCAGCATTGACATCACCTGGGAGCAAAATGAATTGCGCTGCAATCAGGGGTACCGAATCAGAAGCTGCAGTTTGGCGAGATGCCAAGGTGGTTCATATGCACACTGAAGTTTGAGATGCAGACCGAGGGTGCTTGGTACTAGGCACTAACCTCAATAATTCTGATTTGGTGTATCCAGGGTGAGGCCCGGGTACGCACATTTTAAAATACCACTTCCAGGACATTCTGATGCAGCTGGTGTGTGGACCCCTAATGAGAAACACTGACTTAATTAAAAAGCTCCTGTGGCCCAAGTGCCCTGCTATAAGGTAACCGAACAGCCCTGTGCTAACATTTGGTTTCATGGCAGCACCTCTACAAGCTAGGTGATGGTATAATCACTTTCATTGTTAGAAATAAGGAAATGGATCCCTGGAGAGAGAAGGTGAAACTGATGGACTAAGGTCACCCAGGGGTCAGCAGGTGCCTTAGGGTGAACAAGGACTCTCCTGTCTTTCCTCCCCTGCCTCGACAACCTCTCTCCTCCTCCTCCTCCCTCATCTGCTCTTTATTCGCCAGCTTCTGTATCGCTAACAGCCCTCTGAATCTGCTTTTGTTTTTAGTGAAAGGCTAACAAAATACTGCTGCTCTCTGTGCTTGCTAATGATAATCCTGATTAGCTCCATTCTGTCAGCTGACTCCCAGGCTGTCCAGGGCCAACAACAGCCTGCTTATTCAATCAGGGCCTGGCCCATTTGCTAATTATCATTTGGGCTCATTTTCTCCAACTGTGAACTTGCTCGAGTTCAAGTCATCTTCAGCTGTTGCATTTACATGAAAAATAGATCATTTGTCACGTCTGTGTCTGTCAATGCTCCAGCCTCCCCCTCCCTGTTGGAGACCAAATGAAATCATATATTTCTCTGGGTTCCCAGGCTGCTGCTGACCAGCAGGTCCCAACGGGAGCCATGAGGCAAACCCTGTGGACAGATGGACGTGCTGGCCTTCCTCACTGGGCTGCCAGGGTGACCTCTTCCCAGCTTCTGAATTCCAAGCTGTATCCCCCCTCAGAGGCCTGATAGGGTGACCAACTGTCCCCGTTTGCCAGGAGCAGAGTTTTCCCAAGACATGGGATTCTTCTGTGCTAAATCTGGGAGGCTTGGTCACTGTACACCTGGCCCACCAGGACACACAGACAGTGTGAGAGCATTCAACATCCTCCTAGGTGATATGGTTGGAATCTGGATCAGGGAACTGACGGAGCCGGGGTCCCAGCTTTCTCTATCAGGCCTGAGGCTGAGGATGCGTCCCTTTACTGCTCTGCACCTTATTTTGCTTTTAATCTCTACTGCTAATCCGATAGCATGAAGCTTTATTTCCAACTGTGGATAAGTGGAGGTCTGCAGGCACGTTCTGAGATGAGGGTGGCACCAAAGAAGGAATGACTAGTGTGTAATCCCTTTGAATGGGGATCATCCTCAAAGTACTCTTCCGGATTCAAAAACACACTAAGCATTTATTAGGTACTTGGCAACATAGGCAATACAAGCATATGTCCTGTTTACTCCCGGCCCTCAAAGAGTTGACAATCCTGTGGGAGACACTAATACAAATACAATGAACTATATCTGCTACAAGGCTACCTAGGGGATCCCCAAGATGGCAAAAGGCCATGGGAGCTGGGGAAGGGAGAATTAAGGTACCTCTGCTTACTATAGGACAGCCACTGTCCATTCGTTATCTCACTTAACAGCCCACATTTCTTAAGCACCTATCGTGTGACTAACCCATTTAGTTTTTACAATTCTATTATTATACCTATTCTACAAATGAGTAAAATGAGGCTTTGAAAAACCTTGCTCGAAATCGCGAGTTAGTGAATGAAGGGTCCAGGGTTCGAACCCAGAGAGTCTGAGCCTTGTGTCTCCTGCCCTTGTGGGGTGCTGTACCCTCAACACAACCAGTGTGTTGGGCACTCAGCCAACATCAGACAAAAGTAACAGGGCAGATTGAGGAGCATGGCTGTGCGTGGCGGGAACATGGCGGAGAGAAACGTGAGGTGGGGCTTCTGCATCCTACACTGTGGAATCCCAAGGCATGACATCGGGAATGTCCCACTGGAGGTGTGGCGACTCTGGAGCTGTTGATGCTCAAAAGGAAACTGGCCTGACAAGTGCTGCCCTTCTGGCCCCTAGCTGCATTAGATTCTAAAGAAGGTACTAGAACAGGAAGCCAAATGCCCAAGTTCTTCATCATCCTTCAAGGACCAAAGATGAGTGACAGTCATTATTTTATATTTTTTTAGACTGCATTCGTCAATTCTCAAAAGCTTATCTTTCTCATACAATTAGAACATCTGAGTAACTTGCCTTGCATATATAGGGTACTTGATATATGCAAATCAAATACATATGTATTGATTTGATATAATATGACTGATTTTAATACTACAGCACTGCAATAGTAGACTTGGAAGTTAGGTATTCCAGCACTTTCAATGTTGAAAGTGCTCGTTTCAGTAATAACAATCCACCAGTGCAATATTCTTAGTGGACATTGAACTGTGCTAAGATAATGACTGTCTTCAGAAACATTCTCAATATCTTTTTCTGTTACTTTATAGGTTTCGATTTGTGTAAAATGAATACATAATTTCAGACAGTCAAGCATTAAAATCACTTGTTATTAATATGTACTAGCATTGAAATTAATCTCCCTGTAATTAAAATTAAAACATAAAGGTAGGCTATTTCAAGCAAAATTTAAAGAACTATAAGCTTCTGGGAAAAAAAATGATATCCCTTCTTGCTCACACCTACTGTTAATAATTCCTGGTTAATCCAAGCATAGTTTGTTCCCCATCCCCCGAAATAGGCTCTTATCTATTGATAGAATAACTGGGTTGTTCCAGCCCTTTCTGTGACTCAGACTTCAGGTCAGTTCCTGGCACTGCCAGGTGTTAGAACCCCTGGGGCCCTTCTTCAGTTGTAGAAAATACAGTTGACCCTTGAACAACGTGGGGGTAAGGGACCCCGACCCTCCATGCCATTGACAATCTGAGTATAATTTATAGTTGGGCCCTCCATGACTGAGTTTCCTCCGTATCTACGGGTCTGCATCCACAGATTCAACCAACCTTGGATGGTGCAGTAATGCAGTATACAGCGTATAAGTGGACCTGTGCAGTTCAAACCCATGTTGTTCAAGGGTCCGCTGTAACTGAGAGTGCTCTGACGGCAAAGGAAGGCTTTCTCTACTTGTTAACTTACACTCGGCTTTGTCCTACAATGGCCTTCATGCTTCTGTACATAGAGAAGAAATTAACATTCAGCTCTCTCCATCAGATGTTTCTGCTCCTTTAACTCAGAGAAACCCAAACTTGAGTGCTGAGGAGAGCCTCTTCCTTCCAGTGGACCTTTAGGGAAGGTGTCTCCCCTCCACCTGAACATGTCAACTGAAAGCAACTGGACCAAACTCCCCAGAAGCAGGACCCATGTTCTCCTGGAGATCAGAGTGCTTTCTCCACCATCTTTGTTCACCTGCCCCTATCCACTCTGTCCTTAACATTTTCTGAAATTAGCTTTATCAGCTCCTTTCAGGCCTTTAACTCCCTTTTGCTGTTTGCACAACCTTTTCTGTTTACCCACAACAGCCTTTATACAAGACAAATGAGCAAAACCTCACCATGATATGTTTTAGTTTCTTTCCAGACTACTCGTCCAACTGAATTCAGAGACAACTTAGTTCTTGCCAAGAGCTTCCTAGAAAGTGGTTGTGAAAGAAAATGAAGAAAATAAATGCTTTAGCCAATGATATATCTCACTTGTACCCAGCGAGTCTTGCTTTGTTCCACAACTCTTGAGTGACACACAGAAAAAATGTGTTTTTTTGCCGTGTATTCTCAAAGCGTAATTATAGATTTCAAGTTGAGAAATTCTGAAGGTGATATATAAAATTCCCCAACATCTTCTTTGCCAGATACAGGCACTCTACTGTATTAAACATGTCTTTTGGTTTTTGTGTTTTGATTCTTTAACATCTGGGGCCTTGCTGAAAATGGAGGGATCGCCCCTTCCAGGGCTGACCAATTTCTAGAGATAGTAGACAACTCGTCCTTGAGCTGTTTACTCACCAATCAATACAAACCAACCAAACCAGAGCCCACTCCCCCAACCACCTCTGCTATGGCCTCTTACTCTTAGGGCTAAAATCCCTTGGCCCTAATCACCATAGCACCAGGTGACCAGCTAGGGGCAGACCCCCTGCCCCAGAACCTGCTGAAATTACTCAAATCAGTCTATGTTTAGCCTTCTTACACTGCCTCGCCCATTCCTTCCCAGGGAAACCACAACAAAGGCTCCTGCCCGTGTTTTCCCTGACCAGTCTGCATCCTTCCCCGTGCGGTCCTCATGCTGTGGTATACCCCCTTCTCTTGGGATCTGTGAGTAAAACAAACTATCTTTTCAATGGCAGTCATCTTTTTTTTTTTTTTTTTAATTCATTTTTATTGGAGTAGAGCTGCTTTGGCAGTCATCTCTTGATCTGTTGGCCTCACCATACATAAATAATTTTAAAAACCTATAATTTAAAAACATGTAGGGCTTCCCTGGTGGCGCAGTGGTTGAGAATCTGCCTGCCAAAGCAGGGGACACGGGTTCGAGCCCTGGTCTGGGAAGATCCCACATGCTGCGGAGCAGCTGGGCCCGTGAGCCACAATTACTGAGCCTGCGTGAGCCACAATTATAAAAAAAATAATAATAAAAAAAAATAAAAAAATAAAAACATGTACATAAAGAGAAAGGAAGACAGGCTAGCAAAAGACCGGTCTGGCCCCTGTGCTCAGGCCATTGTTCAAATGGAGTTGGATGAAATTTAGTCGCTCTGTCACTTATATTTAGCAAAACTGCCACTTTTAACTGTTTCAGGAAAAAAGCATGATTTTACGATAAAGCACTGATTATACTGGATAAGACGGTACTAGATAGAGTTGCTAGGGATAGCTGTGATGAGGGTACCATAGTATGATATATGTCACAAAAGATGTAGGGTTTTTAGGGGCCCTTGACTTCCAAAGCACAGTTTGAGTCCTACTGTAAAGACAGCCTATAAAGAAAATGAAAGGACTCCCCACTCACTTAAACAATAATAGTAAAGTTTTTTTAACCAAGTGTTCTGGATTCTCATATATTCCATTAAAACTGCATTGCAGGAGATTCAGTATGAAAAGCAAAGTCCCCATGATACTGTATTCTCATCTTGGGCTCACCTCTCTCTATATCTCTGGAGTAAAAGCTTCTCAAAAATAGTTTAACTTGACTTTGTGTATCTAGCAGGTGCCACCAAGTAGGTGCTGAATATTTATTCACTGATTGAAGAAACGTTTCTTACCTTCTTTGGAAAACAGTCTAAGAGATGACATAGAGCTCAAAGATGCCCATTTAAGGGGTTAAGTGAATAGGTGACTGGTTTTGGAGCTGAGAATTAAAGCTACTTCCTCTGGCCCAAACCATGGCAATCCCAGGGAGAAATGTAAGACCTCTGTTTGATGGCCGCGCACATCTTGGCATCTCCTGCCCTTTAGCTGACCTCTAACTCCTGTCCAACTCCGCAATCCTCTGGTTAGGAGCTGGCCATCAGTTTGCACGGGCGAGGCAGTGTTCTGTGACAAGTGGCTGAGCTCCTGGGGGGACCTGGGTGCCGCCACTGCACAGTGACACTTACCAAGGGCTCCAGCTCCTTGCGGTCTATGAGGTTCATCTCAGTGACGAAGTAATAGAAGTGTTTGTAGCAGGTGTTAACGTGGGCCTCCGCGCCCATCACAATGACCCGGTCGAAGTGGTGGATGTAGACGTGGACGAAGACCCGGAAGAGGCGGCATAGGATCTTCTTGCAGATCTGCAGGAAGTTCTTTGGGAAGGGAACACCTAGAGAAAGGGAAAAAGGGAACAAAGCCATGATGGGGAAGCTCTGGCAGGCCGCGAGCACACGTGTGAGGCTGGAGAGCAGTCCTGGACCCGGGCTTCTGGGCCAGCCTGCAGATGCCTGGCTCTGTGTGAGCAGCTGCATTGGACATTGTCTGAAAAAGTGGCTAAAACGGCGTTAAATTCAAACACCAACAACCACGAAAAGATCAAAAACATGAACAAAGAGGGCCAGGTTTGTTTCTTTGGTTATATCTTTTTTGGTGCAGATAAACGCACAGAAATATTTATTTTTAGATAGAAACAGGCACTCTCCCTTCTTGCTTTTTTACTTTTCCCACTTTTTAGAGCCCAAGAAAGTTCCTTTTCCTCTTATCTCTAATATAAGAAAACTGGTAGAAGGAGGGCGATGATCCAGGGAGACTGGCACTCCTTGACACAGAGTAATAGGGAGCGGTGAGGACTGCAGCAAATTAGAAAGCCCTTTCTCATCAAAGGAAGCAGCCGCTGCACAACTCAGTCAGTGGTGGTCAGATGGCGACAGAGGCCCGGGGCTGCGAGATCTGGTTTCGCAAGATGATTCAGAAATCTGGGGTTCTATATGAACTGTCTGGAGTTCTATTTTTAAAATGATAGCAATTAACCTGACATTTAAAAAAGAAAAAATACCGCAGGTCAAAACAAAACATCTTCCCAGGATAACTCGGCCTGCAGACTACCAGTTTGCAAATTCTGATCCCAACTTTTTCTGAGATACACTGTTTTTGAGGTGGGCAAATGCAACAAAACTTCATGGAAACTTCGCATTACACTTATTGTCACCTCATCTCCTTGAGGAAGGTAAGAGTTGGGGGTTGTTTTTCATAACACAGACTGGGTGAGGGGGCAGAGGAATCACCCAGATTTCCTGTCTGATGACCACTACTCCCAGCTTGGTCAGAGCAACAAATAGAATCCCAAGCCCACTTCCTTTCTGCCTCTCAGACACTGCTTAAACTCTTGGCATTTACACTGTTCTTAAGTAGTGACGTCATGGATTCCAAAGTTAAATAGCCTTTGAATTCCTATTCTGCTCCTTTTCCAGCCATAGGACCACAGACAAGTTATTTAACCTCTCTGAGCTTCAGTTTCTCCATATGTAGGATGCAGGTAAAATTGCCAATTGTCCTGAGGATTAGAAGTGACACCCCTGTGACTTTTGTTTTTTTGTCAGTTAAGGAGGAGTCAAAACAAGGCCTTTTTCGCATGGCCAGAAGTGTCAGCATGACTAAAACCCTCATACAGCGCCCAGGACAGAGTAAGCGCTTGCTAAAGGGAATGACACCTCCCCCGCCCCGCTCTCTGCTTTGTAGATCTGGAGCATCTAGCTGTTGTTATAAGGCAAGTAATTACCCTTATCAGGAAAAGGCAGACATGACCACCAGCCTTTCGGCAGAATTGCAGAGCTGCGCTCAGGGCATGTCCCGGGTCCCCAGGAAGCCTGGAGTTTTGCCGTCCGTGCCTCCACAGGGTCCCAGTGGCAGCTGTCTGGTAGAGACACTCTGTAACGGGATCACCTGGAACACCGAGGGCAGGATGAGCGACAGAACACAGCTGGCAGCTGGCAGAGGCAGGAATCTGCCTCCCCAGGGTCCGGCACTGATATTGGCTTTTCTTCCAAAACAAAGTGGCAACATATCAAATGAACCCAGGGAGAGACTTGGGCACAGCTTGGCAGCTGACTGTCTGGGCAACAGATGCTGGGGTTTGGGGGTGGGGTGATGTAAAGCTGGCCAAAGGTGGAGGACAGCCCCCCACCGAGAGCGGATGGGTGGTTTTCTCTGCTGAAGCGGGGTGGGGGGCAGTGAAAACCACTGCTGCCAGGCTGGGAGAAGGTCTAGAGGCTTCAAAGAAGCCTGAGATCCAGAGGTGATGGAATCCCCCATTATCCATATTCAAGTGTTGATTATGTTCCCATCAGAAGGGGAGTCCTGGAACCACATGGAGACAACAGCAGAGGTTGGCACGTGTTACTTTCGCAACCTGTCTGGGATGTAGGTTTTACTAGTCCTGTATCACAGATGAATAACACCAAGCACAGATTAACTTGCTCCAGGCCACTTAGGTAAACAGTGGCAGGGCTGGGATTTGGACCAAGTCAGCCTGATTCTAAAATCTAACAGATCTGGTTATGTTTGGAGTGTGACTCTCTCTGCCAAGGATAAAAGCACAGCTTAACTGCTAAATGCAACGAGGCATCTAAAGATTACTCTTTGGTGGCACAGAAATATAATTTTAAAAAAGGAAAGGGGTGAGGAGAGAAGGGTGAAAAAGGTCCACACCCTTGGGAGCCACAGATCCGAGGTACTAAGAGGTCAGCTAATAATCTGAGGCCCCAAGGAGAGATGTGTTTTCTCTGCTGGTGCCTTAGACCATGGACCTGGGACTAAGAGTAAAGCCAACATTTACTGAGCACGTAACAAGTCTAGGTACTATTATTGTTTCCATCTCATAAATGAAGAAACAGACTCAGAAAATTAAGTAGCTTCCCCGGGGCACGCAGCTGGCAAATAGTGGGGGGGTTTGGACCCAGGATTGTCTAACTCCAAAGCCCATGAGTACCCACTACCCTGAAATCTGGAGATGTTGCTCTGGGACTCTGCACACACTTCCAGCTCCCAAGCCCTTCCTTCCTGGGTGGCCTGAATCCCCCCAGGGGCGCTCACCTTTCACGTCACCAGCTGCTAGGGGACACAGGGATGGGGGGTTTCAGCTGTGCCAGTTCGTCTGCTTGACCTTTAAAGCTGGTGCCCACACCCCACACACTGACTGAAGGTAAGGCAAGATCTTGGACACACCAAGGATGTTCATGGCACTTGTTGGGTCCCTCTAGAGTGTCCCCAATCTGCATCCCCCCACACCCCCCAAGTCCCTACGTCTGATCAGCTTTGAGCTCTTGGCTCTGCCCTCCATTCCACACCTGGTCTCTGGCCTTGCCTTTGACCTTGAACTTGGTTTGCTCTTGCCTCTCGCATTTGGGCTATGGCTGGGAATGATCTTCACAGTATAGAGAAGAGCCGGTTTTAGAGTCTAGAAGACCTAGATTAAAATCCTAGCCCTGTAACTTACTAGCTGTATAGGCAAGTGACTTCATCACTCTACTTCATTACAAAATGGAGAAAAACATTTACTTTCTGGGGTTCTTATAATAGTATCTGTAATGTGCGTGGCACTTGGTGGGAACTTTGAGATGAAGTCCTACTTTTGTTATTTCCCACTTGAACTCCTTGGGTAGGAAGGAGCCCAGCCTCAGATCTCTTGGCTCTGGCTGCTAAGTTGGCCCTGACTCTTCCACCATCCCCTTCCTTACATGTAATTCATTCTTCAAAAGTGAACATTGCAAATGGTTCAAGTCAGGACATGCTCAGCACGCACCATAGTCACCCCCAGGCCAACTTGGGAAGCTGAGAAGTCCTAGGCTGGATTCGCAGGGAGCCTAAGAACCCTGGTGGGTTCTCTGCTAAGCCAGAGATAAAATCCCAGCTCACAGAGTGTGGGGTTAAGAATAAGAAAGCTGTGTGGCATTTGGGAAATTCATTCAATATTATTGATGGTTCAGGGTCCAATTCTACAGTTTGTATACTATCTTAGCCCTTTTCTCCCTTTCTCTTCTGCATTCTAAGTGTTCGGATATGTGTGTGTGCGTGAAAACTTTAAATAAACCGTCAGAAGGTGGGAAGTGGAAGAGATCACCCCTCTGGATGTCCACCACTTTGGTGGACCCTGGAACTCTCATCCTGTGTAACTGGCCTCACGGCAGCAAGACAGGGTAAGACTCAGTGCTGATCTACTCCTTTCCCTGACAGGCTCCAGAGGGACCAGTTCATGAAAATTAAATTATCTGAGGGTTTCTTGTCTTCATGGTACCGGTAGGAAGTATCTAATCTCCATTAAATAGCCACAGAAAAATGAACCCTGAGAGAGGCCTGATATGTGTATGTGTGATGTCATTTATTCCCAGTGAAATCCTGAGTAGTGATATTATTATTTCAGTAATTTTTTTTTTTTTAATGTAACTGCGGCTTAGTTCAGCTAAAGTGTTTGCCTGTCCCCACAGATAAAAGGATGTAGAGTAGAGATTTGGCTCTGACAACTCAGGCCCTTTCTTTGGCGTCCTGCAGTTACAGCTCCATGGCACAGAGAACCTCACTGTTAAGATGACCATTTTTTGACCTCCACTGAGCTCAGTACCTGGCTTGCAGAAGAAGCTCAAAAAAATGTTTGTTTGTTTTCGATAAATGCAGGCTAACAGTAGGAAGAACGAAAGGCTAGTGAACCATCTCAAATGGACACTGGACTTGTTATCATGGCAGCCTGAACCTGAGGAGAACGTGCAAGGCTCTGGGCAGAGGGCAGCCTGTGTGTTCCACGGGGCACCAATGACCCAGCTCAGGACTGTATCCAACCCCGTCCTTTTGTCCCTTCTGCTTCTTTGAATACATATGATACTGGGGACCCTC
The DNA here is from genome assembly GCF_965194805.1 of Balaenoptera borealis. NCBI lineage: Eukaryota > Metazoa > Chordata > Mammalia > Artiodactyla > Balaenopteridae > Balaenoptera > Balaenoptera borealis. Next base: position 47,503,183 of record NC_138865.1, on the reverse strand, counting down.
CACTTTTGTACTTCCCAAGGTCTGTGTTAAAAATGACTAATTCTGGGAGATCCTTGGCTAAAAAAAGAGGATCACGAGGTCAAGTATACTTGTCAAAATGCTGCTTTTATAAATGTTTGCAATATACCTAAGCATAGTAAAGGATCTGAGAATTCCTGTAGCCAAAAGTCCTATTTAACTCTGGAACCTCCTTTTTCCAGTAATAGCTATTGGTTTAAAAGAGTCTGTAATCAGACTTCCCAGGTTTCTTTTCTGGCTCTGCTACCTATTAACAAGGTAACCATATGCAAATGGCTTAGTATCGCTTAGCTGCAGTTTCCCCAACTCGAAAGAAACAGGGATATTTATGTTATCTGTAGCTCAGTGGGTTGTTGTGAGGATTAAATACACACACGTAAAAGGCTTTGCTAATACTTTGCAGATAGGAAGCACTCTCGTGCACTGTTAGTTTTAGTATCTCATGGACCAAATGTTCTTTGTAACATACTTTGGGATTAAATTCCTCCTGCATATTTATTTTCAGGAGGGCAGTCTTGGTATTAATCCATCAATCCTGAACTTGCAAAGAATTTAGAGTGGTAGATACTCAATTAAGCCCTGGATGATATTTGGCTTTGCATTATTTTCTACAAATTTCTCATATTTATGTCTTGTATTACTGTAAGTTCCCTGAACAAAGGGACTGTTTTATACTTTGATTCTATCTTTAAAAGCACCTGGCACAGGGCTAGGTAGGGAACACTCATCATTCAAAGTTGAATCATAAGAGAGCAGTGATCTTATTTAGTCAAGATGTGAATCCATCATCGCCTACTTGGGGGAGGAAAAAAGCCTACAGCAGAAATGATAGCTTTTTGCCAGAGTCTTGATATGGTCCTGGCATGGAAGGCTACACAATGCTCTTCTATGGAGGAGAGCTCTGAGATGAAGGACATTTTCATCTAGCCTAGGAGGTGGGAAGAAAGAATCTGAAACTCCTTTTTTTATCATTAAAACCTCCCTTCTTTACCTTTCAATATAGTTTTTCGGGGGGGGGGTGATAGTTAATTTTCAGTCACTGTACTCAATTAGAAAGTTAATGCCAGACAATATTAACCAGGAGTCATAACTGAAATAGATTGCATATCTGAAGGATTTGGAGTTAAACTTTGACTAGTCTTATAATAACCCAGACAAATCTTCCGAAAATAATCTCAGACAGATATGTATTGATCATATAGAAAACAACCTTTGGAATAGGTTAGAGAGGCTTTTTATTTTTATTTTTTTTGGCCATGCCATGCAGCATGCGGAACTTGCCAGACTAGGGATCGAACCCGTGCCCCCTCCATGGAAGCACGGAGTCTTAACCACTGGACCGCCAGGGAAATCCTTATAGAAAACAACCTTTGAACAGAAGGTCTCTAAATGATTTGTAAGCACGATTGATCTCAGAGCCTCCCCTTCCTCTACCCTACCCTGAGCCACAGCCCCTGACTCTCAGATTCAAGCTGGTAAATTTCAGACTCCAAGAAGCTGGCTCGAAATGGGAAGATGTGTTCAGATGAGCTTCACAGAGAGGTGATAGACATCTATGTGCTCAAGGATAGATCTGGATGGCTCGGGGCAGGCCGTGTGGCTTGGTCTCTGCAAATGGGATCTGCGAGCCTAAAACGGGACCAGGCTGAACTCAGATTACGGAATGAGCCCAGGCAAGATGCCTGGGCAGAGGTCAGAATCCCAAACCAATCACTCACATGTGGTTCCAGCAGGAATTTGCTCCACAATTAGACTCAAAGCAAGACTAGAGTTTGTTAAGTGATCGGGCCAAGGAGGAGGCCAACCAGAGAGTTGGGGTGAAGGCGGAGGGTGCAGTGAGCCTGCGGGGCTTGGAGCCCCTCTTGAAGGCCTGACCAGGCAGCTTCACGGCTCTGTTTCTGCTGCTGGTGAGGACCTGGTACTCGGCCGGGAACCAGCGTCTGACAGAGCCCTGCTGAGTTTATGAATGTGTCTAACCACAAACTTTCTGATCTCCAAGCCACATTGAGTGCGAGAGCTAAATCGAGCATGGAATATAATAATAATTTCTCTGGGGCCCCATGCGGATTTGCCTTTCATCTCTGACTCAGTAACCATCCTTTCTCCCAAACAGAACTGAATAAAAATTCCAGTAATTTCTGAGCTTCAATCCATTTTCTTTCTTCCTCATCCCCTCCCCTCCCCTCCCTTTCACTTAGCCCCCAAATGTCCCATTCAATCCTTCCTTTTCAGGCACCTCTGGAACAAACCCAAGAAGTTGTCTAAATGGCTTGTGTTTTTTTCTTTTACCCTCTTATGGAAGCTGCAAAAGGAGAGAGTCCCTCAGAGAATGCAGAGATGCTATGACAGGGCCACAGATGGGAGATGGAGGTCCCAAAGTCAAACAAGACCCAGGCGGCAGTTTCCAAGCTAGCTGCTACACATTCTTGTTTTCATGGTTTTTCTCTCTTTTCTTCTGGAGAGAAAGCCAGATGCTTAGGGCTGAGAACCTGGTCTCTGACGGCACTGGGTTGAACCTGGGCTGTGGCGCTCTGGAGAGTAAGGGCTCAGAGGCTGTCTACAGGGACACCAGAGAACTGGCCCCAGAACACCCCAGGTTCCACAAGCAGCTGGCAGACGTTCCAGCCCGTCGTTCACCTAGCTAATGCCTCTTCCTTCTGTAGAGCTCAGCTGAAAGCCCCCCATCATCCCCAGACTCAGGTTGCCTGGCACGTGCTCCTGTAACTCTCCTGAGCACAGATCCCAGGCGGTAATCGCACACTGATGTGTGTGGGTACTGGCTCAGGTCTGCCACCCCCTCCAGACTGTACGCTCCCTGGGGGCAGCGAGTGCATCCACGCTCCTCCCAGAAGGATGCTGAGTGCCCAGAGCGGACGTACACCAAAATCAAAGCTCAGAAAGGGGCAGGGACTGACCGGCCCGGGGTTTAGAGCTAGTTTGTGATGAAAAGGGGTCTGAATTCAAGTCTGTCTGATTCCAGAGCCTATGCTCTTTCCACTCTGCCAGGAAGCTGGATGGGATTCTTACGGCTCGTTTCATCTCTTGCCAATCCAATTGGCAGAACTGGAGAAGCCAAATTTGTTAAAAGACGAAGGTGGACAAGGGCATATTGGCTCTTACTTCCCCAAAGGCATGTGTCATTCGTGGCTGAAGACACTGGTTAAGCGACTGGCTCTGGTGTCAATCACTGGTTTCAGATTCCAGTTGTGGAACGTCCCTGCTACTTGCCCTGCTACTTGCCCGGGAGTGAGTTTGCTAACTTCTAAAAGGCTCGGTTTCCTTATCTGAGGAATGAGGATAATTATACCTGGTATTTGGTGAGATTGGGAGGATTAAACACAGAGCCCAGGGCCAGCAGGCTCTCAGAGGCATTCGGCAAAAGGCCGCTGATGTTATTACTGCTCTAAAAGGTGACGCTTCCTCACCAGAGTCCAGGGTGGGGGAGGGCAAACGAAAGGGCACAGATGGAGCTGCCTTTTCTCTAAAGGACAAACTCTTCCTGGAAAGCAGATTTGGACCCAAGGTCATATAGGGAAACACCGTGTGAACTGTCCGAGGAGCTTCCACGTAACACGAGATGAAGCCTAATGCCTTGGCTAATCTAATCCCTTGGGGACCCCAATGGCATGTCAGTAACAACAACCAGAAAGGCCCATCTTTCTCCTTCATACTGTCACTCCTGTCTGAGAGCAGCTGTGCTGTCCTTTTGGTCTTTGGAGGTCAGTACCAGGAGTGTGCATGTGAAAATCCCTCTACAAGTCATAAAAACCACTCATTCTCAATAGCTCATGAATAAAAACAACATCCCACACACGTGGGAAAAGAAAACAGGCCTCCTCTGGCAGCGTAGCTGAGAACATACCATTTCCAGAATACTTGCAAAACAAAACACAACTGGATCACAATGAAGAAAATAAAAGAAAGAAAGAAAAGAAACCTTAACAACATAGACTTATTTCTTAAAAATCCTCTCCTGATAGTTTATTCTCTTGCCCATTCCATCCACATTCTCCTGCCTCCTGCAAAACGTATATATATATTTATCTAAAGAACCCTCACACTCTTGCTGATGAAAATTCAGCTTTGGAGGACCGATTCTTCTAAGCAGATGTTTTGTGTTATCTCAGTGCATTCCTCAAGAAAGTGTCTGTACACCATGCCAAGGAAAACAATCCTGTGTAGCAAGACTTTGTTCCTCTGCCTGAAAAAAAAAAAAAAAGTCCCCAAACAAGCTGACAGCTGCAAATGGTTAGAAATAAACTGGCTACTACTCTCTTCCCCAGCTCCCTCTGCCCGGTCCCAGCTGCCCCTCACCCCAACCCCGAGTAACCCTCGGACCCATTATCACACTGGTTGGACCAAAAGAAGGGAATACAGAATAGCAAGTGATGATACGTTCTAAACAGATTGTTAATTCTTTCAGACGTGCCATTTGCGAGGCAGAGGAAGTGCTGTTTCAGCCAGCCAAAGGAGCCTGCCTGTCACCTGCCCCTCTCTGTCCCCAGCGCCACTTCTCTGCTGCTGGAAGCTCCTTCTTACCCGCATCCCCATCTCCAGGTTGGCTGGCTGCCTTCCCTCGCTCTGTCCTGGCGTGGAGGTGGAAGTACATCAAGAGAGACCCAAGAAGACCTGAGAAAGGCATTCCTTCACTATGGATTGGCAATAAAAGCCATTAAAGGTGAACTCTAGCTAGTTCAGACCTGCCGAGTTTGCTGAAAATCAAATGGCCCAAATGAGATAGAGTGAGCTGAGAACACGGTGCTAATGAACCTCATTAGAACTGGAAAGTCAGACAGAAGCACCAGTACTTTGATCATGAGCCCCAGTCAGAATTTGCAAATGACTCAGCCTCCTGGTCGTGGATGATCTGTTGTGAGTATTTTCACAAATAAAACTTTTCTTTATTCATCAGCAGAATCTTTCTTCCATTATGTGCAGGGCAATGAAAACCCAGTCTTGTCTGAGATGTGGTGTATATGTATATATGTATGTGTATATACACATACATATACACAATGGAATATTACTCAGCCATAAAAAAGAATGAAATAATGCCATTCGCAGCAACGTGGATGGACCTAGAGATTATCATCCTAAGTGAAGTAAGTCAGACAAAGACAAATATCATATGACATCACTTATATGTGGAATCTAAAAAATAATACAAATCAACTTACTTACAAAACAGAAATAGACTCAGACATAGGAAATAAACTTACGGTTACTAAAGGGGAAAGCGGGGGAGGGATAAATTAGGAGTATGGGATTAACAGATACACACCACTATATATATAATAGACAAACAACAAGGATTTACAACAAGGATTTATTTATTTATATTGAATATAGCACAGGGAGCTATATTCAATATCTTCTAATAACCTTTAATGGAAAAGAATCTGAAGCTGTACACCTGAAACTAACACAGTATTGTAAATCAACTAGAGTTAAATTTTTTTAAAATACAGAAATATACACACAAAAAATACACACACACACACACACACAAAATACCAAGTCTTGTCCAAATAGTTTCTAATCTATAAACTTCTCTCCAGCCCCACTGCCACTTCCCTAGCTCAAGCCACCATCACCTCCTGCCTGGTTGGCTGTGGCTCTCCCTTAGTGGCGCTTCCTTCCTTTACTCTTGGATTTCTTCAATATCTACCAGGCACATGGAGGATCTTCCTGAAATGCAGCTCTAACTAGGATGTCTTCTTTCTGCACAAAACTCTAAAGCAGCTTCCTACTGCTTTGAGGTAATATCAGAGCTATTTAACACAGCAGGCAAGACCCTCTCTGGTTTCATATGCGTGCATATCTCCATTATTACCTCTGGATCCTCCCAACTTGTATATAATACCCCAGCCCTCCAGAGCTAAGATCCATCAGCTCACTTCTGGGCGTTGCCGCATATTGTAGAGTTGGTAGCCGAAAACTCTCTTCTTCAGCTTCCCCTCTTTGTGTGGCTAACTCCCATTTGTTATTCGAGCCTCAACTAAGTTATCACTTCCTCTGGGTTGTCCTCCTTGCCCACCTCACCCCTAGTCTAGTTAGGTGTAGCATAATACCCTGTACTTCTCCCATGATCACACTTACCATTGTTTTGTCATTTTTTTTTTTTTTTTGGTCTCCATTAGAATAAAAATTTTGAAGCGTCGAGGAACGTCACTTTCCTGTTCACAGTTATATCCCTGGCATCGAACGCGTACCAGAATACGGGGGTTCTCAATAAGTATTTGTGGAGTGAATAAGTGAACAAATGACCATATAATGTGGGGATGGTGAAGAGCTTCGCCTGCTTGGGTTCCCTTTCTTCTCCTGTCCCCAGGCAATGGCCCTTGAGTCACAGTCTGAAAACCATTGTGCTATGGAAAGATCCCCCAGGGAACTGCTATTGGCCCACCTTTAACCTTGTCAAGTCCAAGGCCATAAGGCTGCAGTGAAAATTAATACCCATTTAACTCTTCACACCTACCAGATCTCAGATGCATCTTCGTATTAAGTTTTCACCCATACTGGGAAAGACACCTCCTCAAATTGTATTTTATATTTATATCGAAGCACCTATTTTCATATAAATAGAAAACTATCAGGTAGGTCATTTTCCAGAGTTACTAAAGTTTGAAATAAGCCAGGATTGATTGAGAAACAAATAATCCTGGGATACATGATTGGGGAAGGCAGGGGAGAGGGAAAAGATAGCCAAAGTAAATCATTCTTTTGAGAAACGTGGATCCAGAAAGAACAATGATTGGATCCCAACTTGAGGGGTGCTTTGCAGAGCCAAAAGGGAAAGGGAAGAAATTGATCTGAGGCAGGGGTGTAACTGTTGGGGGATCTTCTCCAGACAGAAAGGGTCTAAGAAAGGAAAACTTGCCAAAGAAGTTCAGAGCAGACTCTGCATGCAAAGACCCACCCTGCATGAGGCTGAAGAGGATGCAAGTGGATGCAGATGACTCTTTCCATCTGAGCTGGAAGGGTTCTGGCAGGGACTGAGAAAAATTGGTGAGTCATTGCATTTGCACGTAAGACCCAATGAAGGTAAGATGGTGGGTTAGGGATGAAACCAGAAATGTAGCTTTAAAATCTGATCACTGGGTCAAAGTAGAGCTAAATTCATGGACTAAACTGTATATCTGTAAAGTACTTACTTGAATATGGTCTTAACCAGAAACCACTTATTCAAATGCCTTCAAGGGTCAGAAAGGGACATAAAAGCGTCCGTCAAGTAGGCTGGCTGTAATACAATAGGGAATGGCACAGACTGTGACAACTTGGAGAGTGCTTTATGCAGGAAAGAAAAATTGTCTCAGCCTTAGCTGTGTTGAGCAGGAATATGGGTCCAGGATTGCCAGAACTTCTGGTCTTTCAAGAGAATCGGAAGTCTAGATTCTAATGTGAAATCTCTTCATAGTTAAATGTTGGTAGTTCAAAAACATTAAAATTTTTTAAAAAACAATTTATTTTTAATGTAATTTATTTTTACATAGTTAACTCAGCCTGGAAAAGTTGACTCTCTACGACAGCTTAATTTTTAAATTTTACTTTAAAAAATTTAAAAAATTTACATTACATTTTTAATTTACATTAAATTTTTTTTTAATTTTAAAATTTTAAAAATTAAAAAATACCTTGGTAGCAATGAGCACCTGCAACATCCAAATCTTAGTGTCTAACACCATTCTTCAAAAAGGGAAATCAGGGCTCCTTGGAGAAATAGCTGATTCTAGGGCTGGGGCAGGAAATAGAACACTTTGTAGCTCCAGAAAGAAAGGGAGTCCTCGGACTTCCCTGGTGGCGCAGTGGTTAAGAATCCGCCTGCCAATGCAGGGGACACGGGTTCGAGCCCTGGTCCGGGAAGATCCCACATGCCACGGAGCAACTAAGCCCACGTGCCACAACTACTGAGCCTGCGCTCTGGAGCCCGCGAGCCACAACTACTGAAGCCCACGCACCGCAACGAAGAGTAGCCCCCGCTCACCGCAACTAGAGAAAGCCCGTGCGCAGCAATGAAGACCCAACGCAGCCAAAAATAAATAATAAATAAAATAAATAAATTAAAAAAAAAAAAAGAACGAAAGGGAGTCCTCGATAAAAACACAATGGAGGTGTGTCCAAGGGACCCTGGAGGCAACCTGAAATCCTGCAAGGCCGAAGCTGGAATTTGAGCAAGAAAATAAATGGAGTAGTATTAGATTATAACCAAAAGTATAAAATAAATACCCACGAGTCCAGACTGATAGAAATAAATGATTGAATAAATAAGTGGGGAACAGACAAATTGCAGCAGAATTCCAAATAATTTATGTAGTTACTTTCCCCTGAAGAAGGTGGAACTCTTTTTCGTAGCCTTGACTGTGGGGTATGCCAGGTGACTTGCTTCCAAAGAGTGCAGTTGGAAAGGGAGGTGGGAAGAGTAACTTTAAAATGGAGAAACCTGGCAGACACAACATTGGCCAGGTAACTAAGGTCAACGTCATCACTGATTAGTCATGTTCTTGGCATATACCTTTGATATGATGTGAGGAAAATGTCACTTCGGCTCTATGGACTTCTGACCCAAAACCCATAACCTGAATGGAACCATGAGAAAAATATTAGACAAACCCAAATTCAGCGACATTCTACAAAACATTTACCAGCACTCCTTTAAATTGTGGAAGTCGTCAAAAACAAGTAAAGTTTGAGAAAACGTCAGCTCAGAAGAGTGTAAGGAGACCTGACAACTAAATGTAATGTGGTATCCTGGATGGAATCCAGGAACAGGAAAAGGGCATTAAGGAAAAACTTCTAAAATCTGAATACTGTGTGGAGTTTAGTTAATGAAAATGTACCGATGTTAGTTCCTCATTTGTGACAAATGTCTTATAAATGTAACATAAGATGTTCCCAACATGGGAAACTGGATGAGTTATATGTGGAACTCTCTGTCTTATCTTTGCAATTTTTCTGCAAATATAAAACTCTTCTAAATAAAAAGTTTATTTATATTAAAAAAAAAAACCCACTCTGTGGGCCAAAAATATTCAATAGGGCCCAGGGGCCATGAGTTTGTACCCTTTGGTTTATGCACTGACAATTCTCTGTTTCCTGATGACACTCTCTGATCAGAACTGGCTACATAATTTGCGGAGGCCCTTTTTCAAAAATTATAAAGAATTTCAAGATGGCGACAGCAAATATTAAACCAAGCATGGGGCACTTCTGAGGGCAGGTCCTGTGTGACCATACAGGTTCCATGTCTGGGAAGCCAACCGTTTCTGATACACAGCATGGTCCAAACAGAGCTATCCAGCTAGTAGTTACCCTTGCCAGATAAAACTCCCAGCACATACCCTTTATTTGTCCATTAACTAATTTTAAAAATTAACAAATACATATATTTGAGGATGTGCTAGATATTAGAAATTCAGCAATAATCAGAAGAGCTAAATTACACTGATAAATTATAAGGTCCCCTTATAATGTAAGTGAACCCTGGCACTGATCGGACACCCTTGAGGTTCTTCCCCTCACTCTCTCTAATTTCTCCTTTTCTCCTGTTTCAACTGCAACACTATTTACTATAATGGGACTTCTGACGAAAGTGAATTTTTTAAATTATAAAAATATGGAAAAGCTTCATGAGGTTATTTTATAACATTTGCAATTAAAAGTTTCAATTACGTTGGCTCCTGAGAGAAACTTAATTTCCTGAGCACCTAATGGCACCAGATATTAACATATATTAATATTATTAATTACCAATCAAACAAGCCCGACAAACTCAGGAGTTATTTCCCGCACTTTGCAGATGAGAAAATGGGAATCACCTGTGCCCAAGTGACACGGGTACTAGGTGATGGAGCTGGAATCTCAACCCAGATCCGTCCCACTGCAAAGCATATAACACACCCTCAAATAATACAACTAATACACCCTCTACCTTCATAATTCCTTTAAAGTTATTTAAAAAATTAACCTCACCTTCAAGAACGTACCTCTGAATAGTTAGTTTTACAAATCCTCAACTGAAATAAATTACTGTAAGGCCATTAGCCAATTTTAAGGTCCTTAATCAAACAAGACTTTTGAGGAGAAAAGTCTGAGAGTTCAGGACATTTGTCTTTTGGAATTTGGTGGAGGTGGATGGGAAGAGGATGCAAGTGACTAAAGCAATTGCCTCTCTTGGACTTGAGATTCTGAAGCAGAGGTGAGAAACTGTCGGCTGCAGGCCAACCTTAGCCAGAAGGCATGTTTTCTTTGGACTACATAGTATTTTTGAAATGCTGCCAACATTTAGAAATTGGGAACTACGATACAAATATTAAGAAGTCTGGCTTCTCTTGGAAAAACTCGAAAGACCTGGCACTAGTGGGCTGAAATTCCCACATGGCAATAACTAAGTGATGTCTGCTCCCTGTAAACTAGAGATGCTATACTTACCTGGGCAGCCCCATTCATTTCATTCATTTACTTTGCCAGCCTAGACCCTTTAAAGAAAACATTGTGTTTCTCTGTGTGGAAGCAGGTAGTTAATACACTTTTTTGTTTTGTTTTGTTTTGTGAGGCCAGGTGAGGCTTGGTTGCATAGAAAATATCTATTGGCTATACTAGAAAACCGTTACCCTAGGAACACCGTCCCTGAGTATGTAATGCTTTCAGATTCCATCTTCCTTCCAGGCCCCTCTGAGCCCTGCAGTGGGACCGTCCTCTTTCTAAAGTGCTCCATTTGACACAAATGTGCAGAAGGTACCATTTGCTTTCTTTCTGAAGGCAACCCCACTGGGCACGTTGATAGACAGGCTCCTGGGGGTGATGGAAGCAAATGGGTTTGGTGTTTTGCAACCCTACATCTTTTCTTTGGTAACCTTCCTAGGTGGTCCTCAAGTTATGTAGGCTTGACTTTCTTACTGCCTGCATATTTACACAATACATGGACACCGCTAAACCCCCTTGGCGTGGCGCATTTGGTCTATTCTACATTTACTACCTACTGTGGTGCCTTGGTGATGTCACACAGAAACACTGTCAGCTAGCTGTCACTGGAGGAGAGAACAAAAGCCCCACCCCATGCATCCTGAGAGGATCCTAGGAGCCCCCCCGCCTGACCACCGCTGCCCATTCCCATGACAACCTTGCAGAGCAAGTGTCCCCTTGTCCAACGGCACCTCTCCCCGATTCCTAGGAAGGTTCTCACATGTCCTGGCCCCAAAGGCATTAGCACTCTTTGGGACTGTAATTAGCAATTCTTATATGTTTTCGAGTTCTCTGAAAAAAACTCCTAACTTATAAACCTATGGTTTGTGTTTCAGACAGGTATTTGGGAACATAAATTTATAAAAGTAGGTGACTGCCTCATTTCTTTTGCTCTAATCATATGAGTAATGTTTAAGAAAATTTAGAAAATCCTGTCAAGTAAAGATACCATTATCAACCATAATCCCACCAAGAAATAACCACTGGTAATATTTGGTATGTAACCTTCCATTCTTGTCTCTGCATATATATAATATATAGTTTTTAAAAAGTAAGATTAGGGCTTCCCTGGTGGTGCAGTGGTTGAGAGTCTGCCTGCCGATGCAGGGGACACGGGTTCGAGCCCTGGTCCGGGAAGATCCCACATGCCGCGGAGCAACTGGGCCCCTGAGCCACAATTACTGAGCCTGCGCGTCTGGAGCCTGTGCTCCGCAACAAGAGAGGCCGCGATAGTGAGAGGCCCGCGCACCGCGATGAAGAGTGGCCCCCGCTTGCCACAACTAGAGAAAGCCCTCGCACAGAAACGAAGACCCAACACAGCCATAAATAAATAAATTAAAAAAAAAAAAAAAAAAGGAAGATTAGAATCAAATTATACATTTAGTTTGTGTCCTCCTCTTTGCACTTAACATAATGAGCATTACATATTTTTTGAACAATGACTTGTCATATACCCATGATACAGATTTAACAGTTATCAAGACAAAATAATGCTTGAATGGCTTTCCTTGAACATATCTTTGGCAGTTGGTCTCTGACAATTTTCCTTGGATAGATTCTTAAAAGTGGGTTTAACCCCATAGTTTATATTAATCATTCATGCACATTTTGTACTTTAGTCCACACGAAATTTGTTTGCTTCCAGAATATGAGCATGTTCCCAAAGCTTGAAATAAAATTAATGGGCTCTATTTATCCTCCAGTGTTGGTATTCCCTGGCACTCCATTGACTTCCTTGGCAGTGTGAATGCCTTCGTTGGAGAAGCACTGACATAGGACTTAAGAACTAAAGCTGTAAACAGCAATTAGCAGTCTTCCTTTGAGTACAGCAGTGGTTCTCAACCCTTCCTGCATATTAGAATTATCTGGGGAGCATATTTAAAAAAAAAAAAAAAAAAAAGAATGGCTGTTATTTCCCACTAGAGCAATTCAATCTGAAAATTTCCAGATAATTCTCACGTTCAGCCCTACTTGAGAAACAGTGGCTTAGATTATGATTCTTAAATTGTGGTCCCTGGACCAGCTGCGCCAGCAATAACTGGGAACTTGTTAGAAATGCACATTCCCAGATCCCAAGTTAGAGACACTAAATCTGAATTTTTGGGACTAGGGCCCAGCCATCTGTGTTTTAAGATGCCATCCAGATAATCCTGATCCATGCCGATGTTTAAAGAACACTAGCCTAGAATATTCCTTTGTGCATATTCCTGGCTCAAGGATACACAGCCTGCTTAACCAAACAGGGAGGCTCGCTGAAGATTCACAGAATCTGGTTTCAGAATGGAGTCTAAGTCTCTCGCCTGCCAGTTGCTAGCTACGTGATTTTGGGCAAGTGAATTAGCCTCTCTGAGGCTCAGTTTCACCATGCAGGCCAGGAGGGTAATATTAACAGTACTTACCTCATTAGATTGTTGTGAGGATTAAATCAGGAAAAAAAAAAAGAAAGGTGTTTTCCAACATAGGTAGAGCTTGATAAATATTTGCTATGATCATTACCCATCAGAAATACCATGATAGTTTTCAGGAGGTCAGGAAGGCAGCTTTGGAGGTAGAGGAAGCCAAATGATCTGGAGGTTGACCATCCAAAACAGATGTTTATTTCCCAACTTTTCTCTAGTACAGACTTGGATTTAGATTACACCAGCTGTTGGTGTGAACAGATGAGTCTCCCAAGATGAGACAATAAATTATTCTCCCAGGAGCTGTCCTTCAAACTGTGGAAGTGCTAAAAATATATGGCTAGAGACATGGACTTGTGGACCTGAAAACTGCCAGGGGTGGGAGGAGGGGCATAGGAAGGGGACTCCGCCAACACCTAAGCAATGTTTTCAAACGGGAGCCATAAAAGCATCTGGAGGGCCTGTTAAAACACAGATTGCTGGGCTGCACCCCAGAGTTTCAGCGTGTTTGGAGTGGAGTCCGAGGTTTCGTGCTTCTAATAAGTTTCCAGGTGATGGTCATGCAGCTGGTCGGACCTCACCTTCACAGCTAAATTGAAACCTAACGGAAGTGGAAGGCAACACTGAACTGTGCACTATAAAAGTTTAAGAAAGGAAGAAATGTTCTCCAAGACTTTCACATTTCCTCTGTAAAATTTAAACTCCCCTGAGGTACTATTTAGATTTGCCTTGGCCAACTTTACAGACATGCTGATGGCCGCGTTTTCATTTGAACCCTGGGTCCTTCGCAGGGGCTTGGAGAGGTGGATGCATGGGCACCCACAGCCTTTGGTTTGCTCTCGTAGGCAGCGGTAGGGTGAAAAATCAATCATTCAGTTGTACCGCCTCCTCCCAAGAAGCCGACACATATTAATCACTTAGTATATACTAAGTGTTTGTATGCGCATGTCATCGAGTCCTTTCTCCAATCCTGTGAGGTAGGTATTACTTGTATCCCAGTTTTACAGATGAGGAACTGAAGCTCAAGAGAAGTTAAATGTTGAACTTCCCCGGTGGCACAGTGGTTAAGAATCCACCTGCCAATGCAGGGGACACAGGTTCGAGCCCTGGTCCGGGAAGATCCCACATGCCGCGGAGCGACTAAGCCCGTGAGCCACAACTACTGAACCTGCGCTCTAGAGCCCGCGAACCACAACTACTGAGCCCGCATGCTGCAACTACTGAAGCCTGAGCACCTAGAGCCCATGCTCCACAACAAGAGAAGCCACCACAGTGAGAAGCCTGAGCACTGCAACGAAGAGTAGCCCCCGCTCGCTGCAACTAGAGAAAGCCCGCGTGCAGCAGCGAAGACCCGATGCAGCCAAAAATTTAAAAAATAAATTAATTAAAAAAAAAAAAAGAGAGAGAGGTTAAATGTTCTGAACACACACAGTACTAAGGATTTTCAGAACTCAGATCTAAAAACCTTTGCTTTTCTCTTTCTGACCCACACAATGGGTAGAAGAGTCCTTGCTTGTAGGCTGAAAACCACGTGCACGGTTGGGAACGAACCGGGCATTGTTGGATCTGAGCTGGAGTGGGGCTGAGGTCATGGGAATGGACTCAGCATCAGGATGTGGATAAAGGGTGCATAGCCTAGATTCCCGCTCACCTGCCCTCCAGCCAGCTCTGGTCTCAGCCTCTGGAAAACTGGACAGGAGGGAGAGGTGGCCTTGACCCCATCCAGTTCCTCACACACTACCCTCAAGGATGTGGCTAGGATGATAACATCCGTCCCCAGTCCCACCTCCAAAGGGACACTTCCAGGGTTTAGTTCCAGGAGCATCAGAACCACGGGTCAGCTTAGGTGAATGACTAGGGGGACGAGGGCTGGGGATCTGGTGTGCCAGAGTCTCTTCCCCTCTCACCCTGCTGGCTCACTCTCCGGTTTTCTGGTCCACTCTCCCAGCCCCTGCCACTCCTGATTCACTCTCCGACCCAGAACCACACCTGGGGAACCATGTGCATCTTTGGGGATTATATGATTGGGCAGGGAAGGAACCTGGTCATAAAGTGATACGGGAAACTGAGGTCTTATCATGTCGGGAGGCCAGGAGAAAACTGGAAAGATCAGGTTCAAACACTGAAAGGCTGTCATTTGGAAAATGAATGGGAGAAGAAAACAGCAAGCCACTCACCCAGGGCCACAAAGCTAACAAGTGCGGGAGAGGAATTCAAGCCCATTTCTTTCTGACTTCAAAGTCTGTTCTCTTTCCACGACTCTATTCTGTCTCTTTTTATGGCTGAAGGCAGTCCCTTTCTTCTTCCCTTCCTTCTTAAGATCAACGGGAAGATGCACTGTTGTATTGCCAGAGGTGTCCAAAGGTGGGATTCATTGCCTGGGGTGGTGGTGAGTTCCCCACTCAGGGAGATGTTCAAGTAGAGGCCACTTGCTAGTGTTGTTAGAGAGGGGATCCAGGTAAGAGAAGGTGGTTTCCACTACTGGTTGCATATGACAATCACCTGTGTTTGTTAATAGGCCAGATTCCCAGTCCCCCTTCAAGTCCCCTGGGTCTCAGGTGCAGCTCAGTTAAAGCTAATTTTAAAAAGCACCTTTGGGGATTCTAACGCAGCTTTTGGGAATCGTTGGGGTCTCCTTCAACTCTGAGATGCTATGACCATAGTGACCGTGGTCTAAGAGAGGGCCAGTGCTGGTGTTAACAGCGACAACTATACTAGCTAAGTGTTGAGTGTTTACTCTGGTCCAGGGCTGGTGCATTACTTCATTAAGTACTCACAACTACCCCACGAGGCAGGCACTACCGTCATGCCCATTTCACAGATAAGGAAGATTAAGTTTCCTGCCCAAGGTCACACCACAAGGAGGTGGAGGAGCTGGGCTGTGAGTTCAGGCAGGCTGGCTCTAGATCTTCTCCTCTTAATCAGAGGAGGAGAAGGCACCAAATGTGACCTGATCCAAGGCAGGTTCTGAGTAAAACCCACCAGCGGCTAATCTCCCAAATCACAAAAATTCCACAGCACAGAAATGACCAAGAGAGTGAAACAGACTCTCAGACTACGAAATGACTATAACAACTGAAAGTGTCGCAAAGCTCTCAAGGTATACATTATAGGCATTTCTTTGGTCTTTGGTGTTGTATTCGACTTTTAAAATTTAAACTTTTCAACACAGCACGAGTGCACCCCAGTAATTCCTACTGCTATTCCTTCACTCAAAAACAAAACAAAACGTGCTCCTTAAAAATGGTTTTATTGGGTCCTGGAATGTTCAAACAAAATGACATTAAGTATATTGACACGGTTAAAACATTAACCCTAGTGAAACTCCTGATGTGCTAATTCAACAGAGCCCGCCCAAGCCTTTCTGGGAAAAGCTGGGTCACCTGCTGTACCTTGGCCAAATCCTCACCCACCACGTGGCCTGGAGGCCAGCTTTAGCACCAGGAGTGCAACTTTAGTGCAGGGACTTTCTCAACCAAATATGTTCTATTTCCTCCCTCAGGGTCATCTCAGTCTTGGGAGAGTCAAGGGCAAAAAAAGGAGATGTGATGTCTATACTCCGAGCGCTGAACTTACAGGGGACTTTCCAGGTTACATGCCCTATTAAACTAACCCTCTCATTAAAGTTGACTCTGGGCAAACCTTTGGGAGGAACAGAGATGGTCTTCTTACTGCCAAGCTCCCCTCCCAGCAGCATGGCTAATTACCCTTGTTCTTGCTTCCAGCCTAAGGTCCTTAAGCTATTCTTGCTTTTTAATGATCCTCTCTCTCAAAGTTCCTAACCCTTTGTGAGAAAGGTTAAAACTCACTGGAGGGCTTCCCCGGTGGTGGCGCAGTGGTTGAGAATCTGCCTGCCAATGCGCGGGACACGGGTTCAAGCCCTGGTCTGGGAAGATCCCACATGCCGCGGAGCAACTGGGCCCGTGAGCCACAACTACTGAGCCTGCGCGTCTGGAGCCTGTGGTCCGCAACAAGAGAGGCCGCGATAGTGAGAGGCCCGCGCACCGCAATGAAGAGTGGCCCCCACTTGCCGCAACTAGAGAAAGCCCTCGCACAGAAACGAAGACCCAACACAGCCAAAAATAAATAAATAAAAATAAATTAAAAAAAAAAAAAAAACCTTGGCTAGTTTAACAAACCACAGTACCAATTTAAAAAAAAAAAAACCTCACTGGAAAGAGTTGCAACAGTTTGAATGGAGTCAACCAGTCAAGAGACGTCTGGGACCTTCCCCTCTGCCTAAGGAAGCTCAATTTAACCTGGGGCTGGGAAGAGGCAGAGCCAAGGTCACCTTTTTAGACCC
Organism: Balaenoptera borealis; assembly: GCF_965194805.1. Lineage (NCBI taxonomy): Eukaryota > Metazoa > Chordata > Mammalia > Artiodactyla > Balaenopteridae > Balaenoptera > Balaenoptera borealis. The sequence continues at coordinate 47,486,002 of NC_138865.1, read as the reverse complement.
AGAAATCACCTGGGAAACCAGGTCACAACCTCTCACCAGGCTCCTGATCAATCGGGGTGACCTTTGGAGAGGCCTGATGAACCTCGGTAGGTTTCAGGCTCCTCAGGTGACATCCACGAGGTGTGGCCAAGATCAGTGTGTCTCAAACTCTTCACTGCAGGCGCTGAGGTGCTGCCGAGCTAGCGGAAGGAATAAGGGATCTCTTCTCCCACCTATCCATCCACGTCGATGTTCAAGTTCTATGTAGGATTTCACTTGACAAAATCGGGTGACTTTTAAGGTCCCTTCCAGACCTAACATTCTATCGTTCTGAGACTCTATTTCCCACTGAAATAGACAGCTGTCTCCCTAGCCCATGCTGATCTGAGGACTGCTAAAGGGTGGACACCTCTTCCCTGGAGTCCTGGGGGTATAAGTCTGTCCCTGCCAAGTGACTAGGAAGATGCCTCATTTTCTGCACATCCTGGCATCACACGGGACCCTCAAAGTCCCTGGGATTCTGCCAAGTGCCTGTGAAAACCGAGCCAGATGCAGACAGCTGGGGTCGGGGTGGAACAGCCACTTCAAGCAGCATACCCCAGGCCGGGCCCCTCAGGGCACTGGCTGATTTGTGATGGAATTAAAGACGCTTTCCGAAATTTCAGCTATGGCCCCAGAATGTTCCAAGCCCATGAGAAGGTCATGTGAAATTGGTGAGGGTTGGGCATAACCTGATAAGAGTGGATGTTCTCTAGTCTGAAGCCTTGGAGTCAGAAAGCTCTGAGTTCATAATTCTGATGCCCCTCATTCCAGCTCTGTGGCCTTGAGCACATGATTTCATCTTTCCGAACCTCAGCTTTTTCATAGGTCAAACGGACAATGAGACAGTTTGGCATAGTGTCTGGCACTGTAAATGTTCTTACCAGGTCAATGCCTGGGCTGCCTTAAAATGTGATGAATAATAAAATAAGCCAAAAAATTAAGGGGCTCAAAGTTACCCAGCTGTGTGGATGGATACCCATTGCTTAAGGTATCAAATCGATTCTCTTTCTACGTGGGCTTCTCTGCCTAAAGTCCCAGGCTCCCCATAACACATGGCACAGATTCAAATGTTTCTAGCTATTCCCAGGGGCCTGATTCACTCTTTGCACCCAGAAGCTGGAAAGCGTGTGTATTGTTCAGAAGATCAAGGCCAACCATCCCCCAAGTCCCCCACCCTCACTCCCGTGGCTTAGGGCGAGACAACCGCCTAATAAATCAAGGCCCATTATGAGTTCCTCCAAGCTGATTCACACACATAGCTCCTTGGCTCCTACCTGGGCAGAGAAAAGACAAGACCGAGAATTCCCTGGACCTCGCCCTCCCAGGACGTGATGAAAACCTGACACGTGAGAACTTGTAGTGATCTGTGGTTCTCCAGTGTGCCATGAGAGACGAAGGGACCACTTATAATGTTACTCACTACAGAGCAGAACTGGCAGAAAGAAGGGTGCTTCCTGCAGTTCCCCAGGGATGTAACATGACCAGTAACCCTATCGCCCCCCAATCCTATTCAAAGCCCGCAAACAATATCATAGACTTCTAGAACTTGGCGCTGTGTGGTCTTTATGTGTTAAACATACAATTAAACGAGTACAACTTTATTAAGGAAGGTACTGGGGGAGGGGAGAATACATTGATGAATAAGATAATAAGAGAACAGTCGAGCAGATGGAACAGATGTGGAGGGAGAAGAAAACGTCCATCAATTTCACCTACCACGTGCCAGGAACCATTCGGACCCTTCACAGCAGCGATCCTCAACCTTTTCTGGCACCAGGGACCGGTTTCGTGGAAGACAATTTTTCCACGGAACCGGGTTGGGGGGGTGGGCGAGGGGAGGGTTGGTTTCGGGAAGATTCATGGGCATCACATTTATGGTGCACTTTATGTCTATTATTATTACATTGTAATATATAATAAAATAATTATACAACTCACCATAATGCAGAATCAGTGGGAGCCCTTGTTTTCACTTGCCACTCACTGATAGGGTTTTGATATGAGTCTGCAAGCAATTGATTTATTATGGTCTCTGTGCAGTCAAACCTCTCTGCTGATGATAATCTGTATTTGCAGCCACTCCCCAGTGCTAGCAGCTCTCCTCAGCTCCACCTTAGATCATCAGGCATTAGATTCTCATACGGAGCGCGTAAACTAGATCCCTCGCATGCGCAGTACACAGTAGGGTTCGAGCTCCTATGAGAATCTAATGCTGCAGCTGATCTGACAGGAGGCGGAGCTCAGGCGGTAATGCAAGTGATGGGGAGCAGCTGTAAATACAGATGAAGCTTCGCTCACTTGCCTGCCACTCACCTCTTGCTGTGAGGCTGGTTCCTAACAGGCCACGGGACTGGTATCGGTCCGTGGCCTGGGGGTTGGGGACTCCTTGCTTTACAGGAAAGGCGGGAAGGTGAAGCAGTAAGAGTGTGGATCTGGGACCCAGCCTGTCCACATTCACATCCCAGCACACGGTCACTTGGATGAGTTATGTGACCTCTCGGTGCTTCGGAGGTAATAAAAGAACCTCTCCCACAGGACTTCATGAGGATGAAAAAAATTCGTATATGCTGGCGCTCTCACTACAGAGCCTGGCGGGTAAGCTTTCTTGTTTCATCTCTCCATCTCATTTTGATCTTCATGAGGCAGGTGGGGTCCAGATTTTACAGTTGGAGAAACTGGAACACAAATAATGTATCTAGGGTCACAGGGGCAGTAAGTGGAGGTTTGAGAATTCAAACTCGGGCTCCAATGATTCCAAGTCACTTAGACAAACAACAGTGATTGATGAGGATTTTGTGAGAGAAGTGAGACAGCCTGTCAAAGGGGTGGACACAACGGGCCGTGGAGGCTCCAGAGTCAAGTCCAAAAAGGCAAGCAGGTCATTTATATGTGGGTGTGGGTGTAGAAGGACACCTAACCGTGGAAGCAGATTATTTTCCTTTTTAATCAGGACAGAGCATCTCTGTAAACCTAGTAAGCTGGTACCTTTAAAGAGTATCTGGGAAATAGGTACCTATATACCTCTCTTGCTCAGGTGCTGGCGGACTACATTCTTGATTTGTTATTGGGTTGGCCGAAAAGGTCGTTCGGGTTTTTCCGTAATGGTTTTTGCATTACAGAAAGACCCGAACGAACTTTTCGGCCAACCCAATATTTATACTGTACTCTACCCAAAACATAGTGGGCATCTAGTAAATGGTTATGATTACCCATATTTGTTACCTTATGCTGGCCTGAGCTTAAATTTACATGTATTGCCCAGCATTCCTTAAAGTTTGTCCTCATGTGGTTAGATGCTCCTTAAAAAAATAATTTAAAGCAGGGGTCCCCAACCCCCGGGCCACACAGCAGGAGGTGAGCGGTGGGCAGGCGAGCGAAGCTTCACCTGTATTTACAGCTGCTCCCCATCGCTCCCCATCACTCACATTACCGCGTGAACCATTCCCCCCACTGTCACCCCTGCCGCTCCATGGAAAAATTGTCTTCCACGAAAGCGGACCCTGGTGCCAGAAAGGTTGGGGACCGCTGATTTAAAGGACACCAAAGTTAAAGGAAATGCTGTGTATTCTATCCCTTTCCAGGAAATTTTCCAGTGTACATAAGCACCATAAAGGCTCTGAGAAATTCAACACTAAAGAAACCTGCTCTTTTTGATGCAGGGTTTCCTAAACCTACTTGGCCACAGAACCCTTTCCTAGATAATAGAAGCTTTGGGGAATACTGAAATTGCTCAACTGAATTTTGACTTCCCTGCAAGCAGGGGATAATTATTCCCACTTTCCAGGTAAGAAAACAGAAACTCATCCAGTGGTGGCTGGCAGAGCCACCAATAGAAGCCCAAGTCTTTGCCTCCAAAATAAGAACACTCACATTTCCAAAACAGCACACTGGAAAAGCCACCATCCCAGACATTATATCTTTTGCTTTTCATTTTTTAAGTCTCTAGGTAAAACTAAATGTTAGAAATAAGTGACTTGGCCAAAACCACAGAGCTGGTTAGGAGTGGAAAAGGGACGACGCCTACATTTGCTAACTTTTTAAAAATCTATAAACATAGAAACAAGCTGCCATCGATTGCCATGAATGGTTTGAGTGCACCCCTGCCTGAGCTAAGATGTGGACCAGCAGCTGGCATGCTGGCACTCGGGGTTAGTCCCAGGAATGGAACTGGGAGATCCTGTCCTTTCAGAGTTCAGCAGCCCAGATGATCTCAGTCCATTCTTCCTGGCAACCAGCTGTTCACACTGGACTGATGAAAAAAAAATCTGGTCATTGGGTAATAAAATCATCCTCATTAAAACGATTGTTCTGCCTTCTTCCATAGGAAAAAACAGTGGAAGCCAACGCGCTTTAGCACCGGAACTCACCCACAGCAACGCTCTCTCCATCAACACCTCCCTCCAGCATTTCCCTGGCACAGCTGAGCCTGGGACAGAAAGCCTCCCCCAGGCCTGCCAAGTTCCTCCTAGCAGAGCCCCCCGCCAGAGTTCTGCCCAGAAGTAGCATCTGAAACAGAGGTGAGTCCTTCTGGCCACACGGCACAGGCTGTGCCCAGGAAGGGGAGCTTTGGGGAAGGAGGGAAGCTGAGCCTGGTCCTCAGCCGGCAGCCCCCCGCCTCCAGCCCCTCTGCCAGATGATGTCTCACAAGATACGAAGGTTGATCAGGCAGCCCCGGTCAAGAGCAAGCGGGATGAGCTTCTGTGGACCGCTAAGGGATGGAGATAGGCATCTTGCCCTAGAAATTAGCATCAAGCCAAGACTGTTTAGTTTCTGCTGCACAGACCTGCCACAGGGCAGGAAGCAGGAAGTGAAGGGGAGGAGAAGGGAGAAAAGGGAGAGTCTGTAGAATATGTTTCCCTGAAGGTGTTTTCTAGCTGAGTTTCCTCCATGGGGTTTACCACACTCCTCTGAATTCTTACATTCACATTACATTTTTTACTTTTTTTTTTTAATTAATTAATTAATTTATTTATTTTTGGCTGTGTTGGGTCTTCGCTTCTGTACGAGGGCTTTCTCTAGTTGCGGCAAGCGGGGGCCACTCTTCATCGCGGTGCGCGGACCTCTCACTATCGCGGCCTCTCTTGTTGCGGAGCACAGGCTCCAGATGCGCAGGCGCAGTAGTTGTGGCTCACGGGCCCAGTTGCTCCGCGGCATGTGGGATCCTCCCAGACCAGGGCTCGAACCCGTGTCCCCTGCATTGGCAGGCAGATTCTCAACCACTGCGCCACCAGGGAAGCCCCCATTTTTTACTTTTTTAAAAAAATTTTTTGGCCGTGCCACTTGGCACGTGGGATCTTAGTTCCCTGACCAGGGAATGAACCCATGCCCCTGCATTGGAGGCGTGGAGTCTTAACCACTGGACCGCCAGGGAAGTCCCTCACGTTAACATTTTTTTAAAGCAAAGTAAGATGTACAAAAGGACAGTGCCTATTTTTTTCCCAGTTCATGTTAACTCAATAAAAAATGTACTCACCACTTCCAGAGTGTCAGGCTCTGCATTAAGGACCGTGAGACAGTGACAATAAGATAAAGAAGGTAGGACAGGACTGACGAGGTTTTGAAACTGGATTCTGCAAGTGTTACAAAGGTGCCTGAGGGGCCGCAATGGGGTGTGGGGTGGTAAGATGCTGAGAAGCAGGTCCTCTCCTGCTCACCCGCCCTCTGCCTCATTCATCCTCTCCCCACCAAATTAGGTAGCCCTACTTTGATCTGTTCTCTATGTTTCTTTGCAGGGAGAGCTGTTGGGAGACTTCATTTCCGGATGTTTACAAGCCCTTGGGAATATGTGTAGGTCCTTCCTGCAGGACCAGTCTGGGACCCGACTCTTATTAAGCATGCAAAGACAGATGCCAATATTGATTGCCCTAAGGGGTTTCTGGCAGAGGAAACATACTTATGGTTCATGGTTTGCTGGGAGCTCTGAGCAAGCTCAAGTGCTGGCTGGCCAGGCCTGGCACGGCCTTAAGCACCTACTTGCTCCCCTAGACAGTCTGCTGTGGCAGCTGTTGGGATAAGCCCCAGGGCACTTGGAGGTTTGGGTGCTTCTGGTATCAACCATTTGATGAAGGGTGCCTCGGGCCTAGTAAGGTTTTCAACCTTGCAAGCTCCAGACACCTAATTGCTGTACAGACAGGCGCAAGAAGTACATGGACAGTCCATCCTGACGCTGCGTTTCCTTAGGCACGTGATGGTCATGGGCGGGAGACAGCACGTAGCAGACGTTAGGTGCCCAACAAAGTGTGCGAAGTTCAAGTCTTGGCCCCGTTAGTGCCTCACTTGTGACCTGGGGTGGGTGAGTTCTCTCTTTAAGCCTGTATTTTCTCAACCGTAAATCAGGGGGCAGTGATTGTTCCCATCGCATGGGATCTAGGTGTCAGATTATCCATGTAAAGTGATAACATAGTAGCTAAGTACCTGATACATCTTGGACATTTTTAGTATTATTATCATTATTATTGACATATCTGAGAGGAATAGCCCAACAAAGCCCAAGGAAATGTCCCTTCACAGCCATAGCCCATTTGATGGACAGGATCTGGAAGCAAGGCTTGTCAAAATGAAAACGAGGGCTTCCCTGGTGGCGCAGTGGTTGAGAATCTGCCTGCCAATGCAGGGGATACGGGTTCGAGCCCTGGTCTGGGAAGATCCCACATTCCGCGGAGCAACTGGGTCCGTGAGCCACAATAGCTGAGCCTGCGCATCTGGAGCCTGTGCTCCTCAACAAGAGAGGCCACGATAGTGAGAGGCCCGCGCACCGCGATGAAGAGTGGCCCCCGCTTGCCACAACTAGAGAAAGCCCTTGCACAGAAAAGAAGACCCAACACAGCTATAAAGAAATAAATAAATAAATAAATAAATAAAAATTTTTAAAAAATCATTTCATCATTACAACTTCTGTAGGATTTAGCAAACTTTAAAAAAAAAAAAGAAAACGAAAGCAGATTGAAGCAACTGCTGTGTTGATGGCAATTCTCTATCTCCTCAAGAACAGCATGAAGATTTTTTTTTTTTTCTGATCATAAGATGCATAAACGCAAGAAACTTCTCTCCTTAGAGAAATTCACCAGATGGAAGTTCTTTCCCAAGGAATTTCAGAATCTATCAATGTAGCACAAATGGGGTCAGGTGTTAACCCGGTATCAACTGTCATCACATTCTTGATGGCCCTGAAGGCCCAGTCAGCCAGAGTTTCACTGATGTTTTATTAGCTACAGGAATTGCATTTCAGAACATGTTTTGAAGGGAAATGTCATGAGCTTATCTTTCCAGGGACCAAGGCAGCAGTGAAAGAATCAGCTCATGACTCGTGTTACAGCCTTCATCTAAGTGCATTTCCCTCTGCTACTGACGTGCTCCTGGAGGAGTTTTGGGAAAGAGTGTGAGCATTCATCCCTACTACATCACGAAAACTCAGCACACCTGTAATTTCAGCAGCAACAGCTGCCTGCAGTTGCTAAAGTGACGGAAGTGTTTGTGTTGGCCTCTCCACGCAGTTTGGAAATAGCAAAAAGTGGAGGAGTTGCTTCTAGGTACCAAAAATAAAGTTACAAGCCTGTGAAAATGAATCCCTGTGACTTAATGAAATCTGTGGCTTAAAAGTGTGTTTGCTAAGAAAACTGAAGTTAGATGCCTCCTTTAAACAGAATGAAAGGGGGTAAACGGATGAATAAATGAATGATTGTTTACTTGAGATATTTATCATCGGTGGAAATTATAATTTCTCAAATACTTTAAACTATGGGAATTTTCTACCAAAGAGACTTTGTAAATTTAGAAGTATAATTAATAATAAAGATTAAAGGTGATGCATCTTAGCAGGCAGATCATTTTACACCCACCTGACCCTGTGTTCTCTCCCATCAGATCTCCCCTCCCCATTCCTTTGGAAAAACAGTAAAGTTATGAGGATGGACTTGGGTGGGGGTTAGAGTTCCTGGGTCTGAACCCAGCTGTCACTTAACTATCTGTGTGATCTTGGCTAAATCTTTACACCTCAGTTTCCTCATCTATAAAATGGGGATGATAATAATACTGCCAAAGTCACAGTGTTGCTGTGAGGATTAAGTGAGTTAATATTTTTAAAATATATAGATCTGTGTGTATGGCACATTTCTATATATATGTTAGCAGCTGCTATTACCATTATATTTATCATTATCATAATTTCCATCAGATTCTCCCATCCTTCCTCCTACAGGCTGCCCTAAAGTTCCCTACATCAGCAACATTTACAGGAACATTTTCAGGCCAGAGATGTCCTCTCCAGAAGATCATTATAGCAGCTCCTTAACCAATGACCTGTATTAACATTTCAGATTGATTGAAAGTCACCTGGAAAGACAGGGAGTTCTGAGAGGCTGGGATAGAAAAAGTCATATTCAATTAGGAATACAGTTTGTCCTGTGGCAAGAGGAACCACCAAGTGGTTAATATGTTGAAGGAGGGTCCTCTTAGGGGAGTGTTTCTCAACTGGGGATGATTTTACACCCCGGGGGACATCTGGCAATGTCTGGAGGTATTTTTGGTTGTCACAATTGGGAGGGGGAGGCCAGAGATGCTGCTTAATTCTCTACAGTGCTCAGGACAGCCCCGTAGCCCCAGCAAAAAGTTATCCGACCCAAATGTCAATAGTGCCAAAGTTTAGAAACCCTAAACTTTGGCAGATCTTGGATCGAAAAGCACCTTGGCCTCCCAGAAGCTTCCACTTTGGTTGGATATACTGTTAACCTCCAGCTACCCAAGAGCTAATCTAGTTTCCAAAGGCACCTGACCTACTTTAAAATGATTTACAGGGGACGCTGCTCCTATAATGCAGGAGAAATTTATGACCGAGCACTCCCGGTTCCCGGAGAGAGAAGACTGAGGAGTGGGCTGCATTCCCAAGCACCCAGAGAGTTTTCATTTCAGCACCGACCAGGAGGCTGTGGCCTTCAATAATTTTAGTTCAAGCACTGAAGCAACTGCACGTACTAGGTTCTGAGCCTTCAGAGATGGTTCTTCTTCAAATTTAACGTGTCTAAAGCATGTCCGATTAATTCCTCTTCTCTCCCTCCCAAACATGCTGCTGCCCCAATCTTCCCCATTTTCGTAAATGCCTTGACCACCTTCCCTGCCTCTCAAAACAGAAACTCAAACAACATCCTTCACTTCTCTTTCCCTCACCCATCCAGTCAATCTTCAGGCAGACCCCACTGCTGCCACCTCGATACAGATCTTGAATGCTTCCTCGCCTCTTGACTGCCACTGCCCTTGCCTGACCACTGTGAATAACTCCCTGCATGGCCTCCCCATTGTCATCCTTGACAATTTCTAACTGATCCTCCATACAGTGGCCTGAGTAATCATTGAAAAAAGAATAATTAAGGGCTATGACTCTTGACATCCTTTGATAGCTTACCAATAATGCTTCAAATAAAATTCAAACCCCTGACCATGGCCTGAAAAAGCCTTATAGGAGGGGTTCTCAAAGAGTGGTCCCCAGACCAGCAGCATCAGCACCTGGAACTTGTTCAGAAACGCACATTCCCAGGTGCCACCCCAGACCTACTGGATCAGAAGCTCTGGGGGTGGGGCCCAGCAGTCGGGGTTTTAACAAGCTCTCTGGGGGGACTGGGATGCCTGCTGGAGTTTGAGAATCACTGCTCTATATGATCCGGCTCCTGCCTACCTCTCCCACCTCATCTTGTTCGCTTTCCTCCTTCCTGATTACACTCTGTCAAATGGGCATCTTGTCAATTCCTTGACCGTGCCAAGGTCTTTTCTACTTCAGGTCCTTACATAGCCTGCTCTTGCTGCCTGCAACACATTTCCCATCCCTCTTTTCATATCTCCTTCTCAGATACTTCCTCTGACCACTCTTTCTAATGCAGATTTCTGTTTCCACCTTTAATTCTCTGTGGCTCGGATCTAATGGTTTTCTTCCCAGTACTCCCTATCACTAGTTGTTTTCTATTTTTATTTTCTGGTTTACTTGCTTTTGTTTTTTGGTTGTTTTTTGTTTTTGGCTGCACCCCACGGCATGTGGGATCTTAGTTCCCCAACCAGGGATCGAACCTGTGTCCCCTGCAGTGGAAGTGTGGAGTCCTAACCACTGGACCGCCAGGGAAGTCCCCTGGTTTACTTGTTTCTATCTGGCTCCTCCACTAGTCTGTAACCTCCACGAGGACAGGGCATGTCTGTTTTGCTTGTTAACGTATACACAATGGATACTACAGCGCTTGGTACATAGTAGATGATCAATACGTTAAGGGCTTGAATTCATGCATTACCACCCTTAAGGTCCTTCCAGTAGAGTACAGGAAAAGAAAATACGTGGCATCTGTCCTCACTCCACCATCTAAATGAGGCAGACATGGCTATTTGGTCTCCAGAGTCTTTCCCTCTTACACCTGGATATGACCTCAGAATTTTTTATGACACCTTACTCTAACCATCCACTAAGAAAAAAAAAAAAAAAAAACCAAAGTTGTTACTTTCAATAGAAATGGAAGAGACAAGTATATCAAATCTCTAAACAGTATTTCAAATAATTTAATTACTAGTATTATTTATGTACCAGACACTGCACTAACATTTCACAAGCACTATCTTAAGTCACATGAACACTACACAGAATAATTATTATTCCCACTTACAGATGAGAAAACTGAGTTGTAAGATAATGTCACGTGTCCAAGTTCCCACAGTAAGTGGTAAAGAGAGGCTTTAAACACAGGACGGTCTGATTGTGACACCTGAACTCATTGCTGAATCCTTTCACTACAGTGAGCATAATAGATGGTGCAGGGCATGATATACCATACAGGACTGAGGGCAAGCACTGCACCCAGGTTAAGGTAAAGGTGTCAAAGGGAGTCCAGGGGGACTTCTGAGGCATGAGTGAGTCAAAGGTGTGGAAAACAAAGAAGCAGGGAAGCAAAGACTCACCCTGTACTCACACTTACTCCTGTCCTAGAAGAAGTCTGAGCTGGGAAGAGAAGGGCTCTGGTGAAATGTGCTCAGATCACAGGAAGACGTTTGGCTGAGCATGCTTTATTCAGAGCTGCTGCGGCTATCCTCTCTCATCTCAGCCAATTCTTCAACAATAATCCGTTTTGACTATTGACAGGATATGTGCTCTCTGGAAAGTTTATTTGTACACACGCATACTGGAGTGCAGTGGGCAGTGCTTATAAATTCTCCTGGGGAAGGGGGCAGGGCTTTTTTAGCTACACTCGAGCCCCAGCTAATCTGATTCATCTCTCCTGGGTCAGTAATCCCTTCATGTAATGAGCTAGGTTATTGTTAACTATGCTGTTCATATGAAAAATGGGATGGCAAGAAAACGTTTGGAAACCATAAATTATTAAAGTATTTTAATAAAAGTCAGTTTATACTAAATATCCTCTCTGAGTGTGATCCAAAAAAAAAAAAAAAAAAAAGACAGAGAGAGAGAGAGTTTCTCAGCTGATCTGCACTGAAGGGAAACCTGCATAGAAGTAGAATTTATAGCACAGCCTTTTAGTTCCATGGTAACTGACTGATGTCACATACAGGATGGAGACTTCCCCGATGGGCCCAGGATTCAGCTTGGACGTATCATATGTTTAGTTAAGCATAAAAGTGATTTCAAATTTAGGAAATGAGTCTTTTTTTTTTTAAGATTAATTTTACTTAAATTGATTTTGGAAGGAAGTGCTTGAAGCAAATCAGATGGTTCTTTTCCAACACTGTAATCAGAAATGGATGTAGAAATCTCATATAATTCACAAAATTGAGCTTGACATGATGCCATGTCTCTATGGAAAGAACAAAGAATTCTCAGTGCAGAGAAGAGATAATTTCATATGATCCAGTGCCTTTATATGAGAGTTCCTGAAAGTATTATTCCCAGATGAACAGAATCAGCATCCCCTCAAAGGCTGCTAAAAACTCAAATTTGGGTCCTATCCAGCACTACTGAGTCAATCTTTCGGGGCAGGGCTCTGGAATCTGCAATTTTAATGTTTCCCAAAGAATTCTTAATAGAAACCATTTCTGGTGGAATCTGAACAAAGAAACAGGAAATATTCCTTTATCATATCTGGGAGCACGTAATGGGAGCATCATTACAGCTTGATGAGAAATATAGGCCATAATCACATACAGCCTAATGGCCCATAGACTATGAAGAGTACAACAGGGTGTAAACAGGGGCATTTAAAATATGTGCATGTTTTACTTTAAGGGAAGCAAAACAGTGTAGCTAAACTTCTGGGTGTCAAAATCCAGCAAAATTTAAAAAACTGGGCAAGGGGAAATCAACATAAATTGTCTCCTTTATTTTATCAACAAGAGCAATTTGAAAAGCCTCACCAATTCTATAATTTCATAAAAGAAAAGGCGTTTTTAACACCAAAAAAGAAATAAGCAGGAAAGACGTAATCTCAGAATAAAGGACAGTCCTTTACCTAGAATAAATTTAGGAGTAAGTATGAGGCATTTGATGCGATGTCCTTATTTTCTTCATTCTCATTTTGTCACAGAGAACACTGACTCTGGCACTGACATTTGGGAAGCTCTCAGGTAGCGGAGAGACCAGGGTTTCACAAAGACAAATATCAGTTCTAAGCTCTGCCCCTTGCTAACTGTGTGATTTGGGCATCACGTGCATGACCAATTTGTCTTTGTTTGTTAATCTATAAAAGAAGGATAAACATCATTGTGACCATTACTGACCTAACATGGATTAATCAGCTGTCACATGGACGGGATGGAAGGGACTCAAAGCTGCCCTCCTGCCTTGGTTTTCTCTTCCTATGGCTTTGCAATCTACCAAGAATCTTGTTGGATGTGAGATAAAAAGACTTGAGATAAAGACTTGCTTGAGATAAAAAGGAGGAAAAAGGGCTGCTTCATTAATTGTTCCCAGCCTTTATGTCCCTTTTTTCTTTTTTAGCTTCTCTTGCTTTCGATTACGATGGAATTTCACATCAGACAGATCCTCTGTTACTTGACTGTTACCAACAATCTGAAACTGCAGTTCTCTGCTTGGTTTGTCACAAAATGCAAGGGGTGCAAGTAAATCCCTGCCAAACATCTTTGAAATGTCTTTTTGCTTTTTTTCTGTTATGCCTATTTATGAGTAAATTATTTCCCCAAAGCAAATACAGTCTATGTGTCTATTTGTAAAGTGTGCAGAGGTGTGTGTGTGTGTGTGTGTGTGTGTGTGTGTGTCTGAGAGAGAGAGAGAGAAGTGGAGGGTGAGAAGGAGGGCTGATGTGCTGCATGACTCCAGGACCCCAGTCACACTGTATCCCATATAAATGATGTCCCATTGTCAATCATGTCTCAAGAGGCTGTAAAAAATGATGGACGCCCCCCAGGCAGGGGGACACACACAGATAAATACTTTTCCACCAAGAGCGCAAACACAGCCCTCCAAAGAATTTAGTAAAATAGTTTCATAGCTAACACTTTTTGAGTGCTTTCGTACCAAGCACTGTGCTATAAACACTTGACCTGCACTATCACATTTTATCCCTCATGATAACCCTACGATTATGATCCCCACTTTCTCTGTGAGGAGACCAAGTCTTAAGTGGTCTCCTGCCTACGATCACCCAGTTAGCTGGTCAATGGCAGAGGAAGAAATGGAGTCCATGTCTGTGGAAATCCAGAGCTTAAACTCCATACCAGTTTGCTAAACCACCCCTCCAAGCAGGAGAAAACAGAGAACGGAGATCTTGTTTAAAACTTACAAATCTGAAAGGAGGGTTGTTTTCTCTTCTTTCCTTCCTCTTAAAAAGCAGTTGGCCAGGGCTTCCCTGGTGGCGCAGTGGTTAAGAATCCGCCTGCCAATGCAGGGGACACAGGTTCGAGCCCTGGGCCGGAAAGATCCCACATGACGCGGAGCAACTAAGCCTGTGTACCACAACTACTGAGCCTGCGCTTTAGAGCCCGCGAGCCACAACTCCTGAGCCCACGTGCCACAACTACTGAAGCCCACGCGCCTAGAGCCCGTGCTCCACAACAAGAGAAGCCACCACAATGAGAAGCCCGCACACCGCAATGAAGAGTAACCCCTGCTCGCTGCATCTAGAGAAAGCCCGCGCGCAGCAACGAAGACCCAACGCAGCCATAAATAAATAAATAGCAGTTGGCCAGCTTTGGCTTATGGTTTACCTCCATGAACACAGAAAACAAAAGCTTTTTGGTTGTTTTTTTTTTAGGTAATTAGTGAGCATTTAACACATGTCAGCTATAATTATAACAGAGTGTACCAATTTATATTTCCGACAACAGTGCACCCATTTTTCTGTGCTCTTGTCTACATCTGGTATTATCATTCTAACAAAAGCTTTTTGGAATAGCTTGTTCCTCAATCCCCAGAGCAATGATGTCTCTGTTTTCCGTGCAGGGGTCTTTCGTACTTGAGGCTCTCTCAGAATAAGCTAGTCACTGTATTTCCTAAAGGGATGACCTCTCTTTCTTCAAGAAGTAATCACTCCTGCCCTGCTGAACTGGACAGAGGGCAGTAGCCAAATATCCTGTCGTCAAGCGTCCTCCAGGGCAACACTGGTGCGTGGTCCTTGTGGAAGTGGCTCTAATCTGTCACGGTATGCAGCTTTGCTAAGACTCACTTTATGAGCTACCACCAAGAGCTAATAAAACATGTCAGGAAGTCTCTGTAAGCTGTAAAAACATTTCCAAAGGTCACTGCCGACACTCCGGACTTCAATGACTTTTGAAAGGAAAAGAAAACAGAGGCAGAGGCGTAGAGTTCCAAAAGACAGAACTACCAAAAGAAGTGGCCCCAAATGGACCGTAAAGGCCGACAACTCCACGCTACATCGGCCATTGAATAAACTCTGCCCAGAAGGTGTCTCGATGAAAAGGTTCCAAAGCCAGCAAAGGGTGGTGGGGATAACGACAAGGAAGGAAAGCACGACATCCCAGGCTTGATCTCGCAAGAGGGGACTTTCCTTTTCTTGGTTATTTAGATTCAGTGCATGGGGCATCTAACAGTCACATTTACTTACATTTCCAGCACCTACAATAGACTCCTTTACAAGTAATGGTGTAAGTGGCAGAAAAGTGATAAATTTTAGATTAACCCTAGCATATCAGGCATTTTTCTTAATAAATGCTTTTTTTCTGTTATAAAAGTAAACATACTTTTAAATGAAAATACTAAAAAAAAATTAAAAAGGAGAAATAATCATGTCATGTTAAAAGTTTCACATTTTATGTTTTGGGAGCCACGCTTTGACATCTGGGATGACCAAGAGTCAGTGGTTCTCCTAGTCTAGAAATATTAACCCTCATCAAGCATTCCATTTACTGCTGATGAACAGGGCCAGGCCCAGAAGAGACAATAATATTTTTATCCTGGCTTAGGAAATTTTAGACTTGAAATCTGAACTTGGTTTGGGGGAAAAAGGTCATCCATGGAGTCAGTAAGTCAGGATGTCATCTTGTAGAAGCTCAGCACAAAAAGACCGTTGATTTGCTAGTCGCCCCAGAGTGAGGGGCAGGTTCTGTCCTGCTTTGGAGTGGCGGCCAGTCTGCTCTTGTGCACAGACTGTACGCGGCTGTCCTTAATATTTTATGACAGGTTTCAATAGGGAGTGAACGTGAGTCAATTTCCTAAACATTACAACAGCTCAGTGAACTAGTCAATAACCGGAGATACCAAAGGGCTGAGCTGATCCTTCCCATTTGTCTTACTCTGCTTTCTTTCCTCTCTTTTATTTGCTAAGACAGGTAACATAGACCAGTAACAGGACTCCAGGCCCTGCAGCCAAACTGAGCAGAGCTGACTCCTGCTCTGCCCTACCTGCTCCCTAACTTTAGGCTGGTTCTCCTGCGTCTCTTAGTGGCACCTACACAGTGGAGGTAATAATAGGACTAGCCTCAAAGTGCACGTGGACAATTAAAGGGGATACGCTTTTAAAGCTCTCAGCAAGCAGCTTGGCACCCAGTGAGCATTCAATAAATGAGGGATTCACCACATTGCATGGCTGAAATGGGAGCTCTTTGAGGACAGGGGTCACGTCTCTTATTTCAGTTCCTGAGCACCAGGTGCCTGGGCACCCAAGGCGGGCATGGGAGGTGGGGGACTTAGGCTCAAGCAGGAGTTAATTTGGTTTGATTTAGTTCCCTTTCATTTCCTGGTATAGTCTCCCTATTTTTTTTTTTTTTTCTTTTCCAAAATAGTAAACCACATTTTCCCTTGATTCAAGCAGCTGTATTGTTGACAGCTAGTTGAGGCTGTCCAATTCTCTTCTTTTTTTACTTGTTCTAGAAGTATTTATCTTTCTTATATTATTTTTGAGAAGCAGCATTCCTTTCTCTCTTCCTCTTTTCATAGCTTTCCTCCCGGGGAGAACTGCTCTCCCCTCAGTTACTGGGGTTCTGGTGAGTCCGTCAATCTGTGATCCCCCAACCCCATGCCTACCCACCCCAATTGACAAATACGCAGAATCATCATTTGGCACTAAGGTTACCTGTTTCCTAATAAATCCTTTTTCCTACTCTGGTTCATCAGAGTCAGTTTCTGTGGCTTGTAACTGAAGGGCCCTAACTGATAGCTATCTTGTTGTTCCTTCCTTTCTACTCAGGTTTCCTTTCTACTTCATGGATGGTTTCCCACATGTCTCCTTGACCATCTACCAACAAACTTAATCTCCTTCCGTGCTGAACATGGCAGCATTTCATCCATTCTGTGATAAGGACGACATCACCCCTCTTCTAATAAGTTCAGCCTTCCTCTTAACTAGCACAGTGGCTCCACGAAATTCAGTTACCCTCAAGCAAACCTGATTTTTTGCTGCACAAGATGTGAATGTTGGCATCCTAAGCACCCTAAGACTTAACTATTATCATCTTAAAATGGTAATGCACAAGGAGAAGTAGCTGCCATGTGCTCTATTCATTTTATAGTGGCAGAAAAGGAGGAGAGCCTTTTAACGACTTGTCCAAGGCCAAACTGCCAGAGAGAGGACAGATTAGAATGCAGTCTCCCGATACTTGGTAAGGTGCTGTCGTCATCCTATTGGGCAACTTATAAGGAAATACTATTTTGGACCCAATCCAAATAAATTTTCTTTGTGAAGTAGAAAAGGCCTTTGTCACAGGACAATAACATCTACAAACCAGTCTCATAATAAAGACATCTAAGAATGGTTCAAAAGAAACAGCAGTTAGGGAAGAAAGGAATGCAGGAAGAAGGGAGAGGGGTGTTAAGGAAAAATGCCTGATATTATTTCTTCTACAGGGAGGTGCAGGATCCTCCAAAACGGAATCATTCCAAGTTGTCTGCCAGCCAGCAGAGAGTGAACTTTTATGTGCAGTGAGCTGTTTTAAATTTGAGGGTTCTCTGCACACACAAAAGTAAGCATTGGATAATTGACCCAAAGCAATGAACCAATAAAAGAGTTCTTTATCTTAAATTCATATACAAAAAATATTTAATTTTCTTTTATCCCCAAGGAACAAAAAATCATAGTCTCTTAAAACTCCCTGAATGATCAAGTGAAGGAAATGGGAAGGGATATACACAGGCTTTAGAAATGCTCCGCATAATGCATGCATAGTTCTCCAAATTTTTTGTTGGATAACACTGTAGAAATGTCATTATCCCCAAGTGTGATCACTGAAGGCACATGGAAATGATATGTGTCTTTAAATTTCTATGATCTAAAACTCTGCTCTGTTGCAAATATTTTCTAGACAGAAGTGTAGGTCATCATAGCATCTAGTGTATTAATTAGCCTAAAAATGAATGAAATTAGATCTGTACACTTGACTTCAACCACAAAATTAAATGTCTGTAATTGACAAAAGGTAGGGCAGATACAGCTTTCTGAATTTTTTTGTTATAGGATCTAACTCAGAGAACTTTTAAATTCAGGGCTTTGAGAGATTGTGGTTAACTGTTAAACACATAAACCAGGCTGGCTGTCAAAGACATGGCTTACATGTCACCAGGCTCCCACCACACTTCCAAAGTAGACATCACCAACTGACCACAGTGCTCATTTCCACTTAAGCCAGAGTCCCAGAATCTTCTCAACACAGTAGAACAAACAGCCATAGCCAACAGGGAAACACAAAGAATCCCACTTACCATTTCTCTATTAAACTACCCTGGTACTCATGCCTGCTTATTCAGTAGCTGGAATTTCCATAGTTCTGTTATTTAGTAAGTTCATTAATTATGAACTTACTAAATTTTTAATGAAGAACCACATGCGTCAGTTACAAATGGCTCTAAAAATGTGCAGAATGCCTGGGCCATTCATTTCCTCTGATTCTCAAGAATATACAGCTGGGCTCTGAGGCTCCCCAAACACTTCAATTATCTACCCTAGCACTTTCCATAACATCTCACCCAACCCCACCTCTACAACTGAAGTAAAAATATCATCAAGTAAGAGAGAGTAATCTTTTTTTACATTTTCCAGCTCAGAAATGGATTTCTTTTCCTCTGTTCAAGACATAGTCCCTGACCTCTCCAATTTCATATCCTCCTCGAAATAAAACCCGCATGGCTGGTCTAGGATGAGACACTATGATTATGAGTCTTATAGGATTACTCAGTCTCCTCCACCCCAAAAGGTAAAGATTGATATCTTAACAATCTCATTTAATTTAAGGCTTTTCTTGCATTGAACCACAGCACATTTAGAGCTAATATATGTATTAGAAAGCAATAACCAAATAAATGAAAATCAATAGGGTCTCCACTGATTATTATGTAAAGCAATACATTACAAGGGAATAAACCAATAACGCTTCAATATACTGAATTTTCACTAATTCTGAGTGATTACCTCCTCTCCTTGCTCTGATGAGTATAAGTGTGTAAAATTTGACTACATCCCTTTTCTTGTTAAAATACACTTTTAAAAAAGTTTATAGAACCCTCAGAAGAAAATAATAATAATAATAATAGAAGCCTCCTGCTGAGAATTGTTTTTATGACCAGATATTTTGTAATTTATAATTTACAGCAATTCTTTATGTGCAGGTAAGGGCTTCCGAAATACTTGATATTTCATGAAATTAACTTGTTCTTTTAGAGCAGTTTAAATGTTTTCCCAGCAAGTGTACTTTATACCAGAGTTTCTCAAACTCAGCACCATTCACATTTGGGGCTGGATAACTGTAGCGAGAGGCAGTCCTGTTCATTGTGTGGACCATTTAGCAGAATCTACTCACTAAATGCCAGAGCAGCCTCCCAGATGTGACAACCAAAAAATGTCTCTAGACATTGCTAACTGTCCCCTGGGGTGCAGAATCACTCCCAGTTGAGAACTCCTGCTTTAGGGTATTCATCTATTGCTTACTAACCTCTCCCGTTTTTTGATAGATGATCCAAAGATAAATTTTATGGCACACCTCCTCCTTATTCAAAAGATTACCCTTCTGGATTATCTGAGTACAAAGCAAAGCAATTTTACATTCAATCACACAGCATCCCTGGGAGGAGTTCATGTGTTATCTTCAATTCATTGTTGAGAAACAGAATCCAAAGTCATACAGTGAGACAGGGACATGAGGTGTCTCCTGAAGTGTATTCCCTGCCCATCCTCCCTCCCAGTATGGGCAGAGGGATCATCACCTCATCTATTGCCTTCTTTCCTGGGGGAGGCAAAATTTGCACTAGAGGATTTAACAGTTCAGAGCAAGAACTAACAACAGGAATCAAGTCCTAGGTAATTTGGGGCAAGTTATCTCAGCTCTGAGAGCCTCAGTTTTCCTGTTCATAAAGACGAAGATAGTAATTCCTAGTTCTCAAGGCTGTTGCTCAGAATTGAAGAAAATAGTGTACATAAAGCATTTAGCACAGAATCTAGTATATAGGTGTGCATAACAAAAGCTAGGTCTTTCATTCCCTATTCATGAGGAATCTCAAACCAAGGCCACCACATGGTCCCATTTGGAAGCCACGATGGAGACCAGAAGAGCTGGGTGAAAGTGCACATGTGCCCCCCTCCACGGATTTGGATGAACAGGGGAGGCTCAACATGTCTGAGAGGCAGAAGACATCTTTGAAGCAGAAATACTCACTGTGTAACACTGCCAAGCCTTTCTACAAATAAATAATTGCGTGTCACTAAATGCTCCGAGGACTTTTTAAAGTCATGTACGATCTGAATTAAGGAAAAGAGACATCTCACATAAAATTTCTCTTATTTTCACCTCGCCATCCCCATCCCCATCCCTGACGCGAGTAGGTTGAACCGCATGGAAATTGCTGATATTCGACTATTTTTTATCTGCCAAATGGCACTTTCTTAGGGATCAGTCTAAATTTGTGGAGCGGGGGAACAGACTATTTCAAATACCTAAAATGTTAGGCTCTCAAGTGGAGGTCAAAGAACTCATTCTTGGTTACGTTTGGAAAATTCCAAAGAAGCCAAGCCCACGTGAGGTGTACTATCATTACGGGTGAACATTCTATTTTTCATCTTTCTTTCATAAACCCAAGAGGCTAATTTACAGAGCTTTCAAAAGACCCTCCAACAAAAGAGGCAGGTGCTTGATCCCAAATCCCAAATCAGCAGGGCTCTGAATTAATCAGAGGAAGAAGGGAGAACTCACCTGAAACTAATACTAGGCTATGACATAAAAGAGATGGCATATGTATGCCATCCTAGGGTAGACCAGGGAAGGGGTCACAGGGCACAAAACGGCAGGCAGAAATGCAGTTCAGACCATTATGGGTTTGGGATTAGTGAGCATCTCATCCTCCAGCTCACCCCTACCTGGCTGCCCACTAAGGAGCAGAAAGTGCTGGAAAGTAGGATTAGAGCTCCAGGGAGTTGGCTGAAGGAGGCAAGTCACCGGATGGTTGTTTGAGAGTACTGCATGTGCCGACGGTACCATGACTGATGTGGTCTGGAGACCCTTCCAGTAATACAAACCTTGAGAACTGTCTTGTGCACCTTTCTGAACTCTTCCACCAGTCAGAAGGACAGAGTGATAGAAATTCAAATCTGTATATCCATCCTAATCCCTTTTCCAAGCCTCACTCCCTTACCTGACTGCCCGCAGATCTTCACCTTGATCTCGTATCAGGATCTGAAATTGAATATGCCCCTAGGTGAAATCATGCCCTCCTGCCCATTCCTGCTCCTGTATCATCTATCTTGATCAGTGTTATCACTACTGACTCCACCTCTAAAGAGGAAAATTTTCAAATCGAGCTCCAGGTTCTTTTTCATTCTCTCCACACATTTAAATAATTTTGCTCCCAAGCGTGGCTTAGGCTCAGCCGCTCGTCTGGCTCCCAGAGCCACCACCCTGCATCAGGTACTTATGGCTCACCTGGACAACTGCGGCTGCCTCCGGCCCGCCCTCCCTCCTCTTCATCTTCCCTCACACCAGCCTCTCCTCCAAACTGCCTCGAGTCCTCGTCCCCAAAAATGAGCCTTAAAAACTTAACATTGGTTGGACGTTGTCCACAACACGTTTCCTTGGCTTTTTTTTCTTTTTCTTGGCTGCTCCACACGGCATGTGGGATCTTAGTTCCAGGGGTCGAACCCATGCCCCCTGCAGTGGAAACGCAGAGTCCTAACCACTGGACCGCCAGGGAATTCCTGTTCCCTTGGCTTTTAATTAAGTGAGAATAATACATATAGATGACTGACTTTGTCTCTGGTAGAGAATAATGAATAATACTTATAATAATTATCAATTACATTGTTAATTGTAGACACAGATGTTCAAAATCTGGCCCCAACCTAATCTTATAACTGCCGCTCACCCAAAACATTCACTTCCCCAACTGTACTGACTTCTAGTTCCATGAACTCAACAGACCAGTTTTCAACGCCGTGACTCTGCACATTCTGTTCCCTCAGCCTGGAGTGCCTGCCTCCCTCCCCCCTTTTCTTCCTGAAATGCCGGGCAAATAGTGAGTCACCTTTCAAGACTCAGCTCAAAAATCACCTCCGAGGTGAAACCTTCTCCAAAATCCTCAGGTGAAATTAGTCATTCCCTTTTCAGAGGAACACTTTCACGTCTCTGCTACAGTAGCTCCCACATTTTATGGTGATGTATTGGTTTGCTCTTCTCTCCACGGTACAGTGAACACCCCAGGAACAGGTGCTGTGCTGCTCATCTTCATCTGCCCAGGATCTGGCGCAGAGCCTGAGTTTGAGAAGGTCCATGTAATGGTGGGTGAAAGGGATGGCCAGTGGCCTGAGCATAATGATGGTTCTTCTAGTGGTACATCAACTGTAGAAAGACAATTACTTAAAGGGGGCAGCTCTTCTTGGATGCTTTCTATTCCCTCTTTCAGTGTTTCTTTAAGGATAGAATAACATGAGATATCTAGCTTAGCCTTCCGTGGAGCGGGCAGATGTATCTGAGGCCTAGAAGTAGGACTTCGTGGGGCTCCTCTGTTCCCTTTAGCTGTGATACAAATTACCTGCTTTGAGAACTTGTGGTTTGATCTGTCCATTACAAGGAACAGAAACCTATTCAAGCTACTTAAGTAAATGAGGGACTTACTGTGTTATAACATGGAGCCCAAGAACAGGTGATGAAGTGCAGGGATGGAACCGGGCCAGGGAACTGAAGGGTGGGGACTGGCTTCTCTTCTTACCTCACAGGCCATGTGATCTCACTTCTCTGCCTCACTCTAGTCCCTGGAGTCGTTTTCTTTCTAGTTCCCGGTGAGACGTGACTCCTTCTTCATTTGACATGCACGTGAGCCCCAAACGGCAGTCTTAGGCTGGCCCCGCATGAGTTTTCAACTCAAGGGCTCTAACACCTTTCCTCTGAGCTTCAGTGCTATTAAATTAATTAAACGAGAGGCCATTAGACTGAGGTGGCGTTAATGCCTCAGTAGCCTATGTAAGCAAATCAAAACCTAATCCTGAAATGCCTCAGGGTTAAGGAATCCAAACCTAAGGACAACCAGTCACAAACAGCCAACGAGGTTTCCCAAATAAGGCAATCACTTAAGCTACAGCCAATCAAATAATTACCTTGCTTTGCTTCTGTCTCTTCTTTCCCCCCGGCTCCTGTTGATGGAGTGCTTTTAGCCACTTTCAGTTTTGCCCTCCCTGATTGGAATCGATTTTTGGTCAAATAAACTCTTATGATTTTTTAGTATACCTCAGTTTATCTTTTAACAGCATGAGGTCGTGAGAGTGGGGCTCTAGTTGGCCCGGCTCTCCTTTTGGGTGGCACACAAGTCACACAGCACAGGCCAACCTATTGGTGGGCCTGGCTCAGGTCAGGTGTCCATCCTGGTGCAATCATCTGTGTCAAGGAGGGATGGGAGTCACATGGGCAGATGCCCTCTCATCTGGGGCTGTGAGCAGGGGTGGATGATCTGAGAAGGGTCACAGGCATTACAGCCATCTCCAAAGGTATATATCCCCCGCGCCCTCTTGCCCTACACCTTTCTGTCTCATCCCTCATCCTCGACACCTCTGCCAGCCTGCTGTCTACTAGCATCCACAGTGCCAGGCAGAGCACAGTTAGGTGCCAAAAGTTAAATCCTCTTAGTACAATAACGAGGAATGAAAACCATTACAGGAACATCAAACAAGGAAACCAAAAGACAAACATACTGGTAAGCCAAAAGTTAAAAACGCATGGTGAATTTAGCAATCTATCTCCTATCTGATAGCAGATTTTGAAACATGGCAACCACAATGATTCTGGGGGCTAAACTTTATTCCATCTGTCCTCCACGTAACAGGTGGGCACTATGCTCTACCGCCCCCCTCCAATGGCCTGGCACACAATATACAGTATTTCTATACCATAGAGAATACAGCACAAAAACTAGAGTCAGACAGACTGAATTCTGCCACCTCTCTGCGACCAAGAGAAAATCACCTAACCTCTTTATGTCAGTATCCCAATCTATAAAATGGATATAATAAAACCTACTTTTCAGGGTTCTTTTGAATGTTAATGTTGATACTTACAAAGTACATCTTCCTATGCTTGGTATATAGGGAACAATCAATAAACAGTACTATGGTGAATCATATGAAGTTGACATTTTGGTAGATAAAACTGATATTATATGCTTCCTCTCTCAGAGGACTTGTCATTTTTCATAATTATTGTGTAATGGTATGTTTCCAACATACCATTAGCTCGTTAAACTACGAGCTCTTTGAGAGCACAGACTCTGCCCATCTCACTTCCCACATAAGCACTTGCCAGACAGTAGGTGTTTCATCTCTATTTTTCGAATGAATGAATATTGAGGACGATTGTAAGGATGACAATGCTGAAGATACCGCTTCTAGACTGCCTCTATCTGGGACAATATAGTTCTTTATTTCATTGCCTGGCAAACAGCAGGGACACAATAAATGTTTATTAAAGGAATGAATGCGCGAACAAGCAAATGAATTTCAAGGCTAAATATAGAAAGTCCAAAGAGACTATCAATCAAGTAAAACTGCTAGGAAGCAGGGTGCTGGTTGTGGCCATCACAAAATACCAAGTGCCTTGCCTTCCTTTCCACCTTTCCAGCAGGCTCTTTGGTGCTGTGTGGACACCATCAGCATTCACTTGGCCCCCTGGGCCTCCAGGCAGCGAGAGAGGCAAAGTGCTGAGCTGCAGCCTGACAAGCCGGGAAAGTTTAGTACTGTCGTGTGCAGCTTCCAGAAGCCTGCTGGCTTTAGTCTGCCCAGAGACAGCCAACAGCTCGCAGTTGTGTGATAAGCCTTTGTAGACAGAGGAAAGACCCCCAGCCCCTCCGCCCAGGCACTCTGTGTGGCTCATGCTACTTAAGGCAGTTTTTTTGTCCTAAGAAACAAACAGAATCGCTTCCCTGTACCTCTCATCAAACATTTAATCTTCTCTAGAGGAAAACAGATTAGAAGGGAGAATAGTCTGGGAAGAAAAACGAAAAAAAAGATCTGGTATGTGGCCCTAGTGACAACCAGGAGAGCAAGAAAGAGCCTGGATTGATTGAGAAGAAAGGAAGGAAGGAAGGGAGGGAGGAAAAGGAAAAGAAAAGAAAAGAAAGGAAAGGAAAAAAAGGGAAGGAAAGGAAAAGGAAAAGAAGAGAGAAGAAAAGAAAAAAGAAAACTAGTTACAGTGAAAACAGAAGACTTCACCCAGCCATACATCCACCTTTAAAATGTCAAGTTATATCTCTGGATTTTAGAATGAAGTCACTTTTAGAAGAGAGGAATGTTCTTCCTGGTTTTGACAACAAATAAAGGAGGAACAACATATGAAAGGTAGAATGTAGTTACATTTGGAAGAAAATCAGTCACTTTCAATTATTTAAACTTCAGGAAACCACAAATACACCAGCGTGGGGAGAAGGCAAGAAGAAAAGAACGGCCCAGGTCCACAAAGACAAATACACCAACGTTATCTCGAAGGTTCTCCGACACGCTTACTGCCTGGCCCACACTTTGTGTCATCTGGCAGGTCTGGGGAAGACAGAAGTGCCCGGCATTTCACATCTGAGATTAGAAGAAAGCCTAGAGCAGAACATCAGGGAACCCTGCCCAGACGAGGTTGAGGACTGTTGCCGTTTCTCACGACTCAGGAGCTGGTCTTTTCAGCTCAAGCTACTGTTAACAGAAGCGTTACCACAGGATTATAATGATGGGTTTTGTTTGGTTATAAAGAGGGTCTGAGTCGTCCATCAAAGGAAGAGGAAACAACTCCCTGAGAGGTGTGGAGTGACTCACGCACCCGGCTCGCTGGAATTCCAGTGGTCCATGGATGCAGGCCAAAGCGGGGCCCTGGAGGCCTGGAGAGCTTTGAGCTCCTGGAGGGCAGGAGGGCCAGTGTTCGACCCTGCCTTTCCCTCTTCTTGGAGAAGCGCTGGGGGTGGGGAAGGCAAGGAAGTCTTGTGCTCCCCCGGCTGCTCTCCCACCCTGGCAGACTTCCTTCAGCTCCAGGAGCACCGGTCACTTTCACCTCTCCTGCAGAGCATGAAACCGGAAGTGCTCAGATGCATGGAATGGGGACTGACGTGGCAAGGGGAATGTGGGGAAAGGCCTCAGGGACTATCTCTGGCAAGACACTGGGATCCCGGGGTTGCTTATTTGCTCCCAATATTGCTTCCTCTCAACTTCTTTCCTTGTCTTTTCTCCCATTCTTGGCTCTGATCCTGAAACGTGAGCTCTACATTCTTTGACAACCTGTCATACCTACTCCTGGCTCCAGGGCCCCAAGCCCTGCTCCTGCCAGCCCTAAGTGGTACCCTCGCTGAGTGCTCACAGGCCTCCCCATCTCTAGAGGCTGCTTCTGGGCATTGAGCATGGTGCCTGGAATGCCAGCAGCTGACCAGTGCCCCAGGGCGTCCAGGTGATCTCTGGTCAGGGTTTACACAGCAGGCTTGAGTCTGAGCCTCTGAAAGAATGTGGTAAGCACAGAGTAGGACTTGTTAACCTTCTACCCCATGACAGCTGTACAGATCAATACAGAGGTGACTCAGCCGCTGGAATAATGCATGCACCACTTCTGAAACATCCCAGCAGGCTCCAAGTTGATAAGACAGACAAACCACGCCA
This sequence comes from Balaenoptera borealis, assembly GCF_965194805.1. Classification (NCBI taxonomy): domain Eukaryota; kingdom Metazoa; phylum Chordata; class Mammalia; order Artiodactyla; family Balaenopteridae; genus Balaenoptera; species Balaenoptera borealis. The sequence continues at coordinate 47,459,501 of NC_138865.1, read as the reverse complement.
AGGGGGAAAGCAAAAGTTCTCCTCCTCCTAAGAGAAATCTGCTTGACACTAGCCAGCATCCATTCACTAGACATGTAACAGAACAAACAGGATGTAGACTTCAGCCTGCCTGAATTCCCAGGAATCTACATTTCTGCCCCCAGATGGAGATGCATTTTCTATCAACACCTGAGCAAAGGGGGAAATGCCCAGCTTTCCCCTCCTTCAGTCTGCTTACTCCTGGACCTGGGATGTTAGGATTCCATTAGCATTTGGTTACATGAAGCTGCATTTTCCCAATGTGTTATTATGCACCGTGAAAGAATGTGGTAGCTCTAGCTACAAGACCCACTGTCCATCACGGGTCATTAATCTCCACTGAGTGTTCCTCCTGCTGTAAACTCTCTGTGCCTGTTCTGGCTTAAGGTCCTGCTGGAGGGGCCCATTGAGAGGATGCCTCCCGGTTCTTCTCCCTCTGTCTGGCACCCCAGCATCATTGCCGGGGTGCGCATTTGCTCTGGGGAGCTCTGGGCTTAATGGATTTTTGCAGCACTTCCCCTTCCTTCCTGCTACAAAGCTTTGCCTTAGCACCAAAGCTGCCCAGATCCCTGAAGATACGGCACCCTTCCTGCCTCTTGAAACTCATCACCATGCTGCAGACAGTGCTCAGCACTGGCCTATGTATGAAGCCCCCTGCTTAGTCATAACAAGCATCTTACTACCATTTACAGAGTGCCTACTATGTGCCAGGCAGTGTGCAAGTGCTCTCTAGGCATTGCTGCATTTAATCCTCACATAACCCTGGCAGAGGGCACTATCTTTCTTCCCATATTATGGTTGAGGAAACAGAGATTTAGGTTATTAACTTCAGTCGGGTCACATAGCTAGTAAGTGATGGAGGTAGAATTCGTCCATTCATCAGATAATATTAAGCTCTTATCATGTGCCAGTCACCATTGTAGGGACCGGGGATACATTATTGAACAAAACAGTCTAAAATTCCGGTCCTCATGGAGCTGATTTCCTGCTGGGGTTTAAGCTCAAAGCTGTTTGATCCCAGAGCTGGGGTCAAGCTAGGGTTAAATTACACGACACTAGTTCAGAGGTGGTCACAACCACACAGAAAGAGTTGCTTTAAAGGGTTTGATCATAACCACAATGAGATAACACGTCACACCCACTAGGATGGCTATTATCAAAAAAATGGAAAATAACAAGTGTTGGCAACGATGTAGGGAAATTGGAACCCTTGTGCACTCTTGGTGGAAATGTAAAATGGTGCAGCCATTGTGGAAAAGAGTTCAGCAGTCCCTCAAAAAGTTAGACAGAATTATCACATGGTCCAGCAATTCCACTTCTAGGTATAAACCTCAAAGAATTGAAAGCAGTTACTTGGACAGATACCTGCACACCAGATACCTGTACACAAATGTTCACAGTAGCATTATTTGCAGTAACCCAAAGGTGGAAATAACCCAAATGTCCAGCAACAGATGAATGGATAAACAAAACGTGGTATTTATATGCAAGGGAATATTATTCAGCCTAAAAAAGGAATGAAATTCTGATACATGCTACAACATGGAAGAAGCTTGAAAACATTAGGCTAAGTGAAATACACCAGATGCAAAGGAACAAGTATTAGATAATTCCACTTATATGAGGTACCTAGAATTGGCCAATTCATAGAGACAGAAAGTAGAATAGAAGTTACCAGGGGTTGAGGGGAGGGAGGAATGGGGAGTTAATGTTTAATGGGTACAGAGTTTATGTTTGGGGTGATAAAAAGTTCTGGAAGTGGATAGTGGTGATTGTTGAACCACACTGTAAACGCACGACATAGTGAATGCACTGATTTGTACATTAAAAATAGTTAAAATGGTAATTTTTATGTTATGCGTATTTTACCACAGTAAAAGAAATGTCAGGGCTTCCCTGGTGGCGCGGTGGTTGCGGGTCTGCCTGCCAATGCGGGGGGCGCGGGTTCGGGCCCTGGTCTGGGAGGATCCCACATGCCGCGGAGCGGCTGGGCCCGTGAGCCGCAACCGCTGAGCCTGTGCGTCTGGAGCCTGTGCTCCGCAACAAGAGAGGCCGCGGTGGTGAGAGGCCCGTGCGCCGCGATGAGGCGTGGCCCCCGCTTGCCGCAACTGGGGGGGGCCCTTGCGCGGAGGCGGGGACCCAACACAGCCAAAAATAAATTAATTAAAAAAAAAAAAAAAAAAAGAAATGTCAATAGATTTTTAAAAAAATTTTAATCATAAAAGAAATCAGCCTAAGAACGAGAAGACATCAGCCAATTACTGGGGGTTCTCAGGGTCTGAAGCACATGCCTATTCATTTTGTCATTTGAATTCAAAGTCAACAAACATTTCTACCCCAAGACACGTAGGAAAGAAAAGATGCCAGCTTCCCGCAAGGCCTCACTCACCTCATCCTTTATCCAGTGGGGGCCATTTATCCCTAAATGTACAGGCAGTATAGGGCAAATGTAATAAACACAGTTTGATGAAGATGATAGCAAGGGAATACTGGAAACTGGCAAATTCGAGTCATCCAGTTCAAAAGAGTTTTTAGAGGCCCCTGGCTAGGCAACTGCTTAGAAAAGAGGATTTTTGAATTTCTGGAAATTCTTTCTTTTTTAAGAGCACATTTGCTCTTGTGATAAACGCATATTTTGCATCTTTCTGGAAATACATACAGGCAAGCTGACTACTCAGGGGTTAACACTCTGACCCCAGCTTTGCACCTCCATTGTTGCCTGGTTGGTCTCTGGGCCAGGCACATCTGGAAATAACACACAGATGTTTCCAAATCTTCCAAATTTTCTAAGGTGAGCATCACTAATTGGTAACCAGGAAAAAAACATAATAGCTTCATTTTAAAAGAAAGCCTACTGGCTTGGAGGGAGGGATACTACGGCAGTGGAGAAATCCAGCTCTACCTTGGTCCCAAAGAAGGTTCAAAGTTTCTAGAAAGGAGCAGTTAAGTGGTGAAATCAGTGCCCTCTAATTTTTCTAGCAAAGTGCTTGCAGATTTGAACTGACCCTTTGGGATTAAAGGGTGGAGATCAGAAGCCAGTGTGAGGCCTTGATTGGGCAAGGGAGCCTGGAGGAGCAGGACAGTCATTATCAGAGTACACACCGTACCTATTTTTAGACTTTTTAAAAAAAAATTATTTATTTATTTATTTATTTACTATTTTTGGCTGTGTTGAGTCTTTGTCGCTGCATGCAGGCTTTCTCTAGTTGCGGTGAGTGGGGGCTACTCTTCTTTGTGGTGCACAGGCTTCTCATTGCAGTGGCTTCTCTTATTGCGGAGCACGGGCTCTAGGCGCACGGGCTTCAGTAGTTGTGGCAAGTGGGCTCAGTAGTTGTGGCTTGCGGGCTCTAGAGCGCAGGCTCAGTAGTTGTGGTGCACCAGGTTAGCTGTTCCGCAGCATGTGGGATCTTCCCAGTCCAGGGCTCGAACCCGTGTTCCCTGCATTGGCAGGCAGATTCTTTTTTATTATTTATTTTTATTTTTTATTTTTATTTAACATCTTTATTGGAGTATAATTGCTTTACAATGGTGTGTTAGTTTCTGCTTTATAACAAAGTGTATCAGTTATACATATACATATATCCCCATATCTCTTCCCTCTTGTGTCTCCCTCCCTCCCACCCTATCCCACCCATCTAGATGGTCACAAATCACCGAGCTGATCTCCCTGTGCTATGCGGCTGCTTCCCACTAGCTATCTGTTTTACATTTGGTAGTATATATATGTTCATGCCATTCTCTCACTTTCTCCCACCTTACCCTTCGCCCTCCCCGTGTCCTCAAGTCCATTCTCTAGTAGGTCTGCGTCTTTATTCCCATCTTGCCCCTAGGTTCCTTATGACCTTTTTTTTTTTTAGATTCCATATATATGTGTTAGCATACGGTATTTGTTTTTCTCTTTCTGACTTACATCACTCTGTATGACAGACTCTAGGTCCATCCACCTCACTACAAATAACTCAATTTCGTTTCCTTTTATGGCTGAGTAATATTCCATTGTATATATGTGCCACATCTTCTTTATCCATTCATCTGTCCATGGACACTTAGGTTGCTTCCATGTCCTGGCTATTGTAAATAGAGCTGCAATGAACATTGTGGTACATGACTCTATTTGAATTATGGTTTTCTCAGGGTATATGCCCAGTAGTGGGATTGCTGGGTCATATGGTAGTTCTATTTTTAGTTTTTTGAGGAAACCTCCATACTATTCTCCACAGTGGCTGTATCAATTTATATTCCCAACAACAGTGCAAGAAGGTTCCCTTTTCTCCACACCCTCTCCAGCATTTATTGTTTCTAGATTTTTTGATGATGGCCATTCTGACCGGTGTGAGATGATACCTCATTGTAGTTTTGATTTGCATTTCTCTAATGATTAATGATGTTGAGCATCCTTTCACGTGTTTGTTGGCAATCTGTGTATCTTCTTTAGAGAAATGTCTATTTAGGTCTTCTGACCATTTTTGGATTGGGTTGTTTGTTTTTTTGATATTGAGCTGCATGAGGTGCTTGTAAATTTTGGAGATTAATCCTTTGTCAGTTGCTTCATTTGCAAATATTTTCTCCCATTCTGAGGGTTGTCTTTTCGTCTTGTTTATGGTTTCCTTTGCTGTGCAAAGTTAAGTTTCATTAGGTCCCATTTGTTTATTTTTGTTTTTATTTCCATTTCTCTAGGAGGTGGGTCAAAAAGGATCTTGATGTGATTTATGTCATACAGGGTTCTGCTTATGTTTTCCTCTAAGAGTTTGATAGTGTCTGGCCTTACATTTAGGTCTTTAATCCATTTTGAGTTTATTTTTGTGTATGGTGTTAGGGAGTGTTCTAATTTCATTCTTTTACATGTAGCTGTCCAGTTTTCCCAGCACCACTTATTGAAGAGGCTGTCTTTTCTCCATTGTATATTCTTGCCTTCTCTATCAAAGATAAGTTGACCATATGTGCATGGGTTTATCTCTGGGCTTTCTATCCTGTTCCATTGATCTATATTTCTGATTCTGTGCCAGTGCCATACTGTCTTGATTACTGTAGCTTTGTAGTATAGTCTGAAGTCAGGGAGCCTGATTCCTCCAGCTCCGTTTTTCATTCTCAAGATTGCTTTGGCTATTCGGGGTCTTTTGTGTTTCCATACAAATTGTGCAATTTTTTGTTCTAGTTCTGTGAAAAATGCCAGTGGTAGTTTGAAAGGGATTGCATTGAATCTGTAGATTGCTTTGGGTAGTAGAGTCATTTTCACAATGTTGATTCTTCCAATCCAAGAATATGGTATATCTCTCCATCTATTTGTATCATCTTTAATTTCTTTCATCAGTATCTTATAATTTTCTGCATACAGGTCTTTTGTCTCCTTAGGTAGGTTTATTCCTAGGTATTTTATTCTTTTTGTTGCAATGGTAAATGGGAGTGTTTTCTTAATTTCACTTTCAGATTTTTCATCATTAGTGTATAGGCATGCAAGAGATTTCTGTGCATTAATTTTGTATCCTACTACTTTACCAAATTCATTGATTAGCTCTAGTAGTTTTCTGATAGCATCTTTAGGATTCTCTGTGTATAGTATCATGTCATCTGCAAACAGTGACAGCTTTACTTCTTCTTTTCCGATTTGGATTCCTTTTAATTCTTTTTCTTCTCTGATTGCTGTGGCTAAAACTTCCAAAACTATATTGAATAACAGTGGTGAGAGTGGGCAACCTTATCTTGTTCTTGACCTTAGTGGAAATGGTTTCAGGTTTTCAGCATTGAGGACGATGTTGACTGTGGGTTTGTCATATATGGCCTTTATTATGTTGAGGTAAGTTCCCTCTATGCCTACTTTATGGAGGGTTTTTTATCATAAATGGGTGTTGAATTTTGTCAAAACTTTCTCGGCATCTATTGAGATCATCATATGGTTTTTCTCCTTCAGTTTGTTTATATGGTGTATCACATTGATTGATTTGCGTATATTGAAGAATCCTTGCATTCCTGGGATAAACCCCACTTGGTTATGGTGTATGATCCTTTTAATGTGCTGTTGGATTCTGTTTGCTAGTATTTGGTTGAGGATTTTTGCATCTATGTTCATCAGTGATATTGGCCTGTAGTTTTCTTTCTTTGTGACATCTTTGTCTGGTTTTGGTATCAGGGTGATGGTGGCCTCATAGAATGAGTTTGGGAGTGTTCCTCCCTCTGCTATACTTTGGAAGAGTTTGAGAAGGATACATGTTAGCTCTTCTCTAAATGTTTGATAGAATTCGCCTGTGAAGCCATCTGGTCCTGGGCTTTTGTTTGTTGGAAGATTTTTAATCAGAGTCTCAATTTCAGTGCTTGTGATTGGTCTGTTTATATTTTCTGTTTCTTCCTGGTTCAGTCTCAGAAGGTTGTGCATTTCTAAGAATTTGTCCATTTCTTCCAGGTTGTCCATTTTATTGGCATATAGTTGCTTGTAGTAATCTCTCATGATCCTTTGTATTTCTGCAGTGTCAGTGGTTACTTCTCCTTTTTCATTTCTAATTTTATTGATTTGAGTCTTCTCCCTTTTTTTCTTGAGGAGTCTGGCAAATGGTTTATCAATTTTGTTTATCTTCTCAAAGAACCAGCTTTTAGTTTTATTGATCTTTGCTATCGTTTCGTTCATTTCTTTTTCATTTATTTCTGATCTGATCTTTATGATTTCTTTCCTTCTGCTAACTTTGGGGTTTCTTTGTTTTTCTTTCTCTAATTGCTTTAGGTGTAAGGTTAGGTTGTTCATTTGAGATGTTTCTTGTTTCTTAAGGTAGGATTGTATTGCTATAAACTTTCCTCTTAGAACTGTTTTTGCTGCATCCCATAGGTTTTGGGTCGTCGTGTTTTCATTGTCATTTGTTTCTAGGTATTTTTTGATTTCCTCTTTGATTCTTCAGTGATCTCTTGGTTATTAAGTAGTGTATTGTTTAGCCTCCATGTGTTTGTATTTTTTACAGACTTTTCCCTGTAATTCATATGTAGTCTCATAGCGTTGTGGTCAGAAAAGATACTTGATACGATTTCAATTTTCTTAAATTTACCAAGGCTTGATTTGTGACCAAAGATATGATCTATCCTGGAGAATGCTCCATGAGCATTTGAGAAGAAAGTGTATTCTGTTATTTTTGGATGGAATGTCCTATAAATATCAATTAAGTCCATCTTGTTTAATGTATCATTTAAAGCTTGTGTTTCCTATTTATTTTCATTTTGGATGATCTGTCCATTGGTGAAAGTGGGGTGTTAAAGTCCCCTACTATGGTGGTGTTACTGTCGATTTCCCCTTTTATGGCTGTCATCAGTTGCCTTATGTATGGAGGTGCTCCTATGTTGGGTGCATAAATATTTACAATTGTTATATCTTATTCTTGGATTGATCCTTTGATCATTATGTAGCGTCCTTCTTTGTCTCTTGTAATAGTCTTTGTTTTAAAGTCTATTTTGTCTGATATGAGAATTGCTAGTCCAGCTTTCTTTTGATTTCCATTTGCATGGAATATCTTTTTCCATCCCCTCACTTTCAGTCTGTATGTGTCCCTAGGTCTGAAGTGGGTCTCTTGTAGACAGCATATATACAGGTCTTGTTTTTGTATCCATTCAGCCAGTCTATGTCTTTTGGTGGTAGCGTTTAATCCATTTACATTTAAGGTAATTATCGATATGTATGTTCCTATTACCATTTTCTTAATTGTTTTGGGTTTGTTATTGTAGGTCTTTTCCTTCTCTTGTGTTTCCTGCCTAGAGAAGTTCCTTTAGCATTTGTTGTAAAGCTGGTTTGGTGGTGTTGAATTCTCTTAGCTTTTGCTTGTCTGTAAAGGTTTTAATTTCTCCATCAAAGATGAATGAGATCCTTGCTGCGTAGAGTAATCTTGGTTGTACGTTTTTCCCTTTCATCACTTTAAATATGTCTTGCCACTCCCTTCTGGCTTGCAGAGTTTCTGCTGAAAGATCAGCTGTTAACCTTATGGGGATTCCCTTGTATGTTATTTGTTGTTTTTCCCTTGCTGCTTTTAATATATTTTCTTTGTATTTAATTTTTGATAGTTTGATTAATATGTGTCTTGGCGTGTTTCTCCTTGGATTTATCCTGTATGGGACTCTGTGCTTCCTGGACTTGATTATCTATTTCCTTTCCCAAATTAGGGAAGTTTTCAACTATAATCTCTTCAAGTATTTTCTCAGTCCCTTTCTTTTTCTCTTCTTCTTCTGGGACCCCTATAATTCGAGTGTTGGTGCATTTAATGTTGTCCCAGAGGTCTCTGAGACTGTCCTCAATTATTTTCATTCTTTTTTCTTTATTCTGCTCTGCAATAGTTATTTCCACCATTTTATCTTCCAGGTCACTTATCCATTCTTCTGCCTCAGTTATTCTGCTATTGATCCCTTTTAGAGAATTTTAAATTTCATTTATTGTGTTGTTCATCATTGTTTGTTTGCTCTTTAGTTCTTCTAGGTCCTTGTTAAATGTTTCTTGTATTTTCTTCTTTCTATTTCCAAGATTTTGGATCATCTTTACTAACATTACTCTGAATTCTTTTTCAGGTAGACTGCCTATTTACTCTTCATTTGTTAGGTCTGGTGTGTTTTTACCTTGCTCTTTCAACTGCTGTGTGTTTCTCTGTCTTCTCAGTTTGCTTAACTTACTGTGTTTGGCATCTCCTTTTCGCAGGCTGCAGGTCGTAGTTCCTGTTGTTTTTGGTGTCTGCCCTCAGTGGCTAAGGTTGATTCAGTGGATTGTGTAGGCTTCCTGGTGGAGGGGACTAGTGCCTGTGTTCTGATGGATGAGGCTGGATCTTGCCTTTCTGGTGGGCAGGTCTGCATCTGGTGGTGTGTTTTGGGGTGTCTGTGGCCTTATTATGATTTTAGGCAGCCTCTCTGCTAATGGGTGGGGTTGTGTTCCTGTCTTGCTAGTTGTTTGGCATAGGGTGTCCAGCACAGTAGCTTGCTGGTCCTTGAGTGCAGCTGGGTCTTGGAGTTGAGATGGAGATCTCTGGGAGATTTTTGGGCAGGCAGATTCTTAACCACTGTGCCACCAGGGAAGTCCCAGGAAGAATTTTAATGAACCCAGATCCTTACATCTTCCCATACATAGAAAAGGACTAAAATCATTAATTGAGATATCTGTTCCTTGTGACTAGCAGTAATCTTTTATTGAAATGTGTGCTTGACTGCAAGTATTCTGTGGCCAAAAATCATATATATACTAGCTTCTCATCCTACGTCTTTGGAGCAATTCTCTCAGAAGCTACTGAAAGGCTGTTTCCTGGGCTATAGTCCTCAGCAAGGACTCTGAATAAAACTGAAACTCACAACTCTTATACTGTGTGTTTTCCTTTCGGTCGACAACCATGAGTGGACCAAGATGGACCATCCATTCAGATGGTTTCTCCTTTGAAAGGGTCACTCTGAAGAGTTAGCTTTATCCGTTTGTAGGGCCAAATAGCAAGAGCCTATTGGCCTTTTAACTAAGTTATAACATTCCTATCTTCTGTCTCCTGTTCCCTCCCTGTGCTTTGACCCTGGCAGGGTCCCAAATAGCAGTCAGTAGTGGGAGAAGAAGGAAATGCTGGAACAGGAGTGGAATCCTGCCTTATTTATATTGATCCACTCCCCTGAGGCAAACAGCTCAATTGTAACTATCTTAGCACAGCAGAGAGGTGGGGGCAAAGCTAGGGCAGAAGTCTTATCTTTGAATGTGATGATTACCTTGGACCGGACTCATTCTCATTACTGAATTGGGACTTTTTTGTGTGTGATCTAAACTGATGTAAGATTCTTATCATCTGAGAGAGACTAGAAAAGCCACGGCCTGTAAGAATTTTATCCAGGAACCATGGAAGGACCATCATATTGAATATATTTTTTTGAAGGGTGAAAAAGAATAAAGTCACATTTGGGTTATAGCATGAGTTATACCCACTAGAGAACCAGTTATGTACATGGCTTTGGTTTGTTTTAAAAAACTTACTCTTGGCTATTTTGAAGGGAATGGATTGGAGAGGGGGCAAGAGTGAAGTTGGGAGACTTAAAATTTGAGGGCACTGTAGTATTCTGGTTGAGAGATGATTACAGAAATGGCAATAAAGAGAGAGAAAGAAACCCGACACACATCGGAAGGTACAAGCAGTAGGATTAAAGGATAGATTCAAAGTGGGGGCAAGGGAGAGGGAGGCATCAAGGATTTGTCTAGGTTTCTGAGCAACTGGGGAGAAGATCTTGGCCGAACTGTGAGCTGGAGAACCCTGCAGGAGAAGCAGGTTTGGCAAAGGAAGGAGAGGGGAGCCCCCTAATAAAACCAAACTTTAGCAAGTTGCTGAGGCTATTTTAGAACAGTCTTCCAAAGAGCTTTGGTTTCTTTGAGGTGTCTCAATGAACAGAAGGCCAATGCTGGAACCTGAGATGTATTTTTAAAACTGACATATGTGTTGGCTAGAGTCAAGCTTTCATTTAGCTTGGGAGCCACAAAGTATCCTGTGACATCTCTGCACCCTGCCTTGCTCTATAAATCTGGGCTGGGTTCTGATGGAGAAATACATATGATCTCTCTCACTGCTGCTTCCCAAGGGAAGGCCTTGCTTTCCAAAGCATCAAATGTTGGCTTACGCTTGTCGACAGAGGCCAACATCTACAGGTACCATTTAATGGCTTCAGAGGACCTCAGAGCATGACTGGGAATAACCATCATCCCTGGCAACAGACAGAGAAACTGTACATTTATTTCCCAGTGTTCAGGGCAGAAACATCTGTCTAAAGCTACAGGGTCTTGGTGGATGCAAGCAGCTGGGAACCCGTGGGGCTCATTCATCTTAACACCACATTGTTACAGATATTTGCAGCTGCTGAGAGCCCAGTCCGACACTCATGGCCTCCATTCATCTAGGACTGGGCAGTGGGATGACCCTGAAGATTCCCCACATGAGGCAAGACCCACCTCTAGCCTCAGCAAAGCTAACATGGGAATTAGGTTTAAAACGTCAGTCTTGAACGAAGGGCAGTTTTTCTTGGCTCCTGCTACTGAGGTTATACTCCCTATGGCCTTGGATTTGGTGATAAAGAACCAGTTACACATGGTGTGCTTTTCAAAGTGCTGCCTCATTACTTAAATCAGCAACATAAACATGAGCTGACCCAGCCACAAGTTTTTTTCCTCCTCAATAAGTCAAATGCATGTAGGCCTGTTTGTAGGAATTGCTGTTCAGATCTCCAAAATTCTTAACCAAAATGAGGGGAAAAAAAAAAAAAAAAACTGCAAGAGAGCTTGGCTGAACAGTCCTCTAAGTATGGTTTTTAAGTCCTTTAGAATGAAGGAATTTTTATAAGACTGCTTTATGTGTATGTACAATCTGTAAAGACAAAATACCAATTTTTTCTCAAACCTCGGCAAAAAGTGAAATTTTACCATTTGCTTTCAGAAAAATTATTAAAAATTATGACTTCATTAATGTCAATTTCCTTGGTTTGAAAATGGCTCTAAGGTTATGAATATGTCAACATTAGGAGAAGCTGGGTGAATGGTATATGGAAACTCTATGTACTATTTTTGCAACTTATCTGTAAGTCTAAAGTAATTTCAAATTAGAAAATAAAATTTTAAAAATTAGAACTGGGTTCTGTAGTCTCTGAATTTTCCCAACTATGACTTCTTACTCGAAAAGTGTTCTAACCCATCGATAAATATATATTTATATATGACCATCTTTGGACGGGATCATGAAAAAATAAATGAGGTGGGCACATACATTTTATGTCAGTCTAAAGTTTGCAATAATTGACCCAACATGCCAGCAGAGTACCATCAGCTAACTGTGTAAGAAAGAGCCTCATTTTTCACTTTCCAATGGAAAAGGTCCTGGCTGATTCAAATGGATTTGGCTTTAGATCTGAAAACCACTGCATCCTCTGGGGAAAACCAAACAGATGTGTGTCTGCTTTGCTGAAGTGCTGCCTTGCTGAGAAAAATACAATTTCATCACATCTGGTTCTAAATCGCAAGATGAGTGGATTCTATCACTCGTATAGATTTTAATATTCCGTTTTATGCACTTATTTATTTAGCTAACTAATGATGCAGATATAGGATCAGATTTACTTTTCATATGCTGTCACCACTGAGTTATCTATATTTAAACTTGGTTGATATTTGGACTTGCAATATGTTTTTATCCTCTAATTATATGACAAAAATGTATTTTGTGTTAATGCACTATTCTGATAGATAAAACTATTATGTAGCATATACAAATATTATTGGATTCTGAATAATTCAATTTAATAAACTGTACTCACAGAAAAAAAATCAAGGATTTTTATTAAGCATTGAGATTTCCCTTCATGATCTTGAAGGACCTCAAGACTTATTCTAGGTATGCTTAAGAATCAGTTAATAAGAGAAATACAGTAAGTGGCATATCAGAGAAAAAAGCTTTTCTTGGACTTGAATACAAGCAAATTTGGTGAAATGGCAATAATAGAGGAACCTCAGAGAACATTTGGTCTAATCTCCATGTTTGGGGATTTTAGGAAGTTTAAATGACTGATGCTGAAAACTTGGGGTTGGGGTAGGTTACTAGACTTCTTTGACAATCTGATAAAGCTATAGATATTCTACCTAGAAAATGCATTCTTAAACACTTTAAATATAATTTGGAGGGGTTTGTGAAACCCATGGAGTATTTTTTCTTTATTTTTGCAAAACAAAACAAAAGACAAGCACCACCATAAATCTGTAAATGCGTTTATGACTGAATAGGCAAAGGAAAACTGAAGAAAGATATACACTAAATTGCTATCTTTAGTTACATCTGGAGTTTGGGATTGGGGTGGGTTGGAGAGAAAGAAAGAAGCTTAATTTTATTGGGACTTCAGACACTGGCATTGGTTAAATTATTAGTACCAGGACATATTACTTTTGAAACACAAAAGCAGGAAATGAAGGAGTGAAGCAGGGAAGGAGGGGTGGGTGGAGGTTGGAGGGAGGGAGGGAGAGAGACAGAGAGACCCTCTTTGAAATGAAATGATAAAGTTAGGTTTGAGTGATCTGACTGCAGCTCCTCTGCTCAAAGCCTTCTACCCCAGGCTCCAGGAACCAAGAGCTCTTTTCCCTGGGAATTTACAAAACACCCTCTAAGCCTCTGAACTCCTGCTCAGAGTCCCCAGGGAGAAGGAAGAAGCCAGTACTTTGGACCCTCTTGACTATTAAAGAGATGGTGAAGGGAGCCATGTGTACTGAGCTCCAGCCAGCCACTTCACATATATGATCTCCTGTGATCCTTACACAGACCCTTTGGGGAGAGAAAATAGGAAGGTCAACACCATACATCACTGACCCAGAGCTTGACGACAATAATAATCTCATCTATTCTGGGAGGCCTTTACCGTACACGAGGGGTAACCTTGCACCCATCTTCCCCTCACAGGAACTAGAGGTATTCTCAGCCCCATTTTACAGGTGAGGAGTTGAGATTGCCGTCAAAGCGCTAGTTGAGAGCGGCAGATATCACGCCAATCTCTTTGCTCACACCCACTGCTCCTCTCAAAACATGCTTGTTCCCCACGCAGCAGCTGGAGTGGTTCTTTTAAAAATCAAGGGAGATTGGGCTTCCCCGGTGGCGCAGTGGTTGAGAATCCGCCTGCCAATGCAGAGGACATGGGTTCGACCCCTGGTCTGGGAAGATCCCACATGCCGCGGAGCAACTAGGCCCGTGAGCCACAACTACTGAGCCTGCGCGTCTGGAGCCTGTGCTCCGCAACAAGAGAGGCCGCGATAGTGAGAGGCCCGCGCACCGCGATGAAGAGTGGCCCCCGCTCGCCGCAACTAGAGAAAGCCCTTGCACAGAAACGAAGACCTAACACAGCCATAAAGAAATAAATAAAAACAAATACTTAAAAAAAAAATCAAGGGAGGTTACTTCACATCTCTGCTTAAAACCCTTCACTGATTCCCCATCGCCCTTAGAATAAACTTCGAAAACCTTACTGAGGCCTTAGATAATCTGACTTCCTTCAACTCTCCCCATGTCCTCACTCTAGCCACACCTTCTTGCTGTTCCTCAAACTTTCCAAGCATGGTCCCACCTCAGGGCCTGGGCACTTGCTCTTCCCCCTGCTTGGAGCGTGCTTTCCCCAATGTCCAAGGACTCTGTCTCTCATGCCTTTCAGATGTCGTTCCAATATCCCTTTCTCGGAGTGGCCCTTCTTCCATTATAAAGCAGCATTCTGTCACTCTCTAGTTACTTTTCTTCACAGCACTGATCACCAGCTGACATATTACAAATGTGATTACAGTGTGCCTCTCTCTTCCACTCAGCTATAAGCTCGAGGAGAGTGAGAACTTAGTCTTTATTATTCTCTGAATATTTATTTATTTATTTATTTGGCTGCGCCGGGTCTTAGTTACGGCACGAGGGATGTTCTTTGTCACATGCGAGACCTAGTTTTCTGACTGGGGATCGAACCCAGGCCTCTTGCATTGGGAAGCGCGGAGTCTTAACCACAGGACCACCAGGGAAGTCTCATGGGACCCTTTACTGCAGTGCTTGCACCTAGACAAATGTCCCCTCGAGCAACAGAATACAAGGAAACTGTAAGGGCGCAGAAATAACTGCACGCATGCACAGTTGGGCCAAATTATGAACAAGATACAAAAAGGCCAAGACCCAACTGCCACTTCTGAGGTGCCAGGAGCAAAAGTCGGGTACCACGCATGATCCCTGCACACAGCACCACCAGGGCGGTGAGCAGACCACTAAGCCACCCCTCCAGTCTTACCCATTGATCCGCACCCCCCTCACCCCAGCTCAGGGAGTGAGCAAGGGAACCTGTTACTTGTTTTCACTCCCTCCTGCTGCAGCATGAGTCCCAGTAAAGCCTTGCCTGAATTCCTCATTTGGCCTTTTATCAATTTCTATTGATTAAAGAGTTCAAGAACCCAGGTCGGTAACATCCCCAGTAAAAGTCAAAAAAGTGCCTGGAACCTGACAGGGGCTCAATCAATATCTGCTGAGTGACTGAATGAATAAATGCATAAATCAGTGAATGAACGCTACCTCTCCTCAGGGCAGTAAGTTACAAATGGAAAATGGTGGGACTGAATATTCAATTCA
Organism: Balaenoptera borealis; assembly: GCF_965194805.1. Classification (NCBI taxonomy): domain Eukaryota; kingdom Metazoa; phylum Chordata; class Mammalia; order Artiodactyla; family Balaenopteridae; genus Balaenoptera; species Balaenoptera borealis. The sequence goes on along the minus strand of NC_138865.1, from coordinate 47,444,394 downwards.
GCTTAACAAACCTAAGCCTGAGCCTGCTCTCCAAATAGACGGCTGGCTGAGCGATTTACACTTAGCTTTCATTTCCCAACATTTCCTGAGTTCATTCATTTAATCTTTTCTGCATTAAAATAAATCAAGTGCCCGCCATTTCACGCATAAATTAAATTCAGTCCAACTCTACTACTTACTTATAGAGACTTTTACAACAGAGGTATTTGGTGAATGTGAAATATGCTGCACACTTATCTTGGTGTCATTTCTCCAATTCTGCTGATGTAGTCTGACCTAGGTTAAAATTGGGCACCCTGAGAAGTTAAAGATATTGGTGGAATAGAACCAAGGCATCATATTTAATCAAGACAGCCAAAGACAGATTTTATCTTTTTGTTTTCACGCTTCTGCAATATGTAGTTTTATATTTTGCCAAAAAATTCAGGGGGAGTGATGCACTTCTTAAGCTTTTTGTATGACAATCCTTGTGAGATCAGCCTCTGATGAATATTAATAGCTTTGAAAAGATTGGCTCTAGAAGAGATAATCCTAGGACGGTTGAAGTCCTAGGATTCAACCGAAGACTTCACTAATTCTACTTTGTATACCACTAATTCTACTTTGCTGTAAATTGCAGTTACAGAAACAATCTGTCAAGAAACACTGTACATGATTTTTTTAAAATTATTCAATGTACTTATAAAATTTTAAAAGATGTACCTTGAAAATTAGTTTTCTATGTCTTGAATCTCTAGATAGAAAAAAGATGGAGGTAAACTGCTGCTGGGTGTTGACAGGGTCAAGAAAAGAGTGCTGTTCAATTACCATCTGCAAAGAAGTAGTATAAATAATCCTACTACTACTAAATAAGCATGAAATCTGAAAATACTACAGAGTTGAGGTCTTGCTTGTGTTCTGCATAGAACCAGAGAGACGACACAGGGAGTCAGAATGCCTGGATGCCATTCAGTCCAACAAATATTCCCGGAGCTAATCACGTGTCAGGCACTGACCCTGCCTGTGACTTGGGGTCAGTCATTTTACTGCTTTGGGCAGTTTCCTCATCTGTAAATTGGGCATAAATCCTGCTCTACTGACTTTACATCTTAGTGATGAGAATCAAGGGTGAAGAATGAACTGCTAAGCATGACAAATCTTCTGGCTGTTGTTGTTGTTATTATTCTTGTTGCAAGTAAATACAACAATTTCACCTGTTCTGTAGATATCTTTGGCTCTCACACATAAGATAGTAAGGACAATAATTTTTTTCTTTTCTTTTTTCTTTTTAGTTTATCATAGATTTAAATCATTTCTTGTTCCAAGCAAGCAACAATTGATCTGACTATTGCTCGAAGACACTCTCACCTCTACTTATGCCCTGATCTTTGGAGAATATATGAAGTACTTAGTATGCAATACTTAGAGAGAAAAGACAATAAAGTTGAATTTATTATTACTGATTTCTGTTCTTCTTTTTAGAAAGCATAATGCTTGGGTCATAATACCCATCACATGTGTAATATCGTGTTTAATGTCTGTCTTCACCACTGAGACTAGAAGATACGTGAATTGTTCACCAGCTCAAACACAGTGCCTTCACAGGGTAGACACAAAATACACACAATAAATATTTGTTGAATGAATGAATAAGACTCTAACTCAGACTCTGTGCTTATAAAAGGAAAGTATCAAACGTTAATCTAGAACTTACTACATGCCACCTACTTTCTAAGTGTTTTTGTATATATTAACTCATTTAATCCTTACAACAAATATATGAAGTAGGTGCCAGGATGGCCACTTTACAGGTGAAGAAGTGAGGACCCAGAGAGGTTAAGTAACTTTCCTAATGTCCTATAGCTAGTAAGTGGTAGAACTAGGACACAAACCTAGAAGGCTGGTTCCAGAATCTGTACACTTTAATCACTGCACTGATACAGGGTGAATGTCTGTGGACACTGTCTGTGTATGTGTCTCAAAGCTCCAGCTTCCTGACAGCTGATCATCACCCATATTGATTTAGCATCTTGACATTCCCTATGTCTATGTATGAATGTCCTCTTAGATAAGAGAAGAAAAATGGGAAAAGAACATTTAGAAAGGTTTTTGTAGCTTATCAAAGACGCTAAGACTAAAGGAAAATGATTAGGCTGATTTAGAGGTTCATCCCAAACAGTCATGACCATGTAAAGCCAGGTCCCAGGGCATGATGGCCAGGGAAAGACAGTTAATGTGGGGTGAGCTTAAACTGAAGGTCCAAAAAAAAATACTGAGGAACATGTTAAGTCCTGAGTGAGTCCTTCTTTCAAATTGCTTTTTGCCATCTTTCTCCCATTCTGCTTCATTTCTCATAGATTCTTATGTGAATCAAACCCCACAACTCTAGGAAGATGAACTCCGAGTGATTTCTGCCATTGCCAAACCCATAGAAGGAACCACCAGGGATTGGTCACAAACTGCCTTGGGACCCAGGACTGCAGCTCAGAAGCCTGGGAGCACAGCAGAGTCTTGGAAGATCATCATATGGAAACCTACAAAAGTCAAATTCTGATTATGGGCTTAGTAAGAACATGCAATCTGGGTTGGCCACCAAGCAAGGCATATATCAGACCGGAAAGCCAATCTGTGAATTGATATGTACATGTTAAGTTCCTACCACTTGCCACAGACTGGGCCTCGAGGGTTATAACTGTTATATCCATGGCAGCCATCCATGTTCATGCCCATAAGAACCAGAATTCTAGAGAGGGCATCCTTGGCTTCCCAGGCCTGCTTCCAGCCGCTTCTCACTACAGCTGCATTTCTGCCCTGAGGTTCTGCTTACCAGCCTTGAAATAAGTTTCTCCCTCACCACCTCCAATTTATTGTTTGTTGGCTTAAACTGCTTCAGGATCGTGCTTCTTGTTACAAAAACAAACAAACAAAAAAATCCCTATTCAAAGTCACTGGGGACAGATTTGGTTCTAGAAGTCAAAATTTTTCAGAATTTAGAATGGCAACATGGTACATATACTGCCTGTTCCATAACACCTCCAGCAGGCCCAGGGACAGCATCTTGGAATCAAACACAATATCTTCACAGTGAAACATAAGAATGTTCATACTAAGTTAAATAAATAAAGACTATAAGTAGCCTTATGCCAGATGAAAACACTTGTGGTTTTCAGACCTTTTCTGGATTCCAGAATGGCTGATAATGGGTTGTAGACCCATATTTATAACCCGAAGTCCAATACAGTGGGCTTTACAAACCTGGAAGCGGTCAGGGTGGAGAGGAAGACAGGGTTCAGTGTGTCTATCAGAAAGCCTGTGGGCTTTTTCATCAGCCCTCTCCTCACTTCATTTCTCTTTCCTCAGCCTCCTCCCCCCAAGGTATTCCCAAACTTGATGGATTTCAAGCATACATCTTACCATCTGTTCATCAATCAGACTGCAGCTCAAAATGTGGGACTAGAAAAGGCACAGAATAAGTAAGGAAGACTGATGGGAAACTGACTTGTCCGTTAGACAGCAGAGCACTGATGCATCCAGCAGGAGCAAGAGGCTGATCTGCTTCTTTACGAACATTTTTTAAAAGTCTGATATTTACTCAGTGCTTACCGTAGCAAAGGACCATGTTAAGCCCTTAAATATAAAGTCTCATTTCATCCGTTCAGTAAATTTTAGGGGGTAGGTGTTATTATTACCCCATTTGATCTGTGAGGACACAGTGACTTAGTAAGGTTAAATAACTTGCCTGTAAATGGCAGAACTGGGATTCCAACCTAGACTGGGTGGACCCCAGATCCCACACTCATCATCTGTTTAATGTTGTGTAAATAAAGTCATCTACACTGAGTGGTACTCAAATCCAGTTTCCTCAGTTACAAGCATCGCTTAGGGAGGAAAGAAGGGTCATATGCTTTGTTGTTGTTGTTTTTGTTTTGTTTTCATTTTTGCTTGGTATGAACAGGACAGGAAGGGTGTGTGTGTGTGTGTGTGTGTGTGTGTGTGTGTGTGTGTGTGTGTGTGTGTGTGTGTGTTCATAGGTGGGGAGGAATCTCATGGAGAAATAGTTTTTCAAACCCTCATTGGTTGAGATACCACATATACTGGCAGCACTTGTGCACAGAGATCCAGGCAGGTGACCAGGCTGCTGTGAAGTGAATCTCTCATTTGGGCACATAATTCCACTCCTGCAGGGTTTGTGAAGCTGACTTGAGAACATCAATGCCATTGCACGTCGCGGACTTCTAGTTCATGTCTAGGCAACAGCTGCTGCTTCTTCAAAAGAAATCCAGGCTCAGCTGAATTCTGATCTCAGAATAATACATGACACTTTCTGCTCCCAACTCAGAATTCAAGGGGAAAATGAGCTGCTCCAGGATCCCTAAGATTCATTTCCCAGCGTGCACTATTTCCTTTTCTGCAGCCTCCCACACCTAGAAGGGAGGCCTGGCTTCAATCAGAATAGTCTCCCCTCCCCCAAGAGTGCTTTGGAAACAAGCTCTCCAAGTTCATTACAAGCTCAGAGAGGTGGAGGGGAATGGGCAGGGACACTTGAGTTTTCTTGCAGAATCCCACGCCTGTGTAGGCAAGACAGAATTTGCAAGCACACACTGGATTATCCTAGGTGCCAATTTCAGCAGGGGAGCATCCAAGTTTGCCACAAGCAAGGGCAGAGTGAGTGCTACATGCTCCCCTAAAAGCACATCTGGGCATCCCAGGGCAAGGAGAGCAGAAAGCCTCCAAGGTTTGACTTCTTGCCCATCTGGAAGAGTGGGTAGGGCAAGGAGTGGTGGAGTTCAAGGTCACTTGATGCAGCCCTGAGACACCGCTGCTTCCTTTTTTTTTTTTTTTCCTAGATCCAAAGCTAAGCCTCTTTGGTACAATCCACAGACTTCATGTTCCACAAAAGAAGAAACTTCAGTAACTGATAAGGCACCAATGTGTCAGCATCCCAAAAGAGCACCTGGTTATCTCCTAGGTAAAAGAAAATGCCAGCAAGAGTGAACACCTCACCTGCCAGACAATTCCTACGTGGCCAACGTCAGACATTCCCTCAGAGTGACTGATTTGAAGAGAGATGTCTACACAGACACGCATGACCTTTTCACAGGCAGCTGCCTTTCTGCCCCAGCTCCTCAAATCGTGCCTTAATGTCAGTCTAGGAGTCATGTCTTCCATAATTAGGTGTGTAAAAGTCGCTAATAGGGACTTCCCTGGTGGCCCAGTGGTTAAGAATCCACCTGCCAATGTAGGGGACACGGGTTTGAGCCCTGGTCCGGGAAGATCCCACATGCTGCAGAGCAACTAAGCCCGTGCACCACAACTACTGAGCCTGCACTCTAGAGTCCACAGGCCACAACTACTGAGCCCACGTGCTGCAGCTACTGAAGCCTGCGCTTCACAGGGCAGGAGCCCATGCTTCTCTACGAGAAGCCACCGCAATGAGAAGCTTGCGCAACACAACAAAGAGTAGCCCCCACTAGCCACAACTAGAGAAAGGCTGTGTGCAGCAACGAAGACCCAACACAGCCAAAAAAAAAGTCGCTAATAAAATCTCAGGTTTTCTAACTAACTTGAGAGATGAATTTAATCCATTTGTTGGCTCTTATCCCTCTGCCCTCAAGTTCAAATGCATAAAAGGAATGCAGAGAACAATAAAGATTCTGTTCATATTTTTTGCCTTGTCTTTGATCTAGTTGGGAATCTGTGTTCCAACACTGGGTGGGAAATGAATGCCACTGGAATTTCAATCTACCTGTCCAAACTTATTTCCCATCATGCCTTTCAGGAACACTCACAGAGGTTGCCCTACCCACTCTTCTGCTTCGTTGGTTCAGTCTTTGCCCTCCCTCCTGGGGTCAGGCTCTCCAGCTTTCCACCTGGCCCCATGTGGCCTATTAAGTTGGTTATTACATCTGTGGGCGTGGCCACCTAGCCTTAGCCCAGCCCACCATTTCTGGCTCCACAGTCGCTCCCCAACCCACCTCCAGTTTAGTAGCTCCATGTCACACTTTAGGTAAAATCCATCCTTTAATAGCAGCCACTGCAAACTGAATGTTTGGTCTCCATCCTTCTTAAGGGCTATCTATGCATTCAGCAGCTATTTATTGAGGGGGCCGTAGAGTAGGCACTGTGAAAGGAGACATCGTGATGGAAAAACAATGACCTTGTGATCAAGGAGCTCATGATCCAGTAGGTCTGTGCCTCTCACTCTTTGATGCGCCCATGAGCCACCTGGGGATATTGTGAAAATGAAGATTCTGTTCTAGCAATTTGATATGGGATGGGGTCTGAGATTCTGCGTTTTTAACGATTTCCCACGTGATCCCAAAGCAAATCATACTTGGAATACAAGGTAACAGGAAAGTGAATGGGCAGGCAGAGGGGGTGCCCACATGGATACCTGTAACTTGGTCAGTGATACTGCAGCTGAGACTCAGAGGATGAATAGGAGTTGGCCCGAAATAGATGGGTTTGGTCTGTGTGGGGAAATGAGGGGTGGCAGAGGCAAAAGATAAAGTAAAAATGTTCAGTTTCCATTCACTGCAGTCCCAAAGGCTGAACAGAAGGAAGTGTTTCAAGATGATTTATCGATATGACTTATTGTCAGGGGAGATGCAACCTATCAAAGGTGATGGCTTCGGGGCATGTCTAAAATGACTGGGTCGTAGGCTCCAGGGCTCCCGGCCCTGCCAAAGATTCCTGCGCCCCAATATTGTCACATATGCAGCATACTCAAGGGCACCATGTGTGCTGGGACAATGGGCATAGCAGGGTAGATAAAGGGCTGGCTGGGCTGGCTTTGGCACTGAGTCAAATCCTGGAAGCTTTGCCAAGCTCTGAGGAAGGATAGAAAGTCTCAAGAACGTCTGCGGCTAGGTTTCCCACCACCTGGTAGAACAGGGACTGTACTCAGATATAATTAAATTAAGGAAAATAAACACGACATTCCATGGATACTCCATTCACACTCAAGTTTGTGTTGTTGGTTCATACACACTTCAGAAGTTTAAGGAATTCAAAATGGTTTAATCTGCAGGTGACACCATACGCCGTTAGGAGACACTCTGGCTTTAGGTTCACACTACGGATGCCAGGGCACAAAAGGAAAGGCCCAGAGTAACACTCAGAGTGCTTCTCACCAGCCCTAGGAACACCTCTGCTACACTCCCTTCAACTAACAGGTCTTGGTTGAGTTCACAACTTCAGAACAATGTTCTAAAATGAACCACTTGGAAAGCCCAGTTCGACACAGAGGTCAACAAACCAATGACCCGCATAGGCCCTCAATGAGATGTGAGATCTTTGAAAATACCCCCAAGGGAGGAGGTGGTATATGCAGAATGACCAGTAGTCATTCTGGTCACTGCAGACATCAGCTGAAACCTGGTCTCTGAAGTCATTGGAGAGGAAAATAAGGGGGGAAAACTCTTCTGTCATATTCTAAGCCCACTCAGAGCAATTCAGAATGGGAAACAGTTAAGAGAACAATATATCTTAAAACAATGAAAATAAACAGAAAAAATACTCTTGGGAGCCAGAAGATGATTCATTTTCTCAGTTTGCCATGGCAGTTTGTTAAGGGCAGGAGAGGGCTGGCTCTGGAGAGTTAGGACTCTGGGAAAAGGGGCACTCAGATGGATGTGGTGTCTGTTTCATGGATTCAAGCTTAAGCCAGCTCACCAGTGGTGCTGGTGGAAGGCTACCCAGTTTCAAGGTCACTATTCAAGGTCATGAGTCTGAAGTTTCATGAGCATGTGTTTCAAGGTTACCATTGGAGGAAGAAGCACCATCTCCAGGTAAAAAGCATGGACGAGGCTTCTAATGGTTACTGTCAAACCAGGTTATCAGGGGGAAGCAGGGTGTGTTGAGGGTTAGAAGATCTAAGATAGCGGCTGAGCCAGCAAGATCAGTGCTTGCAGCTTAGAAGTGATGGCAACAAAGCTCTCGGGAGCCCCTTCGCTGCAACAGAATTCCCTGCGGGGCCCCAAGAGTGCCACTTGCCTTGTAGGAGCTCTGCAGAGCTGTTCCTTAACTACCCCAGCTGATCAACCTTTCTGGATGTACGGAGACAACCCTACTTACTCTCTGACTAGGTACTCTCACCATCCTCGTCTTCAGCCAGGCACACCTTCTCAGGGTAGATGGCGAGGCTTGGAGAACGTGTTGAGACCACAGACCATGAAGGGCTGGATCTGAGCCCCCCGGCCTCTTCTTTCCTTCTCAAGCAGCCTCTCCTGGTCTGTGACTCCTTCCTGACTCCCAAACAACAAGAAGGAAAGCAGGCCTTAGGGGAAATTATAAGTGGCAAGTGTTTACGGAGCATTTCCAACTATGTGTCTTGAAGTTTAAGGTTCCACTTCATGAGTGAAAGAAGCTACTTCATCTTGAAGGAGTGGGGGTGAGACTCTGAGCCTTTCACCCACCATGGCAGCCAACGCAGATCCAATTTTACTCATCTTATTTAAGGTTCAAGGCCTTTTGTTGGTTGGTTGGTTGGTTGGTTTGAAAAATATAAAAAGGCTTGAAACCAAGAAAACGGTGTATCTGTATCAATAACATCACACCATATTTTTTGTAGTTAAAACAACTAAAGGGTTGAAGCCAAGACAAAAGCAAAGTGGGTCCAAGGCGGAATTCGAAGGAGATGGAAAATTCCTACAAGAGGTCATCACTAAATACAAAAGCTCACTGGGCCAATGATTTTGCCTATTAAGTGAGGGGTTTTGTGGTAGCTGTTCTTAAGTATTTTGTGTGAAAGTAGGCACAATGACTCCTGGTTCCTGCCACGATAATGTTAACTTTCTGAACCCCTCCCCACTTCAGAACAGTAACCACATGGGTTCTGTCCCACAGTTTGTTAAGCTGCCGTCCTGCCTGCCAGAAAAAAAAATTTCCCAGTCAAAGATCAGATTTCACCTGAGACTCTTAGGCCCCAAGAATTTGGCCACTGCTAATTCAGCAGCCATTTCTTCAATAGGTTCCTCCACTTGAAAATGGCTGGGATTTTGTGCATGGCTAGCAAAACTGACTTCTGGGATAAGGGGAAAATTCAACTTTTTTTTTTTTTTTAAAGAGAGTAATTTTCATTTTTTAAGATGATTTTTCCACCCCGGAAAGGACATTCTCTATATTCCCAAAGGAGGATTTGCTGGATCACCCGACAATGAGAAAATAAACAAACAAATGCCAGGAATCACATCCAAAGAATCAAAAGTTAAACAAACAACATTATTTTCCTCACTTAACTAGAGATTTGTGGTTTTATTTCAGTTGTGAAATCAAACTCCTGATCTCCTTAGAGATCTAAGTGATTTAATCACCATATTTGAAGAGAGATCCCAGAAAGAACATGGAGACAGGGAAGGGGACAGATTAATCCTCCTGGCTGCTCCTTCCCCAGTCTACACAGAATTCAGAGGGAGTCCAACCCCGTAAAGAGGACAGTACTTTCTAGAAAGACAAGACTTCCCTTGGGAAGGAAAGCTTGACCTCAAGTGGCAACAGGAGCTGACTCCTATGGGGAGAACACGAGGGCTCGTGATGTAAATCTTCCTTGCAAACCAAAGCGCAACACCAATAACTGACAGCCACACAGCCCCTGGGCCTCTCCTCCCCACCCTCATCTTCTCTCAGGCCCCCTTCTAGTCTGCTTTTAAAGTGGTGACATTGGTGGCGGTGACTGGGGGAGGTGTGAAGCTGGGAATGTAGTGATTTTGAAATGCAAAACTCTCGAGGCAGCCCCAGAGGAAGAGAAAGAACATTCTTTTCCAAATGACACCAAGCAGCCTGAAGTCAATTTATTTGCTCAGAAAAGGTCAGTAAAGTCAGGCTTTTCCCATTAAAAACTGTACACAACCGATCAACATGAGAGATAAACACAGTTTCGTGTACCAAGAGACCCAAAACATGCACAAAATTCTCCCAAACTCTCTAGGGTACCAGGCTTATGTGTCACACACACAGAAGAGATGAGTTGAGTCTTTGGGCATCACAGTGTAGGGCAGTTTAAAACAGAGCTAAATCAATTTTTTAGGACTGGAATCAATGAGCCCTAGACTGGAAAGAAAAGGTAACATTAGGAACAGTCCAACATCCTTTAGGTAATGTGCTTCACAAAAGCAAAAGACATCAGGCAATCAGCTGCCATTTTCAGAAACATAATGCTGGGACTTGCACAGCTAAGAGAGAAATTAATTAAGGGAGGAAGGCAGTCTATTCATAAAAACTGGTCCCAGAAGAAAGCAGTGGAAGCAAGCTTTTACCCCCAGTCATTTCTGTAAAACTTATTTTGATCAACCAGCCAGATAGGGGCTCTCCTTCTTTTGCAATTCTATAAGATTTCTTTCTTTCTGTGAACTGAATTTCTTCCCCTATAAAGCAGAGGGAGTAATAATTGCATAACAGGATTGTTGCTTCATGATGTACTAGAATAACCTGTACACCGAAGAGTTCTATTTAGTATTGTCATATTGGTAAAGCTTTTCCTTTTAATTTTCACTTTGAGGTGGTTAAGTTCAAGGGCAGGGAGCACTTGGGGCAGTTCTGTCTGTGCCCTGCAATGCCTCACCCAGGCCCGGCCCATCGTAGGCATTCAATGCCTCTTTTGAAATGAACTGAATCCCAGCCAGGGTTGCACACCCCTGACCCTTGTCATGCCCTCAGAGCAGGCACTGTCATTGGCAATCCTTTTCCATAATCGAATGTCAGCACTTGAGAGGACCCTGGAAGCCATCTAGTTTCATCCCTTTCTACCTAACAATATTGAGAAAAATGCGGAGTTCCCCACTTTTAAATAAGGGTGGGATTCAATTCTAAGCTATGCATTAACTGTTGTCCCTGGAGGGTAACCTTCCTCTGCCCTCTCGACTTTATACTCTTTTGTGCAGGAAAAGGGGGTATCTCCAATTAAGGCTTCAAGGAGATGAGGGAGGAAGAGGAGAAGGGAAGCTGGTTTCCAACCTGTGCCCAAAACGCAAAAGAATTTCCCGATTATACCGAATGCTCAATTCATCTGGGAGACAGAAAATGGTGCTAGGGAACAGGACCAGGGACATCCTTTTCTCTCCTCTGAGAATATTATCTTTCCTTTAAGAAAAATCAACACTTCCCTTTCCTTGCAGAATTTTTTTTCTAAGTCACATTTGCTCTACAGACATAGAAAACAAAGTGATGGTTACCAAAGGGTTTGGGATTAACATATATACACTACTATATATAAAATAGATAAACAATAAGGACCTACTGTATAGCACAGGGAACTACATTGAATATTTTGTAATAACCTATAAGGGAAAAGAATCTGAAAAATATATATATATGTATAACTGAATCACTTTGCTGTACACCGGAAACTAACACAGCATTGTAAATCAACTACACTTCAATAAAAAAATAGATAAATAAAATTTTTTTAAAAAATCAGATTTGCTGATTTTTCAACCAGGCTTCTCCAAAATTTTAAATCAGAAATGGTTCCAGTTCCTCTCTCCCCTCTTTTCTAGCTCTAATTGCATTTTCCACCCACGTCTATCCCATCGCTGTGCCCCTCACCTGTCTTGAGCTGCAAGATGATTTTAAACTGAGAGACAACCACACATCTGGACACATAGCGGTGAAATCTCTGTCAGCTGTTCAGTGGGAATGGGGGTGCAAAGCCCACTGACTGTCACAGAAATCAGAGATGCGAAAAGTCTCTCAGAAAAACCAACCTTATGCCTTCTGCCTTAAAAAAAGAGAATCATTCCTCTCACTTCATCATACAGCCAAGGATACCAAAAAAAGCCTGCAAAGCCCCATCTCCACCCTTCCAGTTAATCAAGTCTGAAAAAATTCCTGGAAGCAGAACAACTAAGGGAGGTTGCACTATGAATTGTCAAGGGCTTTAGAATTCCTGTGATTTACAGGGGAGAATGAAGCCGTTCTGTGCATGTTGAAGGTGCACGGGATTCTTAATTTATGGTTTAGGAGTTGCAGGCTGTACTACAGCAGTAAACCTACTACGCTACTGAATCACTGCCAAAGGTGACCTTTAATGGAGCCTCCAGAGGTCAAGCAGTCTTTTCTCTGCGAGTCAAAGAGTTCTTGGCTTCCCAAGGCTCTTTTCGTTGCACACAAAAGAAAACCACTTGAATGAGCATAAACTAATGCAGGCAATTTGATGGAAGGAAACAAGTGCAGGAAATGTCATCCAGCATCACGAGGGAACGGCAATGGAACTGGCAAGTCAAGGCCCATAGTATTCTTTCTTTTTTAAATAAATTTATTTATTTACTTTTGGCTGCGTTGGGTCTTTGTTGCTGCGCGCAGGCTTCCTCTAGTTGCGGCCAGCGGGGGCTACTCTTCGTTGCGGTGCACCGGCTTCTCATTGTGGTGGCTTCTCTTGTTGCAGAGCACGGGCTCTAGGCACGCGGGCTTCAGTAGTTGTGGCACGCAGGCTCGAGAGAGCAGGCTCAGTAGTTGTGGCGCACGGACTTAGTTGCTCCGCGGCATGTGGGATCTTCCCGGTCCAGGGCCCGAACTCGTGTCCCCTGCATTGGCAGGCGGATTCTTAACCACCGGACCACCAGGGAAGCCCAAGGCCCATAGGACTGATCCACCCTCTCTGAAGACGCATGTAGCTTCCCGTCTGCTTGCTCCTTCTCCTTCTGTAGACGGATGATGAAATAAAAATTCCTATTCTAAGGCAAGTCAAGGAAAATGTAAACATAAAAATTTTTCTCTGCCTTTTGGCCTCCTCTCTCCCCACTATTGTGCCATGTGTGTCTGCATTATGCATCGACCAGACCTCCCCACTGGCAGAAATACCTGCTAAGCCATAAAGAACAACATTCTCCCAGCACCACCAAGATAACTCCTCAGGAGGTAACCTTTCGTAATCTAGTAAGGAGCCATAATGACCCAAGACTCACTACTCGCTTTGTATACATAGATCTGGATTGTGCAAACTATCTGTGTCATTTAATGCACAGCCCTCTGTCTCAAAAACCTATATAGCTAACTGTGCTTTGACCTCTAACAGGCAGAATAGTTCTCGGGGCTTTCTGAGAAGCTGTTCCTGGGTTATAATCCCCAGTTGGGCTCCAATACAATTTTCTATTTCTTTCTTAGATCGACTGATTAAATTTTTGTCGACACCGACCTTCTCTGCTTTGGGAACTAGGAATCATGGGAGCTGGCTGGGCTCCGTGGGCCCCGGACGTAGATCAGAATGTCTGTGGGAGAACAACGCTGCCTTACTAGTGTTTCTGACTCCCCTGGACTGTGGCCTGCGCCTCTCACTACGTTGATCTACGAAGTGCTTGTCTTTTCTGTGCTCAACTCACTTGGCCTTTCAACATCCTACTCTCTGCAGCACTCTCTTCCCTCTGCTCCTGTGACACCACTCTCTCCGGATTTCCCTCCTAACGCTGACTTCTCCCCACACTCCTTTATCAACATGCCCCACCACTGAGCGTGAGGTCCCTCAGGGCACCGTCCTAGACCTCTGCTCTTTAGACTTTAGACTCCCGCCCTAAGTGATCTCAGCCACACCTACAGCTTCAGTGCCCTTTACCTGCTTCACCTCTTTCCTAAGTTCCAGACCTGTACATCCAACTTGCCCGGTCCATATTCCTACTTGGATGTCTCAGAGGCACCTCAGAATCAACTCAGCCAAACTTCCCAGCCCCTCAAAACTCCTCGTCCAACATTCTCAACTCAGAAAATGGCTCTGCTTAGTTGTTCAAGCCAGAAACCTAGGAGTTACCCTCTATTGCTTCTGTTCCCTGCTTTGCCTCCATATCTTCCATCACCTATTCTCCCTCCTAGACCTCTCAAATCCACATAACCTCACACTTGCGTTTAAGCTCTCACCATCTCTTATCTGGACCACTGCAATGAGCTCCGGGCCGGGTTTCTCTACATCCATTCTGCCCCTCTCTCGTTCACTACTTTGAACTTTTGAGTCTTACCACGTCACTCAGCTGACCTCAGAGGCTTCCTACAGCAGTAAAATGAAGTCCAGAGTTCTTCTCAGGACCTCCATGATTTCTTGCGTGGTCTCCAAGGCCCCACTACCTATGTGAACTCATCACGTGTCACTCCTGCTTCACTCACGGGGCAGCCCTCACATTTCCCTTCTTTCAGTTCTTCAGAGATGCCAGGCTTTTCTCACCTCAGGACCTTTGCACGTGTTGCTCTCTCCTTCTGCCCACACCACCTCCCTACCCTGCCCTTTCCACCTTGCTGAGTCCCACTCACCTTTCCAGTTCCATCTTAAATGCCCCCTCCCTCTATCAGCTCCCCCTGTTAGAGATGTTGTATGTGTGTTCGAGGGCATTTGTATGCCTTTGTATTTTGTATATTTGGCACACTGCATTTCCCTCTGCCAACCTTTCACACTTGTAATGATTAATTTCACTCGTTCATTCATCAACTTACACAGAGTCCCTGCTTGTGCCAGGCACTGTTGTAGGCACTGGGGTTGCAGCATCGAAAGGAGAGACTCCTGCACTCAGGGACCTTCCATCCTTTGTAATACTTCCCTCCACTATGTGATTTTTAGTTCCTCGAGGAGAAGGTCATGCTCGTTTTGCTGGCCGCTACATTCCAGTGTTTAGCACACTAGCACATTGTCGTGTGAATATTCAGTAAACATTAGCCAACTGTCCGATTGGCTTACTGAAGATACTACTGGGCACACAGTAAACAAATACATGTTGAATTAGACGAGTTCATTCAAGCAATCATGTCCACAGAAAAAGGTAATATTTCAGATTTATCATGATGGTTTTCATTGTATCATTTGATTTTTAGTAAGGAATTATTGGTTCTCTTATTCCTGTTCACCAACATAAATGAATAAATGAACAAGACAAATTATTTCAGAATGAAAATAATGTTAAGAAAAGCTAGGATGGCTGGAGTCCAGTGGGCAGGGTAAATGGTGCAAGAGGAGGTGGCCAGAAGCCTGCTCACGAAGCGGGCAGCAGGGCAAGGCAACGATTTAGGACTTTTTTGTGGTTTCAGTGGGGAGATATCGGGGTTTTTAAAGCAGACAATAAACATGATCTGATTTATGGTTTTTAAGAAAATGACCCTGGGGCTTCCCTGGTGGCGCAGTGGTTAGGAATCCGCCTGCCAATGCAGGGGACACGGGTTCGTGCCCCGGTCCGGGAAGATCCCACGTGCCGCGGAGCGGCTAGGCCCGTGAGCCACAACTACTGAGCCTGCATGTCTGTAGCCTGTGCTCCGCAACAAGAGAGACCGCGACAGTGAGAGGCCCGCGCACCGCGATGAAGAGTGGCCCCCGCTCGCCGCAACTGGAGAAAGCCCTCGCACAGAAACGAAGACCCAACACAGCCAAAAATAAATAAATTAATTAATTAATTTAAAAAAAAAAAAAAAGAAAATGACCCTCTGCTATATGAAAAATAGGCTAAATAGTTTTGGCCCTCTTGGCATTAAGACCTCTTAGAAGACCAAAGACCACTATAGGAAAAAATAAAATTGTTTTGCTGTTCAAAAATCTAACTTCAGGCCTTCCCTGGTGGCGCAGTGGTTACGAATCCGCCTGCCAACGCAGGGGACACGGGTTCGAGCCCTGGTCCAGGAAGATCCCACATGCCACAGAGCAACTAAGCCCGTGCGCCACAACTACTGAGCCTGAGCTCTAGAGCCCGCGAGCCACAACTACTGAGCCCGCGTGCCACAACTACTGAAGCCCGCGCACCCTAGAGCCCGTGCTCCACAATAAGAGAAGCCACTGCAATGAGAAGCCTGCGCACCGCAACAAAGAGTAGCCCCCGCTCACCGCAACTAGAGAAAGCCCGCGCGCAGCAATGAAGACCCAATACAGCCAAAAATTAAAAAAAAAAAAATCTAACTTCATTTGGGGTTATTACATAATTAAAAAGGTATATGTTGACTTTAGTCCTTTTTGGCGAGTTTCAAGTCCTCACCTCCAGCAAGGGGACAAGTCTCTCATTTTACTGGACATTAGCCAGTTAAGGGGCCATAACTCTTATCAAGTCTGTTTATTTATTAACATGAGATCTATTTATTTACTGATCACTGATGAATATGATCCGTTTGATGGACACTTAAAAAGAAAAAAAACCCAGTAGGCTCATTTCTGATAAACATCTCCCTTCAAGGGCTACAAAGTACATAACATTGTCACCAGAGCCTTCCTTCTGAAATTCACCGATGCATCTGACATTTGTCACACTCATTATTTATGAGCAGTGATCTATGCAACAGAAGTGAGAGTCATCCTTAGGGACACATCTGCCAGTCTTATATTTGAAACTGCTTCTCTCCAAGGAAAGAAGAAGACTTCTGTTTTCTTATGTCATTTAAAAAAATGTATTGAGGTATTTTTAGTCTGGAGCCTTCTTAAAGCGTGGGATAATGACTTTGCTAAATCCTACTGGAAATAAAAACACATCTAGAAGCTATGGAAGAACAGAAGTCACAAGGCTATTTCTTAAATTAAGGAGATGGCCTGCTGGACCAGATGAATAGGGGCCTCTTGATAAGATGAAAGATATGCCAGATGCATTCTCCTTTTCTTATTTAGTTGCAACACCATTAAAGACATTGTGATGCAAGTCAGTTTACCTTTTAGAAGCCACATCCATAGACAGCAGTTAGCAGTAACCTTATACATAGCCAAGAGCACTGAAAATTCTTTTAAGGAAGGCGCTGCACCAACTCTTAGCCCCTCAGCCTTTTGATGCCGCTTCAGCTTGGGCAAAGGAGCAGAGCATTCACCTTAGAAAACACCTAAGCAGTAAGTTCAGGGCATTAGCGGCTAGAAGGGAATGTGATTCAAAGCCCTGTTCCTGCTGGAGTCTGGGGGCCCTCACGTGCTCCCTGCTAAAAGCCTCCCAGCCGGAGGTTGCAGCTGCAGAACTTCTGCTGCTGAGTTGGTGGGAGGAGGCCCTCTTCAGTGGCAGGAGGTTGAGGACCACTGAGAGACCCACGGAGACGAGGCAGGTGCTTGAGGCAAACTCAGGAGGAGGCACCCCAGGGAGCCCTGGGGGATGGCAGGGTGCTGGGGCAAGAGGGGGACCGAGAGGAATTAGGGGCTGGCAAATGGTCTGCATGGAAGGGGCTAGGATCAAACAGCGGGGACCCTGTTCCTGCTCGGGACACCACAAGTAAGACTCTAATATGGCACAACTGGGCGACAAGGGGGGACACCAGTTTACAAAGATTGGGACACCAGGTAGAGCCCTAGGCAAGAATCCACTTCCCAGTCTTGGGATTTGGGGTATGGGGTTGGCCCAATAAATAATAGTGGGAGAGTCCATCTTGCCACTAAAACCTGTGAAGGTCAGAGCCTCTGGTGGGTCCCAGCCTCTGTGGACGGGGTTAAATGCTCCAGCTGTGGGAACAGAGCACTCTGAGGGGCGTGGAGGAGCCCCCAGGGGGCAGGCACAAGGACCAGGCAGACCAGTCTTTGTATCCCACCCCTTAATACAGTACTTGGAATAGGCAGATGCTTAATAAATAGTTATTGAATTATAACCCCGAACTTAGTTCTGAAATGTAGCTTTTTCAAGAAACTCATCCTGGGCTTCCCTGGTGGCGCAGTGGTTGAGAATCTGCCTGCCAATGCGGGGGACACGGGTTCGAGCCCTGGTCTGGGAGGATCCCACATGCCGCGGAGCAACTAGGCCCGTGAGCCACAATTACTGAGCCTGCGCGTCTGGAGCCTGTGCTCCGCAACGGGAGGGGCCGCGACAGTGAGAGGCCCGCGCACCACGATGAAGAGTGGCCCCCGCTCGCCGCAACTGGAGAAAGCCCTCGCACAGAAACGAAGACCCAACACAGCCAAAAATAAATTAAAAAACAACAACAAAGAAAAATTAAAAAAAAAAAAAAAAAAGAAACTCATCCTTATGGATCTATTTATTGGGTCATTAAAAAGGTTCACTTTGATAACATCCCCTTTTCAAACTGTCCTGGAAAAGGTGACACTGTTTTATCTGAAAGACTTGAGCCCCACATTTGGCCGTATTTCTCGTGAGCCGACAGGGCCCCATGGGCCTTCCTCAAAGGCCAGCTGCTGGGGAACACTGCGGGGAAGAGGTGAAATGTACACCTGTGGCACCTGAAACAACATTGAACCCAATCAACCCTGTGAGTCATCACAGACTGATAAGGGCAGCCAGATTCCATGACTATTTTAAGAGTCAACATGTTTTACAGCTAAAAAAATTTCATGGGCCCCAGAGTGTCAACTGTCTGAGGGATGGCAGAGAAACCATGGCTGAAAAGTCCACCCCTGCAGCAAGTCCAGAAACCTGCCTCTGACCCTGCCTGTCGAGGGCTCAGGAACTCCAGGGTCCTAATCTCTGGGAGCCTCAATCACTTACTGGTATGTGCAGCTTCTCATATGGGAGAAAAACATAGTAACTACTATGCAGAAATACAGTATTGACAATATTGTTAGTAATCATGTTAGCTGATATTTATCAAACGTTTTCAACATGCCGAGCCCCATGTATTATCAAGTCCTCACAGCAACCTTATGACCTAGGTCTCGTGGTGTTACAGGAGAGAAATAGGGTTAACAGACCAAGGAGTGGAAAGGGAAGGCAGTAAAAAGGGTCAGAGGGACTGCACACTGGACTGAAAGGTAAAAGTTGAAGACAATTATATTGCTCTGCTCATTTCCTCAATGTGGAACCATAGGGCATTATAGGTAGCTAGCAGGCATACCCTCATATTCTTTTATTTTTTCCTTCTTTTCTTCCTAACCAGTGAGATTTTCACCTTGGACACACACACACACACACACACACACACACACACACACACCTCACTACACACATGAAAATTATTGAACCACCTTATCTGTCTCACCTTATTTCATTTTTTTTTGGCTACACATGGGCTTTCTCTAGTTGTGGCAAGCAGGGGCTACTCTTCGTTGTGGTGCACGGGCTTCTCACTGTGGTGGCTTCTCTTGTTGCACAGCATGGGCTCTAGGCGTGCAGGCTTTAGTAGTTGTGGCATGCAGGCTCAGTAGCTGTGGCTCGCGGGCTCTAGAGCTCAGGCTCAGTAGTTGTGGCGCATGGGCTTAGTTACTCCACAGCGTGTGGGATCTTCCCGGACTAGGGCTCAAACCCATGTCCCCTGCATTGGCAGGCGGATTCTTAACCACTGCGCCACCAGGGAAGTCCCTGTCTCACCTTATTAATGGGAGGGTTTGTCCCAGTGGCAGTCTCCCTAGTTTCAGCAGACCATGAGTCAAATCCACATATTTAAGGCACAATGAGAAAGGAACAAAGCCATGACTTGAAATATCTTATTTCATCCAGGCAGGATTTCTTCTGCAAAGGTCTCATGCATTGGTGTCATACAGAAGTCAAACTTTTTCCTTCTCCCAATTTATCCTTTCGTTTTTCTCCTCTCTCACTCAGTCTTTGAATATATTTCTGTCTTTGTGTTTATGCAAAGACATGCAGGCACATGCCTAGAATGTGATATCTCAGAGGTCCCTGGTGTAGGGAAAAAACACAGTGGAGTCAGAAAGACTTGCTACAAGTCTTTATAAGCTATATGACCTGGGCCTCTCTGAGACTCAGCTTCCTCATTTGGAAAAGAGGTAAAAAACACCTTTCTAAAGTGGTTGTAATGCACCTAACATATTATAGATACTCAGTAAATGGTAGACATCATTATTACATCAACTGCATAATATCAAAGCAAGATACGATATAATTTGCTCAGAAAGGCAGGTATGAGATTTGCCTCTGACAATCAGCAATAAAAACACATTTCATTTGGCCTAAGATGTTGTATAAACCCCATTCAAAAACTAGTCTGTCCACAGAGGGTAATTATATCTGTCCATTGGGGGTTGAAGCAATGTGGCCATGTCCATCTAAAGCTGACGGGTGGTCACCTCCATCAGTGTCCCTTGTCATGGAGTTCAGTTAATGCTGAATTCCATTATTCACGCTGATGGAAAGAGCAGGATCACAGATAATCCAAAAGAGCAACTACTGTCTAAATCATTCATTTGCTTTCTTTTTCATAACAGCTACCTTGCATTATTACTTACATCTTGGCTAATGTCAGCATTCTATAAGAATATGTATCAGGTGATGGTGAAAAAAAACTCATAACCTCTCTCACCCAGATAGAAAGCTCTCCTTATCTTAAATAGTACTGCATAAAATTTGCAAGGTAACTGGTGGTGGTCTACCACCTTGTATTGTATAGCACAATAATTATATCACAGCAATTCCACTCAAATTTTAAAATACTTCCTATGTACACATCAAGGACCACCAGTTAAGTCTAGTCTAGTCTGAACTAGCTCATTAGGTTAGTGTGAACACAGTGTTAAGGAAATCAGAGGGTGCGTTTTTTTCAGAGACTAATTACCATCTTTCTTTTGGCGGTCCTACAAAATCCGTGACAGGGCGCCTGCATGACTCTGAACACTAAGGTGAAAAGCCATCAGTACTGCTGGGTAAATGCCACAAAGCACGTGTCCTACTGATCAATGCGCCCTAAGAACCATCTTGTCTAACTGTCTTATACTATCACAATATCACCAATGATACCATTTATTACAAGGGACACTGTGAAACCTTCAATGCAATCTTAATTTGTGTTCATTCAACCAAAATCATCAAATGCCTACTAGGTGCAAAGGACTGGCCTCCTCATTGCTTTATCTACAACAGTGGTTCTCAAAGGATTGTATGCATCCCTGGGGGTCCTTTCACAGGTACACAAAGTCCTCCCCTTCCCAGCTACATATCTGTGCAAAGCTGGACTTGAACCATAGATTGAAATGCAGAAGCAGATAAGAGAGTCCAATTGTTTTCTATGAACTCAGACATTAAAGAGATTTGCAGGGACTTCCCTGGTGGCGCAGTGGTTAAGAATCCACCTGCCAGTGCAGGGGACACGGGTTCGAGCCCTGGTCTGGGAAGACCCCACATGCCGCGGAGCAACTAAGCTCGTGTGCCACAACTACTGAGCCCACGTGTCACAACTACTGAAGCCCATGTGCCTAGAGCCTGTGCTCCGCAATGAGAAGCCACCATGATGAGAAGCTCTCGCACCGCAACGAAGAGCAGCCCCCGCTCACCGCAACTAGAGAAAGCCTGCGCGCAGCAACAAAGACCCAACGCAGCCAAAAAACAAATTAAATAAATAAATAAATAAATAGATAGATAGATAGATAGATTTGCAAAAAGTAAAACAATGCCACTCTTCTTACTCATTTTTTTTTTGTTTTGGGAAACAGCTATTTCTCATTAAAATGTTATTTATGTTAATACGTGGTGCATTTATTATTTTTTCAATGAATTAATAAATATTTTAAAACTTCCCTAGTTTTAATTTCTAACATGATAACAATTGATAGCTATAACCCACATAAAACAAAAGATCTTTAGGATTTGCAATAATTTTTAAGAGTATGAAGGAGTTCAAAGACCAAAAAAATTTGAGGCCACTATTCTACATCTATCTTACTTAAATCTTACAGCATCCCAATTCCCTTTCCCAAAGTTGTCTTTACAGAACTCATCACTACCTAAAATTATTTCATACGTTTATTTGTTATTTATCTGTTTTCTCCATATGCCAGTCATTCACTTATTTGCTCTCAGATCCATTCCCTACATAGGTTTCCCAGGCCCCTTTACCCCAGCAGGAGACTGGAGGAGGGAAGCAGACACCCAGGTATTTCTCCCGTGGTCCGCCTTGGCCTCCAGTGGTGCTGCATCTTCTCCTTGGTTCCAGTTCTGCTGAACAGGCCGTGCTCCCGGCTCCTGCTGCACAGCCCCAGCCCCCAGGGGCTAGTCATCCCCTCCCCTCACTTGGTCTGTCCAATCCTAGGGAATAGGAGCTTGCAGCTCTTGTGATTACACTGGTACCTCACCATCCTACTTTGACATTTCAGCTCTCCCCACACTTTGGGGAAAGAAACTTACCTCAGTTTCTTCATTTGAAAATAGGGAAAATGATAATGTCGACTGGGGCTGCTTTGAGGATTAGAAATAAAATACACACAGGGAATTCCCTCAGAGTCCAGTGGTTAGGAATCGGTGCTTTCACTTCCAGGGCCCAGGTTCAGTCCCTGGTCGGGGAACTAAGATCCCGCAAGCTGCACAGTGCGGCCAAAAAAAAAAAAAAATACACATAAAGGACCTGGCATGCTGTTGGGCCCCGAATAGGTAATAAATGTTAGCTAATGTTATTATTATTACTGTACTTTAAACTTTGGAATTACTGCCTGACATAAAATATGGAATCTATTGATTTCAGTGAGGCATTCAAGTCTTGATTATTAACTGGTATTCTAATGGATGTGAAAGATTATTCTTTTTCCAAGATAACTACTGTAATTATGACATGATCAATAGCTTTTCTCAATTTTTATTCCAGTTGGAAAAGAAATTTACAGCGAATACTGCAGGAGAAATTCTCCTATGTCATTAAGCATTACAAACTGCAATAAATCAGTGGTCTTCTCTTTTTATATCACCATGAAAAGTAATAAAGCCCAAATGTATTCAGCACTTAATTCTCTACCAGGAACTCACTAAGAGCCTTGTGTGCATTATGACACTTAATTCTCATAACCTTACACAGTGGGTATAATTATTAATACCCCTACTTTCCACATGAGGAGACAGGCTCAGAGAGGGTCAGGGCTTCCCAAGGTCCCAAAGCCATGAGAGGAACAGATTTGAACCCAGGCTGATGATGAAACCTTACCTGTACACTATTTTTGGAAAACAAAATAAAGCCATCATAACACAATCCATGTGTTATGACAGTTACTGCTCACAGGGACTTTGGTACATATCATTAACATATTTGCTCACATTTCTCTTCAAAGACACAGAAAGACAGATGCCCTCAGCTGTAGGCTTTCCCCACCCCACCCCCCCCACTTTGGGATGGTGAAATATGAATGGTTTATCTGAAGGCTGAAACAGGTAAATTCCCAATGTCCAACAACTTTCTTCCCTCTGTTCCTGGAGGCCATGGTAGGATTCCCTGGCTGGGCCAGGCAACCAAGAAATGTTGAAGGAAGTCACCCACAAGTAATTCTTGGTGGTCCTAAGACGTTGGGGTTCCATTGCACTGCTACACCAGGCATTAGGGCTCCCTCACTTCAGCTGGCCCAGAAGCCAGGCAGGAGCCAGCTGTTGCTGGCAGAATTACGGGGGTGACAGCAGAATGAATGCTTGACTATCAGCTGGAGAGTCTCCCTTAACTCATCACTGCTCTCCAGTCCTAGGATCCCGGGCCAGACGATATAGAAACACTGAAAACCTATTGCTTAATTTGAAGAATGTTTCCTTTCCCTGAGAGAGAACTAACAACTCCAGTTTGTCTCTGCATGAAGACAAACATTTTAACTTCCAAAGGCCTGCTCTAAAGATCAATTAGACATATCACTAAGGAGGTATTCACACACTAAAAGGATTCTTTGCCAAGCTTTCTTTAAAATTCTCTCTGAGAAATGAAAATATCAGCCAAATGACAAAAATTCAACTGCCCCACAATTTTCAGGAATTTTCTGTTCTGTACTATGAACTATACAGCATGAGTCAATCAATTTACACTTACATAGTAGTAATTAGTTCACCATGTGTCTACTTGATGCAGAGCGTTATGTTGGATGCTGCACCCTGTAGCAGAAACAAGAAGGTGGGATTGGCTTTGTGCAGGCCTCATATGCTATTCATGTGAACATCTTCTCAAGTTCCATCGGGGACCCACCTGGTTCCAGCCATCAAGGCCAAGCTAAACATCCCATGAATGTTTACTATTTCTTCTAAAGGTTCCGTAAGATATAGCAGAAGATGAAGGGAATGTGGATCGACTCCACAGCCAAATACTTGAAAGAAGTAAGGATTTTCATCCTACCTTCTTTCCTTTCTTACCTTAATTCACCTGCCAAGTCTAATTCATCACACTGATACCATGTGATATTGAGGGGACAACATCGAAAGCATACCTAGTCTACGTCTCAACACTGTGCTAAGTATTTTAAATGTAGCATGTTATTTAATTATCTCAACAGTCCTATGAAGTAGATCCTTTTATATGCATTTTACAGACGAGGAAACAGGCCCAGAGAGTGAAAATTTCCTACTAAAAGTTGATAACTGGGATTCAAACTCAGGTCTAACAGAGACTAATGCTTTTGTTCCTTTTTACCAACACCCCACCTTCCCAAACTGGCTCATCTTCCCACAGCATCCATTTCATCAGAAGACTTAAGAGAAACACGTGATTACATGAAGGAAAACATGGATAGAATTATCATTTAGAAGATGAATTTAGTTTTTTAAAGATGAAACACCAAAAAGTTCTTATATGCAGAGGTCTTAACAGATACTACATGTCCTGAAACCTACAAAGGTCTTTTAAAAGAAAAGCTTGAGACTCACTCTCCACACATGGAGATCTAGGGCAGGACAAAAACTCAACCTCTCTTCAAAATGACACTGTTTAAGGGTACCTTTTCTATCTAGAGGGAAGGCAGAGACTGGTGGGGAGGGCAGAGAGAGAAGGCCTCTGGTGTCAGGGCCCTGCTGATACGCCCTACTCAGATAAACAAAAACCTGTGCTCTTTAAAAGTCAGCTGGCAGGTCAGTGATAATCCAGCGTGCTCTTGGGGATCTCGTCTCCACTTCAAGTGTTTTATGCAACTGTTCCTTCCAACTCCATGTCTGTTCTGGGCAAGAGTTCTGGTTAACTCGTTTTTCTCCATCCCATTGCACTTCCCGATGCATTTCCACATCCCCTAAGGCTTGGTGTTGAGCTGGCTTGCCTATCCGTGCAGCACTGACCTTCACAAGGCAGCCTTCGTTGACTAAGGTAGGGCACCATGTCTACAAGCACCAACCGAGAGAAAGCAGCATATACCCCCCAACCCCCATTACAGCCTTTATTTTTCATCTCTGTTTTCCACTGAGTATCATATAGCCCAGTTCCCTTCCCAGCTGATGCTGAGATGTAACGACTTGTCATCTGAGATATGGCTCATTAAAATTACACAGCACGAGTAATGGAGACCTCAGTGCAGGTGGGGACAGCAGGTAATTAGCCTTAACTTACAGGGCAGTTTCTAGGCCCTCTGGGCCCCCCTCTCCACTCCTTTTCCCTGCTGCTTCTTAGCACAATGATGGCCCTCACCATTTTCCAGAGGTATCTCTTGGGATTTGTTGAGTGGGGGTGGTTATTTACCACCGTTCTTATTAACTCAGCCACCAAGTCACTGCAGTATTGGGTTAACAAGGTGGAAGTAGGGAACTGTGTCCCTCCACAAAAACCCATCAATTCGCCGGCAGCCAGCGGGGGTGAGGAAGAGTGGATTCAGCTGTTTCTGCATGGTTTCCATGAATAGACAACCGAATAAACTAGGGTAGCATCAGAATCTAGAGAAGGCAAGTTCTTACCGCCAGCAGAACTTTTAAGAGTTCTCATCAGTAAGAACCCAGTACAATTTGCATCGGATGCACCGCCCTGTTTTCACATCCTTCCCTGTGAATGCTGGGTTTATCGTAGGACATTTCCTAAAGAGGATTTAACATGTGATGCAACAGGTAGGGGTAAATCAAGGGTAATGTTGATTCTGGGCTAAGAACATCACAGACACGAGACGTTGGAGTAGCTGAGAGCACGGCCTGTAGAGTTGGGCTACTTTGGGTCTGAATCCTAGCTCTGCCTGTGTGACCCTGGGCAAGTTACTTCATCTTTTTCATCTGCGAAATGGACCTCATAATACCCGCCTCACGGGGTTATTTTACAGATTAAACGATATGATGCAGGTAAAGTGTGGAGGGTAGTATGTATTCAGAAAATTGTAGCTTTATTATGATGCCTTCCCAACGAGTAAACTCTTAGGGAGCCAAACAGTTTATCAGATCCCAAAGGCAAAACATGTTTCCAGAGTCTTAGAAAAACTTGCCAGTTCACAAGGCTATCTTGGAGGCTTCATTCCTGGGCACTGAGAACTCTTTCCCCATCCTCCTGAAAGGTCAAATCCAGGGCAGCTCATCCAGCACTGATTTTAATGAATGGCTTGTGCCAGATGTGACTAGTAAGCTATCTCCCCTCTTCCCAGCTAACCTGCACCAGTCTCTGCTGAGGTTTGCCAGACTGACACTGGACGTGGGCACATTCAGTACTCAGTATTCTGAAAACCAAGCAAAACCATCCTTCCTAGTAGCTTTCTGTCTAAAGAGTTAAGTGCTCGTCCCTGACACCAGGAGTTGGTCTAGCTCCTAGAGAAACACTGAAATTTCCCAAAGTCTTGGAAGGTATTTATGACCCCCATCACAGAGCAATTCAGCAACGATTTTTTAAAAATCACATTGATTCTCTTACAATGTGTCTTGCTTTTTTCTGGGGATACCGTTCAGAAATCGTCTAGTGGGCTCCAAGAGTTTTGGTTGACAGTTAAGTAGAAACGTATGCAGAGAGAGAGGCAGCTGACACACATTTGTTTTTTAGCACCTCTTATAGGGGCTTATGGCTCTGGGCTGGGTGTTTTTACTCACACGGCCTCATTTAATCTTTACAACAGTCCTGTGAGATCAGAATCTTTACACAGAGAAACGCAAGCCCAGAGGTTATGTGTTTACCAATGTCACACAGCATCTTGTAATAGCAGAGCTAGTCTTTGTCTACAAGCCCAGGGCTAGTCCTACCACACTGTAAATATATTTTGTTGACATACATGCTGTCTTACGAGTGTTATACAGATTTATATAAAAATAAAAAACCAGGAGGGAGACAATAGAAAATAAAAAAGTTAAAATTTAAAGGCTAATTATAAATTCAGTTCCCCAACATCCCATGTCTGAAAATCTCATCCCTATGGACATTTTTATAGCCTTATGTTTCCTGCCACAATATTTGGAGAGAGGATGAAACTCAGCTGTGGTCTCATGGACACATTCCTCCGGCATTTCAGGGGTGATTTTTTAAAACAGGGGCAGGGCTTCCCTGGTGGCGCAGTGGTTAAGAAGCCGCCTGCCAATGCAGGGGACATGGGTTCAAGTCCTGGTCCGGGAAGATCCCACATGCTGCAGAGCAACTAAGCCCGTGCTCCACAACTACTGAGCCTGCGCTCTAGAGCCCGCGAGCCACAACTACTGAAGCCCACGTGCCACAACTACTGAAGCCCATGCCCCTACAGCCTGTGCTCTACAAGAGAAGCCACCGCAATGAGAAGCGTGCGCACCGCAACAAAGAGTAGCCCCCGCTCACCGCAACGAGAGAAAGCAGGTGCACAGCAACGAAGACCCAACACAGCCAAAAATAAATAAATAAATAAATAAATTTAAAAAAGAATCTTATTTAAAAAAAGTAATAAAATAGGGACAAACAGAAACAAAGAAAAGAATCATTTCTTTAAAATTTATATCAAAAATCAGCTTTTCTGAATTTTTTCCCACCCTAGACAACCTCCTAAAACCATGATTGAGAAGTCTTTCACCATGTGAAGGAAATTTGCAGAATAACGATTCATGCTATAAATGGTAGTGGGTGACAAGGGCATAGATTTTTGGCCACTCTTGAGCTCAAACCCTGACTTCTAAATGACTGATTAGCTGTACAACCTTGGGAAATCCTTTGCTTGTTTAAATGTCAGCTTCCTAACTGGTAAAACAGCATATTTAATTCATTCAGTTATTATAGGAATTAAGAAAGATTAACAGTAGCGAGTATAGTGCCTGGCACTTAGCAAACTCAATACATGTGAGTTCCCTCCTGGCTTCTCTCCCTTCCTTTGCTTCCTTTCCTTGCTCTCCCCTTCCCTGACACCCATTTATTCTAAAACCATAGAGGTAGGTGAGATCATGTCATTATTTTTTAAATTCCTCCTGCTCAAAGACTTTTTAAAAACATGAGTTGGAGGAGCGCTAAGTTTTCCACTCCTTTTTTTCTGAGTGTCAGATCTGAGATTTAAGTCCTATTATATAACAGAAAAACAGGGAAACTGGGGGCTAGAACATAAAAATTATTGTAATTAGACAGGCAATGGAATTTTAAGAAGTGGGTGGCTGTGCTTTCTATTTTTCAAACGTTACCTCTAAAAGTGGCTAAAGAGATACAATCAAAGAGGAGGTGGCCCTTGCTTCTGAAGTTACTGCTGTCTTGGGAGCTTTTGCAGGAACATCTGTTGGCTTTTTAACAAAGGAAGCTGGAGAGGATCAAGGGAGACTGGAGGAGACTCTGGTTCACGAGGGAGCCACATCTGTTTGGTATTCTCCCAACTGAGAAGGCTCGACTTCTGAAATAGCCCGGGTATCCGAGTTAAACCAGAATCCAGAAACAGATGAAAGCTTTTCTTTCCTCCATGTTTCAATGGTAGAGATCAACAGCTGTTTATATCCTTTAATACCTAACTAAGGGTGAAGCCTTCACATCTGTCTGTATTTTCCGGTTCTAGTTCCTCGGATCACAGTGGGGAGGAGGGGAAGTTTCAAACCCTCCCAATTCCCAGGCAAGAAGACAGAAATATGCCCAGGATTCAAAGCCGTTAACGTTAAGCAGAACTCCCAAATTTCTCATCCACCCAGGGTCTGCTGTTGGCTGGGAATTCCTCTTTTACTTTATCCTGACAGACATCTTGATCATTTCCATGATAATGACTCATGGCAGCACCAAGATCAAAAAGAAGGAAAGTAGGCTGGAATCAGGGGGAGGAAGAAGAGGAGGAAATGAATTCTCATAGAGAAAGCGGCTCCTAAAAGACAAGTTCTTGCCAAGACAGCAACAGTATTGTCTGAGGACAAATAGCAGAGGTGAGCAGGATACTAATGAAGACCCTCAGGGTGATGGTGGATGGTGGTGGTTTTTACTGACCCCTAACATTTTAACCCTGGAAAAGTTAAACAGACAAAATTAAACCCTGTGGAAGGCAAGGTACGGGAAATAGCCAGGAATGGTGATAAAGAGATTCAGAGACATTTGTTTAACTTCACTTTGATCACCAGCACCATACACATGCTGGAACTTTATAAAGATTATTTTTCCATCCATCCATCCATCCATCCATCCAACAACTTATAAGGCACCAGGACTGGACTTAGTGCTGGGATATTCAAATGCATAAGACATATTCTATAACTTGAAGGGGCTTATATTCTAAAAGATGACAGTCTTCACAGAGGAGATGGTATAAAGTTCATTTTTTTAAAAAAAAATTTTTGGTCACGCCACACAGCATGTGGGATCTTAGTTCCCCAACCAGGGATCGAACTCGCGCCTCCTGCACTGGAAGCACGGAGGAGTCTTAACCACTGGACCACCAGGGAAGTCTGAGATGGTATAAAGGATGCATGAGAATTCACTAGAAGGGGATTCCAAAGGAGAGAATGACATGGATAAAACCAGAGAGGTAAGAAACAAACTGTTTCTGGGGAGGATGAAAAGCATTCTGGGTGGTTACAATAAACAAGAGGAGTGGGAGGAGCTTACTAAAAGTACAGATTCTTAGGCCTCACCTAAGAGATTCTGATTTAGCTGTTGAGGGGGAGGACCAAGGAATTTGCATTTTGAGAAGAAGGTCCAAGTAATTCTGATACAAAGAAAAGTTTGACAACTCTATACAGATGAACATTGCCCCAAAGATGCTAATAGTGTTCCATTAAAAAAAAAAAAAAAAGTACCAGGTTCAAATTAGGATACACTACTTACTAACGTATTCTTTTCTTGGAGATGTATAATGCACATTAGTATATTTAAAGTCCTGAAGTAAAGAAATCAATTTCACTCCGCATTTCCCGAACTTATTTTTCCATGGGAGAAAATAAATATCACAGTGCACCTATTAAGAGCTCCCAGAACACTTTTGTACTGTGCAGCACAGATTGGGAAGAGCTGAAATAGAGGATTTGGATCAGGTGAGCGTTCCCCAAGCACACTGAATGGCTAAGGAGACCGTCTAGAAAAAGAAAGCAAAGTCAATTGCTCTGGGGGATCTGGCGGCATCCAGTGATTTCCTCCAAGCAAAGTCTAAAATCACCTATGATGTTCTATTTTCCAGGGAGACGGCCAGAAGCTTCCTCACTCTTAAGTAACACACCAGGCTCTGTGATGTTATTTCTGGTCAGCAACTCTATGTGGCAACCACAACTGCCAGAGAGAACAGAAGTGCCCAGAGTTCAAAGCATCAAAGAAACAGAAGGGGAAGGGCAGCAAGGAGAGATCCTTGCCCACATTTATTTACCTTTACTGCTGTCGTATGTTCTGCACAGAGCATTGGCAGTTGCTTGTAATGCTTTTGGTAACGACAAATTCCTCCCAGTTCCAAAAGAAGCCTCTGACAGTCAATGAAAGTGCAAAAAGACATGAACCTAGGAAATTGCTACTCCTCCAAGGCACCAATTATACAGCCAGGGGAGTTTCTGAAACCTGCCTTCTTCCTCCTATGCTGGTGAGCCAACCAAGGGGGCTTGTGCTGCCATACACCCCACTTCCTGCCCTAACAAGGGACAGCAGAAAGTACATGAGGAAACTGCACAAGTCAAGGCAACACGAGGATTCTGAGCAGATTGGTTTGTGTGCTGAATATTTCAAGATGGACATACTGCCCTAATCAATTTATATACATTTTTTTTCTGGTATAAATGTAATTACTTCCATACACCCCACTTCAACTTTCCATAGGCCACATGGGGACACACATGCCCCATCTAAAGGTGATTTCAGCAATGTGTTTCAAACGCTTTTTTTTTTTTTTAATACCCCAACTATCTCAGAGCTTTTCAATAATATTTTCCAGCAGCATAAGTATTTTTTCAACCATTCCACAAATAGTTCCTGAGTGCCTAAAAGGCTCCAGGGCACCATGCTAGGTGTCACAGGTGCAACAGTGGAAAGAAGAGAATGCTCATCCTTATTGAACCGAAGGCCCTAAAAACTGAATTCTGAATTTCAACCTGCCAGGCATGCAGATTCAATGATCAGCAGCATAAAGAAATATAAGAGATAGGAAAGGTCTGGTCTCTCCCCTTAAAGACTTTTATGGCTCAGAGCACAAAGCAAACAAAAGCATTTGCATTTCAGGTGTCCGGGTTGGTCTAGCAGCTACACAAGGGTCCAGGGTTAATAGTACAGACTGAAATTAATACCTATGATCAGGAGAGGGAAGAAGAGAATGCCAGGATCTTATTTCTTCAAAATGCCAACTGCCTGTTTGCTTGATTCCCAAACAAATCCACGGATTCTCACACTGGGATTTCTTACCCTGAGAGACAATACCAATAATTGCACCAGAGTTAATGTAACTAACTAGTTAATTAGCTCCAAATTAAAAATTTTACCAGGAGCTCTGGGTGGGTTTGGAGTCTAATCCTAAGGAAGCCAATAAGATCATATCCAACTTTTCATCAAGCCAGTGTTTCCCACTATTTAGGTCTACAAAATAATTCTAAGTGGTCTACAAATGATTTTTTTTTCAATAAGGTCCTTAGATCCGGAAAAAGAAATTGCTGACATGTGAGTGATGGAATTTAGGGAAACACTGATATAGGTGCTATCCAGCATTCAAAGGCAGTCCCAGAAGAAGCCTCTGCAAACTTTCCAAGCCTGGGTGGGAAGTGACAAAATAACCAGGAAGCTGGTCATGGACTTACCCACACACGTTGGAAATATGTCCTCATTGTTGATCTGGACTTCAATCCAATCCATGAGAAGGTTCATGTACTGGGGGGCTGGCAGTGCAGTCGGCTTCTTGTACTTGAGGTCATCCTGCCACCGATACTCATATTTGGGGCCCCCCGACATCACAGGGCAGGTCCGCTCAGTGCAGAACTCACAGATGGTACCGTAGATGAGGTTGATCCGATTGAAGAAGTCCACCACGTGCACCGCTACCCAGTCGTTCTGGTCCTCCCCGCTGGGTAGCTGCACAGCTGCCCTCAGGTCCACGCCTGAGTTGAGGGATGCCTGAGCCCGTTTGTGGAGTTCGAACCTCTGCGTGCCAGGTTCAAATTTCCTCTTCGGCCGGAAGGTCTTGTCCTTGTTGAACACCTGCTTCAAGGCTATGGACATGGTCTTCTCCTTCGCTTCCTTCCTCCTGCAGGAAGCAAAAAGGCAACTGGGACTTTTCAATGAGAGATCACAACCCAACAGGG
Organism: Balaenoptera borealis; assembly: GCF_965194805.1. Lineage (NCBI taxonomy): Eukaryota > Metazoa > Chordata > Mammalia > Artiodactyla > Balaenopteridae > Balaenoptera > Balaenoptera borealis. The sequence continues at coordinate 47,412,295 of NC_138865.1, read as the reverse complement.
TTTTCCACTGCCAGCCCTCTGGCCCCAGTCTTGCGGTCTGCAGCTTTCAATCTCTTTTTAGACAGCCCCTTCCATCTTCCTCTTGAATGATTTCCAGGGGAACCTCATGTTTCTTCCTAAAGGCAGGAGAGAAAAGGGTCTCATTAGTGTCCCGTTTGCATTTAAGAAATGACAAAGGCTTAGACCTGACTTGCATCTCACTTCTGGCTGTGCCCACTTCCATCCAGGTATAAGGACATGGAAGTTAAGCCAAACCCCTGAGAATCTGGATTGGTGATCAAATCGTATAACCAAATAGCCAAAGGAGGAAAAGTATCACACCCTTTTTCTTCATGGCCTTGATCAAATCTCTGGGAACTTTTCCCTGTGTGATCATAGTTTCAATGGACTGCTCCAGGTGTTAAGGATGATCATGTTAGTCAATGACACATCCCCATATGCTCCTTTTTAGAGCATCTGCCCCACCCCCCCGCTTGCCCCTATTGAGTAAGCATAAGGACACTACCCCCATCCTCCTGGATACAGCTGATTGGAGCAGAGGTGGCTATCACACCCAGCAGGGTTCCCCGGGAACTTGGAATCAGGATCCAGCCTTTGTTAGGCATTATCCCTGAGAAGTGATGAAAATTAGGTCTGCTTGACGCTATTTACAATAGCCAAGACATGAAGACATGGAAACAACCTAAATGTCTATCGACAGATGAATGGATAAAGAAAATGTGATATATATATATACAATGGAATACTACTCAGCCATAAAAAAAGAATGAAATAATGCCATTTGCAGCAACATGGATGGACCTGGAGTTTATTGTACCAACTGAAGTAAGTCAGACAAATGCCATATGATATCACTTATATGTGGAATCTAAAATATGACACAAATGAACTTATTAACAAAACAGAAACAGACTCACAGACATAGACAGCAGACTTGTGGTTGCCAAGGGGGAGGAGGGATGGGATTGGGAGTTTGGGATTAACAAATGCAAACTATTATATATGTATAACTGAATCACTTTGCTGTACACCAGAAACTAATACAACATTGTAAATCAATGATACTTAAACATATTTTTTTAAAAATTGGGTCTGCTTGAGCCCTATTTGGACCATGTGTAGTACAGTTGAGAAAGCTGGTCTGCAGAAAGGGAAGGGAGGAAAGGGGGATGGGTTGAGAAGAAGAGGAGGAAGAAGTGAAGGAGGAAGAGGAGAGAAAGAAAGAAGCCATGTACAGACAGAGAAACAGAGACAAGGGCACAAGTGACCACAGGGAGAGGAAGACAAGAGAAAGAGAGACAGTGGGGAGAGAGTAGCTTCTTTTGTTCTTGATAGTCTTCTAGGAACTGGTTCCATTTCCTCTTGAAGCCTAGTTGTGTTTCCAACCCTTGGGATACATACATTTTTCTTGAATTAGTCAAATATCTCGTTTTACTCCAGCTAACTTGAGTGGGTTGTTTCTTTCTAAGAACCCCTAACTATGACAGCATTTATCACCTTTACAACATGCCATCCTTTACATCCTAAATGGTGCTTTGAGGCACCATCCGATAAAACTTCCTGTGATAACGCAAATGTTCTGTATCTTTTTTGCCCAGTATGGTACCCACTAGCCACAGGTGGCTACTGAGCACTTAAAAGGTGGCTACTGGGACTGAGAAACTGAATTTTTCATTTTATTTCATTCTAATTAATTAAATAATTGCTTGACTTAATTAAGTAATTAATAATCCAAAAAGCCACATGCAGTTAGTGGCTACCATACTGGACAGGGCAGCTTCGAAGTCTTCAGTGCTCTCTTCTCCATCGCCTCATTTGACCCTTTTAAAATTCTGGTGTGATCTATAGCAGATTTAGAATAGGTGTAGTAGATGTGTAGTAGGTATCATTATCCCTGGGTCTCCAAGAGATAAAATTACTTGCTGAACAAGGTCCCATAGTGAGTAGGGACATGGCTAGGATCGAAAATCAGTTTTTGATTGCTAGCAAATGCTCTTTCCACGCAGCCTTACATTCTAAAAAGTGATGCTCTTCAACCTGTCCCTCCTGCTGGTTCATGAAGCCCCTTTACCTAGAGCTTCCACCCACGTATTCCCCAAAGACCACAAGTATCGACTGGCTGGAAGTGAAGACGATGGCCTGTGGCCTGGAAACAGAGAGGCGATCACTGATCCGTTCATGGGTCAAACCCTAGCAAAATGAGCCAACAGCTGTGGCCAGAGTCAGAAGAGTCCATCATGGCATCAGTGAAAATGGACTTGAAGCAGGATCCACTGATCCCCTCCTCTGCTAAGCCACCCACACTCAAACACGGCTCGGGGATGCATTCAACCTTAAGTTATTCCAGCAAAACCAAAACAAAAACCAGCTAAGACGTTCCGATTGCCTCTCACAGGCTGTGCTCTACACTCAGAACTGCTGATTATTCCGCTGAAGGCCTCTTCTGGCCACACCCTGCAGCCTTGGTGGGCTCACTTCCTCCCTCTTAACCCCACCCTCTTCCTAGTAGGTTTTCACTGCAAGGTCATATTATCAGTGAGGCGCTCTTGTCCCTCCTCACCTGGCCTCGAGTGTACACACCCCCTCAAAGAGATCCGTGTGGAAAAGCGGGTCATGTGACACCCTGCCTTTGGCTGTCTGTGAAATCACATTCACAGTACTTCAGAAGATCACCAGGAAGGTTATCACCACACAAACTCTGCGCACTGTAGGGAGAGAAAGGGGGCAATCTCTTCTTCAAAAGAATACCATCCCGGGCTTCCCTGGTGGTGCAGTGGTTAAGAATCCGCCTGCCAATGCAGGGGACATGGGTTCAAGCCCTGGTCCGGGAAGATCCCACATGTCACAGAGCAATTAAGCCTGTGCGCCACAACTACTGAGCCTGAGCTCTAGAGCCCTCGAGCCACAACTACTGAAGCCTGCATGCCTAGAGCCCGTGCTCCTCAACAAGAGAAGCCACTGCAATGAGAAGCCTGTGCACCGCAATGAAGAGTAGCCACCGCTCACTGCAACTAGAGGAAGCCCGCGCACAGCAACGAAGACCCAGTGCAGCCAAAAATAAATAAATACATTTATTAAAAAAAAAAAAAAAAAAGAATACCATCCCAAAGGCCTAGCCTGCCTGAAAAGAGACTTAAGAAAGCTGAGGGCCTTCAAAGAGCATTTCCAAAATAAAAATATGAGCTAGAGGTTGGGAAGATAGGGAAAGGAGGAGGAGGACGTTTATTTTCTCTTAAAATAGACAAGTCCCTCTGTATCGCAAATGTTTAATTGCTGACAGTAAAGCAGCAACAATCCAACAGCTGCCCCCTCATGTCTCCAGTAAGTAAGACTTGCTGTTCTGTTATTCTGATAATGAGGGTACCATCAATTCCCACAGTCCTCAGAGCAATCTAATCACCTTACATGACCCTCGTTATCACTAATTCCGCTGTTTCCCCAGGGCCTGGCATGTCTGGGTGCACAGACACCTGTGTGGAAACCTTCCTCCGTACCAGTGCCAGGCTCTCATGGACACTACCAAGTCCCTCTGGCACCTCTGTTGAGAGCGTGTGAATGAGACAGATCATCATAGCAAATCCTCCTAATCACAAAGCCCGCCAGTGGCTGGTACTCACTAATGTTTAAATTTAAAAAAAAACCTTGTTTGAGGTTTGGGAATTTTTCTTCCAGAGATACTTAGAAAACAAACTTCAAGATATCAATCTCTTGAAATGGATGGCTGTTTATTCACACTTTTAACCAGCTTTAAAGTCACTCTTCCTTTTTGCTCCAATGTAACAGGCTTACCTGAGGGAAAAGTAATCTTTGTAAGATTATTTCTCAACCAAGTCCCTTAATGTGCTGCTCTTGGCTACCATTTATTGAACTCTACTATGCACCAGATTTTTACGTATATTATTAACATTTTAATCCTCACTACAACCTTGCATGATGGATGATTTTATGACCGTTTTATATAAAAAGAAATTGAGGCTCAATCATATGAAATAATTTTGCAGAAATCACAAAATTAGTAGATGGTAAGGCTAAATTTTGAATCCAAACCTCTCCAGTACTGAAATATATATGATTTTTTTTCTCACTAAAGTTGCTTTAAAATCTCATGAACATCCTTATGTTTTCAAAGCCCCTTCACAGGTAGATGTCAAAGCTCCTCACAAGCCTATAAAGGAAGCTAGAACAGGTGGTATTATTATCTGCATCTTACAGATGAGGAAACAGAAACTCCCATCTCCTAATGCTGTTCCAAATGTGTTCATCATTCTAACATGCTCAGACATGTCTCTCCCGGTCAAACTTTTCTGTCTAGAATAAAGTTTTCTGGAGCAGGGATAGGTTGGTCAGTGGGCCCTCGTGTTTAAAGACAATGGCACTCCAGGATGGATAAAAACAAATTCATCACACCACTGAATAACTGAACAAAGAGGCATCTGGCCGTGTCTTTATCTGAGTGTCAGATGCTCTACTGAGGCAGGTACCCAAAAGAGTTTTGAAGTAAAAAGGCAACAAGAAATCCATCTATAGGGGGATATATGTATACATATAGCTGATTCACTTTGTCATACAGCAGAAACTAACACAACATTGTAAAGCAATTATATTCCAATAAAGATGTTTAAAAAAGAAAAAAAAAGAAATCCATCTAACCTTACTTTCAACCCAGAGCCCCAGCAGGACCCTTGCCCATAATTGACACTGTAGGCTTATTACACAGTTAGAGCAGTGCTTCTCAAATGTGAACACGGGATCTTGTTAAAATGCAGGTTCTGGTCCAGTAGGTCTGGGGTGGCGCCTAAGAGTCTGCAGGTCTAACAAGTTCCCAAGTGATGCCAAATCTATTGGCCCACGGATGACACTTTAAGTATCAAGGCCTGATCTAACTAAGAGAGCTTGCTAGAAATGCAGACTCTCAGGCCTCTCCCCAGACCTAGTAAACCTGAGCCTGAATTTCAACAAAATCTCAGAAGTATATGCTTTGAGGAGTACTGGGTTAGTGAGCTGCCCTACTGGCTGGGGAAGGGGATGACTAAATAAACTTCCATTTGTTGTTTTGTCAACAGTTGGCTTCATAAACCTAGTTATCAGCTGAGTGTGCGTGTGTGTATGTGAGAAAAAGAATGAGAGACTCAGTGTTTTGAATACAACTGCCTTGAAAGATAGTGACAATGAGCAGGTCTCTTGATCTGGATTGATTTGGATAGCACAGCCCCAGAACCCAGGAGGCTCCCAGCGAAGACCTTGTCATAAATGCCACATGGACTATGGCTGCTGCTACGGCCATGGCAGCCTCAGGCACAATAGCTGCTTTGGCTAAATAAAATGTGGGACTAGCAACGACACTGTCGTTATTCTCTGTCTTTGTCCAGTCTCCAGAAAGAAAAGAACAAGTCACCAGCTTTGCCCTGCGGCTAAAAACTATAGCAAATTCTATGTTATGAATAACACCCACTACAATGCTGGTTCTTAAGAAATGTTTGAAGCTAACTGCTCATTCAACCAATAAACCTTTACTAAAGGGCTAGGCACCAAGGACACAAAGTTAATTAAAACTTGAGCCCTGGGCTTCCCTGGTGGCGCAGTGGTTAAGAATCCGCCTGCCAATGCAGAAGACACGGGTTCGAGCCCTGGTCCGGGAAGATCCCACATGCCATGGAGCAACTAAGCCCGTGAGCCACAACTACTGAGCCCGTGTGCTGCAACTACTGAAGCCCATGCGCCTAGAGCCCATGCTCCACAACAAGAGACGCCATCGCAATGAGAAGCCCACACACCGCAACGAAGACCCAACACAGCCATAAATAAATAAATAAATAAATTTATTTTAAAAAAACCAAAAAAACAAAAAAAATAACTTGAGCCCTGCCTTTGAAAAGTCCACAACTTGCTGTCTAGTTTTGAGGTCAGTTCATTGGCTTTTGCTTTTTTAGCTACAACATTAAATGCCCCAACATGGATCATGATGGGATTCCTTCACAGTATTACTCAGGTTAGGAATGAAAAAGACAGTGAAGAGAAAAATTCTCTTAAATTTCAAATAAACAGCATAAATTTCTTCAAATAAACAGCATAAAATTGACAGGCGCTCCATGTGTTCTCCATATTTTCTGCTAAATAGATCAATTATAGCAATAAAACATGTGCACTATAAAAATATGCAGAGAGCATTCAGCTGGGCTGCAAGGGAATGTTGACGAGGTAACTAAGCAACACTGGCAAGAAAAGTTCTTATTTTTCTTTTCCTACTGATGTCTTCTGACTTATCAGTTGAAAAATCAAAGACTCCTCACCAAGGATTAAGGAAGAAATGAAACAGCTCTCCCATCCACTCCTGAGAGATGCGTCCTCTTTAGCTGTGACCACCTCTAGAGACGTTGGAGGTACAGAAGGGCAGGCAGGACAGAAAGTAGAGGGACCAGAGAGATATTAGTCGGGGAAAGGAGGTTTAATGTCTCCTCTGTGGGATGAAGCACTCCTCCTGGCAGGACCAGCTGGCAGGGCAATTCACTACAGGAAGGCCATGAGGAAAATGGGGGCCCCAGAAGGACCCCACATGAGGGAGTCCATGCCATCTTCATTGCTGGGGTCCCAGGAGCTAGGATGGTGCCTGGAACAGAGCTGACTTCACTGAATGTTTGCTGAATGAATGAATAAGTGACAGTGAATGAAGAACCCTTTGCATCAAAGTGAAACGACAAAAGTGAATCCAAATTGGACCTCCTATCTTTCATTATTTGGGGACTCTACCTCAACCTGTAAGTTCACTGCCTACACACTGAGGTCAGATATTACCAACTGCTGGGCTGTCCTGAAAAGTCAAGACATCTGTCCAACTTCTCTCTCAAATGGGCTGTTCTTTCCCATGTGTTACCTAAAATTCCAGCTCTTCAGAATTAAAGAATAACTCACCTGATTTATTATCTTCCCACTATTTTTTTCTCTTTATGGCTAGAATAGTCCATGGAACCCTCCTCTCGCACTCCAAATATTGAATAAAAGTAGATTAGGTTTTTATTTTAGAGGAGTGAGTGTGTGTGTGTGTGTGAATAAATTCAACATCACCTAACCTTCTCAGGCTCCAATAAAAGGATTGTGCCTAAAAATGTGACTCTATCAACCTTTATGTAGTGTTTCACTCCTGCTTAGTCATTCGGTACTATCTTTGCTCACAAAACAATCCAAAAATTGGAGAGATTCCTGCCTGAGAAGCCATCTTGCCTTTTTCTTTTTTTTTGGTCCAACTAATCTACCTCCTCAACTTTGAGCTGCCATACTGTTACACTGTAGATTAGTTGGGAGAGACAGTGTTGCCTCATTTTAATCTTCAAAGGCATGTATGATTTCAGAGCTTTAAAATGCCCAGGTTATTTCTGAACACAGATGAATCAGTACAAACAGGTGCAGCCTTACAGAAGTCCGTTGCATAACCATCACTCCCCATCAATTTCTAGCTCTTCAATATCCATTCAAGTTGCATTCTCATTGTTTCATTTGCATATTTTAGTCACCAGTGTGGACAGTCTAGCATTAAAAACAGGAGTAAATATTCCAAAGATGAAAATATTGCATGCAAGCTGGTATACTGCAGTGGCAGCAACAGCAGTGATTGATCAATGCACAGGTGTTTACAGCAGAGACCCACAAGGATTCTTCATTTCACAGACTCAAAACATCACCATTCAGAAGAGGACACTTGGTGGTAAGAAAGAGTAAAAAGAGTGGAAGGATAGAAAAGGGTGGGATTTACGGATTTCCCCGGTGGCGCAGTGCTTAAGAATTCGCCTGCCAAAGCAGGGGACATGGGCTCGAGCCCTTGTCCAGGAAGATCCCACATGCTGAGGAGCAACTAAGCCCGTGCGCCACAACTACTGAGCCTGCGCTCTAGAGCCCGTGAGCCACAACTACTGAGCCCGTGCGCCCCAACTACTGAAGCCTGTGCACCTAGAGCCCGTGCTCTGCAACAGGAGAAGCCACCGCAATGAGAAGCCCGCGCACTGCAACAAAGAGTAGTCTCCGCTCGTTGCAACTAGAGAAAGCCCGCGCACAGCAATGAAGACCCAACGCAGCCATAAATAAATAAATAAATAAATAAATAAATAAATAAATAAATAAATAAATTTCTAAAAAGGAAAAAAAAGACCTATTTGCTTAGTTCACAGTTTTTAAAAAAAAAAAAAAGAAAGAGAAGAAAAGGGTGGGATTTACTTGGTGTGGTTAAATTTACCATATACTCACACTGTGCTGAAGAAAAGACAGACTTTTAAAAATATATTTTCTTAAAGAGAATAAAGGTCTCTGTGCATCTGGAGCCTGTGCTCCGCAACAAGAGAGGCCACGATAGTGAGAGGCCCGCGCACCGCGATGAAGAGTGGCCCCCACTTGCCTCAACTAGAGAAAGCCCTCGCACAGAAACGAAGACCCAACACAGCCAAAAAACGGAGACTAAAGGTCTCTTAAATAAAGTCCTTCCTGAGCCCAGTAGAGACTGGCTTAGATTCCCAGTAATGAGGGAGATGGCAAATCATTGGTTCTACCTTGAATAGGGTTGATTCAATCTTACCACAGTTTTAAAAATAAATAGTGAAAGCAAAATTATTGCAAGATAAATGCTCAGTTGACCCATTTAATATTTATGAAAGGCATCCTAATTATTTTAATAATTTTTAAAAGAAAAAAACTTCTCCAAGTTAGTAACCACTTGCTCTCTATTATTTCCAAATCTTTCACCTAACTAGAGAATATTTTTGTGGTTAGAAAAAAAATCTTAAGACTTGAGACCATAATACTTAGGCAGGTGGCAGCAGAGAAATGGAGGATGAGGAGGTAACTACAGATAGAGCTAATTTAATTGCTGAAATAAAAAAATAAGGCAGATAAAAAAATGTATTTTTACTTTTTAAAGCAAAGATGCATACCAGCTGGTGTGATGTCACTCAGAACCTCCATCAGATACTGGGATAAAGGTCATTGTCAATTACCATTTCCTTCTTTCTCTTTGAGACAGGATATGCCAATTCTTTCTTGGAAAAGTCTTGCTTTAAAGGAAAAACATTCAAATTCAAGGAAGTTGGTTCCTGTAACTATCAACAGACTTATTTACTTTTAGGCACTCTAAGTGAATTTGAGTCTCAGGGTCTGGAAAATTTTTATCCCTGGCACTATGGAAATTTATGTATGACATCTGGAACCACTGCAAGAGATCTTTGAAGGGGGTTAGAGAGCACAAAATGCGCTAGAAGACTGGAAATTGGAAAATACATTTCTAATTTTCAAAAGAATACTATTTTAAGCTTGGTGGGATGGGTAAAACTAACACCAACTGCAGGCAAAATTTGGAGGCAATATAGCCCAGTAGCTAAGAACATAGCATCTGCAGGGTTGCTGAGGGAATTCCAGAGGGCATATTGGTTAACGTTTGGAACACAGCAGGCACTGAGTAATGTGGTTGCTGCCATCATCGTAATCATCCTTTGAATCATATTATGACTCAAGTTTTAACAGAGAGTCAGATTCTTGAGATAGCAAACAGCCAATTAGAATGTTAGAATGGTTAAAATTCTACTCAACCTAATTACATAATAGTAACAATAACTAACATTTATTTAAATAGCAAATTATGAGTTAGGTATTATTGTCCCCATTTTATACTCAGGGAAACTTGAGATACAGTGAGAGTAAAACTTGTCCCAGGTCATAGAAACAGTAAGTAGCCAAGCTGACTCTAAAACTCTCAACCCTAATTTAGACTGCCTCTCTAGACAGGTAGCTCACAAAAAAGACCAGAGGAACTTCTATGGCACACCTAAGGGGGTTAGGGAAGAGGATGGGAGAAACACAGACCTAGTTCTATGTACACGGTCATGTGCCACCCCCCAATGATACGTATTTCTTGAACTTTTGTGGTCTGGAGTCAGGTCCTGGCAATGACTCTGACTGGCTATATCTTTGGAAAAGACACCCTTTATGAGCCTCAGTTTTGTTTTCTTTAAAAATAAAGGTAAGGACTTCCCTGGTGGCGCAGTGGTTAAGAATCTGCCTGCCAATACAGGGGACACGGGTTCGAGCCCTGGTCCGGGAAGATCCCACAGGCCACAGAGCAACTAAGCCCATGCACCACAACTACTGAGCCTGAGCTCTAGAGCCCTCAAGCCACAACTACTGAGCCCACACGCCGCAACTACTGAAGCCCACACGTCTAGAGCCCGTGCACCGCAACAAGAGAAGCCCCCGCTCGTGGCAACTAAAGAAAGCCAGTGTGCAGCAACGAAGACCCAATGCAGCCAAAAGTAAATAAATAAAATAAATTAAAAAAAATAAAAGTAAGCACCTGGTGCTTACCTCTCAAGGTTACTGTGAGAATTAAAAGAGATATCTCCTGTGGAAGCACTTCATCAATAGAAAACCATTATATCGTTACTGACATGGTGACTTTTGACGTAACACCAAGAAATGATATGAGTAATGGAAAATGATTCAGTTCGATGCAAATGTGTGTTTATGAGTAAGGGGAAGGGGTGGCAATGGGAGCCCTGCATATGATGAAAGAAATCAAATGCTTCCTTCTTGCTTGATTTGGATGGACTTCTAATTCTCAGGAAAAAGGAAATAATATTAATCTAAGTGATTTGATAATGAGTCAAGATTCCCCAAAATTGCGCTTCCCTGGTGGCACAGTGGTTAAGAATCCGCCAATGCAGGGGTCTCAGGTTCGAGCCCTGGTCCAGGAAGATCCCGCATGCCACAGAGCAACTAAGCCCGTGTACCACAACTACTGAGCCTGCGCGCCTAGAGCCCAAGCTGTGCAACAAGAAAAGCTACTGAAATGAGAAGCCTGCGCACCGCAATGAAGGGCAGCCCCCACTCGCCGCAACTAGAAGGAAGCCCGCGCACAGCTACGAAGACCCAACGCAGCCATAAATAAAACAAACAAAACATTAAAAAAAAGATTCCCTAATACTTATAACACACTTAGTTTAATACTGTGAAGAAGTTCCAGTATTTCTGCATGTAATAAAATCTAGTGCAATATTATTTCATGAATTTTGATATACCAGGGCAAATTACATGCAGCATGCCCTCCCATTAATCTCTCAAACACTTGTTTTGAATGGAATATAAAAGTTTCTCATTTAGAATTTTTAAATGCTTTACATTTACTACAATACGTTTGGTTTTAACCCAGCTATGATCTCTGTGCGTTGGTTAACAGAATAACTTTCTCAACTGATTACAACGTTACTCCTGTTATCAAACAGTGATCCGGGCTGGAGGATTTAGGCTGCATCCCCAGAAATTCTCAAGAGAGAAAAGACAAACATCTACCTGGGAGCTTTTCAACTCGAGAGGGGAAACAGATGGACAGGAGGATAATGCTGAGATAAAACTGAGACAAATAAGAAATGATGCTATCCTCTCTACGTTCCTGAACACATCCACAACTAAAAAAGAGGATTGAAATAAAACTGAATCAAACAAGTAATTGTAAACGACGTGGCCACCTGGAGGACTGCACAGAGCCCTACCTTTAGAGTCAGAAAGACGTGGGCTTGAGTCCAGACTCTGCCCCTTAACGACTTACTCTCCTGGGCTAAACCCTCCCTCTTTGTGCTTCAGTTTCTTCTTTGGTTAAATGAGGGTACTAACGCAATATCACAGCGTGTTTGGGGGAATAAGTGAGACAGTGTGAGTAAAGATAGACAAATTTCAAATGTTACATTTATTAACCCAGCTTTCTCATAGTATTGGATTTCAAGTGGCTTCATGATCAATAGGGGTCCCAAGCATAACCTGGGCTGTTCTTTGACATCTTCTCCATAAGACGTGACCCTCAAAACTGTACAAAATCTTGGAAAGTTTGAAGGAGAGCTCCATTTCCCCGTTCCTGGTTTTTATCAGGAAGAATTTCCCCTAAGGACACAACTGGCCTTTCTCTGTCCTTGTACTAACGTTACCCCGGGGGAAGTGGAGGTACTAAGTCATGTAACTGGTGAATTTGAGAAGAATCAACTGGGCACATGCCCAGCTGGCTCAGCCTTCCCTCCTGAGAGATGCCTGCCCTCAGGGAGTGTGCTATTTGCTGCTTCCCCAAAGCCCCTTGTCTCCAGAGCTGCATGGGAAAAGGGGGGTAAATCTAGGGTTTCGATGTAAGCAAACAAATTTCACTAACAGACCTACAGCTATGTCCTATAAGCAGTAAGGCTGATCTGTTGTTGCTTCAATCAGTTTCTGCAGAAGCCATTTAGAGAAGACTGGTATTATTTGTTTCGGGGGCCCTTATGGAGATCCCAACGTCATGTTGTGCCTACAGGCTTGCCTATGCAAACGTAGCTGTTTTTTTTTTTTTTTAATTTATTTATTTATTTATTTATTTATGGCTGTGTTGGGTCTTCGTTTCTGTGCGAGGGCTTTCTCCAGTTCCGGCGAGCGGGGGCCACTCTTCATCGCGGTGCGCAGGCCTCTCACTATCGCGGCCTCTCTTGTTGCGGAGCACAGGCTCCAGACGCGCAGGCTCAGTAGTCGTGGCTCACGGGCCTAGTCGCTCCGCGGCATGTGGGATCTTCCCAGACCAGGGCTCGAACCCGTGTCCCCTGCATTGGCAGGCAGATTCTTAACCACTGCGCCACCAGGGAAGCCCAACGTAGCTGTTTTTTAGTAGAGCTGCATTACGACATCAATGCAAGGCCGGCCCTGTTTAAGACATAACTTATTTATCTGCAGAAGGTCTGTGTCTGCACACCAGGCCTGCATAGTCTCCTCAAGGGTTGACTCAGACAAGAGAGACCACCCATCACAGGCAGTATCTCTCCCACATACTGTGCAGCCACAGCCAGGGACAGTGAGAATGCTAACAGAGGACCCTCTCTCCTCTGTGAGGTGTTTCTCAACATTCCCCAGCAGTCAGTGAGTACCGGGCGTGACAGCCCCAGGTCGAAGGTGGCTACCATCCAGGAACAGTGTATGGCCAGCCTTCTCCACGGGGAATCTAAACACCTCCACCCAGATAAGGCTTCTCCCTTGCCCAGCCTCACGGCCTCAAGCTTCTCTCTGGGTTAACTTCAACCGCTGGTATAGTGAAGGGAAAGAGGTAGAGAGGAAGGAAGAGAGGGACGGCTCACCATCTCTGCCCTGTGACTTCCGCATCTTGCACCCACCTCTCTCTCACACTCACATGGTAACCGCACATTACACTGCATCCCTGTGCTCACACATCTGGCCCCTCCATCGGTCTGGGAGGGCTAGGATCCCACCCTAGACTTCATCGCAGCACGAGGACCTAGCGCAGGACGGGGCACAGACAGAAACTCAGTAAGCTGTGTGGTTGAACTGTGTGTCTAGATTATTGCTAATCAAATGGTGCACAGATACAACAGTTCCTTCTCCAGGTGAGAGGGCCACGCTCCCAGAATCATGATGAGAAGATGATCGACAAGAGAAACCTTTTCAGAACACAGATACTTCATTCAAAGATCAATAGCAGCTACAAGATGTGCAGTTCCCCAGGCCAATCTAAACTGTGCCCACGTTTTCATTTTCCAGCATCCACCGAAAAGTCAGCTCCTCTGGAAGGATGCCCAGCCTTAAAAGAATGTTTCAAAACTCATTGTAGATCTCTGTAACCATCTTCACATGGTGCTGCAAAGGTCTTTACCTGTGTGCTTTGTTTAAAAATTAAGTTTAAAAAATCTACCTCAAAAGAAAAATAATGGGGAAGAGAGGAGAGCAAGCAGCTTGGGGAATTTTTTTTTTTTTTTAAATATAAGAAGAAAACGTATCACATCACCTCCTTTAGTGCCAACTCTACTTCTGTGACTTTGGTGACCATCCCCAAGCTTCTGCCTCTGCTGCATCCACCCTTTGCTGCCCTTTTCAGAGGGACGTGGCAGCAGGCATCCTGGCCCCTAAACTGTCTCCTTAGATCATCCTGAACGATACCTTAAACTCATGCTCCTCAAGCATGATCCTGCCACCCACCCCATGCATATGCTGGGGAGGCCTGCAAGCGAGATCACTGCTGGGAGGTTTCATAGCGGGAAGAAGCCTCGAAAATCACTTAATTCAATTCAACCTCTTAATGTATTAAACACAAAAACAGAAACAAACACACCTAATGCCCAGAAAAGTGAGGAGAGGCCCACACCTAGGACAGACTGGAACTGAAACAAAGCCTCAACTTCGGTGCCGGTGTTCTTTCCACTAAGGCAGGAATCTCTTAAATGTTTATGCAGACCTGACACCTAGCTGCCCTTCAAAACTGCCCCCAAGTTCACAAAAACTATCTCTTTCAACACTTCAACACAAACCATATATATTTTTATATATATATATATATACGCACACACATATTATATATACACACACGTACATATGTTTTTATGTATAGATAGTATATATACCTGTGTGTATATATAATATATACATGTGTATGTATATATTATATATATAGCTTTTTTTAATTCCCCTGGTAGTTATTAAGTCTTTTTTTTTTTTTTTTTAAGCAACATAGACTTTTCTCCCCACATGAAGTCTTATGCAGGACACATTTATATAAAAATAGAGAAAAATTCTCTCTTCTGCAGTTGAAGCAGGCAAAAGGGCCCTCACTCTTAGTCTACCCACCCTCAACAGGCCCTGAAGGACCTTCAGGTGTGGCTCTACGAATCAGATGACTCACCTGACCCCTAATGCCCACCGCACTTGTCAGGGACTAAATTTCTGCCCCAGTCCTCTCCTAGGCTTGCCCACCTGCAGTCAGTCTTCAGCCTGCAAGACCCAGATATCTGTCACCCCCCGCCGAAGCAGCCTCTCCTGACTATACTGTTAGAACTGACTCTTGTTACCCCTTTGCTCCCAAAGCTTTGAATGTGTAACTGTTCCTCTGTGCCAAACAGTCTGGACCATTCGTTATTCTCACACCTCACCCCCACCTCCCCGCCCATCTACCATGAGGGCCCACCCACCCATCTGGCAGCCCCTGCAGGTTCATCAAGACAAGTTTCAAACCCAAGCTGACGCGTCGGGGAAGGCTCAGCCCACCCCTCTGCCTCCTCGCCTGACCCTTCCCAGATCTCACCTTTGTTTCTGCTCATCCTTTTTTTTTTGCTGTGGGAATTTTTTTCCCTTTATTTATGTATTTATTTTTTATTGAAGTACAGTTGCTGTACAGTATTACATAAGTTACAGATGTATAATATAGTGATTCACAATTTTTAAGGGTTATACTCCATTTAGAGTTATTATAAAATATTGGCTATATTCCCCATGTGGTACAATATATCCTTATAGCTTATTTTATACCTAATAGTTTGTACCTCTTACTCCCCTTCCCCTATATTGCCCCTCCCCCTTCCTTGCGCTCATTTTGAACACTTGATTCTCAACAAATGTTTATGGATTTGACTGGCTTTTCTTGTGTTCTCCACTGTTCCCCTGCACTGCCTCCCGTTTGTTCTTTTTCTCTTTCATTTTTCCCCTCTTGAGCCCTGGGGACTCTGGTAGAGGTGGGTGACTGCTGAAGAAGAAAATAAATATGACCTCTACTTGCCCAGAACCGTCTGTCCACTGACTATTCAGTTCTCCCTGGGCCTCCTGGGCACCCTCAGAAATGAACAGGAAGACCAAGATAACCCTGGGTGCTTGTTTAAAATGCAGACCCTCGGGTCCCACTCCTCACTTTGCATGTACTGACTGATGCACTTCAGTGTCTGAGAACTCCCTGAGCTGGGGAGTTTCACACACTAGGCCTGGCTTACCATGGAGTCCACATGGGTCAACAGCCATTTATTGAGGAGAATGGGTAGGACAGAAATGTGGTCACCTGAAGCACTGAAGGTCCAGCAATAAGAACGACAGAAAAAGTCCTTAGGGGAAAGGAGGGCTAGCTGAAATCACACTGAGCGTAGAGAGCGCGGCTCTCCCCCTGACTGGTCCACCAGCTACACCACTGATGGCGAGCCTGGTTAGATTCACCACCTCCTGTGCTCTGTGTCTGTGGGCCCCCGTATGGTACAGACTGGTGGTGAAGTCAGTGAGTCTGAGATCAGACTACCAGGGCTACCATTTTCAGAGCTTTGGGCTCTTGAGCTTATTATATAACATTGCTAAACTTTAGTTTCATAAAATTATCTATCTCTTAGTGTTGTTATGAGAGCTAAACGATATTATCCAAAGAAAGCATTTGACCCAGCACCAGGCACAAGGTAAGTTTGTAATAAGCACTAGCTTTTAATTCTTATCATTAACATAACGCTTTCTTGACCTTATTCATATAGACATGCGTCCCCACTTCTGGACAGCAAACTCCATAGGCTTTCCACCTTCCTTCTTCTTATAAACACACTCTTACTAGATTACACCTCGAAGGATCGTGGTGGTAATGGAATAAGACAGGAGGTGAAAAGATGTCTGCAGTGGGTCTAGCACACTGTAGGCACTCAGTAATGGCAGTGGCTATTGAAAAGGCTGACCCGCCTTGACCAGTTCTGGAAACGAGGAACAGCAGGAACTTTCTCCTCAGGTCTGATGCTCTGACACCTTCCAGTCACTAGGCACAGGAGCCTTTCAGGAGGGCAGGAGCCCCGTTTAGGAGGCTTCTCCAGGGACCACATGGAGAAGGCGGTCAGAAAGCCTGTGTTGATTGGACATTTATGCCTATTATGATACGAATTCGAACTCTCTCAGGGCAGTACCAGAAAAACTCATCCTGAGTCCAGGGGTGCTGTTTCAATACCAAATATCTTAATTCTGACTTTCTTATGTAACCACAATGTGTAGACTTGCCAACAATATAAAAATAGAAGACAACCCAAAAAGAAATCAAAAGAAAAAAATCTTCTTGAAGTTTCTAAACCAACTTGCATGGAAACAGTTACCCCACAAAAGGGTGACGGGTATAAACTTTTTCATTCATTTAGGGGAGTGGTTTTTCTTCTTCCTGTTTTATTTTTTGGGTAGGTTTGTTTATTTTTCCCACACTATTCTTTAATGACAAGTGAGGGTAACACCACTCTTCTTAAAAACAATGAAAGCACAGGTTTAAAGAAAAAAAAAAAGGCCCTTAAAAACCTCCAAAGGCGTGGGGAACTTTTGCTCGGAGACGTGTGCTGCTCAGGCCAACGGCGGAAAACAAAGGCCTTGAGCCAAATGCCTGCGGTGAGGACTTGCTTTATTTCTGGTCCAAGCACAGAGGCCAAGAAGCCACATCCACTGACTCCTTTTTCATTTAAGATTCTACATTCACCAGTATGTCTCGTTGAGAAATCCTCCATTAGAGATTTCCTCTATTTGTTCAAAGAAAGAAGAGGAAAAACAGAAACACAGCCACCACTCCTAGAAAAACAGCACCCGCCTACCGCCCAGCAAGAGACCAAAACAGGTGTTTGATCCTATTGCCTTAGACTGCATTTTATTTTCTTTAAACTGCGTTTTATACTTAAGGAAAAAAAAACAGCCAAAAGCAACTCCCTGAGTTTAAAGAGTTTTTGATTTTACATAAGGGCTAAATGACTCAAATTCCTTTTGGAAGAAGGTGATGTAGCAATCTATAAAAACCCTGATAAGCATAACCACAAACATTTCTCTCACTAATTTTAGTCAATTAAAAAATATAGAGTAAGTCTTGCAGCCTCTTCAATAAGTGGTGCTGGGAAAACTGGACAGCTACATGTAAAAGAATGAAATTAGAACACTCCCTAACACCATACACAAAAATAAACTCAAAATGGATTAAAGACCTAAATGTAAAGCCAGACACTATAAAACTCTTAGAGGAAAACATAGGCAGAACACCCTGTGACATAAATCACAGCAAGATCCTTTTTGACCCACCTCCTAGAGAAATGGAAATAAAAACAAATATAAACAAATGGGACCTAATGAAACTTAAAAGCTTTTGCACAGCAAAGGAAACCAAAAACAAGACGAAAAGACAGCCCTCAGAATGGGAGAAAATATTTGCAAATAAAGCAACTGACAAAGGATTCATCTCCAAAATTTACAAGCAGCTCATGCAGCTCAACACCAAAAAAACAAACAACCCAATCCAAAAATGGGCAGAAGACCTAAATAGACATTTCTCCAAAGAAGATATACAGATTGCCAACAAACACATGAAAGAATGCTCAACATCATTAATCATTAGAGAAATGCAAATCAAAACTACAATGAGGTATCATCTCACACCGGTCAGAATGGCCATCATCAAAAAATCTAGAAACAATAAATGCTGGAGAGGATGTGGAGAAAAGGGAACCCTCTTGCACTGTTGGTAGGAATGTAAATTAATACAGCCACTATGGAGAACAGTATGGAGGTTCCTCAGAAAATGAAAAATAGAACTACCATATGACCCAGCAATCCCACTACTGGGCATATACCCTGAGAAAACCATAATTCAAAAAGAGTCATGTACCACAATGTTCACTGCAGCCCTATTTACAGTAGCCAGGACATGGAAGCAACCTATCTGTCCATCGACAGATGAATGGATAAAGAAGATGTGGCACATATATACAATGGAATATCACTCAGCCATAAAAAGAAACGAAATTGAGTTATTTGTAGTGAGATGGATGGACCTAGAGTCTGTCATACAGAGTGAAGTAAGTCAGAAACAGAAAAACAAATGCCGTATGCTAACACATATATCTGGAATCTAAAAAAAAAAAAAAAGGTTTTGATGAACCTAGGGGCAAGACAGGAATAAAGACACAGACGTAGAGAATGGACTTGAGGACACGGGGAGGGGGAAGGGTAAGCTGGGATGAAGTGAGAGAGTAACACTGACATATATACACTACCAAATGTAAAACAGATAGCTAGTGGGAAGCAGCTGCATAGCACAGGGAGATCAGCTCGGTGCTCTGTGACCACCTAGAGGGGTGGGATAGGGAGGGTGGGAGGGAGACACAAGAGGGAAGAGATATGGGGATATATGTATATGTATATCTGATTCACTTTGTTATAAAGCAGAAACTAACACACCATTGTAAAGCAATTATACTCTAATAAAGATGTTAAATATATATATATATAAAAGTCTTAATATAGTCAAAGACTGAAAAACAGAGTTCCACAAAAAGAAGACTGTCACATTAAAAAAGGAAACACATCTGATAGCCACTTCAGCACATCTTAAACGCAGATTTTTACATAACTGATCAAGATAGAAACCGTTTGCAAGTATTTATATTTTAAATCACAAGATGGCTGGTCCCAGACCCTAGAAATTGAGAGTGATTATGCAATGAGCCGGGCCTAATTTCCTCTCCCCTAATTTGCCTGAACCCAGCGGGGTTTCTAGAAAAAGACAAAACCTGACAGAGCAGGGCAAGGATGGCCAAGGAGCCCTGATCTACTTCAGTTTGAAAGGCCGCTCCACTCGGGTTCTCGTTTCTGCAGGGAGTGCAATCCACAGGACTGAGCTCGCTGTGCCGAGTCAACCACACGTTTTTCTCATCTAGCGGAGTGATCTTGTGAAACGTGATCACATCCTGCGCAGGCGCCTGGGGGGAGGGCAGAGGGGCAGGGCAGTGTTGCCCCAGCAGGCGGAATCACTCCAGGTTTGTTAAGCTTCGCTCATGCAGCACCGGGCTCGCAGGAGGGCCCAGACAGGAAGGAGGCAGGGCCTTGGCTCTCAGTTTGTCCAGTATGAGAAGCTTTCCAAGCGGGCGGCACAAGCAGAGATGGAGTTGCTGCCCTGAGAGCTAGGTCCCTAAACTGTTCTACATCCAAAGAGGGCCTCGTGGCTTGTGGGGACCTGAAAGTGGGAAGTCAGGCCGGAGCGTGGGGAATTCCAGTCCCTTCTCCAGCCAAGGGGCTAGCCACAAACAGGGAAGGTCAATGATGGCCCCATCAAGATGTCCCCTAACACCATCAGAGGTCTGGTACTTCCCCCGGCTCCGCATCCCAGCCCACCTTGCTCACAGGAGGAAGGCACCTCTGCATGCATTTGAGAAGCTGCCAAGAGAGCCTAAGCTTTCCACGGGGGCACCCGCCCTGATGGCAGCCATCTACACTTGGAACACCTTTGTTTGGTCTTTATAATAGTCTCAGTTTAGAATGTACTTAATTTTATAAAGCCACCTAAAATTGTGTGGGAAGGAGATAAAGCAATTCTCCTGATATTGGCTTTCCCCCCAACCTATCCAAGTAAACATGAGGGTCCTTTTAAGTAAAGGTGCTTTCGGACTAATGAAGAAATAAATGTACACCTCATCATTCCATGGCCTACCAGAAACTCCTGAGGACAGAGGATGTAGAAGAAATGATTCAAGTGGAGTTTCCATAGTCCTCACTGGCCCCATCTACCCTCCCCTTGTCTATCACTTTTTCATCTCTCTCACCAAGGCTGGCTGAAAAAACCTCACACAAGCCAGCAAACAAGTGAAGGCAATGACGTTTTTCAATGGCAGCATACCCAGGTCAGCATACCCTAGACTAGTTGCCATGATGATGGGAATGGCATGTACCTGCTGGTTAGAACCTTCCTATCAATTCTGTGACAAGACACACAGCTATTTCCTGTTGTGGGAAATTTTGGAGGGGCAAGAAAAAGGAAGACAGGAAGGGAAGAGAGACTCCTGACAAAATCTGGCAAAGGCTCTTTGAGGATTTACAATCTGTCCCTCTCAGGCAATAGCAAATAGTCCCATCAAAATGAACTTTGAAATCTGGAGTAACACTTTTGAAAAGAAATCTTATAGTGTTATACTCGGAATTTTATTTTATTTTATTTTATTATTATTATTGGCCACACCATGCGGCTTGCAGGAATCTCATTACCCGACCAGGGATCGACCCCAGCCACGGCAGTGGAAGCCTGGAATCCTAACCACTAGGTCACCAGGGAACTCCCTATACTTGGAATTTTAAAATGTGCATACTTCTTCATTCAGCAAACCCACCTTTAACAATCTTTCAAAAGACAAATATGGGGGCTCTTGTGGTAGGCAGACTTCTAAGATGGCCCCCAACGATCTAAGTAATCCTCCTGGTATCCATGACACTTGAATAATCCTCTTTGCCTGAGTGAGGGACCTACTGACTTACTTCTAGTGAATAGAATACAGCAAAAGGGATGGAGAATGCTGCTGAGATTAGGTTATAAAAGATTGTGACTTCCGTCTTGCTTGCAAATTCTTCCACTCTCTTCTGCATGCTTACCTTGATGAAGCCAGCTGCCATGCTGTGAGCTCTCCTTTGGAGAGGACCACACGGCAAGGAACTGAGGGTGGCTTCCAGTCAATAGCCAGTGAGGAATGAAGGCCCTCAGGCCAACATTCCATCAGGAACTGAATCCTCCCCACAACCACTGAGTCAGCTCAGAAGCAGATCGTTCCCCAGTGTATCCTTGAGATGACTAGCCCCAGCCTACACCTTGCCTACAGCCTTGAGAGAGATCTTGAACTGGAGAGCTCAGCTAAGCTGTGCTCTGACTCCTGACCCAGAGATACTGGGAGATAATATACGTAGTTGTTTTTAAGCCACCAAGTTATGGGGTGACTTGTTACGCGGCAAGAGATAAATAATATGACTTTTAAGCATCATCGTTTACAATCACACACAAAAAAGGGAAACAACCCAAAAGTCCATTCTGAGGGAGCTAGTTCAATCAAGAATGATACATCCATACAAGAAATACTACTGGGCAGCCCTCAAAATGTAATGAGGCAATATATCTGTATTGAGATGGAAAGAAGTCCACGAAAAGGAAAAAGCAAGTTGCAAAACAACGTGGGACTTCTAACTCATAGCAGAGATCTAGATTTTGATTCCTGTAATCTCCAGACAAGCTCCTCATGCAGTGTTCCCATCTCAGAAAATAACAACTGTAGTTATCTAGTCGCTATAGGCAAACAAACAAAAGCAAAAAAGAAAGGAGAGAGCATTATTGACTCTTCTATTTCCCTCTAACTGCTCATCTAATCCATCAGTAAATTACACAGTTTACCTTCAAATTTCCACCCCTCCCACACTTCCCACCACCTCCACAGTGACTTCTCCCATCCAAGCCACCATCCTCTCTTTCTCGGGCAGCTGCAATGGACCTGACTTGTTGCCCTTGCTCTTCTGCAATCTATTTCCAGACAATAGCCAGAGTGATACTAAAAAAATATGAATGACACTAGGCCACTCCCCTCTCTAAAGCCTGTAAAGTTCTCTATCACAGTCAAAGTAAAAACCAGAGTTGCTATGTTGGTTCACAAAGTCATGATCTACAGATCTGGGCCCTGGATATTTCTCCTTCCTCTACACGTCTCCCTCTCACTTATCTGCTGTGTCCACACTGGCATCCTTGATGTTTCTACAACACACCAAGTTTATTATCATTTCAGGGCTGTATTAGTTTGCCAGGGCTGCCATAACAGAGTACCACAAGCTGGATGGCTTAAATAACAGAAATTTATTGTCTCATGGGTTTGGAGGCTAGAAGTCTGAAATCCAGACATTGGCAGGGCCATGCTCCTTTTGAAGGCACTAGGGAAGGATCTCATCTATGCCTCTCTCCTTTCTTCTGTGGTTTGCTGGCAATCTTTGGTGGTCCATGGCTTG
The DNA here is from genome assembly GCF_965194805.1 of Balaenoptera borealis. Lineage (NCBI taxonomy): Eukaryota > Metazoa > Chordata > Mammalia > Artiodactyla > Balaenopteridae > Balaenoptera > Balaenoptera borealis. The sequence continues at coordinate 47,389,747 of NC_138865.1, read as the reverse complement.
CAGACACCATCACTCCGATCTCTGCCTTCACCTTCACATGGTGTTCTTGTCATGGGCGTGTCTGTCTCCAAATTTCCTCTTTTTATGAGGACACCAGTCTTAATGAAGTAGTAGGGGCCCACCCTAGTCCAGTATGACCTCATCTTAACTAAAGTATCAGCAATGACTTTATTTCCAAAGTAGGTCACATTCTGAGGTGCTGGGGCTTAGAACTTCTACATATGAGTTTTGGGGGCATATAATTCAACCCATAACAAAGAGCCTTTGCAATGGCTGTTCCCTTTTCCTGGAAAGCTCTTTACCCAGTGTGGTTGCCATGAGGACGTGCTTCACAGCCATCCAACTTACAAGGAGCATAACTGACCAGGAGTCATGGCTACTGTGCTCTGAAATCCATCTCTGCATTTGTGATAAAGTCATACTGTCCACAATCTACTCCTGGTCAGTGACTGAGCAGGGCAATATTGCCAAGGCAAGCCTATTCCTGGGAGATGAAAAATTCACCTGATAGGGGACTTTGGCTCAAGGGCTCTCCCCCAGCCTTGCCAAACTCTCTCAGAACAGCATAGAACTCTAGGAGGCTTCCCCTCAACCTTCTGTCCTCCCCTCTCCTCTTCACCTGGTCTCAGACTTGCATCATAATCTGACAGCACTCCCAGGTTCTCACCAGGTCTCTCCCCATCTTCCCTCCTAGTCTGAACAGAGTACTCAGAAAGGCCCTGAACTGGACTGAATTCTTTGCTGTACCTGACTTGAAATCCTTAATAAGTTATTTTTTGAAAAAGGAGACTCACATTTGCACTTTGTACTGGACACTGGTCTTGTTCACAGGGGTTGCTTTAATAAATCCCTTGCACGGCTAATCCTGCGTTAGTGTCTACTTCTTGGAGGACCCAGACTGACACCCCAGATATCAGCATGACTCTTTACCACTTCATGTAAGCCTCTGCTCAAACGTCACCTCCTCAGAGAGGCTTCCTTTGCTGTCCTAAATATAGCAAACTCCACCCAACCCAGTCTCTCTTTCTCTCTCATTATCCTGCTTTTATTTTCTTCATAGCTCCCTCTGATTTTACTGTATCTTTTTATTTATTGTTTGTTTTGTCTTCCCCTTGAGAATGTAAACCACACAAAGACTTGTTTTGTTTAGTGTTGTACCCCAGCACCTATAACAAAGCCAGGCTCGTAATAGGTAGCCAAAAATAGTTTGTGATAAATTAATATATTTTAAAAATCATATAAAAATCACCTAGATCTTCTTTCAGTTCCAAACATATATAAAACATAATCTAGTGTGACCATCTTGAGAATGTACCTCACAGACCTATAAAATATAACTTTTTAAAAACACAGGCCATAAATGAAGAGAGAATCCAAAGCCAAAGCAGGAGGCATGAGAGCAAATGCTGCACTCACCCAGAGCGGGGCTGAATCTGGATACAGCTGCATAGGAGCCTGGGGCGGAATTTTAATGCTCAGGTGAGGACAGGTAATGTGGCCTGGGCCCAAGCAAGGTAGGGGACTGGAGCCGACATAACTGCGTACAGTCAGAATTCTTGAAAACCTGCCTCTACATGAAAGTAGGACCAGAAAAACTACCACCACTCCCTAGTAACTCAGGAAAGAGGCCAGTAAGTGTGTATTCTGCCCTAGTCTCAGGGTGAAAAAAACGTATCTCATGAAAACACAAAATATCAAGCGTGTGCCGTGTACAAGTGTGATACCCAAATATACACTGTTTAAATTGTGCAAGAATCCTGAGCTGATAAATTACGATAAAAATGTTCCCAGGACCAGAGAAACCTTTGCAGAAGCAAACTCAAATTGCCCTGTAGAAATGTTTTCATAACTCAGGACTCATAAGATTCCTTCAGAATAAACAAGTCCTGCTGAACAAACCAGACAAAGAAACAAACCAGTCAGAGGGAGAGGCCACATACATAACAAGCAGAATGATTAGCACCGCAAGAACTGATGGTAATAGAATAATCTGATGGAACTAGAAACTAAATATGTTTAAAGGTATTTTTAAAGTAAAAGAAGGAATAAAAACTATAATGAAAGAACCAGCCTCTATGAAAAAAGAAAGGACAGCTTTGGGAAAAAAAAAAAGAACTAAATAGAAATTTTAAAATGAAAAATACAGTGCTAGGTTGAATACTAGCTACAGCTAAAAAGAGAACCAGTATCATGGAAGATGGGTCTGAGGAAAGTACTCATAATGTAGTAGAGAGAGGAAAAAAAAAGAAATAGAAAAATGTGAAAGAGAGGTAATAAGACATGGAGAGTATAAGACATGGAGAGTATTTTATTTGAGAAAATAAAATATCCTTTTAGTTGGAGTTCCAGGAGGAAGAAGTAGGATAGGCAATATTAAAAAGATAATGGCTGAGAATTTAACAGAATTAAAGTAATACCTGCGATGTTCATTGGAACCATCACAAGTCCCAGGTAGGATTCAAAAGAAACACACACACACACCTCAGAACCAAAGAGAAAGTCATGAAAGCAACCAGATAGAAAAAGAGGTTACCAACCTAATAATGGCAATTAGATCAGCACAGGAGTTTTCATCAATGACACAGAAGCAAGAAGATACTGGAATAACATACTCAAAGTGGTAAAAGAAAATAAATGCCAAACTAATATTCTATAACTAAATTCCTGCTCAAAAATGGGGGTGAAATAAAGACATATCTATACAAAGAAAAGAATATCCAAGAGAGTGGCATGGACATATATACACTACCAAACGTAAAATAGATAGCTAGTGGGAAGCAACCGCATAGCACAGGGAGATCAGCTCGGTGCTTTGTGACCACCTAGAGGGGTGGGATAGGGAGGGTGGGAGGGAGACACAAGAGGGAAGAGATATGGGAACATATGTATATGTATAACTGATTCACTTTGTTATAAAGCAGAAACTGACACACCATTGTAAAGCAATTATACTCCAATAAAGATGTTAAAAAAAAAAAGAATATCCAATTCACAGAGGCTCCCTGAAAAAAAATATTAAATAATAATAGTACATTTCAATTTAAAGTAAATTAAACTAAGAACAAAGTAAGATAAACAATGAGCAAAGAAGATAATAAAAATAATAAATTTATAAACACCCATACTATTTAAATTTTTTTAAGATTAATGGAGGGGAGAAGTTATAAACAACTTGGAACTAAAATATTAGATAGCAATAATATGGAAGTATGATTACCTTAAAGTATTTTAAGGTCCTTGTGTTGTTTGGTAGAAGAATAGCAATTTTGAAGAATAAAAGTTTTTAAAGCTAAGCATGCATATTATAATTTTAGGGGAAATGAAAGTGGGGATGGGGAAGAAGAAATGTAATGTATAACTTCCAAAGTAAAAGTGGGGAGGAAAAGGAAAAAAAAGAACACTCATATAAGATGTGTACAGATAAATAAAATCAGAAAGAATTTGCCATGGGCAGATCCTCATTAAAGGAAATTTAAAGACTGTAGTTCAAGCCAAGGAAATTGATCACAGATGAAAGACATATAAAAGAAGCTAGAAGAAGGAACTGAGCGGATACAAGAAGATACAAGATATAAGATCCCAAGCTATAAGAAAATTAAGAGGACAGAAAGTGGTAAATATATAGGCAAATCAATACAAGCATTGACTCTATAGAAGAATAAAAGAAGCAATACCTTGTGGGATTTTTAAAAGAAAAGAAATATATAGACTTAAAATATACAAAATGACTAGCATACGAGGGGGCAGACATGGGAAAGGTGTTGTTCAGAGTAAAGTAAAGATATTGATCACTTTAGATTTTGGTAAGTAAAAGATACAAGCTATAATTACTAGGTTAGCCACTAAAAGGATAAAAAACAGATGGTATAATTTTCAGAGTGGTACAGAAAAAAAAAGTGGAGTGAGACAACAAACTCAGTCAAGCCAAAAGAAGACAAGAAAAGAGAAAAGAAACATAGAACTTGGGGGACAAATAGAAAGCACAAAAGACTCTGGCAGACATGAATTAAAATATATCAGTAACGATGACAAATGCAAGGTCATTACATTTTCCAGTTAAAAAAATGGTAAATTTGAACAACTCCTGGGGCAGGCGAAGTCACATAAATGAGTAAACAGCAGGTACAGGAAAGCGACAGCTCAAATGAAAGGGTAACTGATACTTCCTCAGGGCAGGGGAGACAACAGAGTATAGTGGGGCCTGGGGTAAACTGGTGAGAGAATATCTGTCTGAAGAAGGCTGTTCTCATGGATTGCTGCCATGTGGGAATATAGCCCAGTGCTATGTATGTCAACTTTCAAACAAAGCTGGAAATTCTGAGTTTTATGGGAAATCTGATTTTTAAACATAGGCTATTAGTTTTTTAAAGAAGCAATTCTTGAAAAGAAAAAAAGAATATGCTATTAACTCAGTGAATGGAAGAAAAGGAAATAAAATGAAACAAGCAACCAAGCAAAGAAAAAGCACAATAAATAAAATGAAGAAACAAAGACATAAAACAAAAGAAAAAAAGAGCCACCTCTGGAAGCCTTTGCAGCACAAATGGAAGTGATGGCTTCTACTAAACACCCACTGTGATCCACACCCTGTAATTTCCACCCTGTTCAACCTTATCATTTGGCTGAAGAGACCTAACATTAAAGGATGGGAAAAACACTGAATAATCCAAACATAAAGTACACGGAGCACCAGTGGTGACTGAAAACTCCAGATAATGTCTGGATGTTTATTCCATCAGTTCTGCTCACACCAAGTCTCCTCTGGGGCTTACTGGATACCTGGGCTCATCTACCTGTTAATAAAAATAGTGATGTTAAAAGATACCTGAAAGGATGGAGGAGGAAGCAGAGAAGGGAAAAGAAGAATCAAGGATGTTCACCTTATGTGACTCTGAGTCTGTTATTTGAGCCAGTTCCTGGAATGTCAGTTCTTCCCCATGGCCTGTGAGGTAAGGTCCCAAATGTTCAGCGTGGCTTCCAAGGCCTTTCAGACCCGGCTTATTGCAGCCCCTGTCTCCACACCTCTGCCCAAGCTGCTGCCCCTGCCAGGATTCCTGTAGTCTCCCCGTCCACACTGCAGACCAAGCCCACTCCCAAGTGAAGCATTCTCTAAAGGTTGCTTAAGGTGCCTGATGAAATCCCTGTATGAGGAATACATCTCGTGGCTATTTTTAAACTTAGTTGGGCTCTGCAAAAATATGTGTAACGAGACAAAGACAATTGTGTTCATCATAATGCCAGAAGGCCTGAGGGTAAATGGATTGGCCTGACGGGGCTGCTGCCAGCAAGGGGTGCAGCTATGGTTGGGACTGGACTCTTTTCCCAGAGGTTCTTGCCTGTGGACGGGCCTCCTGCTGAAGCTGTCTCACCAACTGGAAAGCAGAGCTACAGTGCCTACGGTCTAATCTCTACGGGCTGTACCTAAATATTCTAAGGCTTAAAAGAGAATACAGGACTTCCCTGGTGGCGCAGTGGTTAAGAATCCACCTGCTAATGCAGGGGACACGGGTTCGATCCCTGGTCCGGGAAGATCCCACGTGCCACAGAGCAACTAAGCCCGTGCGCCACAACTACTGAGCCTGCGCACCGCAAAGAAGAGTAGCCCCCGCTCGCTGCAACTAGAGAAAGCCCACGCGCAGCAATGAAGACCCAACGCAGCCAAAAATAAATAAATAAATCGATAGATAGACAGAAATTCACCAAGACCTAAATAAAAAAAAAGAGAGAATACAAAGAGAAAAGCATACAAATTAACAAATGCTTAAGTAAATGTCTATAAATATATGATGCTTACTTGTTAATTTTTAAATCTAATATTCAAAGATACTTTATTCTATATGGTAAATTACGTTGTCTCACTTTTTAAGAACACGTGAATGCGTAACTCCTGAGAAATCAGAGCAATCATGAATTGAATGAGTTAACTATAGTCAGTTTCAAAAGCCAAATGATAAGCACGCTTTTCATTTCTTGCAGCAGAAACTACATTTAACGTGGGCTGTGGGCGAACGTTGAAATGTTCGGCATGTGTGTGGGCAGAAGAGGACCCAGGGCCTCAGAAAGAAGGCCGTGAAGACCTGGTCCCGTGCACAGCTGGAGGGGACGCGGAGGGCTGATGGGACGTGAAGCAGTGCAGGGGACATGGCAGAGGGCTGGTCATGGCTGAGGTGAGCCCCTCCTCTGCCCCCCACCTCTCATGAAATCATTAATAAAACTACAGGCCCAGGAAAATGCTGATTTCCATTGGATTTCTTGCAGAAATGGAACAAGGATAAGGCTCAGAATCCAGGTCGGATTCTGAGTAAAAGTGAGAAGGCTGCATGATTCAGCAGCAGGGGCAGAGAAGGAAAAGGGGGGCCAGAGCAGGGGTGAGGGGGGCAGAGAAGGAAAAGGGGGGCCAGAGCAGGGGTGAGGGGGGCAGAGAAGGAAAAGGGGGGCCAGAGCAGGGGTGAGGGGGGCAGAGAAGGAAAAGGGGGGCCAGAGCAGGGGTGAGGGGGGCAGAGAAGGAAAAGGGGGGCCAGAGCAGGGGTGAGGGGGGCAGAGAAGGAAAAGGGGGGCCAGAGCAGGGGTGAAGGGCCAAGTTGAACTCACAGCACCAGGAACTGGGGTTCAGGCCAAGTTCTCCCTAAGCCTTTGAGGGGCAGGAGTGCTCCAATGAGACATGTTACCTGCATTTCATGATGGATGCTCTTCTGAAAAAGTGCAACAAGTCAAGATTGTCTGGTGCCAAAGACAGATTGGAAATAAAAGTGATCAGGCGTCCTTCACAAGGGCTCACCTTCAGAGAGTCAAGCTAATGAAGAGAGAGGGCGGAGGGACTAGACAGCACAGAAGCCCTTGATCCAACAAGGTCTCCCAGGGTTTCCACGGAGGCCTGCTGCCTACCAGGTGCGGGCGGAGGAGGCGGTCTTCATGTTTCCAGTTAGAATGGACCAATATTAAAACCAAAGTGGAACAAAACACCTGGGTGGGGCAGGAAACCATAGGAAGTGCATGTTTCTCCCTGTGCAAAGCTGATGGGTGGGAAGCAGAAAACAGAGTAGACTAAAGTCCATTATTGTGAGCTTATTTTTACTTTACATAGAAAACATAAAGAACTTGGAAACTATTGGCTGTCAGCCTCCAACTCCGAAGTCACTCTAACCCATCCACATTAAAGGGCCACCCTACAGGCTCCCCTGCAGCAGTCCCAGGAGGATTCCCTTCTGTTTGGTCCAGAGGTTGTTCCTGCGGCATTTCAGGCCTGCCCACCTCCTGAGCCCTGCACCTGCCCTGTGGGCTCGATGCCTGCACAAATCAACCCCTATGCCCCCTCCACGCATTTCTTCTCTTGCCCTCTCAGAACTCAGGATCCCATGCATCCTGGGGCTTTGTCTGCAGGCACTCATATCCAGGTATTGGGCTCACGAGGGGACCAGCCAGTAAACTATCAATACATCCACACAGCCAGGGCCAGGTGCCCCCCTTGGAAGGGCTAGCCTGGGACTCTGAGACATACGCTGACAGTGACCATACACCTCAGTTCATGAAAACTTGACTCAGCCTTTAACAGCACATGAACCACCCTGGAAAGTCAACCTTGCCGCTGTTTTTGAACAGACCACTCTTCCAAGCTCTAGACTGGCATTTTCCATTGCCAGGTGGACAGTTTCAGCGGGACGTCTCGTTGGTATCCAGTCCACATGTTGGTAACATGTCAATAACCATAAGGACCATAGTCAATACTCCTATATATCACTTACTCTATGTTATTAACTATTGTTAACCATAAAAGTACAAACTCCCGGGCTTCCCTGGTGGCGCAGTGGTTGAGAATCTGCCTGCTAATGCAGGGCACACGGGTTCGAGCCCTGGTCTGGGAAGATCCCACATGCCGCGGAGCAGCTGGGCCCGTGAGCCGCAACTACTGAGCCTGCGCATCTGGAGCCTGTGCTCCACAGCAAGAGAGGCCGCGATAGTGAGAGGCCCGCGCACCGCGATGAAGAGTGGCCCCCGCTTGCTGCAACTGGAGAAAGCCCTCGCACAGAAACGAAGACCCAACACAGCCAAAAATAAAAAAAAAAATTAAAAAAAAAAGAACAATTTCATTAAAAAAAAAAAAAAAGTACAAACTGCCTGAGCTGTTATTCAAGCCTCTTTACAATAAAAGGGTCCAAAACCTACACTAAATTTGTCCCATCAGTATTTCTTGAGCACCTGCTAGATCAGGCTGAGTTTGCTGGGGTGAACAAAACAAACATAATTCTTATCTCAATGGAGCTTATAATCTGGTGAGGGAAAAGCCATTAAACACACACACACACACACACACACACACCACGATATATAATTACAACTTGTGCTGTGTGCTAAGAATGACAGAGCAAGTGTTACAAGAGAGTACAGTGGGGCAAGGGCTAGTTTAGATGCTGGGCCCAGAACTCTGGTTTCCAAGTCAATGCTCCACTGAGCATCCTGGAAGCAATGAAGAGAAGTAATTTCCTGTATCACGGGCAGTCACGTTCCAAATGAACGGAAGCATAACTGGATCAAGCATAATTGATGGTAGTTCCAGGGCACCCAAGCATCCGGGTTTCATGTTTGATTATACCTTTCACCTGGCATTCAAGGTCCCACATTCTGACTACAACCTAGTTTTCCAGCTTTGTGCCAGTTCTGCGGTTCTAAAGGCGAGGAGCAGAAAGCCATCTGGGCTAGTGGAAGAGGAGAGTGGTGCTTTTAAGAATATAACAGCAATAAGGAAAACGCAGGACTTGGTCTGTTTGAATTGGAATGAGAGCCAAGGCAGCTTGAGAGTCCTCAGCGTAGGGAGACAATTCTCCATGTTGCTTCTGCAAGTCTGATCCCCAGACTATCTCTTCTGGAATGTTCCCCTTAGCAAACAACCTAGGAAGCTAGAGACAGTGTCCCGCTCCAGATCAGAGGGCACGTTTGTTTCCTGATCAGCAGAGTAAAGACAGGGAACAACCCCAGCCCAGAGAAGATCTGCCTACACTCCAGGGTAATAAAGATAATGGCACTGTCTCTGGAGGGGAGGATGGGTGGGTCCCCCTATAAAATTGGGGGTTTCCTAAGTTCAGTGCTGCTGAGCTGGGGAACAGGCCCCTGTGTGCACAGCACCCACCTGGGCCCACATCCACATCACCCCCATGGGACTTGAGGGGCAAGGGGAACTCATGTGAACAGGAAGTTCACACTGCCTGAGGGACCACGAGTCGTAAACTACCTAGATGCTCGTGATCTAGTAGCTCCCCTCTCTAGCCTGCTCCTTAGGGACTGCTTGGTCACTTGACCCTTATGAGCACGAGTTTGAAGATCTCCACTCTTGTGTTTGCTATTAATGACTCAACTATTTCCACAGGTTCTCCAGGTACATCTTTCTCACCTCAATGCTGTGTATCTTTTCTCTGCCTTATAACATGGTTTCTGCCAAATCACGGTTTCTGTCTTCTCTAATTTGGGTTGCTTATGGCCTTTTAGGTGCATCCTTTCAGCTTTCACTGCTGTCTGATAATCTTTATTTCCAATATCAGATTTCTGAGGAAAATAACCTATTGCACCAACCTGTCTCTGACGGGACAGAGATTTTCAAGCCAGGCCAGTCCATAGGTCTGTTAATATGCAAACTGGCTCCCCTTGAGTCAGGTGATGATTATTTATCTGTTGTCTTTCAGCCTCACAACTGCCCTCCTTTACTCTGCTCTGTATCGCCCCTGGGGTTGGAAGTCTGCAAATGACTTTCCCAAAGTCCCTTACCAACTGGTCTCCTATTATGTTGTAAACATGGGAGGAGAGGAGGGAGAGCATCAGGTAGAATAAAGACAAAATCTTCCTGAATTTAGCTCTTACAGGGTGGCAGCTGTTGTAACAGCAGCAAGAATAGGGTGATTCAGAACTCTAACCGTCCCACCTAACTCGGCTCAACATTCAGCCCAGCAGTTGTCAGGGTACCGTGCAAACATGATTTTTTACACAGAGATTCAAGACTGGTGTCACATCTACAGAGAGTTCATAATACACCCACTGAGTGGCACTGACTTAATCACACAGGGCGCTCTTTTGCATACCCAGCAGAACTGCATGACATCGTGGTGGGCACACCGTGGGAAGCCCAGCTTACAGAATGTACATTTCAAGGCTGTCTGTGCCCGCTTATCTCGCACCAGGGTTAGGAGGAGGACTGGCCTAGGGTTGTAGCCATCCTATGGCAGGGGCTCAAAATCATTCCTACTTATTCTGGAAAGAATGGTAACTTGCACAGACTAAAGGGGTGAGCCATGATGTTTCAAACGTCTGGTGGGGATTTTAGATAATTTTGATTCCCATCTTCATTTTGGAAAATTTAGATGCTGCCACCAGGTTTTTTTTCCAGCCATCTTGGGCTTGTTTTTCAGTTTTTCTCTGCTGTTTCATACTCACATGTATCTTTTTGCCCTAGCACAGCCTTTTGTCAACAGCATTCCCTTTTACTCCTCCTGGTCTGTCCTCCTCTTTCACTTGTGATTTACCTCCCTTGTCACTTAAGCTTTCTCAGCTATGCACAGAAACCCAACAGAAGCCTTTTGTGTGGGGGGAATTCCCTCCCTCCCAGGCAGTTCTGAAAGCAACAGGTGCCCCTGCAGAGGCTTCGGTTGGACCTTAGACCTATACCCAGCAGCTGCTAATCCTGGGCTCTCACTCTTTTTTAAAAGCAGTAAAATGGACTTCCGTCAAAACCAAGTGTGCTGGAGGTTAACTCTCTCATCTTGAACTCAAGCCACTCTTGCCTCGAAATTTTCCAAAAACACTAAGCTCATTTCTCTCACCACGGGAGGAGAGAAAGACTATGCTACTGGTACAGAACACTGCTTACGTTGGAGGTGGCATGGATTTCCCTAATCAGCAGATAAATGCAAACTGCACGTGTGGGTGGGGTGGGAGTTAGAGGGTTCTTTGCAGGGTGCCAGAGCTGCAGGTAAAAGCACACATTTCCCTAGCTGGGAACAGGCCCTGGAGAGGGAACAACGCCACACCAGACGAGAATCTATTTCCCCTTTGTCCATGAAGGCATTAAGGCTCAATACTATAAGAGTAATGTCCATCTGTAAAAGAATACACAAACTAGATTCTCTACACTATCAACACAGATGTATCTCTAAAACAATCATGAAAATTTAAAAAAAAAACTATAAAACTTGATTTTATGTTGTTTATGGACTCATTCGTATATACAGCAAAAGTAAAAATAAAAAAAAAATGCAGGGGATCAATGTTTACCAAGTGCAAGAGTTGCTACTCTGGAGAGGAGTAATAAAGAATGCGGGTGCAGCTTTAGATGTATCTGTAATGGTTCATTTCTTTAATAAAAAGAGAGATCTAAGCTTTTGCAGCAAACTGTTTACGTCTGTAGATGTAGGCCGTGTGCATTTAGGTGTGTACCATATTATTTTCTGTATATTTCTGTGTGTTTGAAATACTTCATGACATAAATAATTAAAACATGAGAAACGGGGATTGTACAGTGGCATTCCCCAAATTACACACCTCCCCTTAAGCCCTGGAAGATGAGATTGATAGAGAAAGTTATGAAATCACATTCACTGAAATGTAATAGAGAACAAAAGACAGAAATAGGCACACATGTGTTTCAAAAATTATTTAGGATCTACAGATTCAATGCAATCCCTATCAGACTACCAATGGCATTCTTCACAGAATTAGAACAAAAAATTTTACAATTCGTATGGAAACACAAAAGACCCCGAATAGCCAAAGCAATCTTGAGAAAGAAAAACAAAGTTGGAGGAATCAGGCTCCCTGACTTCAAACTATACCACAAAGCTACAGTAATCAAAACGGTATGGTACTGGAACAAAAACAGAAATATAGATCAATGGTACAGGATAGAATGCCCAGAGATAAACCCACGCACATATGGGCACCTAATTTAAGACAAAGGAGGCAAGAACATACAACGGAGAAAAGACAGCCTCTTTAGTAAGTGGTGCTGGGAAAACTGGACAGCTACATGTAGAAGAATGAAATTAGAACACTACCTAACACCATACACAAAAATAAACTCCAAATGGATTAAAGACTTAAATGTAAGACCAGATACTATAAAACTCTTACAGGAAAATATAGGAAAAACACTCTGACATAAATCACAGCAAGATCTTTTCTGACCCACCTCCTAGAGTAACGGAAATAAAAACAAAAATAAACAAATGGAGCGTTTTTATCATAAATGGGTGTTGAATTTTGTCAAAAGCTTTTTCTGCCTCTATTGAGATGATCACATGATTTTTATTCCTTAATTTATTAATGTGGTGTATCACATTGATTGATTTGCATATATTGAAGAATCCTTGCATACTTGGGATAAATCCCACTTGATCATGGTGTATGATCCTTTTAATGTTGTTGGATTCTGTTTGCTAGTATTTTGTTCAGGATTTTTGCATCTATGTTCATCGGTGATGTTGGCCTATAATTTTCTTTTTTTGTGATTCTTTTTTTGGTTTTGGTATCAGGGTGATGGTGGCTTCATAGAATGAATTTGGGAGTGTTTCTCCCTCTGCAATTGTTTGGAAGAGTTTGAGAAGGATCGGTGTTAGCTCTTCTCTAAATGTTTGATAGAATTCACCTGTGAAGCCATCTGGTTGTGGACTTTTGTCTGTTGGAAGATTTTTAACTACGGTTTCAATTTCATTACTTGTGATAGGTCTGTTTATATTTTCTAATTCTTCCTGGTTCAGTCTTGGAAAATTGTACCTTTCCAAGAATTTGTCCATTTCTTCATGGTTGTCCATTTTATTGGCATGTAGTTGTTTGTAGCAGTCTCTTATAATCCTTTGTGTTTCTGCAGTGTCAGTTGTGATTTCTCCATTTTCATTTCTAATTTTATTGATTTGCATCCTCTCCCATCTTTTCTTGATGAGTCTGGCTAAGGGTTTACCAATTTTGTTTATCTTCTCAAAGAACCAGCTTTTAGTTTTATTGATCTTTGCTATTGTTTTCTTCATTTCTATTTCATTTACTTCTGCTCTGATCTTTAAGATTTCTTTCCTTCTACTGACTTTGGGTTTTCTTTGTTCTTTCTCTAGTTGTTTTAAGTGTAGGGTTAGATTGTTTATTTGAGATTTTTCTTGTTTCTTGAGGTGAGACTGAATTGCTATAAACTTCCCTCTTAGAACTGCTTTTGCTGCATCCCATAGGTTTTGGGTTGTCCTGTTTTCATTGTCATTTGTTTCTATGTATTTTTTTTACTTCTTCTTTGATTTCTTCAGTGATCTCTTGGTTATATAGTAGCACACTGTTTAGCCTCCATGTATTTGTGTTTTTTACAGTTTTTTTCCTGTAATTGATTTCCAATCTCGTAGCATTGTGGTCAGAAAAGATGCTTGATACAATTTCAATTTTCTTAAATTTACCGAGGCTTAATTTGTGACCCAAGATGTGATCTATCCTGGAGATGTTCCATGTGCACTTGAGAAGAAAGTGTAATCTGCTGTTTTTGGATGGAATGTCCTATAAATATCAATTAAATCTATCTGGTCTCTTGTGTCATTTAAAGCTTGTGTTTCCTTATTTACTTTCTGCTTGGATGATCTGTCCATTGGTGTAAGTGGGGTGTTCAAGTCCCCTACTATTATTGTGTTACTGTCAGTTTCTCCTTTCATGGTTGTTAGCATTTGCCTTATGTAGTGAGGTGCTCCTATGTCGGGTGCATAAACACTTATAATTGTTATATCTTCTTCTTGGATTGATCCTTTGATCACTATGTAGTGTCCCTCCTTATCTCTTGTAACAGGCTTTATTTTAAAGTCTATTTTATGGAGCTCAATATCAAAAAAACAAACAACCCAATTAAAAAATGGGCAGAAGACCTAAATAGACATTTCACCAAGGAAGACATACGGATGGCCAATAGGCACATGAAAAGATGCTCAACATCACTAATTATTAGAGAAATGCAAATCAAAACTACAATGAGGTATCACCTCACACAGGTCAGAATGGCCATTATCAAAAAATCTAGAAACAATAAATGCTGGAAAGGGTGTGGTGAAAAGGGAACCCTCCTGCACTGTTGGTGGGAATGTAAATTGATACAACCACTATGGAGAACAGTATGGAGGTTCCTTAAAAAACTGAAAATAGAACTACCATATGACCCAGCAATCCCACTACTGGGCATATACCCTGAGAAACATAATTCAAAAAGAGACATGTACCACAATGTTCACTGCTGCACTATTTACAATAGCCAGGACATGGAAGCAACCTAAATGTCCATCGACAGATGAATGGATAAAGAAGATGTGGCACATATATACAATGGAATATTACTCAGCCATAAAAACAAACAAACTAGAGTCTGTCATACAGAGTGAAGTAAGTCAGAAAGAGAAAAACAAATACCGTATGCTATGCTAATGCATATGGAATCCAAAAAAAAAAGGAAAAAAATGGTACTGATGAACCTAGTTGCAGGTCAGAAATAAAGATGTAGACATAGAGAATGGACTTGAAGACACGGGGTGGGAGGGGGAAGCTGGGGCGAAATGAGAGTAGCATCCACCTATATACACTACCGAATGTAAAACAGTTAGCTAGTGGGAAGCAGCAGCATAGCACAGGGAGATCAGCTCGGTGCTTTGCAATGACCTAGATGGGTGGGATAGGGAGGATGGGAGGGAAGCTCAAGAGGGAGGGGATATGGGGACATATGTATGCATATGGCTGATTCACATCATTGTACAACAGAAAATAACACAGCATTGTGAAGCAATTATACTCCAGTAAAGATCTATTTAAAAAAAATTATTTAGGAATGGTCTGAGCCCTCCTGCACACAGAGTACCCAGAGTGCTCTTTCTAAAGCCCAAATCTGATCAGGACCCCATGCTCAGGGTCCTCAAGGGCTCTCTATTGCCTTCCAAAGCATGTCGCCACAGCCTAGAGCACCTCTTCTGATCTGGACCCTGCTCATCCCTCCTTGAACTCAATGCCACCATATCCATTACTTTGAACTCAATACCCCAGTCAGAATATACTTCTCAGGTGCCCCCAGAGCACCATTCTCTGATTTCTGGGCATTTGAGCATGCAGCATCCTCTGTCTGCCTTGAGCACTGTCCTCCTTTGGCACTCCCTGACCCCTGCCCTTGGCTCCCTCCCACCCACTCTTCGGTTCTGAGATTAGACCCACTTCTGGGAAGCTACCCCTGCCTCCCCAAATCTGAATTAGGTATCTTTATTCTGTACTTCCCAAACCATAACTCTTATCACAATGGAAGCCAACTGCCTGGCGGTCTCTTTTCCCACTAGAGAGAGAGCTCCACGTCAACAGGGACTGTATTTTGCTGTCCTCTGTATGCCTCGCACATGGCGTAATGCCTGGCACCCAGGAATCGTCCGTAAATATTTGTTGGTGAGTGGGAGAGTGCAGGAGTGACTGGATGAATGAATGGATCTAGAAATGGGACTAATTAGCTTTCCTAGTCACTTGCAACCCAGTGTCAAAGGGCCCAATAATCAGTTCATTTTCTGACAAACATAAAAATCTTAGTGAAAATCTTTCAACCATTTTTTGATTTCTCAAAATGATCACGTTTTAGTTAATCAAATCTAGCAGGCCAGATTAAAAGCTATCACAAGATTATTCAAAGCAAAGGCTATTCAAAACTGGTAGACATTGGGGCAAAGAATAAGATAACATTTTACAAATTTATTATAATAATAACCTCCCAGTGATTACTCTATTAATTCTTTACAGTAATGTAACAAGACATCAGGACCAACAGCACAGCTAAAGCTCAAAAGAGGGAATGTGTCTCTTGTGCTCACCATTATGAAACAGCAATGCAGCCAAACTTATGCCACAGACACACTTTCCCTCTGTGCTGTACATAAAAATTATCACCTGGCTGGGCCTCTGCAGACCTGGGTCCTCTTATTTAAGGTCTTTGACCAACATAGAATTCCATGGCATTGCTTTGACACCATCTGGTCCAATCCCCCTACTGCAGATGTCGAAACTGAGGCCCATGTCTTAGTGAATAAACAGGTAAAGAAGACCTACTATGTGTCAGGAGAAGTTCTAGGCCCGGGGGAGACAGGATGAATGAGACACACAATCCCTGCCCTGAAGATGCTCATGGTTTAGTGAGGGTGGTCTAAACACAAACACATACACACACATGCACAATCACAATCACAATGACATATTGAAAGTATTCTCTTGTGTGTTTGCAGAATTATGAGTTTGCTCAAAGAGGAAGAAGCAACTAAGAGTATTTAAGAGGACTCAAGAAAAGCTTCCCAAAGGAGATGAGATTTGAACTTGGTCATTTAAAGATGAGTAGGAGTTTGGCAGGAGACAAGAAACGGCATTCAGGGCAGAAGGAAAAGCATATATACAAAGACATAGTGTGAAAGCACTTGATCTGCTGGGGGAGAAGCTAGTGGACTTAACGGATGGCAGTAAGGAGTGGGAGAGGAGGTTTACAGAGATTACATTATGGCCCTAAGGTTTCATAGTAAAATAGCTCCAAGGCCCACCTAACCTGGTTTCTTTTTTTTTTTTTTTTAATTAATAGCTACTTTATTTATTTATTTATTTTTGGCCGTGTTGGGTCTTCGTTTCGTGCAAGGGCTTTCTGTAGTTGCGGCAAGCGGGGGCCACTCTTCATCGCGGTGCACGAGCCTCTCACTATCGCGGCCTCTCCCGTTCCGGGGCACAGGCTCCAGACGCGCAGGCTCAGTAGTTGTGGCTCACGGGCCCAGTTGCTCCGCGGCATGTGGGATCCTCCCAGACCAGGGCTCGAACCCGTGTCCCCTGCATTAGCAGGCGGATTCTCAACCACTGCGCCACCAGGGAAGCCTAACCTGGTTTCTTGACTCTCCTTCTAGGGGTCTTTTCACTGGACCTTGAGGTCTTTACTGCCCATGAAATGTAGCCATCTGAAACTACGATCATATTTAATAAATACCATCAGATGCTGTGGGCACCATGGGAAGCTCAAGGGGAGGCCAGATGGAAGCACGGAAAGTGAAATAGGAGGAGGATTATAACAACGATGACGACAACCAGAACAAAAAGATTATTTATCGAAGCCCCAAATAGCACGTCATACAGCCTTTTTTTTTTTTTTTAATAAATTTATTTATTTATTTTTGGCTGTGTTGGGTCTTCGTTGCTCCGCGTGGGTTTTCTCTATTTGCGTCAGCAGGGGCTAGGTGCACACGCTTCTCATTGCCGTTGCTTCTCTTTTTTGTGGAGCACGGGATCTAGGCACACAGGCTTCAGTAGTTGTGGCACGTGGGCTCAGTAGTTATGGTGCACGGGCTCTAGAGCACAGGCTCAGTAGTTGTGGCGCACAGGCTCTAGAGTGCAGGCTCAGTAGTTGTGCACGAGCTTAGTTGCTCCACTGCATGTGGGATCTTCCCAAACCAGGGCCCGAACCCATGTCCCCTGCATTGGCAGGCAGATTCTTAACCACTGCACCACCAGGGAAGTCCCCAGACATTTTTTTTTAATTTAGAAAATTAAGAATACCTGGGCAGAGGAAGATGATAATAATAATGATAATAATTGCAACAAATATTCCTTGTACTTTATGCTTTTAAAATCCTCTTTTACTTGTATTATTTCATCACAAGAATAAGCTCATTATATAGTATGAACAAAATTAATATGTGGTCCATATAAAAAGAAGATATATTAGATATATTATTTATAACTGTTCATTTGAGGCTGTCACTGCTGTGAAAATACAAAACGGATACCTTTATGCTGAGCGATCTGGCACCAACTCCAAGTAAACCAGAAGGTTAGAAAAACAGAAAATAGAAGTGTATTTATGCTGTTTATTAAGGAAGAGAATGTTTTCCTCTCAAATGATGAAGTTGTGCAAGAGAGCACAGCAACAGGCTCAGAAAAATAACTGCAGCATCTTTTTAGGACATTTTAGGTCCCACTATAATTTTGCCAGAGTAAGGCATTTTTTCTTTCTAAAAATAGTCACTGTTGGGGCTTCCCTGGTGGTGCAGTGGTTGAGAATCTGCCTGCCAATGCAGGGGATACGGGTTCGAGCCCTGGTCTGGGAGGATCCCACATGCCGCGGAGCAACTGAGCCCGTGCGCCACAACTACTGAGCCTGCGCGTCTGGAGCCTGTGCTCCCCAACAAGAGAGGCCACGATAGTGAGAGGCCCGTGCACCGCGATGAAGAGTGGCACCTGCTTGCCGCAACTAGAGAAAGCCCTCGCACAGAAACAAAGACCCAACACAGCCAAAAATAAATAAATAAAATTTAAAAAAAAAAAAAAAGGTCACTGCCCATCAACCTGCTTAATTTTGGAGAGTAGGGGAAAAGACATACATCAGGATCAACCATTCTTTTTCTATACACCAGATTAGAAAGGTAATTCCTTAAAGATCAATAGAAGCATTTTTATATTTTATAAGTACCTTTTATTTCACGTCATCACTTTTATAGGCATGCCTCCTTAAACTCCAGTCTGAGATACCTAAACTGAATATAGTCTTCTCATCCCCCTGCCCCTCACCACCCCGACTCAAATTGAGAATCCTTGTAGCGAAGAAAAAAGAACTTTGCAAATGAGATTTGACAGTGGAGGAAGGGAAGCCCATGACCTATCAAAGGCAAATTGCAGAGTATTTTTTTGTAAAACTGAAAACACTGCATGGGCACATATCTGTTTGTGTATATTTGCATGAGGAAGGAGAAAGGTGTGGAACAATTCGGGCCAGTCCATGGAGGAAATGGGAGGAAGGAAGTGGGAAAGAAAATTAGAGGAGAGATTATTAACTTTTCTTCTTGTATCCTCATAATGTTCACACTTGTTACAATGGTTATAAAATGTCATACTTTTCTTTTAATTGAATAGAAAAAAACTGGAAAGAAAAACAGAGCCCACGAATTTTTTTAAAAGTCTTTAAAAAGTTGATTCAATAAGCATTCCCTGAGTAAAATGTATCCCACAGCAAACAAATAGTCTCTTAAGGCCCAGGTATCTGACAGGTAATCTGCCAGCCAAATACCACCCAAATGACCCCCAGGGTGGAGCGTACCAGAAGATTTTTGGAGAAAGAGTTCATCTACTATCTGGCCCCGTAAGTAAGCAGACAAGTGGGGTTCAACCACTGACCCAAACTGCATTTGGGAACTGCACGTTTAGAGTAATTATTAATTGTATTTGGAGTGGAAGAGTATTAACTCCAGTTTTAGACTGTTTGGGTTAAGTGTACCAAATTTCTATTATGAAACTGAACTGACAGATTAAAAACACTACGTGTAACCCAAGCTTTCAGGGAGGTGTCTACAGTACTGGGGAGCCTGTGTGGGTCCTGCCGGGGAAGGAGCAAGCCTTTGGAACCAAGCAGTCCTTGGTTTGCATTCTTGCTCAGTTACTACTTGCTTCGTGGCCTTGGACACATCCCTTGACGTCATGAGCTTCTGTTTCTAATGTGCAAAATAGGGATAAGTATTCCTTTCTTGTGGGTTGTAGAGAGAAGTGAGTAAGATCGTATACTTAAGTCACTTAACAGTCACACTGGCAAGCCATAGACACAAAAGAAAGGGAGCTGTATTACTAAATTATTCCATCACTCACTGATCTAGAGTGTGCTCTCTCTGCTCAGACTTTTAAGAATATACATTTGTGATGGTTCCCCTTCCCCATTCACATACGAGTTTAAATCATGTGACAAAATTTGGATCCTGGAGATCTTGTTAAAATGCAAAATATTGGGTTGGCCAAAAAGTTCATTTGGGTTTTTCCATAAGATGTTATGGAACATTTCCATAAGATGTTATGTGTTTCCATAACATCTTATGGAAAAACCCAAATGAACTTTTTGGCCAACCCACTACTATTCAATAGGTCTGGATGGGGTCTGAGATGCTGCATTTCTAACAAACTGCTAGTGATGAGAATGCTGCTGGTCTGGGTACCACAATTGGAGTAGCAAGGCTCTAGGGTGAAGCAGTTATAAACAAAAACAAAATAAATTAAGCTGAGGGAGATGGGATAGACTTTGAGGCAGTATTAGCTACTCTATCCATGTGCCTGTACACATTGAGCACACTTCCACGGTCACACTGAGCACAGTATTGGAATTCTCCTGTCTGCTCTATGGGTCGAGAGCATCCATCCTTACGGACTCAAGTATTGCTGCACTCAATTCAGATATTCAATCCAGTTATGCATCAATAAGTGAACGGATCCATGAATGTGGTGAATGAATGAAATTCAAGGAAATTGCTGTTGGTTAATATATAAAAGTCTGTATGAGTCTGAACTTCATACTTCTTAACTGCTGGGCTAACTTCACTTAAAATTAACGTTGTTGGGATTAAGTACTTTATCTAGTTTGATAGTCAGGCAAAAGAACCACCAGGTAAGATTAATCCTGGGCATTCACCCTAGAAATATAAAGTTTAAAGAGTTCCCTTTATGGTAGAAAAGAAAAACCAAGAACTCCCCTCTCTCAAGGGAAGTCTCCTGTCCTCAGGGAATAGTAACTACAATTCCAAGTACCTCAACGGGACAACATCTCTTACAAAACCATCATGCTGGTAACACATTATTATAATGAGCCTAGATTCTCTTTTAAGGCATGTAATAGCTTTATACCTCTACTACTCCAGGTTATAGGTTTTCTAAGTAATTAAGGATCACTAAAAACAAACAAAAACCCTGCATTGCTCTTATTACAAAATACAACAAGTTTTCCAACTGGGGCTTCACATCAGTATCAGCTTGTACAATCAAGTCATGTAGTCTTTACATGGTTTATCTTACTGCACAGATAACTGGAGATTAGATTTGCCAAGGAAACTACTGTAGCAAAATCTGGTTTTCTTGCTAGGAGTTAGAAACCTCATTAAACCAGAAGGACCACTAAAAATTTAAGTTTCGTTAGACAACACTAGGAAACACTTGTCCAAATTTGATGTATTTATATAACATGATTTTTGGTTTTTTTGATCAGAGCCTCAAGTTCTAATTCAATTGGTCATCACAGGCCTGTCTTCTTATGGCTCTTGTTGCAAATTGGGACATTGTGTGTGTGTGTGTGTACAGTCGGTACAATATCTACTTCTAAACGTCTCCAGATATGTTTAAAATTTTAGTTCTACAGCCAAAATGTTCAAAAAATTGGGTGTGGTAAGCTGTGATTCATCTTCTCAATAGAATAATAGGATTTCTATAAATATGGTACATTACATTTACAATAGGGAAAACTGTAATTACGTGCATCTTTATTTTTTTTTATTTTTTTATTTTTTTTAATTAATTTATTTATTTTTGGCTGTGTTGGGTCTTCGTTTCTGTGCGAGGGCTTTCTCTAGTTGCGGCGAGCGGGGGCCCCTCTTCATTGCGGTGCGCGGGCCTCTCACTATTGCAGCCTCTCTTGTTGCGGAGCACAGGCTCCAGATGCGCAGGCTCAGTAGTTGTGGCTCACGGGCCTAGTTGCTCCGCGGCATGTGGGATCTTCCCAGACCAGGGCTTGAACCTGTGTCCCCTGCATTGGCAGGCAGATTCTCAACCACTGCGCCACCAGGGAAGCCCACGTGCATCTTTAAAATTTAGCTCTGATGTAATCAACTCACCCCAGGTTGTCAGACGTACTAGTTTTTGTCAGTACAGGAATCCATCTATTCTAAACTGAATCTTTCTCCTGGGAAGCCTACGGCACACACTCTCCCTAAGCTTACTGGAGAACTTTTAAATCATTCTCTAATTAATGCTTTCAGCACCCCTGTGACCTCATTATGCTGTTGTTATTAAGCATTTGATTTTCTTGGTCCCGAGAGTTCTCAAAGCAAATACATGCTCCCCAGCAGACATTTATGTTTTCTTACAGAAGAGTTGGTTTCCCATGCACAATATAAAACAAATGCTAAATAGGATGATGGTTAAGAGGGCCCAGACGTCTTCCAAACATTTTCACAGTTGGCAGCATTCCACTTTCCTTTTCCTGTAAACCGAGAAACCTAAGTGGTTATTCTTCTTCATGGGGTAGAAATATCTAGGTAAAAGCAGTCAAAGAATATTCAGAGCAACCTCCCCATAAGACATCCTTAGAAAAGCTCCCTATTTAGGGCTCCCATAAAATGCCATTGGGAGATTAAATTCCTACAACCTTTCTGAAGGTCACCATAAGCCCAGCGATACCCTTTGACTCACAAGTCACTTTTGGGTATTTTTCCACAGAAAAAATCATAGGTGTGCAGAGAGCTTGGATGTGAAAGCTTATGAATGTCTGTATCACAACACTGTTTATCACTTAAATTTGGAAAAACCTATCTTTCCCAAAATAGATCAGTCATAGTGTATCCATACAGTGTAATTCTGTAAAGACTTTTAAAAAGCTTTAATGTAATATATGATATGAAAATATGTACGATTTAGTATTACACATAAACAAGTAGATAATGAAATAGCATATCTAGAATTATTTCAATTTCCTAAAAAATATACATATGTATATGACTGAAAAGAAATAAATGCAAAAGTTAACAATAATTAAACAGTAAGGTAGGGTGATTTTAAATTTCTTTGTATTTTCATGAATTTTTGTAGTTTAA
Source organism: Balaenoptera borealis (assembly GCF_965194805.1). Taxonomy (NCBI): domain Eukaryota; kingdom Metazoa; phylum Chordata; class Mammalia; order Artiodactyla; family Balaenopteridae; genus Balaenoptera; species Balaenoptera borealis. Next base: position 47,367,146 of record NC_138865.1, on the reverse strand, counting down.
CATTTACACTAAATATGTATTATTGTATAATACTTTTGTAATTAAAATATAAAATGTTTTCCTCATTTTGTTCTCTTATCAGCATGACTATAGCCTTCATACATGTGAAATAAATTAATCACTAGATTAGTAGGAAATAAACGGGAATAAATAAAAGTCAGTGAAATGAAGTTAATGTACTATATAGATCTGGCATTCGCTTCTTATATTTATTTTTTTAACATCTTTATTGGAGTATAATTGCTTTACAATGGTGTGTTAGTTTCTGCTTTATAACAAAGTGAATCAGCTATACATATACATATATCCCCATATCTCTTCCCTCTTGTGTCTCCCTCCCACCCTCCCTATCCCACCCCTCTAGGTGGTCACAAAGCACCAAGCTGATCTCCCTGTGTTATGCAGCTGCTTCCCACTAGCTATCTATTTTACATTTGGTAGTGTATATATGTCCATGCCACTCTCTCACTTTCTCCCACCTTACCCTTCCCCCTCCCCATGTCCTCAAGTCCATTCTCTACATCGGTGTCTTTATTCCTGTCCTGCCCCTAGGTTCTTCAGAATCTTTTTTTTTTTTTTAGATTCCATATATATGTGTTAGCATACAGTATTTGTTTTTCTCTTTCTGACTTACTTCACTCTGTATGACAGACTCTAGGTCCATCCACCTCACTACAAATAACTCAATTTCGTTTCTTTTTATGGCTGAGTAATATTCCACTGTATATATGTGCCACATCTTCTTTATCCATTCATCTGTCGATGGACACTTAGGTTGCTTCCATGTCCTGGTGATTGTAAATAGTGCTGCATTGCCAACAAACACATGAAAGGATGCTCGACATCACTAATCATTAGAGAAATGCAAATCAAAACTGCAATGAGGTATCACCTCACACCAGTCAGAATGGCCACCATCAAAAAAATCTACAAAGAATAAATGCTGGAGAGGGTGTGGAGAAAAGGGAACCCTCTTGCACTGTTGGTGGGAACGTAAACTGATACAGCCACTATGGAGAACAGTATGGAGGTTCCTAAAAAAACTAAAAACAGAACTACCATACGACCCAGCAATCCCCACTACTGGGCATATACCCTGAGAAAACCATAATTCAAAAAGAGACACGTATCGCTTCTTATGTTTAAATAAATTTCTCCCTGCAGCTTCTCTACCAACTAGTTCCAATTTCTCACAGCTCATCCTTTTTCTGAAGCAGTTCAAGGATTCTTCATAAATCCAAGACAGTCAGGGAAATAAAATGTGCAAAGGAAGCTGGCCTTGGCAGAAGGGAGAGGGGTGGAAACCATGAATATGAATGGACGGAGCTTTCTGACAACAGGATAATGGGAGGAGGGAAATGCTATTCAGATGACAGCTGCCAGCTCCCTCTCCCCGCCTGTCACTCCCGTGCTGCCCACCCTTTCCTCCCAGCCTTAATTCTCAGCCCACAAGTACGCTGCGGTGCTTGTAGCCTTTGTGGCGTTCTCACACTCCAAAAGCACAGAGGATAAAAGGCCACAGTGTTGAAAGCTTGTGCTTCAGAGAGTAACAACAGTGCTAAAAGTGCTTAAGAATACCTTGCTACTTTTCATATCAATCACAGCATTTGCCAAGCTACTCCCCAACCTACTGGGAGGTACAAGGGTGAGCCCTGTTTAATTAGCTTCGGGAATCTTATGAGCTGTGCTAGACCATTAATTAGAGGAGTTGTAGGAATAAGTGTGTGATGTGTGTGATGTGTGTGTTGGGGAGGAGAGGGCTAGTTAGGCCACGGTCTTGGGAAACCATTTGCAAACGCACCTTTGGACAAACTTAAGAGAAAGTAGGAAGTTAGGAGAATTCGCTTCTTACTAAAAAATGTTGAAGGCAGCAGTACCCTAAGTTTTTGTTCTGGTACCCAATCTCTTTGAATACAAATACCACTTAATAATGCTTAAATTATTTATTCTCAATGCCAGAATTTTCTCATCTAAGCCAACAGAGAAAACTCTGATTTGTAGGAGCAGGGTCTCATACTCAAATGCTTTTAGCCGTCAGGTAGATAAAGGACAAATAGTGTCAGGGCACATGTGCCACTTAAAAGGGGTCAGGGACTCAGTACCAGCAGCAGTTGCTAATGTGGGGATAAAGACCTAGAATTGCTGGATCTTCTGATTTTCCAAGAGTAACTGGAAATTCAAATGTTTATGGAAAATCTGTGTATTTTTACAGGTTGACAACTAAAAAGAAAAATCAATGCTTTCTAAGCACAGACAAAACATCTCTGAGGACCAAAATAGGCCTGTGGACTGCCAGTTTGCAATTTCTGATTCCAAAGAACAAGATCTTAACATAGGATTTTTAAAGTGCATATTACTAAATTTCTCTGTATATGTATAAATGACCATCCAATGAACAGACTAGAAAAGAATCATGAGGGAACTTCCCTGGTGGTCCAGGGGTTAAGACTTTGTGCTTCCAATGCAGGGGACACAGGTTTGATCCCTGGTCAGGAACTAAGCTCCCACATGCTGCGCAGTGCGGCCCAAAAAAGAAAATAAAAGAAAAAAAAATCATGAACTTAAATTCTAAACTGCCTGACCAACTTACCCTAATCAAGTTCCTAAATTACTCTGGTGTGTGTTTCCCTCCTTTTATTAAAATAGGAGTAACGTACTAAGGTTTTACAATTCAAATATTTTACCCGAGAACTTACAAGAGCAAATGCATTTATTTTTACACCTCAGAGCTACTAATGACTTATTTCTTTTGGGTATTTAAAAAAAAAAAAAAAAAAAAAAAACGGAGGAAAAAAGGAAAATCACATAGAAGCCAAGGGATGAGACTGGAGTTCTGTCTCCTCACAATTCAACAATTAAGAACCTTCTCTAGGGCTTCCCTGGTGGCGCAGTGGTTAAGAATCTGCCTGCCAATGCAGGGGACACTGGTTCGAGCCCTGGTCAAGGAAGATCCCACATGCTGCGGAGCAACTAAGCCCGTGCGCCACAACTACTGAGTCTGCGCTCTAGAGCCCACGAGCCACAACTACTGAGCCCGCATGCCACAACTACTGAAGCCCGCGCGCCTAGAGCCCGTGCTCCACAACGAGAGAAGCCACCGCAATGAGAAGCCTCCACACCGTAACCAAGAGTAGCCCCCGCTTGCCACAACTAGAGAAAGCCAACATGCAGCAAAGAAGACCCAACGCAGACAAAAATACAAAAATAAAATAAATTAAAAAAAAAAAAGAAAGTAAAATTAAAAAAAAAAAAAAAAAAAGAACCTTCTCTAAAGGGATGAGTAAGAAAGCAAGCCTATTAACCCCCTAGGTTCATGAAGCAAGTCGTCATGTCAACCAAGTACTATTCTAATTGTCTTGGCAAGACAAACTCAGGTCCTTACTTAAAACACATGGAAAGGAAATGTGTCAGGTTAAGACATTTTTATCTGTCTTTAATACTGGAATATTCATCACATCTAATCCAAAGTGTATATTAAGATGAGTAACTCAAACACTGTCCAATTTAATAAACATTCTCAGTTTCCTAGGACAGACACATTATTATTTACAAATTTGCTTTCCACTCATGCCATTTCTCATTAGAAAGGCGACGTCCGGTCTGTGAGGGAAATGAGTCATACTGGGCCACTATCCCACCTTCTGAGGGACAAGTCGAAGCAGGAAACGATTGGCTTTTTGTGTGTGTGTTGGTGTCAGTACAGGAAAACCGTGTATTCTAATACTGAACGATCTCAACATTGGGGCATCATTTTTTTCTAAATATTGTTTGCAACTTTCAGAACCATCTTATATTGGACAGAATTATAATTTTGCCCTTAAGTTTGATGTTGAAGTGATTCATAACATACAGCTATCGCTGAATGTTGATGAATTTTTCATCGAAAATCAAGCTTTTAAGACAGTCTCATGTTAGGTTTCTGTTTATTTACACCTAACTTAACTTCATCTTGTTCTGAAATGCTGTGGCATACTTGACCTGACCTCAGGATTGTGGAGAACTTCCAATGATTGAAAAATCACCATTAAAGGGAGTATACCAGAAACCAGACATCCAGAACTGAGTTGCCAATTCCCTTTAACTGAGTCTGGTTCACCTTCTTTAGTTTCTTCCTTTCTGTGTCTCAAATTCTCTGTACTGCGAACAAAACTGTGACTTTTTACCTATAAGGTATCTTGCGAGGAATGCCAAGTTCTTTGCAAAGCTGCCTTATTATGCAATCCAAATAACGGAAAGCACAAACAGGTGTCTTACTGAACACATGGAAAGAGTCCTCATTTAAAACTCCAATTACAGCAATAGGACCTTTTTATTAAAAAGGCACTATTGGGACTTCCCTGGTGGCACAGTGGTTAAGAATCCGCCTGCCAGTGCAGGGGACACAGGTTCGAGCCCTGGTCCAGGAAGATCCCACATGCCGCGGAGCAACTAAGCCCCTGCCCCACAGCTACTGAGCCTGCGTTCTAGAGCCTGCGAGCCACAACTACTAAGCCCACATGCCACAATTACTGAAACCCACGTGCCTAGAGCCCCTGCTCTGCAACAAGAAAGCCACCACAATGAGAAGCCCACGCACTGCAACAAAGAGTAGCCCCCGCTCGCCGCAACTAGAGAAAGCCCGCATGTAGCAACAAAGACCCAATGCAGCCAAAAATAAATAAATAAATAAATTTATTTTTATAAAGAAAAGGCACTATTTATGAGATGAGGACTCCACATTGAGCAAAGTAATGTACTTCCAGCAAGGGAAAGTGTCAGAGAATTGATTGTTTTAGGGCAGCCTTTCATTTTTTGCTTTACAAAAAGAGATGCTGCTAGACAAAAGGAAATTGTAAAATTGCAGTTCAAGTTTTACCTTTAGCCCCCAAGGCTCTTTCAGGAAATGCACACCCTCAACCAAAAGGACAAAGACTGGAATCTAACCCTGTTTGTCTTCTACGCCTCTGCCACCAGTTCGGCTCTCGTTTCTTCCAAACACACACCATCCCTCCCCTACCAAGTCGGTAGGTCTCTGGTTTCCAATCATTTGCTAAGCATTTTGTTGTAAGCTCTTCTTTCATACTTCACTGGCTGCCATCAGGTCAAATGAGGTAATGAGAGAATTCTCCACTTCAAACCCAAAACAACCTTTATATCAGCAGGTCTAGCCATATAGGACCTAGACGTACCTTGGTGGAGTTACTGGTCTGTGTCTCCTATACAATATCAAAACCAAAGAATATTTACACATTCTAATTCCACCATCTCTTCCCCATTCAAGAATATGCTTGTTTGGAGATTTAACTGTCCTTCATTTTCCTCCTGAAGTATAGGGTCTAGACAAACAATTACCTCTTTAACTTACCATGCTACATTCAGCATTTCACCTCTGAATAACTCAGTACATCCCACTGGATTAAAGGTAACTATTGAATATGTTTTAAAAACAAAAAACAAACAAACAAACAAAAACCACCCTTCAGTCAACCGAGGGCTGTTGGTGGAAACTCTAGTCCAGAGATGGTCAAACACACACCTCCCCTGGTGCACAGCCAGGGCAGCCATCAGCCAATCAGACAGGCTCTTTCAGAATCTTCCCTAACTCTGCATCTCCAGGCCACTGCTCCTGATGGGTCAGACTTGGTTCTCTGGATGAAAAGCCTTTGTCAGGTGGCCTCCAAACCCTCAGTCCACCAGGATGCAAAAACTAAATCCTTATTACAGCCAGGAACATCTTCAGTCTTTTAAGGAGAACATCACAAGGAAGTAAGCACAGATCTTTTTCTTTTTTTTCTCTCTCTTTTTTTAAAAGTAAATGGTGTTGGTTTTTTAAAACTTATTTTATTTATTTTATTTTTGGCTGCACTGGGTCTTTGTTGCTGCACTTGGGCTTTTCTCTAGTTGAGGCGAGCGGGGGCTACTCTTTGCCGCGGTGCGCAGGCTTCTCATTGTGGTGGCTTCTCTTGTTGCGGAGCACGGGCTCTAGGCGAGCCCGTAGTTGTGGCTCACGGACTTGGTTGTTCCGTGGCACGTGGGATCTTCCCGGACCAGGAATCGAACCCGTGTCCCCTGCATTGGCAGGCAGATTCTTAACCACTGCACCACCAGGGAAGCCCCTTTTTCTTTTTTTAATCTAGTATTTAAGCCTAAGCATTGAGATCAGTAACTATAAAACATGCTGACAGCCCTTTGTGACAAAGTCCTCTATTATCCTGTTCATCTCTCTGCTGATTTCTTAGCAACCTCCCTCAGAGATCTGCCGACCCTTTTTTTTTTTTTCCGGAGGGGGTGGGGCGTCTCAAAGCCCCTAAGTGTGAGCTGATCAGTTATTTCAGAGAATGAGAGGTGCTGACCCCACTGTTTCCCAATTCAGGGAAGTGGGAGCCAGAGTCCAGGCATCTAATGGTTTATGACTAAAGAGCTAGGGGTGACTAAACTGGAGAGAAAACCTGATGTATGTGTGCGGCCTAAGAATCAAAAGGAAAAAGGAGGGCGGGGGAGGAGCAGGGAGTTGAATGAATTTCACTTTTCTTTACAAGGTACCTACATTTTACTAGAGGGAAAACTGACCACAAAATGTCAGACCTAGCAACTTTTTATTTCATGTTTTTGTCATTTTTCTCCATCTGCTCCAATTCAGAGTCCAAGTGCCCTAAAAGGCCAAAACAAGACTAGAACAAGACTTCAACTTCTCTCAAATTGGCAAGTTACCATAAACGAAAATGCAAGCAGAGGCAGACTGGGCCCAGCAGGCTGCTGTCCTTCACTCTGGGAAAAGGAGGGTCCTGGCTCAGCAGCCTGAGAGCTCTCCCGTGCTTCGGTCCCTTCTTCCTGATTACTTTGCCCCAGATTCCAACTTGAGCATTGCTAAAAATAGTGATCAGACCCCTCTAGAGTTTGGCTGTCTAGTGGCACCAGAATCGTAGGCTAATCATTTAGTGGACCCTATAATGTGCTGCCCAGATGCCTTTAGGGCGGGAGCATTTTTCCCACAGTTGCAGGGGGTGCTGGAGGCTGCCAGCTCTCAGCCTCTTCAGGAATTACAGGTACTTAGAGCCACCTCGCTGGAGGGAGTTGCTGGCTAGGGTCTGAGCAGAGCACATCCAGTGCCTAGCTGATGGAGGGACATAAGGCCTGGCCCCCTGCCTGAGTGCATCCCAGTTCCAGAGCCCCCGTGCCTCACAGTCAACCTCTCCCTCTGCCCAGATCGGCTGTTCTCACTTCTCTGCCAGGCGTTGTTGTCATAAGCAGTTCCCCATAAATCCCCTACATGCAAATCGCAGGTCTCAGAATCTGTTTACTGGAGAACTGACCTGTGGTCATCAGAAATGAGGTACGAAAAGTACCTCACTAGCCTCTGCTGCAATTTAAATGCATACATTGTTTACTGACAGCCCTAACCCTGTATCAGCCACATTCAGTGGATGAATGAAGGCAGGGCCAGGCTGCCCACCAGTCCAGCTGTAACAGCTACACTGCAGAATTTGTGCCATAATAGTAACAAATGCAGTCCTCATTTTTGCACAGTTCTGATACGCATGCATTTCAATGACTATGGTTTGGTTAAATAATACCAGTCCCACAATACCCCAGTTCAGATTTCAGTTACCACAGTATCTTATAGCAGTAATTGCATTAAGGACAGAGAGGGCTGCTTGCTTTTCCATCCACAAATCACAATGTAAATAACAGGTGCACATCATGACCAGTGAGCAATCACATCACTTCATCCAAAGCTTGTTGGTGATTGGTCACTGGACATCTAAGTAGGACAAGCAAGAGCTGGAGTGATGTTTGGCCCCAGGGGGCTGGGGAGGTGGAGGAAGGACAACAAGAAAGCAGGGCCCCCTGGCCAGATGGTGGTTACTTACAGGCCTCTCCCTTGAGTGTTAGTGTCCTGAAGGTCTGAGAAGGGTAATGCAGTATGTTAATCCATCCACCTTCAAGCACAGGAAGGGTGGGACCAATATCAAATCCCAAGTATTAGTTTCCTATTGTTGCTATAACAAATCTCCACAAACCTAGTTGCTTAAGACAACACAAATTTATTATATAATAATTTGGAGGTCAGAAATCTAAAATGGGTGGCAAGGCTGTGTTCCTTCCAGAGGATCCAGGGGAGAATCCATTTCCTTGTCTTTTCCAGTTTCTAGAGACTGCCCACATTCCCTGACTCACTGCTCCACATCACCCTGACCTCTGATTCTGTCCTTGAATCTCCTCAGACTCTCACCCACCTGCATCCCTCTTATAAAGCCCCCTGTAACTACGTTGGGCCCATCCTGATAAATCCAGGATAATGGCCTTTCTCAATATCTTTAACTTAACCACACGTGCAAAGTCCCTTCTGACATGTAAGGTAACATATTCACCAGTTCTAGGGATTAGAATGTGAAAGACCTTAGGGGGCCATTATGGGGCCTACCACACCCCATCAGGCTTTTCCAAATGATGGGTGCTCTCATGAACAGTGACCCCCATTTGGCTCCTGGAAAGGCAAAGCTGCCTGCAAACATCTGTGTCTGGAGCTGGACCCCCTGGGAGAGGGCAAGAAAAAAGAAATGATTTAGCCTGGTATTTTGTTCCTGAATCAGCTTTGCTCAAAGACCTGCTCAAGCCACTAGTCCCTAGATACCTTCTACATTAAAAGGTTCCCCTTTTTTTTTCCTGAGGTATAATTTATTTAAAATATACTCATTCAGAATGCATAGTTAAGGGTATTTGGACAATTATAGATACCATGTAGTCATTCCACATCAAGATATAGAACATTTCATTTTATAATTTGTATGGAAACACAAAAGACCCCAAATAGCCAAAGCAATCTTGAGAAAGAAGAATAGAGCTGGAGGAATCAGGGCTCCCTGACTTCAGACTATACTACAAAGCTACAGTAATCCAAACAGTATGGTACTGGCACAAAAACAGAAATATAGATCAATGGAACAGGATAGAAAGCCCAGAGATAAACCCATGCACTTATGGCCACCTAATCTATGACAAAGGAGGCAAGAATATACAGTGGAGAAAAGACAGTCTCTTCAATAAGTGGTGCTGGTAAAACTGGACAGTTTCATGTAGAAGAATGAAATTAGAACACTCCCTAACACCATACACAAAAATAAACTCAAAATGGATTAAAGACCTAAATGTAAAGCTGGACACTATAAAACTCTCTGAGGAAAACATAAGCAGAACACTCTTTGATATAAATCACAGCAAGATCTTTTTTGATCCACCACCTAGAGTAATGAAAATAAAAACAAAAATAAACAAATGGGACCTAATTAAACTTTTGCACAGCAAAGAAAACCATAAACAAAACAAAAAGACAACTCTCAGAATGGGAGAAAATATTTGCAAAAGAAGCAACCAACAAGGGCTAATCTCCAAAATATACAAACAGCTCATGCAGCTCAATATCAAAAAAACAAACAACCCAATCAAAAAATGGGCAGAAGATCTAAAGAGACATTTCTCCAAAGAAGACATACAGATGGCCAAAAAATACATGAAAAGATGCTCAACATCACTAATTATTAGAGCAATACAAATCAAAACTACAATGAGGTATCACCTCACACTGGTCAGAACGGCCATTATCAAACAAAATCTACAAATAATAAATGCTAGAGAAGGTGTGGAGAAAAGGGAACCCTCCTACACTGTTGGTGGGAATGTAAATTGGTGGAGCCACTATGGACAACAGTATGGAGATTCCTTAAAAAACTAAAAACAGAGCTACTATATGATCCAGCAATCCCACTCCTGGGCATATATCCAGAGAAAACCATAATTCGAAAGGATGCATGCACCCCGACGTTCAGTGCAGCACTATTTACAACAGCCAGGACATGGAAGCAACCTAAATGTCCATCGACAGAGGAATGGATAAAGAAGATGTGGTACATATATACAGTGGAATATTACTTAGCTGTAAAAAAGAATGAAATAATGCCATTTGCAGCAACATGGATGGACCTAGAGACTGTCATACAGAGTGAAGTAAGTCAGAAAGAGAAAGACAAATATCACTTATATGTGGAATCTAGAAAAATGGTACAGATGAACTTATTTGCAAAGCAGAAATAGTCACAGATGTAGAAAACAAACTTATGGTTACCAAGGGGAGAAGGGGGGCGGGTAGGATGGATTGGGAGATTGGAATTGATATATATACACTACTACATATAAAATAGATAACTAATGAGAACTTACTGTATAGCACGGGGAACCCTACTCAGTGCTCTGTGGTGATGTAGATGGGAAGGGAAACTAAAAAAGTGGGGATATATGTATATGTATAGCTGATTCACTTTGCTGTACAGCAGAAACTAATACAACATTGTAAAGCAACTATACTCCAATATCAATTAATAAAAAAAAAAATCCAGACTGTCTTAAGAAATTTAAATAACTCCCTCAAACAAGTATAAAAAAATAAAATTTTTAAAAAACACAAAAAAGGTGAATTATATGAATGGGCAATTCTACTTCTAGGTGCATAGATGAATACTGGAGTATTATTGGTATTAAAAAAAAATTAGAAACAACAAAAATGTTCAAGGATAGAGAAATGGATAAATAAACTACAGTATATCTCATACAATGGAATTCTAAACCAGAGTTAAAATAAAGATCTAGATCTACTCATATCAATATGGAAAGGGGTTAGAAAGCACAATACTGAATAAAAAAGCAAGTTGTAGAAGAAGAACAACAAAAAAGATATAGAACATTTCCACCACTCAAAAAAATTCCTTTGTTAATCCCATGCCAAGCCCCAGACAACCACCGATCTGCTTTCTATAAATACAGACTGCTTTTGCCTGTTCCAGAACTTCATATAAATGGATTCATGTAGTATGTATTTCTTTGTGTCTCACTGCTTTGACTGGGCACAATGTTTCTGAGACTCAGGCATGTCGTTGTACATACCTATAGTTCAGTAAAAGGTACCACTTTCCAGGGAGTTTGGGAAGTACTGCATTTATATTCTCCCTCCGTAGATGCTCACAATTCACACTGGCATAATCAAAGGTCTTGAGAAGCCCGGCAGTAAAAAAAACAATTTTAACTTGCTTAACCATGAGTTTTATCAATTTGGTTTTCACATAGCATTGCACGAACACTTTGGGAATGACGCACTAGATTGTCCTCCGGCCCAGGTCAATGCCAGGGAAACAGCTCTGCAGGGAGTCTGCACGTCCCTCCAGCTTCTCTTAGGAACCTAACACTGAAGCCCTCCAGCTACGAGGGAGAGGCTCTTCCCTTGCACCAGTCCTCAGGTGCCTGTTGGCAAACCTAGAACCTGTCTACTGACTCACATGTACAAAGTTTGTGAAGGGACACATTCTTCAGGTGTCTCAGTTCTGCCTGAAGACTCATTTCCTGGAGAGCTGAGTTGTTGTGTTTTTTTTTCCCTTCCTCTCTTTTCCCTCTCCTTGACTTGGCTCTCAAAACTGAAGGGAAGAAAAATGACCAGGAAATAACGTGTCACCAAATACACTCATGAGCTTTGCTTCCCTCTGTTACCTGTCAAATCAAAGACTTCGGCAGATTGCCACATGAAAACTACAATGTTTTCTCCTCTTGGCAAATGGGTTGTTATCATCAAAGCCGACAAAAGGGTAGTCATTGCCTTGTTATTGGTGTGCTTCAGGCTGTAGTTCTGGAGCTCTACTGCCTGGGCCGTTTGAGTCACTGCGGTCTGTCTCAGGAATCACTGGAACTTTTGGGGGAACCACAGAAGGAGAGTCAGAAGGAAACTTGGCGATCACCCATTTGATTTTCTCCCAGAAACCTGGAATCTTCCTTTAATAGCTCTAATTAAGAGACTCTTCCTTTAAAAGTCACACATTTTACAACCAGCATCTACCTTTCAACCATTACTCACTTGAATAAATCTTCTGTCCAAAAGGACTGAGTAACTCGCCAAGCCCAGACCAGGCTATGTGCCTCCTCCATGTGCCTGAGATGCCTTCTCTCATCTATCACATTTTCCATAATAATGACAGGAGACATTTACCGCATGCCTACAGCATGGTACGCACTGTGCCGGGTCATCCTACTGCATCTTGACCACCGTCCTACGATGTAATACTGCTACTCTGTAGACAAACAAACACACCAAACTTATCTACTGGGTGTCTGTATTTACTGATATTATTTACTGAGTGTTCTCCGTATTTCAGACACTGAAATGCCAAGCACTTTACATTTTTATTATCGCATCTAGGAGTAGAAGTTATGGTTCCTCTTTTACAGGTAAAGAAACTGAGCCTTTTCATCTATTAAGCTAAGGAATCCAAGCGTAGGGATTGACCAAGAAGCCTTAGCAGGACTGTGGGGGAGACTAAAGGGGTACGTTCCCTGGGAATATGGCCTAGACACGTCTAGAAAAGTAAATTCATAGAGGGGGCCTGCATCACTAAGTGCAGGAAATCAAAACTTCTATTATTTCATCTTGAAGGCCATTTTTCTAAAAATAAATAAATAATAAAGATATATTAAACTATTGACACATACAGAAAACAATAGAGAGATAAGGCATTAGATACTCCTAACAAATGCATAGAAGATATCAAATGGAGTCTCAGATGAGCAGGCAGAAAACTGTGCTGAGTTTAAATTGAATTTGCCAGCAGGATAGTTCTTTGTAGGCAGAGGAATAATACTAATATAAATCTTAAAACCATACAGTATGGCACAGTGGTTAAGAATCCACCTGCCAATGCAGGGGACACAGGTTCGAGCCCTAGTCCGGGAAGATCCCACATGCCGCGGAGCAACTAAGCCCGTGTGCCACTACTGAGCCTGCGCGCCACAACTACTGAGCTGGCGTGCTGCAACTACTGAAGCCCACACGCCTAGAGCCCATGCTCCGCAACAAGAGAAGCCGCCACAATGAGAAGCCCGCGCACCTCAATGAAGAGTAGCCCCTGCTCACCACAACTAGAGAAAGCCAATGCGCAGCAACAAAGACCCAACACAGCCATAAATTAATTAATTAATTAATTAAATATATGTATATAAAAAAAACTTTTAAAAACCTATATAGTAAACCACCTGGTCTAAATATATGAGGGACATTGAAAATGGGGCCCACCAAGACTGTTTCTCAAGGTCAAACAACTCATTAGAACAGAACCAAGGTCTCCTAAAACTCTAACGCATCCACCACTCGAAGGAAAGCAAACAGCTCCAGTCCCAGTTGCTCTGTAGTGCCTGCCTCTCTGTTACGTGAAGAAAGTCAGGTCTGGACTTAGCAAGAATGAGTGCTGTGATCTGTTAGTGATGTCTCCCATGGCATCATGACAAGAGTGGTGGTACATATGGTACTTATCTGCATCTCTCCAGTATACCATGTCACACAATCTAAATCTACACAGAATAAACGTATGGACACCAAGGTGGGGAAAGTGGCGGGGGCGGTGGTGGTGGTGGGATGAATCGGGAGACTGGGATTGACATATATACATATATGTATAAAATGGATAACTAATAAGAACCTGCTGTATAAAAAAATAAAGTTAAAAAATTAAAAAAAAAATCTAAGTCTACACAATCAAAACTTTCGAGTGACTAATACAAATGTCTTTAGTTTTCTTTTTTTTTTTTTTAATTTTTATTTATTTTATTTTTGGCTGTGTTGGGTCTTCGTTGCTCTGTGCGGGCTTTTCTCTGGTTGCAGTGAGCGGGGGCTACTCTTCATTGTGGTGCACGGGCTTCTCATTGCGGTGGCTTCTCTTGTTGCGGAGCACAGGCTCTAGGTGTGCAGGCTTCAGTAGTTGTGGCACGCGGGCTCAGTAGTTGTGGCTCGCAGGCTCTAGAGCGCAGGCTCAGTAGTTGTGGCGCACGGGCTTAGTTGCTCCGCGACATGTGGGATCTTCCTGGACCAGGGTTCGAACCCGTGTCCCCTGCATTGGCAGGCGGATTCCCAACCACTGCGCCACCAGGGAAGCCCTTTAGTTTTCTTAATGTTCATTATTCACATAAAAGATACATTTATTCATCCAATTAAAAATACATATACACGCACACTAAGAGATACTGAGTTTTGTAGTTCTAATGCCAAGCCTTAATATCAATATATATTTGATACAGACAGGCAGACAGGAAGGAAGGGAGGATACATTTCAAGTTCCTCCAATTTAAAGAAACATCAAATAAAATTATCAGCCCAATAAATTTATGAAACACCTTTTAGTGACAATATGTACTTTATTAATACCTTTATCCTCCCTTCAATGGGATTTTAACACATCTTCTGAAAAGAATAAACATGACAATTTCAAGTGACTTACTTGATGACAGCAAGAAGTTTATGTAGTAATAGAAAAAGAAAAGGGAAAAGAAAACAAAAAAAGAGGGGCAAAAGGCATTTTACAATATAAAAGATATGAGTTTTTCATACTCCTCTTCTGTTTAAAACCAAAGAAACCACTGGGGTTACGATGCGATCATTGTCACTGCCTATGTTGCCTAATAAAAGAGTAATCTTATAATCCTCCACAAATACGATGTTCCACTGGAATTTGGGCATTAGATTTACATATTTTCTAGTATTATCTTCTTTTTAGGCCCCATTTAGATCACAACGTACATTCCCCTAAACACTGGCTGCTCAGGATATTAATAAGTGTGATATTTTTTTTTTAAGTACGTGGTCAAATAAGTTTGTTATACCATGGGTTAAACAAGCTTAACAGGTGTCTTGCTGTAAGATTTTAGAGGCTTTTAATATGCTAATGTACACTGTGAGTCTACATTGAACATACAAAGTTTCCTAAATTTCTTGAACCACAAAAAGCTTCTTTCACAGAACTTCTTGCAAAATTAGTGTTTCATGGAACCAACTTTGGGAAAACAGATTTGAGTACTTTCTGCACCTGAAGATGCTGTGTTGAGATTGCTCTAGCCCCTCTTCTAACAGCAGGATGCTCTGGGCCTACGCAGAGCCTGTCTCTGCATCAGGATCCCCCCAACTGATTTGAGGTGGGAGCCAAGCTTGCTTGGTGTAGCCCCAGGATGCTCCTCATAGTCTGCTTCTCTGCGGAGACCCTGGCGGGCCCCAGCTCTCGCCCCTTCTCACAGGGCCAGCAGCGCTTTTCCCTCCCTCTGCCACAGAAGCCAGAAGTGCATTCCAGCCACACCCTAGAATCATATTTGCCTGGTCTCCCACGTCCAGTCAAGCTGCAGGGACTCATAAACAGCATCCAGAATCTAAACTGACCACGTGGAGAGGGAAACGGTCTTGCCCTCCACAGGCAGGAAAAGGGACCTGAGTGTGTTCGGCTTATTTTGTCAGAAGCCAGGAGCCTTGCAAAGTCTTTTCTCAAAGAAGCCTTTGAGACGTTAAGGCTATGACAAATTTTCTTCTCTATTTAAAAAAAGAAAGAAAGAAAGAAAAACATGATATACTCAAGACACTTATTTTCACTTGAATACAGTCTAACAGAAAATCAGGCAGACCTTAGTTTTGTGTGGCCCTTGCCAATTATGTAACTTTTTGCAGCCTGGGTTCCTCAAAACTATAAAATGGGATCCTGCTGGATTCTTTTGGTGTTAAAATGAAATAATGTATGCAAACTCGGTAATACTATGCTTGATGAATGGTTAATGCCCAGTGTAGTGTTAGCTGTGGATAGTACTGAAGGATTGTCTTCTACATGTTGGCCCCCATGGGAAATAATCTCCATCTGCTTTTTTTTTTATTTTATTTTTTAGTTTTGGCTGCATTGGGTCTTCGTTGCTGTGTGCGGGCTTTCTCTAGTTGAGGCAAGCGGGGGCTACTCTTCGTTGTGGTGCATGGGCTTCTCATTGCAGTGGCTTCTCTTGTTGCAGAGCATGGGCTCTAGGTGTGCAGGCTCGGTAGTTGTGGCACACAGGCTTAGTTGCTCCGCGGCATGTGGGATCTTCCTGGACCAGGGCTCGAACCCATGTCCCCTGCATTGGCAGGCAGATTCTTAACCACCTCACTACCAGGGAAGCCCTGTTTTTTTTTTCAAAAAAAGCAAATGACAGTATCTTTCTACCAAAATAGATTTCTTGTAAGGAAAGCATGCTTTTTTTAAAGACACAAATTAATCATTTTTTTTCTTCTTTGTATAAGCCTTAGGGGAAAAAATGAAAATCTTCTATTTCAACAGTGCTTCTTCTTCTACTCTTCAGAAAATAAATAAATAGTCTCACTAGAAAGCTGCCTGTGGCTGACAGTTCCAATTCTCTTCAAATGGATTTTTAAAAAATCTTTACTGGGTCTCTACAATGTGTCCCATCATACCAGCCCAATCCCCAAGCCAACTCATACCAGTGCCAACACATTCTGATTGCTAGACTTTCTCCAAATGGATCAAGAGCATGGCAGAGACGGGCGAGCTGTTCATCAAAGTAGTCCCTCTTCTTCCTGGGCACACGGCTAGACTGAATTTCCCGGTATCCCTTGCACTTAGCTGTGACTAAGTTCCTGCCAATGGGATGTGACTGGAAGTGATGTATGCCTCTCCAAGCCTAACCCATACAACGCTCCCATGCATATCCTTCCAGCTCTTGCCATTTTGCTCCAGCTTGATGAAGATAAGCTCTGAAACCTTGGAAGCCACATGGAAGATGGCAGATCCACAAGATGGAAGGTGTCTGGTGCCTGATCACTGCTTGGAAAAAAGCCAACCACAGCTCAAGTACCTCTGTTCCAAACTTTACGTGAGTGAGAAATACTCCTACCATGTTTGAGCCATTCTATGTTTTTGGATGTGTTTATTACAGTAGCTGGTCTCTGGAGCATCTGGAAGTCCTAGGATTTTTTGCAATATTATGAAATACTGATAAATTATTTGTAAAACAATGAATCTAATCCTTATGTGCCAAATCAGACACTAGCTCATAAAATAACTAAATAATCTAGAACTAAGATAACATTGTAGCCTAGCTTCTACTCCAGGTTAACCATCAGAGGTGCCAAAAGTTTAAGAAAAATGTTGTTGAAAACCTTGAAAGGGACTTCCCTGGTGGTCCAGTGGTAAAGAATCTGCCTTACAATTCAGGGGACGCAGGTTTGATCCCTGGTCAGGGAACTAAGATCCCGCATGCCACATGGCAACTAAGCCCTCGCACCACAACTACTGAGCCCGCACGCCTCAACTAGAGCCCGCGTGCGGCAAACTGCAGAGCCCACGTGCCCTGGAGCCTGCGTGCCTCAACTAGAGAAGAGAAAACCCGCACGCCACAACTAGACAGAAGCCCGAGCACCGCAACAAAAGATTCTTCATGCCGCAACGAAGATCCCGCGTGCTGCAATGAAGACCCTGCCTGCCGCGACTAAGACCTGATGCAGCCAAAAATAAATAAATAATAAATCTTTAAAAAAAAAATGTTTCTGTGACACAAGAAAAATCTGTCATTGCTTGACTTTAGTGATGAGAACATCTTGACCCAGCCTATCAAACACCTGTGTTTCATGGGAATATAGTCTGTGTCAGAGCATTAGTATGGACTGGCATTTCTGACAATTAGACATTTCTGAGACTTTTTAGAGAAACCAAATTGGAGAGAATTGGAGTTGTTAGCTACAGGCTTTCATCTATATTTAGTAAATAACAGATTAGAATCTCTTTCTTAACTTCAGAATTGTATGATTATATTGATTATATTCCATTATGATTTGACTATAGATAGTAATCCATGATTTAACTTGATCATGAAACACATGATTTTATCTAAAAATGTTAAAACGTACAGGGATATGTATCTGTTTTGTGTATCAAGGGACACTCAGAAACTTAAGCCTCAAGCTAAACCTGCGAAAATCAAGCTTCAATCCCAACCCAGGTCTAATTAAGTAAATTATTTATTTTGTTGTCCGAAGTATAAGGGACTTACCCTAGTTTAAGGCCATCCAGTTAAAGATGTAATGCCAAATGAGATTACTTACGGGTTATCAAAAAACTACCGTGTTATTTCAGTAAAGACCTTATAATGGCGTTTCTGGAAAATGGCCTTTGGTGATCACAGATGTTAGCCTGGACCCAAATACATCATAAGCAGCTTCTCTCAAATCATCTTTTCTCTCCATCTCCACTGCTTCTACCTTTATTAGGCCACCACAACTCTCACCCAGCCTGCTAAAATATCCACCCTCCACCTGGGTTCCCTGCTTCCATTCTTGCCCCTTCTCCAAACTGCTCCCAACAAGGAGGCCCCAAAGTGATCTCTTTAAAGCACAAGTCATATGACACCACTCTCTTGCTTAAAATTCTGACATGTGTCTTCACTAGTCTTAGAATAAAATTGGAACTACATCATGACCTGCCATGCCCTACCCAATCCCAACATATCCTAGGACCAACCTCCCCACTCCCTTCACTCCAACACAACCAGTCTCCTTTGTATTCCTTGAATAGCCCAAGCTCTTCCCCATGAGAGCTTTTGAACCTCCTGTTTTCACTGCCTGAAATGCTCTCCCCACCAGCTCTTTACATTGTTGATTTTTCCTCACCCTTCAAGTCTCAATTCAGCCATCACCTCCCCAGTTACCCTCTTGCCCTGTTTATTTCCTTCATAACACTTATAACACCCTGAAATTTTATTCTTTATTGTCTGAAAATCTGGACATTCCATGAGGACATGAACTGCTTCACCTCTTTTTCTTTTTTACTGTCTTGTTTCAGGCATCATATTCTCAAAGATGAATAGATGGATGGGTGGATGAATGGATGGATGGATGAAATTATAGGCAATAGATAATTACAGCATTCTTTGTCCCATGGACCATTCATGAGAAACTGTTTTATCACATTTGGCAATGAGTGTTACTGCACTCTCCCAATGGGGATGGGTATAGGGCAATGCCAATTTCTGCTCTCTTAACTGCATCACTCCTGGAAATACAAAGTTTTAACTCGGAGGCCACCCATATGTGAGTTCTTTTCTTAAATAAAAAATGCTTGAGTTTGCAAAATTAATAGTCCCAAGAAGATGTCTTAACATTTAATTATCTATAATATTTGGGGACACAAGGCTGTCTTCACTTTGAATTTTAAGCTATCCAACTTACGAAGAAGCTCTTTCAGGAGAGAAAAAAGTCCCCGCAATGCAGAGTAAAATGCGGTCGTCCTTGGATTCCCATATCCAGGACGACCGCCCTTAGAGGAGTACAGCAAATCAAGCCCACGACCATGTGGAAGTCCAGCACACACTTCACTTTTGTTTATGGCACTGGGTCAATCTGACAAAATAGCTTGTTTTCCCAGTTCTGACTAAATGGAGGAGAGTCAGGCCTGCAAATAGTTTTCCCCAAAGTTCCTCTGTACATATAATAGGAAACGCAGGATTGGATCTGGGCAGGGACTCTGGAAATGTCAGGGCAGTCTCTCCACACTGAACACCCTGAGAATGCCAACATGTGTGACTACCCTTTTCCCCCCTTTGAGCCCTGATGAAGAAACACTGTCCCAATCCAGAACTAATGAACTCCTTCTGTAGCTCAACATGAGGAAAGTCAACAAGCCCCTGTAGAAAGCCTGCAAGGACTGTGCCCTAGCAATGTGACATCTGCCTACACGGAGGGAGGTTACAAGACTCAGCCCTGCAATACACGTGGTGGTGATGGTGGTGATGGTCACTCCTGTAAGGAAGTTGCTGGGGTCTTTGCCCAGGATGTCCCACAGCACTCTCTTCCAGAAGGCCTGCAGGACAACTTCCCCCCAGGACTCAGTGCCAAGAAAAGCTTTGCTTCTACTGAGGATTTAGCTTTTTTGCTAGTTTGTTTTATCTTTTGGATACTGTGGTTACTTTAACAGGTCTTCTTTCCCCTTTGCTTCTAGAAAGCCCAGGGACAGATTTGCAACTCTCTGCCATAATGACACTAGACAAGCATGCTTATGTTCAGACTGTACCCCTGACTTCATCTTGTTTTCTCTCAACTCTAATTTCTTTAACCATTTTTATTCTCTTGTATTATATATATTTATAAGCTGCTTCAAATCCTTGTGGGAATGAAATACATACACACAGTGGATTTTACACCAAAACTTTTACAACCCTAGACCTTGTAAAAATACAATGTGGCCTCAGACAGGCCTGGGTTTGAAACCTAATTCTGTAGATTTCTAGATATGTGATCTCAGGCAAGTCATCTAATACTTCCAAGCTTCCATTTCCTCCTCTTTAAAATAAGGGTAATAACACCTACATTGTGTAGTGGCTATGAGAATTAAAGATAATTTATATAAAGAGTTGGTACTTAGTAACTGCTACATAAATAGTTTCCTTTATTATTATTAATAACTATGCAGACTGTTACCAAGGAATACCTAAAAGGCAACGTCTGGAAGACACAGGGACAGATAAAAACACGGCGAATGTCATGGGACTATGGAGGCAGAGACTGGAGTGATGCGTCTCCAAGACATGGAACACCAAGGATTTCCAGCAATAACCAGAAGCTAGAAGAAGCAGGCAAAGATTTGTCCCTAGAATGTTTTGAGGGAACCCGGCCCTGATGACACTTTGATCTTGGACATCTAGACTCCAGAACTATTAGAGAATAAATTTCTGTTGTTGTAAGCCACGTTGTTGTTTCGTTTGTTTGTTTTGGGGGGATTTTTTGGCCACGCCGCCCAGCACGTGGGATCTTAGTTCCCTGACCAGGGATCCAACCCGTGCCACTTGCAGTGGAAGTGCGGAGTCTTAACCACTGGACTGCCAGGGAAGTCCCAGCCACGTTGTTCATGGAAATTTACTACAGCAGTCCTAGGAAACTAATACATTCTCCAACTCCTGTAGCCCCAAATGGCAGAAGTGAAATTACCAAGCCAACTTTCAATCCAGTTGACATCTGCCAAGAACTTACAGATACACACCTGGCATGTTCCATGGGGGCATATGCTAGAAAAGAACAAAGGAGGGAAAGGGGGAGGGAGAGGCTTTGATTTTAGGCCTAAATGAATTAATTCCCTTCTCTGAGCTTCAAGTATCTCATCTGTAAGATGGGGTTAGGTCTAGATTAATGATGGCAAATAGAGTTGAGTTGAGAATGGCTGTCTTAGAGAGCTGTGTTGAGAAGGATTATGAGGATTTATCTAGGCAGAGAAGCAGATAAAGAGTCAAAATACTCCATCCTCATTCTCCTCATGCCTCTGTGACCATCCTCTTCAGTTTCTCCTTCCACTGCCCACTCTTTAAATGCAGGCTATTCTTAGGGTTCTGAAATTGGCTCACACTTCTTTTTGCACTCATGTCCTCTTTAAACAGACAGACCCATTGATTCTTATGGTCTTAATTATCACCCACAGCTTCTAGTGATACTTTCAAATCTCTCTCTCCCACCTGGATCAGTCTCCAGCCCTCATCCAGACCCATATATCCAACTGCCGAATGGACATCTCCACTTGGCTATAGACAACTCAAAGTAACCCATCTATAACAGAACCCACCAGTTGTTCCCCCCCAAGCCTGCTCTTTCTCCCATATGCTACCTCTTAGTTGGTGGTACCACTGTATACCTAGCTAAAAAAATGGGGCTCCACCCTGGTCTATTTCCTCTTTCTCACCCTCCCACTCCAAATCAATCACCAAGACCTGCCAATCTTACCTCCTAGATAATTCTCTTCTTCTCCATACCAACTATCACCATGCTAATTCAAACTCCCACCAGCTTTTGCCCTTCAAGACTCAGCTCAGAACAGCAAGGTCCTCCTGTATAGCACAGGGAACTATATTCAATATCCTATTATAAACCATAATGGAAAAGAATATGACAAAGAATGCCTATATATATATATGTATAATTGAAGCACTTTGCTGTACAGTAGAAATTAACACAACATTGTAAATCAACTATAGTTCAATAAAATAAGTTTTAAAAAAGACTCAGCTCGGATATCACTGCCTCCAGGAGTCTCTGCAAGGACAGGGACTATATATGTCTTTTCTACTCCTGTACTCCTGGAATTTAGCATTGTCTTTACACTCTAGGCAACAGATAATGATGATGATGATGATAATGATGTTAACTATCATACTGACCGCTTACTATGTACCAGGCACTGTTATTAGCAATTTACATCTCCACAACCACCCTTTGGGGTAGGTACCCTTACTATCCCTATTTACATATGAAGTTCAGGAAGTTTAAATGACTTGCTCAAAGTTACACAGTTCTACCAAGAGGTAGAGTTATTGAACCGATCTCATACAGTATACTCATAAGATAAAATAGTGACACACATACTTAATTGTTCAATAAATATTTATTAAGCATATGCTATGTGCTAAGCACTGGAGATATGATGGAAAACAAAGAAAATAAGTAAATGAGTCCAGAAATAAATTTCAGACATGGGGGAAACCTCTCAGGAAACCCATTCCAGGTTTCTCTAGGGCAACCACTTTAGTCCTGAGCTGACCTAGGAATCTGGGAAGCCTAACAGTCTTTATTTGTAGAATTCTAAGGAACTTTGTAGAAATATTAGGGGTGTCAGACAACTCAGGGTTTCCTGCTTTGCTAACTAATGCCTCCCTCACAGAGCCGAAAAGCCCTTGTGAAGTACCAGAAGGAGCTTGAGCTAGAGCATCCTTGTCTGACTTCAAAGCAGAGAAAGCCTCCAGAATCCCCTTTCTTATGGCTGCCGGCAGGCATCTCCTCTCAGTGGAAGCAGAGCGAAGGGAGCTCTCTGCTTACTGATGAAAGACTTGCAGTGTTGGCCTTGAGGCCAGAGGACCTGGGTCTCAGCCTGACTTTGCCCCCAAGTACCACTCTGACCTTGGGCAAGTCACTTTACCCCTCTGACCTCAAGAGTCTATCTCTCATTTTCCTTCCAACCCTACATTCTATGATATAGAGTCTGCACTTCACAGGCTACCTAGGGGCAAGGGTGTTGTCAGGAAGAAAAGAGGCCCCTCTCCACTGCCCATAGCCCTAGTAGATTATTCCAGACACTATCCTCAAACCCAGGCATTTCTCAGACCAAAAAAAAAAAAAAAAAAAAAAGACCCTAAAATTTGGGGCATGTGAATCTTCTGTCAGTCAAAGCAAAGCCCACTCGGCACTTCCCAGGTGGCGCAGTGGATAAGACTCCGCACTCCCAGTGCAGGGCCTGGGTTTGATCCCTGTTCAGGGAACTACATCCCACATGCATGCCGCAACTAAGGAGCCCACATGCTGCAACTAAGGAGCTGGTGAGCTGCAACTAAGGAGCCCACCTGCCGCAACTAAGCCCCGGCGCAACCAAATAAATAATAAAAATTTAAAAAAGAAAAGAAAAGCCCACTTAAATTTTTCCATAATAATACCTTTCTTTGTTCTTCATAAATGTCAGGAAACCTTATGACCATATTCAAACTGATAGTTATTAAAAGAAGCCACTGTCCTCATCTCTGCCACGGCAATTCCTTTTAAAATATTTATCCAAGACAAGAGGACATCTCTGTCCATCACTCACTCCACTCTCGTTGTTCTTCCGGACTACAGGCACACTCAGATATGGCCTGGGAAGAAATCCACATCTACTCAGTGGGTAAAAGGGAGGGTTATTCTGGTAGGTGACCTCTCTCATCTGAAATGCTTACCACCAACTCAGAAGTGAAAGCCCCACTAGGGTTCAAACGGACCAAGAGAAACAACAGTGGAACAGGATTCAGATGGAAGCTGTTCTGATAAACCCCAAACTGAGGGTAGGTTTTACTGGTGGTGCATATTTATTTACTTACATACTTATTCCACCACGTTAAATCTCTTTTTATCTGGGGTCATTTTCTAAAAGCTAAAATTATTCCTGTGTAGGAAGTTACTATGTGCATAATCTGAAGCTGGGCCATAAAAGCGAACCAGGGGTAAGTCTGTCCACTGAGTCTCCAAAAGGGTGATATAAAATGACAGTTACCAGGAGCAATTAATACAGAGAAGTGGCAATATTCAGAGGGGGGGAGGGGGAAGGGATGATTTTGGAAGCTCTCAGTTTTTTCAGCACAGGTTAATACCCAAACTTGAGAACCATAAAAAAAATCACATGGCCGTCTTTTATTCAACAAACATTTGATGTCTTTATGTAAGAGGTGCCAAGCATACAAAACTGAGTAAGACACACTTCTTGTCTAGAGGAGAGGATGTATGAGTTAACCAAACAACACAGAACTGGGACTTCCCTGGCGGTCCAGTGGGTAAGACTCCACGCTCCCAGTGCAGGGGGCCCAGGTTCGATCCCTGGTCAGCGAACTATATCCCACACGCATGCCATAACCAAGAAGTCCTCATGCCGCAACTAAACATGCCGCAACAAAGATCCCGCGTGCCGCAACTAAGACCCAGCACAGTCAAAATAAATAAATAAATAAATATTTTTAAAAAACCAACTAGAACTATGTGATACCACCAAAGTAGAGGTACGATGGTGCTCATGACCTAACCAGCCTCGGGGAATCCCAAAGACAAAAGCAATGGAAGTAGGAGGGGACACTGAACGAATGCTTGAGCTGCCATCTACCACTCTGTGAACTTCTCAAGTCTCCCTAGCACCTGAATTTGTCCTCCCCGTATCTCTACACCAGAAGAACTAAACCACCAAATAACTTCCCTGTCACTGAGACATGGCTTCATTATCTTCCCTTGATCATCCAACAAATAATTATTGAGCACCTACTATGTGCAGGGTGCTGTGAAAGGCACCTGGATCTGTCTGATCCAGGTCTGATGAGCCATTTATCCTGGGCTTCACATTCACAAAGGGTTTATAACATAGATTTTAAAAATGATATCCAAATGATATCATATATACAGTCACAGGAATACACTTCCAGGCTTGAACTTCAAAGCATATCACAATTTTTATAAACCTGTTTCGGCAATTTTAAAAAAATACATACAAGTCCCCCTACTCCCATGCCATGTATCACCCATGGAAGTGGTCCAGGTGTCTCTGCATCTCTGTGAGCCCTGTGGGCATTCAAGAATGAGCAGCGAACAAGCCAGTTGTTGGACATGCGCTCACGGAACTTAGTGTTTAGTGGGGAGACAGATATCAAGTAAGGACATACCAAACTGATAACTGTAGTTACCGCAGGGGAGGAAAGAGGCATGACAGGAGGCAGAGCTGGCAAGCAAAGCTTTCACTTTATCTGAAATGTTTAAATTTTTACCATATGGACACATATCCACGTATTACTTGTGTAGTCACTATAAATTTCTATGTCAGTTACGTCATTAAGAGAAGAACAACCAAGAAAGGGACTAGAGGACCAGGGGAGAGGGGACCCCAATATGGGAGGCAGTGGGAATAAGTGAAACACCCAGTTATTAGAGCTTCAGGGTTGGTCTGGGCTAAATGAGCTGCACATGACTTTGTGGTGACCGCTGTCTGCACGCCATATGGAAAGCACTGACAGGTATGGACACAAGGCTTCCCATCTCTGAGCTCCTTACTGGGCTCAATCATCTTCTGACCCCACAAACAGAATGACTGACTTTCATGCACTGAGTCACATGGATGATCAACATGTTACTCTCACCCTGGTTCAAAACTTGCCTTTTCACGGAGCGCTATCAATCTTAGCCATACGATGCCAAATGCCTGTGAGCTGAGTCACGGCTATCTTGTCTAGACTGAAATGTCTCATCTCCATTTTGTCAAACAAATTGTGTCTTGCCCATTACTGTTAACCAGGTCATCCACATGTCAAATTCACACAGTTCCATTGACAACAGGGCAGCCCCTGCTAATCCGCTTTCCCCCTGAGGAAAGTCTGACCACATAGAAATGATCGAGAGAAATGAGAGCAGGTACCATGGAACAATGTTAGCATGTGAAAATACAGCCCACAGTTTCAGACTGGGCAGTTGTGACAGACAAATTCTGGAATAAAAACGATTCCTTACACTGCCATTCTTTTCACCTTTCTAATTATATTTTGAGATAGAGTCAGATGGCGTGGCTTTTACAGAACAGAGGCATGACCAATACTGATCATGCAATAATGCTTCTGATCACAGCAATTATGTGTGAGAGTGCGTGTGTGTGCTATTCTGTCTTAGTGTGGCAGGTACCATCTTCGGACTGTGCACAGTTGTTAGGGATGTGTGCACAAGTCAAACCAGCACAGAGAAACACAATCGAATGCCCCTCTGCATAAGGCGGACAGCTAGCAGAGGAAAAGCTTCCTGCAGAGGCCTTCATGTCTGAGTTCTGCTCTAAGAGCTCAATGGGAGCTGGCATGGTGGATACGGTTGCCAGATAAAATACGGGACACCCCATTAAATTGGAATTTTAGATTAAAAAATTAATGATTTTTAGTATAGGTGCATTCCAAATACTGCATGGGTCTTCCATATGGTTGTTTGCTACATCAAGCAATTCTAATGGTGGAAGAGGGGACAGCAGGCCTGTCAATCATCTTTCCTTTTTTGTCATGAATATTGTACATGAGGAATGAGGTACACGCTATAGGGAGTACCTATGAATTACTCCTGTACCTGAAACACTCAGAACATACCTACTTCTTCAACCGCAGACTCCTTGAGATCATGGACTATACCTTATCCCTCCTTCTTCAAGGCCTAGCCCAGGGATTGGCATGTGGTAGATGCTAAAACTACAGTTTTGAATAAATGAGGATACAATACGGAATGACAATAGAGGGAGGGAATATGGGGTGAGGGGGATAAGATGACAAAACTGTACATGGCAGAAAATACAGGGACCTTCAAGACGGTTGACAACAGCCAAATCTCCAGCCACCTCCATCACCCTCGGGCAGAACCTCTTAGCACAGAAGGTCAACTGAACAATCTCTTAGCTTGGTTAGTACGTTTGAACTGTCTCAAGCACAAACTATGCTAAGCAGCCTGGGTGGGTGGAGATGGGGGGCACACAAAATTGGGAGATCAACACTTACACAATTATTTACTTTACAAAGCCAGAATTAAGGAGGACAAAGCACTGTAGAAGCCCAAAGAGGAACAAGCAGTTCTAACTGCGACAATTCAAAAAGCTTTAGGTATAAGAAGTTAAGTGAGGTATGTAAGAAGGTCTGGCCCTCAGAAGAGATTTGCATTTTATAAACTCTGTGTGTGTACGTATGTGCAATAATAAATATATGTATTTTATATATATATATATACATAAACCTATATTTTTTATATGCAAAGCTGTAACAATACTACACTGAACTCCCACATAGTCTGTATTATTCATATCAACTGAATTAGAACTGAATCTCAGAGAAAATTCACATCTCCTTTTTAAAGTACCCTAGAACAGAAATGTTTGCATAAATAAAGTAGTATTGATCCTATTGCAGATGTATAATATCTCTTTTTTTCAATATATATATATATATATATATTTTTTTTTTTTTTTAATTCACGTTCTTTTATTTATTTATTTATGACTGTGTTGAGTCTTCCTTTCTGTGTGAGGGCTTTCTCTAGTTGCGGCAAGTGGGGACCACTCTTCATCGCGGTGCGCGGGCCTCTCACCATCGCGGCCTCTCTTGTTGCGGAGCACAGGCTCCAGACGCGCAGGCTCAGCAATTGTGGCTCACGGGCCTAGTTGCTCCGTGGCATGTGGGATCTTCCCAGACCAGGGCTCGAACCCGTGTCCCCTGCATTGGCAGGCAGATTCTCAACCACTGCGCCACCAGGGAAGCCCCTTTCAATATATTTTGTTTGAAAAATAGTTTGCCTTATTAAATAAGAAATACTTGCTGCCTATAGAAAACTTAAAAAATCTAGGTAAATAAAAATACAAAACTAAAAATCACCCATTATTTTTCTAGTCAGAGATAATGACTCAATATTTGTAGCATATATACTTCTAGATTTCTTCTGTACATATATGCATATGTTTATATTTAACAAATCAGACTCTGTATAGTACCACGTAAGCTTGTTTTTAAGCTACAAAGTGTATCCATCCAAGTAACCAAATATATTCCCACAACATAATTTTTAATGCTTGCACAGACGTTTTCTACGGATGGTTTACTCAACCAAGTACCTACTGCTGAACATTTCAATTGTTTTCAGTTTTTTGCTGTGATGAACTTCCTGACAGCTAAGTCCTTAAAAGACATCCATCATTATTTCTTGGAGATCAACTCCTAGAGGGAGAATTGCTGAGTCAAAGATTATGTACATTTTTAAGGCTTTTGATACATAGCACCACCTTGCTCTCCAGGAAGTTTGTGTCAATTTATATTCCTGTGTAAAAGGGCCCATTTTCCTAATTATTTTTCTAAGTTAGTCATCCCACAAAATATCTCTGTGAAATCAGAATTTATACAGAGAGAGCACATAGAGTAACATTATGTAGTAGGTTTTCTTCTCATAGTAAACCAGTCCAAAAAGCCAGGATTTTAAGATGTCTCACTTGTCTACAATTAGCCTTTGGTGTAGCCAGCTAATTTAGACACAAACATTTTAAGCAATTTTGCAGTCCAAGTCTGCCATATTTATGGAACGGTGGTTGCTTACCATTCTAAAATGATTTTATTGAAAATTAATGAATTTCTTTTTTTAAGGTGGTAACTAAAGCTAGCCTTATTTAATGACATCCCATTTCACATTCCTGGAGAAAGAAATTTTCTTTGACCAAAACCAGAAGAAGGTTATCCGGTCAAACAGGGTGAAAACCATAAGTGGTGGACAGCCATTATTACCACAGTAATACTGATCCAGGTGTGAATTAGCTTGGCTAAAATGGGTGATCACCTACTCATAATACCTCCTCAAAAACAAACAGGAACAAACAAAAAAAACTTTACAGCACACAGAACCTCTAAACAAGAAGGAAAGACAGCTAAGTTAAAGTTTTAAAATACTGTCTAAACCATATCTAAAAGTTAAAAAAAAAATGCATGATACTACAAGAGAGAAGTTAATGAGGCAGAAAAATATTCCCTGATATACAACCCTCTGGAGGACTTCTAAGAAAGAGATCAGATCATACAAAATGCTATGCGGGGGTGGTAAGCACTGGTTCAGGTTTAACTAAAGGAAAGGATAGTTGGAGAGTTTCAACATTTCCTAATGGCAACAGAAAACTAAGCTGGCCTAGTCTGTTCTGTGATAAGTGCCATGCTCAACGACCCACTCTGTTTTTCATCTTTTTTGAGGCCCAGAAAAATCAAATAAAAAGAGAAAATATCCAAACATTGAAGCTTAATTTAAGGACTTCCCTGGTAGTGCAGGGGATAAGAATCCGCCTGCCAATGCAGGGGACAGGGGTTCGAGCCCTGGTCCAGGAAGATCCCACATGCTGCGGAGCAACTAAGCCCATGCGCCACAACTACTGAGCCTGTGCTCTAGAGCCCGCGAGCCACAACTACTGAGCCCACGTGCCCCAACTACTGAAGCCCAGGCGCCTAGAGTCTGTGCCCCGCAACAAGAGAAGCCACCACAAGGAGAAGCCCAGGCACTGCAACGAAGATCCAACGCGGCCAAAAATAAAAATTAATTAATGAATTATTTTTTAAAAAGCTTAATTTATCAAGATTGGAAACAACCTAACCTATTTTATGTTCTAGTGGTCTTGCAATCAAATAATCAGAGTTATTTTGTCAACGTCTATGATTAACTCAATGAGAGAAGATGTTCGGCTACAGGGTCAGGTACAAATATTTCCTTGGAGGATTGCTCTCTCTTGTGTAATAGTGTTAGGTGAGCAGGTGTATAGAGTCCCAGTTTTCAGTGCTTTCTGAAACAGTCTGCATCAGCCTTGTTCCGATGAGTCTATAGTACTGGGATGGATCATCCAGGCACCTAAGATAACACAGTGGTAATGCTTTGCTCACTTCTCTGAAAAAAAAAAAAAAAAAACCAAGATTGCATTCCCAAAGTCAATGTAGTCAGCCAAAGTCAAAAAAGCCTCAGAGGCAAAGGGGCCGAAACCGTGAGTACCATAAAATGACGAATGAGAAAACTCCTCCCCACTGAAGATACCCAGGTGTATAAAAGGCACACGAAGTAATACTTAAGACCTAAAACCTCACTCACTGTCAACCTTGAGTCTTGTGGATTTTTCAGCTAAGGGGGCGAGGAAAAAAAATGAGCGCCGAGCCTGATGTGATTCGAAAGTGCACGTGGCCAGTGTGCCTCGTGGGTCTGTTCGTCACCGGCATCCTCTCTCTGGACTGTAGCTTGCTGGATGTTCACCTGAGGAGAGTCACCTGGCAAAACCTGAGCCTTCTGAGCAGGATGAGCAAGTCGTTTCCTATAGAGTGTCTAAGGGAAAGCAAGGCTTTTGAGTTGCCCCAAGAGATCCTCTCACACACCCAGCCTCTGACGAGGGACATCAAGGAGGCCTTCTATGAAATGTCCAGACAGGCCTTCCACATCTTCATTCAAGACACCTTCAAATCCACTTGGGAAGAGAAACACCTGAGACAAGTCCAAATCGGACTTGATCAACAGCTGCAATACCTGGAACAATGCTTGGAAGAAGAGGAGGAGGAAAACGAAGACATGAGAGAGATGGCAGAGGATGAGTGGACACAGTCAGGAGCTCCGGTCCCCCAGCTGAGCAACCTAGAGCTGAGGAGATATTTCAACAGGATAGACAGGTTCCTCAAAGATAAGAAATACAGTCACTGTGCCTGGGAGATCGTCCGAGTGGAAATCAGGAGATGCTTCTACTTCTTCCATAAATTCACAGCACTACTCAGGAGGAAATGAGGTATAATCTTAGAATTCAAATTCCATTTCTCTCCCAAATCTCCTTTTCCCTCTCTTCCTCCTTCATCTTCTGTTTAAGGATTACTGTGCTACGCCAAGGCTCCCCTCTGTTGGATTGGTGGTGGTTTAGGTAATGTTCACCGTTTCTGAAGTTTGGCAGCCACATGCACCTCTCTAAAGAAAAGTGATGCCAACCACCTCCTGGGTGACCAAGAGTCTTGTTAGGAAGTCCTGAAGACAGTTTTAAAGGAGGATTCCCCCTCCAACTTCTACTTTCTGTTCCTCTTTCCCTTTTCTCTTTCGTACGTGCTTTGCTCTATCTCTCACCTTTGAACTCCACCAAAACAATGGCTAGAGGACACGGATCAGAGAATATTGCAAAATGTTACACCTCAATGACTTAATCCTCTTGTTGCCAAGGTTGTTTATTCTAGGAAAGTTCAGCATGTTTAAAAGAGCTTATACACGCTCCCATAGAGTTAAAACCCTTCCTGTCTCCCTACTGTAAAAAAAAAAAAAAAAAAAAAAAAAATGAAATTTCTGGCCCATTTGCTTCTCAACTTGGTTTGGTTAAAATGATACAAAGTTTGTGGCTTGGTATTTTATTATTTTAAGAGAGTGAAGATCCATGATGATATTGGATGGTTGAATTAGATGCCTATGATTTAATGCAGAGAGCACTGTTCATTCCTAATGCATACTGTGTGATTTTTACATCTAAAGGCATGGAAAATGCTGCAGAAAAGTTTAATATCTGCCTTTCATTGTTTTTTGTTTGTTTGTTTTGTGCCTGAAATGAAATGCCTACAGTCAGACTATGGAAGAATTTCAGACTGGATTTTCCCAATTAGAAAGCCACTTTCTATTTGTTAAATAAATTTAATAATACATGACACTTTAATAGACTTTATCTTTTTGAAAGTTATTTTGTACCTAGATTACCCAGCTTATTTACTTAACTTTTCTTGTGTGGTCCTTCATCTGTATTAATTCACCTTCTAGCTGAAATGAATCTTCTCTTCCTCTCTCTCCCCTACCCCATTTCAGAACCATCTACCTTCAAGCAAGAATTAACAGAGATTGCGGCTACCCAAATGCATCAAAGAGGGTGAAATGTACCCGGTTCAGCTCTTGGAAGGCTTCTCCTGCTATTACTTTAACAGCACGCTGCTAAACTGTTTAGATTCAAGATTCATCCAAGTACAGGGCTCCAACAATGTAGTCAAACTGAGAAAGTCTTGTGATAAAATTGAGGCAAATTCAGTCCAGAAGTTAGAAGAAATGTTTAACAGCACAAGAACTAGCTGTGGATCATGGTATACGGGTTATCAGTGGAAGGATCAGACAATAAAATGAGTTAGTATAATCCATTTAGAAAAAACTCATCAGTAGTAGTTCTAAATTTTAAAAAAGCATTACAAGCTATAAAGGAGTTAAGGCATGCAAGCTACTGAGCAGAAAGTACACACTTAATATTTTCCATGAATTTCTCTAATAATGCCTTTGCATGGTCTCCCTTGTAACTCTACTGGGACCGTGTCAGTGACTTCAGCAAGTGATGGTTGCAGTCTTGCTAAATGTTTGCAATGCAAGAAGGAAGAGAATTGACGCTTCAAGTCAATAAAGATTGTCTGATTGTACTGGCAGGGGCAGAAGTCAGAACAGGATGTTTTTATTAAGAGCACCACTAGTCAGAAAAAGGAGAACACTCTCACTGAAAAATAGGTAAGGACACAAACTGGCACCATCACAAAGAAATACTAACAGGCAATGTGAAAAAATGTTTAATCTCATTTATGATTAAAGAAATTCAAAAGAAGACAATAAGATACTCCCCTCCCACCAGTCTGGCAGAGATAAAAAAGAGTGATAATATAGACTCTCAGTGGGGTATAGGGGAAAAAAAAACTCCTATGTATTGATGGGGAGAGGCTAAACTGGCACAAGTTTCCTACGGGACAATATGGCATTTTAAATATCCTTAAAAAGTACATTAACTCCTTAGACCTGGCTATCCTATCTCCAGAAATTTATTCCAAGGAAATACCTGGATAAGACTGTTTAATGGAGCCTTGTTTATAATATCCCTCCTTCCTGTTTTAATTTTCACCTCTCTGTATTTTCTGTTTTTTTCTACAATGCTGGGAAGGGTTTTCTTTTAATTCTAAAATTAAAGAAACTGTACAAGCTTATCTTTCACTGCAATTACCCTGTTTTCCTTACTGGAGTAGACTGGGACAGACACTGCCCTTTCACTTCGTTAATGATGCCTTTAGACACTTCTTGAGCAACTCAGGTCCTTCTTGTTTTTCTCCTGCTGCTGCTGCTGCTAATTTCAAAGGAATCCTTCCTTGGGGATCATTTTCGTAATGAAATCTTTGTAAAGTGCCTTCCGGTGCTTCAAAGATTTTGCTTTCTTTCTTTTGTTGGTCCCACTGGTAATATTCAGAAATCACTGGAGAAAGTGCTCTATGTGTCCACCCTCCTGACTTAGTCTCCTTTGTTCTTCTTTATTAAATGGAAGCTCAAAAGTTCTAAGTCCAGTAAAGGGAAAACTTCTGGAACTGGGCAGAGGCCAGTGCACAGTTTCTACTTAAAATGCTTGAGTGGGTACATCGGTCACGAGTGTTCAGATGGAAGCTTCCTCCCTCCCCTGTCTTGGGGCAGGGATCAAATTGTGGAGGATAAAAAAAGAGTGTAGGGCTTCCCTGGTGGCGCAGTAGTTGAGAATCTGCCTGCCAATGCAGGGCACACGGGTTCGAGCCCCGGTCCGGGAAGATCCCACGTGCCGCGGAGTAACTGGGCCCGTGAGCCACAATTGCTGAGCCTGCGCGTCTGGAGCCTGTGCTCCGCAACAAGAGAGGCCGCGACAGTGAGAGGCCCGCGCACCGCGATGAAGAGTGGCCCCCACTTGCCGCAACTGGAGAAGGCCCTAGCGCAGAAACGAAGACCCAACACAGCCATAAATAAATTAAATAAATAAATAAATAAATAATTTTTTAAAAAAAAGGTCAGTTTTCTTTAAAAAAAAAATAAAATAAAATAAAAAATAAAAAAAGAGTGTAGTTGAGTCTCCTTGGAAGGGGACTGATTGGGTGTCAGTCACACAGAAAAAGCTGACAACCCCAGTATATGTAAGACTATGTGCAGGTATAGATTCCAACAGGTGTACAGACAGTCTCCTCTCAGTCTAAGCGACTCTAGGGGCACCAGCTGGGGGCCCTGCCCTCTCAGAGTGGCTACTGTGTTTCGGCCCTAGTTCTTCCCCCGCCCCCCCCCCGCCTCCCCCCCGCCCCCGAGGTATAGTTGATTTACAATATTATATTAGTTTCAGGTGTTAAGTCCTAGTTCTTTAATAATCCACAGTCACTAAGAATAAGCACCATGTGTAAGCAAACAACTTGATAGGAAAGGCAGAGAAACAGGGCCACTATAATCTCACAGGCGCACTCACAGGGGAACTCTGTCCCCAGACACCTATTCACAGGGCCTGGGTATCCTGAACTCGGCCCTGGCAGCGTCTGCGCTGGGTCCTCCGGGTCCGTTTTTCCTAAATGCCGAGAGGGGGCCGGGACTTTACACTTGGAGCCCTATGCGAAGACAGAACTCCAGGTTCATTCTGGAGGGAGCCACTTCACTCCTGTTTCTAGAAAAAGTCTCGAGGCTTCCTAGGTTATTTGCATATCTCCATTCTCTTTAAGGCGACTCGCCTGCCCTCCAACCCCTGGAAACTCGCAGACCTCAGAGCCTTAGAGCTGTCTGCCTACCAGACATGCCCTGATCCCGTCCCGCCGCCTGGCAGCGGGCAGGCCACACGCCTTTAGGCGGAGATCGGAATCCCCTGGAACCCACCAAAGGACACCCCGGATTGGGGCGGAACCTCGCTTCCACTCTCTGCCGAAAGAGGCACCCATCTCGACCTGCGCTCTTCGGCGCGCTGGGGATAAGACCTGAGAAATGCGCCCGGGGCCACAGGCACCCGAGGAGGCGGGGAAGGAACAACTTTCCCTCCGCCCTCTAACCGCAAGGCCCGGGTGGGGCGGCCCCGCTGGGGTCGGGCTCCTCTCCTTCCCCAGGCGGGCTCCCGGGAGCGAGCTGGCCGGGTAGCTGGTGTGGAGGCCGGGGGAGGAGGACCCGAGGGGCTTCCTTGTCTCCCGAGCCCCGCCAGATGTGAGAGAGGCAAACAATAGGGGAAACGCGGAGAAACAAAAGGCTATTCGCCACGATCTCAATCGGCTCTGTCGCGTGGTCCCTAAGGGGAGGACGTCTGGGAGGGGGTCAGGAAGGTGGGTGAAGAGGGATCTTGAGGAGTTTGGGGTCTCTGGTACTTACTTGCCAGGCGCCGGGAGTCGGCCCTTTACCCTTCCAGAGGGGTCCAAAGGCAGGGAGGGGGCAATTAAAGGAAAGTTGAAGGGTTTCCACCTTCTTCCTCAGTGCAGGGAAAGGGAGGGGCTGGGATTCCAGATATTTGACAGTTGTTGGCCCAGGGGTTCGGCAGGATTTGTACGTCCTTTTCACACCCTCTCCCTCCAAGAAGCATCCACAGTCCCCGGGGCGACCTCGCCGACGGGGCGGAGTTCCCCTTCGCAGCCCCGAGCCGAGCCTCTTCCTTCAATATCAAGACGCCCTAAACGTGGTCCCCCTGCCCAGGCGCACTTTTGTAAAAGTTTGTCTTCCCGCCACCCACTGCCCAGCACGGACCCTGCAGTCATCTGCAACCCGGGATGGATTCGGGGACACACTTGTACCCCGAAGGAAGATCGATATTTTCGACAGACCTTTTAAAATCAAGGCCCCGGAGCCCGGGGTGGACTCTCGTTCACACCCGGGAAGGGCGCGGGAGGAGCCGGCCAGAAGCCAAGACGCGGGCAGGGGTCTGACGCGGATTCCAGCCCCGGAAGCCAGCGAAGGGCGGGCGGGGAAACGGGGTCCGCCGCCTCCCGCCCTCTTGTTGCACCCGCCCCCAGGTGCGCCCCGCACCTCTACCCTCCTGAGCGCGACCCGGCGCGAGCTGCCGCGGGCTGCGCCACCTCCCCCCGCTTGACGCGAGCTCTCACTCACCGTGGGGTTTCTACCTTCAGCCCCGGGGCCCTGTCGGCTCCCCGCGCCGGGGCAGCTGCAGGCGGCGCGAGAGGAAGAGGATGAGCTCGGGGCAGGAGGGGCGACGCTCGCGGATCCAGCGAGGGGCTCCCGGGCCAGCGCGCGCGGTCTCAACGAGCGCGCGGGCGAGCGAGCGAGCGCAGGACTCCAGCTGCAGACGCCGCCGCTCCAAAGCGGCCCCCACCGGCACCCGGCGCGCGTCTACCATGCGGAGGCGCGTGCGGGGACCCCCTGGCGGCCGCCCGCGGAATGGCAGCTCCGTCGGAAAGCAACGTCAGGTCACCTTTGGGTCAGCTTCCCTCCGGAAAGAGCTGGGGAATGGACAGTCTGAGCAGGGCTCCCAGCCTTGCGGAAAAGACATTGACCCTGTGGCCAGGGCGGGGAATTGGATATCAGATCAGAAAGGATGCGTTCTGGGTCCACCATGGCCACATCCCAGGCACCTAGAGAGGGGGAAATTGCTCACCTTCTCCAGGATTTTCTGACTTGTTGAAAAATGCTGTGGACTGCCCGACTGAGGAGAGCATTAATCATTGGAAAATACTTTGAGATTCTAGCAAATTTGCTAGAGCAAGCTGGGAGTAATGGAAAGAGCATGGACTTTGAAGCCCAACCCCACAGCCTGCCACTTTCTATTTGTGTGATCTTGGTCTATGACCTCTACCTTGTAGTATCTACCTTGCAGGGTGGTAGTAAAGGGTAAACTAAACATAGAAAGTATTCCTAGTTCATTGTAGTAGTCATTAAATATAAGCTTCCTGAGGAAAAGAATGAGTCTTCCACATCTTTTAGTTCCCCGTACGATAGCATCTTAGTGCACATTGATTGAGAAGTACCAAATGACTAGGTATTGCATTTTACAGTTCTTACTACACACTTTAAAGAAGTATGGAAATATATTGAGTAGAAACTAGAATACACAGAGAAAACATCCCTCCCCCAAAAGTTGTTTCCACAACTACCAGGTGAGACCCTCTAAAACCACACTCATCCTTTGCCATATCAAGTCAATTCTGATATTATAAGAAATATTTAATAAATAGTCATGGTCTAATGATATCAACCCTGGATTAAATGATTTAATTCTGTGTCATTTGGCAATGCAAAGATAATGAATATTGTGAATATAAAACTCAAACAAGAGAAGAAAAAATGGTCAGATACAAAAACCCAGCCACTAAGCAATGTTTCTGTTCATTGTTGAGTCATGCAGTCTCCTTTCCAAATTGTCTCAAACCCCATTCACTGCTTTCAAGTTCCTTTTGTCCTTGGGCCCCATGGCAATCAGACAGCTCTTCATCATCCATAACAATTAGGGTAGAAGTGTCTCTTAATTACTCTAGTTTACCTTTAATAGTCCTTCTCTCTTACTCACTTGTCCCTCATTGGGAAGAGGCTGTTGCCTGCCCAAGAATTCTCATTACGTGGTCTTTTCTGTTCTGTCAAGAAGAGAGGAAAAATAAGGCTTCCTGTCTCAGAAATTAAAGTAGAACATTGAGATCCAACTTCTACCCTCGAAGATAGGGTTCAAGCTCCAGCACACAGATGAGCAGGGCATGTGCAGGGCAAAGAAGGCATTGGATTCTAATCAGTAAGCATTAATGGAAGGGTCTCCGCCTCTCTCTTTGGGTTTCAGCCTTGCCTGTAGGGAAAAGAGAACTTTCATCTCACTTCATCCCCTTAGTGGCCCCTTCACTGGGGAGAAATGGTGAACCTGGTGGTTGGGAGGAAGCCTTCATTATTTCCTCGATAACTTTCACCAGTGAGTGGGGTCAATCTAATGAATCACATCCTATCTCTCACCCACCCTTGATCTGGCTTCCCTGCCTGTGACCTGGTGGCTGGAAGAAGATGGCTCAACCTTCAGAATCTGCTCTGAAGGGCCAGCATTTTAAATTCAAGCCTTCTTTGGTCCTGTTTCTTAGTCTATTCAGGCTACTGAAACAAAATGCCATAGGCAGGGTGGCTTATAAATAGAAATTTCTTCTCACAGTTCTAGAGGCTAGGAAGTCCAAGATCAGGGCACTGGCAGATTCAATGTTTGATGATGGGCCGTCTCCTCATAGACATCTTTTCTCTGGGTCTTCACATGGCAGAAAGGGGCAAGGAAGCTTTCCCAGGCCTCTTTTATAAGGGCACTAATCCCATTCATAAAGGCTCTGCGCTTGTGACCTAATCACCTCCCAAAGGCCCCACCTCCCAATACCATCACCTTGGGGGTTAGAACTCAACATATGAATTGTGTTTGGGGGGACACAAACATTCAATCTATAGCATTTTGGGCTACATCTCTTCTCCAATCTGGCTTTTATCAGAGCCCTGTATTGTACAGCAAACTGGCCCCATCATGATTTGAAGTAGATATTGTTTCCCACTGGCTATTATTCCTTATGTGTATGTGTCTTTGCTTGTTTGGAAAAGTACTCTGATGGAAAAGAATGGGGGAGGGGGAGGATTCAGATATCAAAAGTTCACCCTCACTGAATGGATCCTCCCTGTCAGATTTGCTCACACTGCTGTCTTCCCCCAACTCAGGGAAGGGCCAGTCCAACCTTTCAGTTGCTTAAGGCCCCGTGGAATCTTCTTTGACTTTTCTCCTTTTCTATTCCACCTCTAATCTATCAGAAAAACTCATTGGTTTTATCTTCAAAAGATATCCAGGGGCTTTCCTGGTGGCGCAGTGATTAAGAATCCGCCTGCCAATGCAGGGGACATGTGTTCAAGCCCTGGTCCGGGAAGATCCCACATGCCGCAGAGCAGCTAAGCCCGTGCGCCACAACTACTGAGCCTGCGCTCTAGAGCCCGTGAGCCACAACTACTGAGCCCACGTGCCACAACTACTGAAGCCCGAGCGCCTAGAGCCCGTGCTCCACAATAAGAGAAGCCACCTCAATGAGAAGCCCGTGCACCGCAATGAAGAGTAGCCCCTACTCGCCGCAACTAGAGTAGCCCCTACTCTTAGTTGCTGCGCTCACCACGCGCAGCAACTAAGACCCAACACAGCCAAAAATAAATAAATAATTAAAAAAAAAAAAAGATATCCAGAAGCAGACCTCCGTCCACCACCTCCACAGTTACCACCCTGGTCCAGCCACAAATGCCAGCAGCCTGGAACACTGCAATATCTTCCTACCTGGTCCCTGTGCTTCCTCCCTGCCCTGTGTTTGTTTTATTCTCAATACAGCCGCCAGTGTAATTCCCTT
Organism: Balaenoptera borealis; assembly: GCF_965194805.1. Taxonomy (NCBI): domain Eukaryota; kingdom Metazoa; phylum Chordata; class Mammalia; order Artiodactyla; family Balaenopteridae; genus Balaenoptera; species Balaenoptera borealis. The sequence continues at coordinate 47,328,200 of NC_138865.1, read as the reverse complement.
AAAATGTATGTTGCATTTCGTCACTCTGCTACTCAAAATCCTCCTGGGCCTTCCTTTCTTACTCAGAGTAAAAGCAGCACAAAGAAGCACTCCTTTATCTCTGACTTTGTCTCCCATTACCTTCCCCATCACAAATTCCACTCCATCCACACTGCCCTCTTTGATTCCCACAAATGCCAGGTAAGCTCCTACCTTTATACTTGCTGTGCCTTCTTCCAGGAACACTCGTTACTCAGAAACTTCACGGCTTACTACCTCACTTCCTTCAGGTCTTGACCAGAAGTCACCAGAGGGCCCCCCTTTCTGCTCTATTTAAAATTACAATCAACTGCCACCCCCAACACTCCCTCTCCACATTCCCCGCTCGAATTTTCTCCATAGAATTTATCGCCATGTGATGTACAATATATACACTGCCTGTTTTCATTTTCTATGGCTGCTGTAACTAATTACCGCAAACTTGGTGGCTTAAAATAATACAAATTTATCTTACAGTTCTGGAACTTAGAAGTCCAAACTTAGGTCTCATTGGGCTAAAATCAAGGTGACAGCAGGGCTGCAATCCTCTTTTAAATCTATAGGGGAAAATCAGTATCCTTGTTTTTACTAGCTTCTAGAGGCCACCCGCATTCCTTGGCTCATAGTCTCTCTTCTCCATCTTCAAAACCAGCACGGGCAGGTCAAATCCTTCTCATATGGCATCACTCTCGTCTTTCTGCTTCCTTTCTTCTACTTATGGGGAAATGACACTGAACCCATCCAGGTAATCCAGGAGTATCTTCTTTTTTTTTTTTTTTTTAATTTATTTATTATTTATTTATTATTTTTATTTTTGGCTGTGTTGGGTCTTCGTGTCTGTGCGAGGGCTTTCTCTAGTTGCGGCGAGCGGGGGCCACTCTTCATCGCGGTGCGCGGGCCTCTCACTGTCGCGGCCCCTCTTGTTGCGGAGCACAGGCTCCAGACGCGCAGGCTCAGTAGTTGTGGCTCACGGGCCTAGTTGCTCCGCGGCATGTGGGATCTTCCCAGACCAGGGCTCGAACCCGTGTCCCCTGCATTGGCAGGCAGATTCTCAACCACTGCGCCACCAGGGAAGCCCTGTAGGCAGGTTTTAGACTGGGCAGTGTGACCGAAGCCCATGGCCGTAACCCTCACGCTCTCTTGCCACTATCACATGACAATGGGCAACCCTGGCTATTGCCCTCGAGATGCTTACAATCTAGTAAAAGTGACTAGAGAAACACAAATAGCAATAGCACTAAAAAAAGACTATGGGGGGGTGGGTAGTGTAAAACAGGCCAACACGATTTTGTGGAGCATAGAGATGGGATAGATTCATTCTGGGTGGAGCTGATTGTAGGGAGCTTCAGGGAGGATGTGGCATTTGAGCTGCACTTATGATGGTGGACCTTGCTGCAGTCAGATGCAAAGGCTGTTTCAGATAGAGGGAGCCACAGCAGTAAGGACACAAGAAGGGAGAAAATGCTAGGTGTGCTCTGGAAACCAAGATACATCTAGCTTTCATGCAGTTAGAGGATAAGGGCTGGGATCCCGAAAGCTAGGCTAGAGAGCAAAGGGATTTAATGATATCTGTTAACAGTTCTTAATGAAGAAAAATTACCTCAAGGAGCTTCCAAAGTAATGTCTGAAGCTGTAACTCAAAAGGCAACAAGTAGAAGAGAAAAATGAACTTCCCGTTGAGCATAATGTTTTCATTAGACTGTTAATTCTGTTTGCTGCCTTATAAAAGGGCAAACATGGACCTATAAATCTGAGTCCAGGGCACAGCCTCAAATATCTGAGACTCAAAAGGTTCTAAAAGAGGGCAAAAATGGATAATGAGAGCAACCGGCCATTCCTGACCTCCGGACAAGTATGGTTTTCACCACTTGCATTTCACAGATAAAGTAACGAAGGCTAGAAGGATTAAGTGACTCACCCAAGATTACACAACTAGTAAAATTGGGACATTGATTCTGTGTCTCATGACCATTAGTGTTCTGTGTGTCCTGATACCTAAGTGGAAAAGGCCACAAGGGTGCATTTGTCCCAGATGACGTTGTCAGCTTTTCGGCTGTTTCAGATATTCCTCCCCAGGTTCCTATGGGACAAGACTGAGGAATTTGGATGGGACCACTCATGAATCTCACTTCCAAGCTTTTCTTGGAAAAAGAGAGAAGCCAGGATCATCTGAAGGATGAATTATAGAGAGACAAGGTGCATGGTAGTTAAGAGAATAGTCTTCAGAGTCTGAAAGATCCATATTAGCTGTGTCTAATCTCTCTGAGTCAGCTACTTCATTTTGTAAAACGGGGTAAGTAATATAAGTAATCGTATGGACTCAGTGAAGGGTTGCATGTAATGTACTTGGCAGAGTGCCTGTCACTGTAAGTGCTGACAGATAAGTGCTCGAAAACACTACCTTCTTTTCTTTCCAGCATGTCGTTCTCACATCACCCTCATGTAGCCCCTCCCCCACGAGGGTAAGAGATCCCAGCACCCAGCATGTGTTATATTCCACACTGAATCCAAAAGACTCCCTGTCCCTTGGGATGACATCTCCTGGAATTGGGAACAAAAAGAGAATATTTCTGGTTAGGTTGATACAGGGTGAATAACATTCACATTCCTTGCTCAAGTCAGTGCAACTTATTTTTCATTTTCAGTTCACACTTTAGACATTCCTGGTAAGAGGAAAGCCCTGCTGGTTTTCAATCGCGTGTGAGGAAAGTCCCAGAAAGATTCTGTTGCCAAACCACTTCGTCACAGCTTCCTCTGAGAGGGTACCAAAAGAGCAAAGGGATATCGGTAAGGTGTCACCATAGCAACGTCATAACAGTCAGATTGCAATAGAGTAAAAATGGAGAAAGCATGTTTGCCTAGTCACTGATGAACTTAGACGCATAATCATGTTGCTCTGGAGAGCAGTACTCAGAGTTCAAGGGCTACTCCAGTTAGATCTGGTGAGAGGTAAAATTTTGTGAAAATTCTATTCATTTTGGCTGAGTCTGATTACCCAGTGTCATTGTGCCACCATCTGCGATTATTACAGGCAGCTTACTAACAAACAGTAGATGTTCTCAGAGTCTTTCTTTTCATCCCAAGCAATGATAGTTTGCAAATCTAAGTGTCTATGTAACAAATCAAAAGTAAGGAGCACTTCCGGCTTACCTACTTTGATTTTGTTTTCAAAATTCTGACTAGTCACAAGGTTGGAGGGATTGTCTCAGAACTTTGTGGGATCTGTAATACTAGCATTTATGTTAATGAACTTTGGGTCCTAGAAATAAATGTGCATGGCTCCTCCTAAGCACTGAAATAATGGTAATTCAAACAATGTATATATTGGGTTGGCCAAAAAGTTCATTCGGATTTTTCCATACTATCTTATGGACAAACCCAAACAAATTTTTTTGGCCAACCCAATATTTCAAGCAATTTCAAACCATGGCAAGAATCCATGTTACACATGTTATCTTTATAATGACACTAGATGTCTATAGTCATTTTCTGTGAAATCCACATTAGACCAACCCCATTTTATAGGAGTGGGACTGAGGCATAGGAAGGTCATAGTTTGAGGACTGGGAAGAACCTATGATACTGTTCAGAGTTACATCAGTGCAGCTGAAGCAATGATGCAGTTTGGAATCATAACGGACAATTACCTGCAACTCTATATGAAAAGAGTGCGTATCCTTTCCCAAGTCGTTTTAAGATCAATTTTATTGAAAGGAGACTGTGATCTTTCTTTCTGGTTTTAAGATCTGTTTGTACTTTTCACAGTGACCCAATACTCTTTCAGATCTTCCTAATAGACTGTGGGTTTGGGGTTTTTTAAATCATTTGTATCTTGAGTGAGGGACTCTTCTCAGGAGATAAGCTTGATGTTTTTTGCTCTGGCCTGACACAAGCCAGGTGTGGTACATTTGTGGTTGGCCTCAGCACTTTGAGTAATTGAGAGGAACTGTCTCACCATTAAACAGGTCAGCTTAGATATGATCCAAGGAGGGAGAGTTGCCAGGAGCACCAGCATCTAACGTCGACTTATCTGAAGACACCGTACATAGTCTGGATCCCCAAAGTCAATTTAAGAGTTAGATTTGAGTACCTTTCTCAAGTGGGAAAATCAGACTGTTGTGTGCTCAGTGGATTTGGGAAGTTGTGCTCTCACAGTAATTCATACAAAAGGGCATAGGAAGATAGAGAAGAGGCTGCTGTGTCATGGATGCTTCGAACTTGATCACACCCCCCCTTCCCTCTTCCAAACAGGAACATAGCAAGGGTCTCAAATAGACTTTCTGTTGAAGGGGGGAAAACACTACTGTACCTTTGTGTTCAGTGCCTACCCACTACCACGGTTGATAAGTCAGTCATTAACTCCCAACTGCCCTGTATGGCAAACCAAGAAGCCGTTTGTGACTATTCAGCTCTCCTTGCATATCTGTGCAAACAAACGAAAGAAGTAACCTTTCTACTGCCAAACTGAAGGTGCATGGAGGAACCTCTCCCAACCAACCCCTGCCCTCCTGGCATAAAAAATAAACAAGATTTTCCTTTTTACATCATAATTAAGGCAAAACACAAAAGTGAGGGCCTCACTCATCCTGCCCTACGTTAGCCCCCAGATGTTTTACCTACTCAGGACCCTATTTCCTCAAGATTCCAATTAGATATGATACACTGTTCAATATTAATTTCCTCCTAAGGAGCTACATCAACATTTGGAAAGCCCCTTGGGTTGAATAATTATTTAATTTCTGAATGGCCTCCAGCCAACTTCCAATGTGATCGTTTTCATGTCCAATTATATGAAAGAGACTTGCCCTGGGCATTGAACAGCCCTGATGATGCTCTTCTGAGGAAACACATCTCTCTGAAAGGTTTTCCGGAAATTTTCATTTTAAACTGTCCCTGAGTCTTATGGTCTAATTCTCAGCAGAGTCCCTGCTGGATAATTTCCTTCCTTCTTTCTTTTATTTATTCTTTCCTACTTCCTTCCCCCTTATCCCTCCCTCTTCCCTTCCTCCTTTCTTTCTTTCCCTTCCTTCCTTTGTTACTTTGTTCCAGAGAGGATTTATGGCAGCTAGGTCACTCAGCAAGATTTCCACCCAACGTTCCAGACGAACAAATCTCCTTTTTTATAAAATTGAATTACACTTTCATTCCCTTTCCTTGGCTTTTTGCTTTCCTGCGTTCTTTTCTGTTTATGTCAGCAGATGCTAAATCAGGTTTTCACTTGAAGTGGTTCCTCATTGCTACTCAGATTGGGGGTACAGTCCTCACCAGAAACCCAAAGGAAAGCACAAGTGAAGAGTTGGAAGGACCTTAGAGCTGGTTTGCCTCAGTGTCTAGTACAGCTCCAGAACTTTCACAGGAGATGGAGGGCAGGGGATTCACATTTATTGAGTGCCTATTATGTGCTAGGAGCTGTGTTGGGCATATTCAGTTATATTAGCTCCTCTTACCCTCACAATGACCTTGGATGGTAGGTATGAGTCAGCTTTATGTTGGCTTTTCCTCTTTCTTCTCTCAGTCAGCCTGCTCTCTCATTCTTGCTTCTTGCAATCACCTCCCAAATAAACTGACTGCCCTCGAGTCCTTGTCTCAGGCTCTGATCTGGGGGAGATCCAACCAAGATCCTTGGGTTCCTGGTAGACTGGAAATGAAGACCATCTTGTGTGCTGATTAGTAAGGGAGAAGGTTATCGTTGTGAGGTCTGTAAGAAAATAGGCTAAACCAGAGAGAGGCCGTGAAGCAGAGTAAACAATTCCAAGCCAGAAATTCTATTAGGAAAATTTCCCTTAAGTAGAGCTTCCTTTGTGAAAATCTATGCAACGTGTTCATTCAACATGCCTGGGAGACAATACATCAAAACATTAACTGTTTTTCTCTTCTGAGTACATCTTCAATAGAAGTTCCCCCGATTATCCTCACTTCTCTTTATCTGTCAGTCTTGACTGCGCCCTGGGGAATCTCAATTCCCATCATTGGAGATAATGACCTTCTTTTCCTGCTCCTCACACCAGGTAGAAGACACAACCATCGTTCTCTACCTGGAAGGTAGCACAGCATGTTAGTTAAAATAAGTTGTGGGCAATAGAGGCAGGTCAAGTTCTCGTCAGCTGGGTGACAAAGTCTAACAGGTGTTGCTGCAGAAACAATCTTCCAAATTCAGTGGCTTAAAACTGTAAGGTTAATGTCTTGCCCATGCACCATGCTCATGTTGGGTGGATGGGGGTGGGTGAGGGGGCTCTGCCCCCGTGGCTCCCACTGCAGGACCGAGAATTTCCAGAACGTTAATGGTCACTGTGACAGAGTGAAAAGGAGGCAAAGCTCACAGTGGTTTTCTTACCTTCCATCTGAAATCGACACACGTCTCTGGCTCAAATTTCATTGGCCATTCGGATGGTCATGCCTGAGTTCCACGGAAGGGGAAAGTAGTATCCAACTTCTCGGTGAGAAAAAAGAGAGAGAGAGAGAAAAAAGCAGAATACTTGTGAGAAATGTCTATCACATTTGGACAATCATTTAACCTAAGTTTCAGTGTCCTTGTGGTGGACCTTGGGGATACTCTATCTCCAAGGTCGTTGTGAGGGTTAAATGAGAAATTGGCACGTAGCCATTACTCAATAAATGTGGCTTATTTGACCATGATCCTTTGTATACCTGAAATATAGTATTAAGTTTTACTGCAAATAATAGCAAGTTCTTTAACCCTTTTCCATAAATTGCATTTTCTGGTCTTTAAAAATGATTCCTGTGCCCTTTCTCTGAATTTCTCCAAGTTCTGTCTGTTCTAAGGTGTGGATTCTAGCTCTGTGCTCCCAGCATAGAAAGGACCTCACTACTACTAAGAAATGAGAAAGTACTTTTTTTTTCTTTTTGGAAGGGGAGCTATTCAAATATAAAATGATGATCACTGTATTTATTATTTATAGCAAGTATTGTTCTAGAACAGAGATGAAACTCTGCATAAGTTCATTAGAACAGTATGGGTCTCATTAGAAAGAACATATTATTATGATGCTCGAAAAACTCAGGCTGGGTATGAAGTTACTATAAAAGGATGGGTTAAAAAAAAAAAAAAAGTATGGGCTTCTTTGGCCAGTATGTTATTACAGTTTCAGTGGAACCATTATCTTGTCAACAGAACACATGGTAAAACCTGCAGGGTCTTCCTCTGACTTCATGAGAGTGAATAGCCTCTGACTTTCCCTAGGGAAGGCAGGGTCCTGGTAGGGTCTGAGCAAGGGCCTGAGGCACAGGCTGTACTCACCCCCCACCCCCCAATCCTTCATCATTCTAGCTTTTGGTTTGGAAAGCCGGCATTTTGGGTATCTAGTCATGAGACTTTCTCATTTTCCCACCCCTCCCACCTCCCCCCCCCCTCTTTTTTTTCACATCATGGCCATCGACTCCTACTTTTATAAGGTATTTTTTATTCTGGAAGAATTTGGACCAGGGACTTTTTCTGTTCAGCAAATGGCTTGGCTCACGTGGACTCTGGGGTTGTTTATGTTTTTAGGACCTGCTGTTGCGAAACCCTAGTTTATGTTATGTAGCTGGGTTGCTTTAACCAGAATGAATTCATTTGCTCAAGTTATTTTTAAAATGTGCTTTTTCCTTAGCTTATTAGAGAAGCTCTAGTCTCTTGTTTGTGTGGGTCTAGGCCAGAAAAAAATACCGAGTCTATTGATGGAAGCCAGAGAAAATGTCTAGCCAAAGTGAATCAAGGGAGGTTCTCAGCTTTGAACAGAAAAGCCTCTCCTCCCTGAATGCTAGGTTGAAATACTGAGTGGTGCTGGTCCCGGGGCTGAAATCCTTGATGCTTCCAGAACTGAGAAGGTCCTGCAAATGAGTCTCAAACTGCTCCTACAGGTGTGTGGGAGGGGGCTTTCAGGTGGATATCCACGTGGCAAGAAACAGCTGCTGCAGCCGGGTGGAGCCTCCACCGTCCAGCAGCAGGGAGACTGCTCGAGGCGGTGGGGCTGTAGAGACACAAGCCCTCTACCTCCTCGCGCCACATGGGCTTATTCATCAGACTACCTTGGAAACATCTTTTGTGCGTGCATGCTTTTTCTTTCCTTTTTTTAAAAAAAATTTATTGAAGTATAGTTGATTTACAATGTTCTGTTAATTTCTGCTGTACAGCAAAGCGATTCAGTAATATATAAATACACACATTCTTTTTCATATTTTTTCATTATGCTTTATCACAGGATATTGAATATAGTTCCCCATGCTATACAGTAGGACCTCGTTGTTTATCCATCCTGTATATAAGAGTTTGCATCTGCTAACCCCAAACTCCCAATCCATCCCTCCCCCTTGGCAACCACAAGTCTGTTCTCTGTATCTGTGAGTCTGTTTCTCTTTCATAGATCAGTTCATTTGTGTCATATTTTAGATTCCACATATAAGTGATATCATATGGTATTTGTCTCTTTCTGACTTACTTCACTTAATATGGTAATCTCTAGGTCCGTCCATGTTGCTGCAAATGGTATTTTCATTCTTACTTATGGCTGAGTAATATTCATATGTGTGTGTGTATATATATATATGTATATATACCACATCTTCTTTATCCATTCATCTTTTGATGCATGGTTAAGTTGTTTCCATGTCTTGGGGCTATTGTGAATAGTGCTGCTATGAACATACGGGTGCATGTATCTTTTAGAGTTATAGTATTGTCCAGATATATGGCCAGGAGATGAATTGCTGGATCATATGGCAACTCTATTCTTAGTTTTTTGAGGAACCTCCATACCGTTTTCCATAGTGGCTGCACCAATTTACATTCCCACCAACAGTGTAGGAGAGTTCCATTTTCCTCCACACTCTTTCCAGAATTTGTTATTTGTAGACTTTTTAAAGATGCCCATTCTGGGGACTTCCCTGGTGGTCTAGTGGGTAAGACTCTGCGCTCCCAGTGCAGGGGGCCCAGGTTCATTCCCTGGTCGGGGAACTAGATCCCACATGCAGGCCACAACTAAGTCCGCATGCTGCAACTAAGACCTGGCAGAGCCTAAATAATAAATTAAAAAAAGAAAAGGGCTTCCCTGGTGGTGCAGTGGTTGAGAATCTGCCTGCCAATGCAGGGGACACGGGTTCGAGCCCTGGTCTGGGAAGATCCCACATGCCGCGGAGCGACTGGGCCCGTGAGCCGCAATTACTGAGCCTGCGCGTCTGCAGCCTGTGCTCTGCAACAAGAGAGGCCGCGATAGTGAGAGGCCCGCGCACTGCGATGAAGAGTGGCCCCCGCTTGCCACAACTAGAGAAAGCCCTCGCACAGAAACGAAGACCCAACACAGCCATAATAATAAATAAATAAATAAACAAATACTTTAAAAAAAGAAAAAAGAAAAGAAAAGAAAAGAAAAAGGTGGCCATTCTGATCGGTGTGAGGTAGTACACACATTGTAGTTTTGATTCCTTGCAAACATTTTATTTCACAACTGGTTTTTACATATAACTCTTTAGGACATAGATTCCTACCTTTGAGGGGAATCGGAAACCCCTCTGAGAATCTGATGAAGGATATGACCCCACCACCCAAAAAAATATACATATGTACAAACTTTTGCTTAAAATGTCAGTGGTATCATTGGGATAACACCCAAGAACTGCCAAGAGGGGTCCATAAATCCCATTGCTTCAGAATTTGGAGAAACTTCAAAACTGAGATTAACGGTATGTGGATACCATTCATTCTTTCAGAACTTGCTGAGTTCCTGTTTCATGGCAGGCACTATGCTGGAAGCTGGGGACACAATGATGTATAAGACAAGGACCCAACCTAGTGTGTGAAGCTCACAGTCTAATGGAGACAAACAAACCCATGATAATGGTGATAATAATGAGTTAAGTGTTTTGCTAGGCCTATAGGCATAGAGACCTACAAGAGCCCCGAACGAAGGGTAACTAACTCAACATATAGTTAATAAACGTATTAAGTGCCAGGAAATTAGGTGTAACCTAGTGCACAGACATGGTCCTTGCCTCAAGGAGCTTAAAGTCTGGAGGCTCTAAATCCAAACTTGAGGGAAGGGACTGGAAAAACAGGACACCAGCCACAGGTAAATCCTGACGGACAAGTAAGTTCATCCAGGTGAAGGGCGTGAGTATTCCAGGCAGGGAGAGCAGTGATGAGAGGAAGGTGGGTGGGGAAGTACAAACTTCATCAGGGCCCCTGAATGAGGGGATGAGTGGTGAGAGAGAAGGGTGGAGAGGTTTGCTGCGGTCAGATCCCAAAGGCCCTTGTGCTTCACCCAAGGATGGCAGGCCTTACATTGTGTCAAAGCTTGTCCCGGAGGGTTTTTTTTAAAGCAAGCGAGTGAGGTCAAAGAGGAGATGATATTAGAAAGATCACTCTGCCTTCTATGGAGAAAACGGATTGGGGCGGGGGAAGGGCATGGAAAGGAGGGTGGTTAATGGGTGAAAAGATCAGAAGTGGGGAGCTGTTGATTTAATGTGGATGAGAAATAACGGCAGTGGAACTAGAGCGGAGAGATTTGAAAAACAGGGTGAATCGTCCGGATAGTACCTTTCATGGCCTAGAATAACCTTCTCCGTGGGCAATGCTCTGCTCTGTGCGATCACGCAGTGATGGGTTCACACTAATAAAATAATCTGGCTACTGAGGTGGTATCACCTCGAATCACAGCTGTAGAATCGTTGTGGTTTAAGAATCAGATATGGGAACTTTATATTCAGTTGCTTAATGATGCTGATAATGACACGGATACCATTGACAACAGCTGCAACTAGATTTTATTGTTCACTTGCTCTGTGCCCGTTACCCTTTCAGGCGTTCTGCATGTATCAACCCACTTATTTTTTCAAACAATCCTATGATGGAAGTTCTTTTATTCCTATGGAATAGAGGAGGATATTGAGGTAGCACAGAGACGTTCTATACCTTGCCCAAGGTCACACAGCCAAGAAGTGGAAAAACAGGGATTTGAGCTTTGAGGTCTGGTTCCAGGACTCACGCTCTTATCAACTCTACTCTCTGCCTACAATGACAGCTATAGTGTCTTTTCCCATAAAATTCAGTATGAGCATTAAAACGGAGTTTTTCAATTTGCTCTGAACACTGTAATCACAAACAAAGGTTTCCATGCCACTCATGTCCTCTAGAAATGTAGTAGAAGAGGTACATGAAACAAAATGCTGGGTGTGAACGTTTTTGCAGATTCAGGTTCCAAAGAACAGAAAAGCAGAAAAAACAAACAATGGTGTTTTTAAACAATGAATGCTGTTTTCCTTTAGCCACAAGGGAGTTTTAAAACTTGACAAATCCATTCAGCTTTCAAAGCATTCCACATTCCCCACCCACAAGCAAATGCCAGAAGGTGCCAGTTTGAGCCAACTCTGAGCTCAGGAATGATTTTCCAAATACTGGATCAGATTTCTTGAATGTCCACGTTCCACAAATGGATACTTACCATTGTCCTAATGGGTCTGATGACAACTGCTTAGCAATTTATCAAGCTATTAATTTAAAAAGAACATTTCAGCAAGAGATGAGATAGTGAGACACAAATGCAGAAACAGAAAATGACAGGGTCTTACTACTTTGAAGGGATTGAAAATCACTGCCTTAAGATCTTTGAAATTTTAGAGCTGGGTCGTGCATAGGCTGAGTTTTAATGGACTCTCTGGGGGAAAAAAAGCTTCTGATTACAAAAAGAAAGCAACTTCCTTATTTTGCAAGAACTAATTTTTTTGGAGAGGACAAAGAAAATAATATTTAATAAACTCATTATATTCATTGAAGTAACTTTTTTAGAAGCATGCCCTGTGCCCAATACAATGCTAGACACTGAGATACAAAAATGAAGAAGACATGTATCTTGTTGTCTAGCCTAGTGGTGGAGAAAGAGAAGCAAAGAAATGGTATAATAGACGCAACAAAAGAATGAACTAAGAAGTTAGAAGTAAGACAGTGAAAAGTGAGGTTAGAGGGATGAACAGAAACTGTGTTGCAAAGATTTTGGACTTAAATTTGTGAGTGATGTACAGCCACTAAACAGAAGTGATCATCAGATTTAATTTTAGAAGGATCATGCTGTTATCAATATGAAGAATGGGTTGCAGAGGGGAGACATCAAAGGCAGGATGAGTTCCAGTCTTCATAAAAATCACTCCACTACATTCTGATACATCCCTTTCTGTTCTCCAATCCATTTCCTTTTATCCCCCAGACACATGATTTAGAAATTATCTAATCTTTTAAAAGTGCTAGTTAGTTTCCAACTATTTGAGGTTTTCCCAGATATCTGTTATTGATTTCTAATTTATTTCCACTGTGGTCAAGAGAACATACTTTGCATGACTTGAATCCTTTTATGTTATGGAGACTTGCTTCATGGCTCAGAATGTGGTCTATCTTGGTACACATTCCATGGGCTCTTGAAAAGAATGTGTAATCTACCGTTGCTGGGTATGGCTATGTTCTATAAATGTCATTTTCATCAAGTTGGTTGATAGTCTTGTTCAAGTCTTCTATATCCTTACTAACATTTTTTTTTCCTTTTAAGTCTTTCATTGAAATTGAGCCTATGCATAATCTAGCTCTAAAATCTGTGTCTTCTTATTCTATCAAACATTGAAAGAGGTTTTCAAATCTCCAACTATAATTGTAGATTTTTCAATTTCTCCTTACAGTTTTATCAGTTTTTACTTCAAGTATTTTGAAGCTGTTTTTAGGTGAACAAGCATTTAGGATTTTTGTGTCCTCGTGCTGAATTTGACTCCTTTAGCATTATGAAATAATCTTTATCCCTGATAAAGGGATTGCTCTGAAGTCTACTTTGCCTGATTTTTTCTTAATTTTTTTTTATTGGGGTATAGTTGTCTTACAATGTTGTTAGTTTCTACTGTACAGCGGAGTTCCCTGTGCTATACAGCAGGTTCATATTAGTTATCTATTTAATACATATTAGTGTATATATGTCAATCCCAATCTTCCAATTCATCTCCCCCCCTGCTGCTTTCCCCCCTTGGTGTCCATACATTTGCTCTCTACATCTGTGTCTCTATTTCTGCCTTGCAAACTGGTTCATCTGTACCACTTTGCCTGCTATTAATATAGCCGCTCCTACTTTCTTTTGATTGGTGTTAATATGGTATATCTTTTTCTACCCTTTTACTTTTAATCTGTCCTTTATTTTCAACATGTGTTTTTTGTTGGTAGCATATAGTTGGAACTTGTTTTTTTTATCCAATCTGACAAGTTCTGCCTTTTAATTGGGGTATTTAGAATATTTATCTTTAAATCTCTTGAAAAGATAATTGACTGTTTAAGCAAAAATAGTAAGTGTGAAGTTTATAGCATATGTAGATGTAGAATATGAGGCCCCAACAGCACAAAGGCAAGAAGAGAGAAATAGAAGTCTTTCATTGTAAGGTTCTTAAACTGTACGTCATGTGGTATATCACTTGAATGTAGATGGGTATGTTAAAGATGTATATACTATAACCTTAAAGCAACCACTGAAATAAAAGAATTACAACTAATAAGCCAACAAAAGCCATAAAATGGAATCATGAAAAAAATACTCAATCTAAAAGAAAGTAGAAAAAGAAGAAAAAAAGAACAAAGAACAAATGGAACAAATAGAAAACAAATAGCAAGATGATAGATTGAATCTAACCATATCAATAATTACATTAAATGTATATGTTCTACACACCCTGATTAAATGGTAATGATTGTCAGATTAGGTAAAAGAGCATATGAAACACTCATCAGGTACTGAGCTAAGTACCTTACATAGTCTCACTAAGTCCTCTTTTTTTTTTTTAAATTTATTTTTATTTATTTTTGGCTGTGTTGGGTCTTTGTTGCTGCGCGTGGGCTTTCTCAAGTTGCGGCGAGTGGGGGCTACTCTTCATTGCGGTGTGCGGGCTTCTCATTGTGGTGGCTTCTCTTGTTGTGGAGCACGGGCTTTAGGCGCGTGGGTTTCAGTAGTTGTGGCATACAGGCTCAGTAGTTGTGGGTCGCGGGCTCTAAAGCACAGGCTCGGTAGTTGTGGCACACGGGCTTAGTTGCTCCACGGCACGTGGGATCCTCCCAGACTAGGGCTCAAACCCGTGTCCCCTGCATTGGCAGGTGGATTCCCAACCACTGCGCCACCAGGGAAGCCCTCATTTAAGTCCTCTTAACAATCATGAGGTTATCATCGTGTCCTCATTTCAAATATTTAACAAATGAGCCTCAGAGAGGTTAAGTAACTTCTCCAAGTAGCAAAGCAGGGAATCACACTTGGGCACTGCAGAGTGCTAGTAAGCCTGTATGTAATACTTGCTTCCTTCCCCTCCCTCCAATTCAACAGCATTGAGTACCTGCTACATGGAGGAACTGTCCCAGGAGCTGTGCCACAGGACAACTCTGATAACTGTTTGGGATGAAATCCAGCTTAACCAACTGAGTGACCACAGGCTATGTATAATACTTCCTTAAGCTCTAGTCTCCTCATTTGTAAAACGGAATTAAGCATACCTGCCTCATAGTGTTGTTGCGATGATAGATTCAAGAAAGTCCAGTGGATAGTGTGTGTCACGTGGGGGTGGTGAACTGCTTTTGGTACTTTAACCTGCACCCTGCAGATCACACAAGAAATATCAATTTGTACAATTCCATGTAAAAACCAAAATAGTATTAGAGAAGAGTGACATTCACTGTCTTCCTGTTTGACCTGCAGCATTACAGAAATAGACCATAGAGGTCTCATTTTTAATTTCCGGCATTATATGAAGTCTGGGTTTCTTCTTTGAGAATCTTAGCAATGCAATGAATCAGTCTTCTTCTAGAGAAACCTTTCAACTCAACTATTACATTTATGAATTAATTTTGTTTTCCTGGAGTAGAAGTGTCAATCTTATTTGTTTTCCAAATTAAGGGGTTTAGATTCCTCACACTTTCACTTTCATACTGGACATCTATACTGGGGACCTGGAAGGAATAACTTCAACTTAGGTTGTATTAATATTATTATAACAATAATTAAAAAAAAAGAATTTACACAAGCATTATCTTATATCTGATATATTAATATAGAAATTAAAATATCAAAATGCAGTCCTGGGAGTTAAGCAGACAAAAAAATAAAAAACAAAACAATCAAACCACATATGATTCCAGCATCACATAGAACCTTTAAATGTATTTTCTTTCAAAAGAGAAAATCAATAAAAAAAATTGTTTAGATACAACATGAATGTCAGCAGAGCAGGAAGCCAATCAGTCTTTCAATATCATAGCACTGCTTTTCTAAGCAAATAACCGAAAGACACAAAATTTCAAAGATATTTTATTCAAAATTCTCCATCTAGGAGAAAAGATATATAACAATGTGCACACATGCTTTAATAACTTATTTCACTGTACAACTTGCATCCCATACAATGGTACAATAAATCAGCAAAAGAAAATAATTAGCACTTAAATAATCTATCATGTAAATAGCACTGAATACAGGGTTCAACAAGGTGGAATCTGTACATTTTTTCATGACTGAGCCAGAGCATCTGTCAATCTAGTTGAGTATGTGTCTAAAAATCGAGATGTCTACACCTTTCTTATTAGTGATGTGAAAGGCTATTAGGACCTATGTTGGTTTTGGTTAAATTTGGTGGGTGAGAGCAGAGGGGCTCTATCACTTTTATCCCTTTCTTATAAATACTTTTTCCCTTTTATGTTACTTCCACAGTTTTAAATAAAAATATATTTTATGCTTGTGTATACTATTTTGTCAATACTGTTCTAGCACAGAATTATGTTAATTGGTTATTTTATAGCTAGCAAAATGGTCCAAACACATTAAGGAAACAAAAGAAATTGACCACTTAGTTCTGCCAAAGTAGCACCTAGTAAAACAGCATGTCAGTAACGTTTCTCCTGCTAGTCCTCCTACATGCAGGCAAAGAGACGTGGCAACAACTTCAAAAACACGGGCAGAAATTTAAGGAAGAAGATACTATTCCTGTTCCTGAAAAAAAATCTTACTAGTTAGTATTTCTCTATTGCATTTAATAATCTCGGAGTTATAATGATTGCTAAATCAGAGGAAGACTATACAAGAGGAAAACAAGATAAAAAATGAGTGACTAGTGAAATCTGAACTTCTTCCAAGAGACTATATTTTCCAAGAAAAAAAAAAGGCACAGGAGGTATACATTTCAATTTGGCTCAAAAATAATGAAAATTAACTGAAAAAAGTTGGCAATAACTACTGAAACATAAAATCCAATTCTCTACATTTTCTGTGACAGAGCTCAACAAACAAACAGAAAAACACCCTGATTGTGGTTCACCATAATCGGGACTATACATACTGCCTGATGTTTCTACACAGACTGAATCCCAAGGACTAAGTCTGCAAAGTAGGATCGAACAATTGATTTCAATAAAACATCTGCTTGATCAATATTTTCTTTCTAAAACTTAACCTATGTTCAAGCTAACTTCCTTTTGTGGAACTGAAACGATTTAAATGCTCTAATTTTTAGGTGATTGTAAAAGTATTACAGTAATCCTACATACCAAGGAACACCAAGAGATGGAAAGTCAACTAGTATTATATCTGTGAAAGCTAACTCAGATTTCACTTGGATACTTGTAAACCATGAATCATAAGTTTCAAAAAAACAGTAGTTGTGGTCAAGTTTATATCCTATATCTTTAAAAGATACCAATAATATTTATTATAATTGTAAACATACGTCTGTCTCCCAAGAGAGCACATCCAGGAAAAGGTGCATTTATTGTAACTGCACCTAACATCCCCTTACAGGCTTTCTGTGACAACTGCAGTGTAACTACCTACCATTGCTGAGTAGGACTCTAGGCCACAACCCGAGGGAATCATGTTTCCCCAATACCACGGAGCTACTTTACCAGCAATTATGATTGTGACGCAACATTAACAAGTTACACATTTAAAAAGTCATTAGAACATCTCGTTCTTGGACACTAGTATAGAAAGGTCTTCCAAAGATAAAGGAATGGAGGCCTGGTTTAATTTTCTCAGCTAGAGCCATTATTATGTTAAGATCGCCCTCTGCTGTTAAATCAAGGTCTATCTTCAGGTTCCGAAGCGATTTAAAGGGCTTTTTCCCCTTCTGCCTACAAATAATAATAAAAAAGAAATTATAACACAGAAAATGTCCAAAGGGAACAAAACAAAAGCAACGTATGAAGGTTTTTCTTCCATTTAGGAGTCTGACTTACGTATCATCTTCTATATATTTTATTAGTGTCAAGGCTTTTCTGTGAAGGACGAGCAGAAACTGTGCAAGGAAAGTACTCCTGAGAGATAGACCGGGTTTCAAATGAAAGACCTGCAGGAGAATGAAGCGTTTTTATAAATAATTTGCCCCGTTCTACTTATACACAGCATGTTTCTGTCTCAGCGCTGACAGTGCCTGGCAGATAACTCACGTTAGAGCAGCTAACCACTTCCACAGATGCGCCCTGACACACAGGAGGAGGCGGAGGTATGGGTCTGGGAGTCATCTAACAGTTCTGTTTTATCTTTAAGAATTGACTCAAATTTTTCCTTCTGCCTTAGACTATATCCGTGTTCATTTTATTTGTCATTAAAAATCATGATATAAGTTACTTCTAGCTGTGTTACTTAACTTTTCTCTGCCCACATCTTCAAATAAAATTGGAGCTACCAGAGGTGAGCCGTGCTTAGACTATGGTTTTTTTTTTTTTAATAAATTTATTTATTTATTTATTTATTTATTTTCGGCTGTGTTGGGTCTTCGTGGCTGCGCGCGGGCTTTCTCTAGTTGCGGCGAGCGGGGGCTACTCTTCGTTGTCGTGTGTGGGCTTCTCATTGTGGTGGCTTGTCTTTGTTGCGAAGCACAGGCTCTAGGCGCGTGGGCTTCAGTAGTTGCGGCTTGCGGGCTCTAGAGCGCAGGCTCAGTAGTTGTGGCGCATGGGCTTAGTTGCTCCGCGGCATGTGGGATCTTCCTGGACCAGGGCTCGAACCCGTGTCCCCTGTGTTGGCAGGCGGACTCTTTACCACTGTGCCACCAGGGAAGTCCTAGACTATGGTTTTGAGATTTTCATATTTTTCTATTCTGGGGGGGTGGGGGTACATGTGTAGTGGTAGAAGGATTTTATTTCTGCTTGGGAAGCATGGAATTACATGACTTGGGATTATCTTTGAACTTTGTAATATGTCACAGACCACATAGACCTGGATCCAAAATTCCTAGTCAACCTAACAATTATGTTATTTCAAAGCTGCATCTATGACACTGTTTCTTGGCCTGATCCCCAGAAAGATAATTATGACAAATCTCTGTTATCTTAAGAAATAAGACCCATATAATCTAAAATTTTCTTCAAAATCTAGATTTTTTTCAAAGGAATGAGACAATAAAGATGCTATCATGTAAATAAGTTTTAAAGACATTGTTTGCTCAATTAAGGCAAATAAACATTTGTACAATATCCCCCTTACCAAAAGAAAACACCCTTGGGTTATAAGTTAGTGCTTAGAATTAAAACATTTATTATTTGAACTGGGGGATGCTGCATCTTTAATTGTTAATATACAGGCTACTCCCCTCTAACAATTCAGAAGAAAAATAATTTTGACACTTTAGAAAGATCAGAGACTCTACAAAAGGACTTAATTCTAAATTATATATATAGTATAGGCAGTGTGGGATATATTGAAAAAGAAAACATGTCATACCATTCACTCTGACAATCTCAGGTTTAACATTTACCTGATCCAGGAAGGCTTTTACTAGAGTGTCTCTGTGTAAGACATCTTGAAAAATATTCCTATGAAAAAAACAGGCCAAATGTTGAAATGATTTCCACAACCTCTCATACCAGCCAATAAATTAAATTCTTAGAAGTGGGATTATAAACATATTTATAAGAATTAGATATATATATATTTGAAAATATAAAATACATACTCATTTTAACTCAAGGATACATTTGTCTATTACTGGAGTTTGTCAGGCCACAATGTAATTATTTTCTCTCAAATAGTATAAGCAGTCCCAGGAAGGGTATGTATGTATCTATCATACACATTATAAAAAAATACCGCGAGCCTTAGGTGGTTAATAAATATAATTACCAATCCCGCCATCTCAAAAATATAGAACAGCAACAAAAATAAACACATACCACTACTACCAAAAACCAAAACAAAATAAAAGGTTAACTTCACATACTAATAACTTCTAATAAGTAGTTTAGGAAGAAAAAAAGGTAAGAGGACGAATGCTGGGTAACATTCAAGTGGGATTAAGGAACACACACAGATGATTATCTGCAACATCTTGACCACTGGGTTTGTATCCACAAGCCCATCATCTGGCAAGTAACATGAATCAGCTACCTAAGAAAATGTCAGCTACATTGGTAATGAGCAGAGTAAGAAGTTAAATTGTAATTCACACGAGATAATGTTTATCTACCACACAACCTAGGATATAGCAGGTTCTTAAAAAAGACTGTCCCTTTCCCAACCCCCTTTGATCTTTTCTCTTCTTCTTTCCCCTTCCTTGCCTTCTACTTCCCTAAGGAATTTACTGGGATGCTAGGTTATACTCAAGTCAGAGGGTAATATAACATTTACTAAGGTAAGCAATTTTTAACTGAAAAGAAAGACTGAAAATAGTAGGGATCATCATATAACTGACAGGAGTAGCAGGGAAGGAGGTGTGTGCGCAGAGGTAATAGGAAAGTACCTAAAATTTCCTAGTTTTAGGAGATGGGTGTTCCCTACTACAGAAGAAGGAAACTCAGAAGGGGGAAAAATCAGCATTTCACAATTACTGGCTGTCCAACTGGTGGCCAGTGTGGGCACTGACAACCTTTCTCTGGCTTTGGAGAGAGAATTCAGCTATTTAAGTCTAGTGTTCTGAACGTATCTGTTTCATAAATTGATTGTATTGGTCATATGTGAATTAGGTGAAGCAAAGTGTTAAAAAATTCCCCCAAAAGCACTCTCCAGGAACCCACCAAAAAAATAGAAAAAAAAAAAAAAACCAAACACTTTAGGAAAGAAGAAAATGCTTGAAGGATCAGATTAATTTTGAGAATTTTGACACGTGTGCCAAAATTACCTATATGTGAAAACTTAGGGACCTGAAATTCTTATTTTGACCAATTTGTTTTCTAAACCAATTCCCCTAAATCTTTCAAAGGACCCAACAAGAACACCAGAGAGCTGGGAAAAGCTGGGTCCTAATGAAGCCATCTTTCTGCACCTAGAGACACATGAGGCTGGGGATCCCTTGGACATGGTGTTTCCTTGCTATGCTTTTGGGCAACACCTTCTGTCTGACTATTGGTGCTTCACATGTCTGTTGCCTCAGCTCAAAATTTTTCTTCAAGACACAGGACAGGGTTGCTTGCTCCAATTTTACTGCTGCCTTGTACACTCAAACCTCGATTATACTAGTTAACATTTATTGAGCACATTCTATGTGCCAGGCACTTTAAACTGATTAAAGAGAACCATGATAGTATACTATAATTTCTTTTCCTGATTTCAGAACATCATTTAAGTGTTTTATAATTCAGATTTATCATCTTTTTTTTTTTTCTAGTTGAGTCCACATTCAACATGTTACTATCATTACTTTTTTTCTTGTTAATTTACTGATCAGACTTTATGGTAAGAAATGAATAAAACAATATAAAATGCAAAGTAAAAGAATGCTCTATTAATATATTTTGACAGTTTTGCCATATTTTATATTTATATATCAAGGAAAAACAGACTTAGAATTACCTCCTTAGTTAATAAGGTTTAGTTAATAAGCCTTTTATGACTCTTACACACTAGTCTATAAGCAATGTAAGGAGCTGGGGCTGTCTGGTTGGCCACTATTAACCTTAGCACCAAGTACTGCACCTAGGGGCTCAATATACATTTGTTAAATAAATACTTAAATACTTATTTTTAAGCACTATTCTGACCTATCTTATGGGAAACACAATTATATTAAGAAAAGCTGACATTTAAGAAAAAATGCTTGATTAACCAAATACTTCTTCCAGTATAATTCTCCTAGTAATATTTCTTTCCTTTTAAACACCAAACTGTTGGTTTTCTTTCTACTCATAAAAGATACAGTTGTCTAATATTGCTTAATGACAATATCAAAAAGCAGGGCACGACATACAAATCAGGAGTGAAGCTTTCGTCCGTGTAGATGATGGTATCCTGAGCCATGTCTTCCTCTGAAGTGGCTCTCCAGAATGCTGCCAGCTCTGATCTCATGTATCTACGCTGATTATAAATATGTTCGTGACAGGGTGGCATCTGCTTGACGGTGTTGACGTCCACATCTATGTGCGTGGTGGGATAGGGCGCGTACATGACTTGCCGGAAGGGAAGCACAAAGCTTCCAGTTGAATCCTGTTATAAACGAAAAGAAAATTTACTGAGAGAGGAACCAAGATGCGGAGTAGAAGGACGTGCTCTCACTCCCTCTTGCGAGAACACCAGAATCACAACTAGCTGCTGGACAGTCATCGACAGGAAAACACTGGAACTCACCAAAAAACATACCCCACATCCAAAGCAAAGGAGAAGCCACAATGAGACGGTAGGAGGGGCGCAATCACAGTAAAATCAAATCCCATAACCGCTGGGTGGGTGACTCACAGACTGGAGAAAACACTTATACCACAGAAGTCCACCCACTGGAGTGAAGGTTCTGAGCCCCACGTCAGGTTCCCAACCTGGGGGTCTGGCAACGGGAGGAGGAATTCATAGAGAATCAGACTTTGAAGCCTAGTGGGAATTGACTGCAGGGCTTCGACAGGACTGGGGGAAACAGAGACTCCACTCTTGGAGGGCACACACGAAATAGTGTGTGCGTCGGGACCCAGGGGAAGGAGCAGTGACCCCAGGGGAGACTGAACCAGACCTATCTGCTGGTGTTGGGGGGTCTCCTGCAGAGGCGGGGGGTGGCAGTGGCTCACTGTGGGGACAAGGACACTGGCAGCAGAAGTTCTGGGAAGTACTCCTTGGCGTGAACCCTCCCAGAGTCTGCCATTAGCCGCAGCAAAGAGCCCAGGTAGGCTCCAGTGCTGGGTTGCCTCAGGCCAAACAACCAACAGGGAGGGAACCCAGCCTCACCCATCAGCAGTCAAGTGGATTAAAGTTTTACTGAGCTCTGCCCACCAGAACAACAGTCAGCTCTACCCAGCATCACTCCCTCCCATCAAGCCTCTTAGATAGCCTCATCCACCAGAGGGCAGACAGCAGAAGCAAGAAGAACTACAATCCTGCAGCCTGTGGAACAAAAACCACATTCACAGAAAGACAAGATGAAAAGGCAGAGGGCTATGTACCAGATGAAGGAACAAGATAAAACTCCAGAAAAAGAAAATTTACTGTCTTTTACGCCAAAAGATATGAAGAACTATCTTTTAATTAAAAAAAAAAAAACTGGCTTTAACTTAGCAAATCCAGCTCTAGAAATTTATCCTGGAAAATGAATCGTGATTGTGTGCCAAATTCCAGCGATGTGTGTGTTACAGCACTGGGTTAGACAGTAAAACGCCAGAAACAACCTAAGTATCCAAAAAGAGAAATGATTAAATAAATAAAAATGGTTTATTGTTTAGCTGCTAAAAATTAAGTTGCCAATGTTTATGTGTTGATATTGAAAGATGTTCACAATACACTGTGAAAAAGGAAGTTAAAACATGCAAAGTATAATCTAATTTTTTTGGGGGGAGGGGAAGATATGAAAAAAACACTAACAGAAGAAAAAAAGATCAGAAAGAAATATGCCAAATATTAACAGGGCTTATTCATTGGATTATGAGATTACAAGTGGCTTTTTACATTCTTCTTGATTATTCATATATTCTGTTAAGTCTCAATGAATATGTATTTTTATAGTAAGTAAAAAATGTACTTCTTTCCAGGTATAGTCAGTTGGGTAGCCAGCTGCCATATAACAAGTACCTACTGTTATAATGTCAAAGTATCCTCTGGAAAGCTATACAATTTAAACTTGCGTGGAAAACTCTTAACAAATATTTTTTCATTAAATTATAGTTTCAAGTTTTCCACTATGCATTTGGTATAGGTCCCTTTTAGGGATAAAATTATACAATAAATGAGATGATGCTGAGGAAATAAAAGTACTAAGTACCTTATTATGCCTTTGATAGGAGAAGTTCTAATTTTCAGATTTGTACAATTCAAATCAAAAATGAGTTCCTCTTAAGTAGTTTCTGTATTTAAACACTATTATTCTCAGCTCAGAGCACGCACATTATTGAAAATGTAAAAGCTGAAAATAATTTTTATTTGCAACAATTTTTAGTATTTTTTTCTTTCATTTTACTATACCTATATCCTCAAGAAAGTATTCACTCTGAGAGACTCACATAGCCATTAGGAAATCTACTTCTTCACACCTTTGACTATAATTGAAACATCAATAATAGATTCAATAAAGTGAATAACAATTCCCTATAATTATTGAAAATAATTGCTAATGTATATTTATCTGTTTTGCTCCTTGAAAAGCAGACTCAAGTAAATAAAGGAAAAATATAAAATAATTTTTTCTTATGTATATATGTGTGTGTGTATACACACACACACATACATACATCCAGGAATTGCTCGAGTCCTGTACACTGTTTCAAGATAGGAAGCAGCTTAACATTTTTTCAATAAATGAATATGGTACTTTAAACATAAAATGGTAACATCAAAATTCAAATCCATTCAGTAAAAAAAGAAATGTTCCCATTTAGTTATGGAACTTGATTCAAGCACATATTAAAAAAAAAAAAAATCCTGAGGCCAGACAGGCAGCTACAGGAAACCAGAGAGAAACACAAAGAAAGCTATTCTGTGATGTTTCACTGATACTAACTATAAATTCATACGACATATACTCCATGTTCAGACCTGTGTAAAGGAAGTCAGCTCCTTGGCATATAAACATGAGACACATTAAATGCTATTGTTCAAAATATATGTATAAAGATTCTCAAAAATGATTTAAAAAAATTGGGTTCACCTGTGATAAATGGACACTATACCTTTAGTAGGCCTTGTACAAAGAGCCCTGACTCGTATTTAAATGATGATTCTGCTTCACATAATCTGGAGCATTTTCTCTCTGCTGGAGTCAGAAAAAGGCATAATGTTCTTACTATCTGTAAGTGAAAATATTTTAGCATTAAAATATGAAGTAAAAAGGTCACTGGTTTGCTTATGAAAGAGATCTGAATAGAAATTTCAATTGTTATTGTCAATAAAATCTATTCTGAGAAATAAGTATTCCATAGTCAACTGGAATAGTCTATGGGATATCACACTTGTTGCTTAAAATAGGTATTCTGTGGTCAAGTAAGTTTGGGAAATGTTAGTAAATTTACTGTATGGTATCTCAAAACCTTTAACATTTGAATACATATTGTGACTCTCCAGGTGACTGAAACAATATGCAGACTTTCTCAAACTTACTTGACCATGGAACCCTTATTCCTAATCTTATATTAGGAAATAATGACCTAATATAATTATTGATTGTATCTCCACCCAGCAACAAGTGTGTTTCAAACAAGTAAACAGTTTGGACGAGAAAACTAAATGCAGTTAAATCAAGCAGAATTATGGCTTCTGTTAATAGTTCTACATGTAAAATCCCATTACAATGAATATCTAAGTGTCTAACTCCTTCAACAGAATGAGAATTAATTCTTTCAAATTTAATTTAAAATAAGCTAGCCATTGGTTGCGGATTAGAAACCTATCATTCTAACAGGATTTGATCATAGTTCTATTAGGAAAAATAAAAAGCCATCTAACTACCTTGGAATTCAGACTATATTCAGAGTTTTTATACTAAAGCAGTGGTTTTCAAACTAGTGATGGCAACCTTTTCTTAAATTAAAAAGAGAAAAGATAAAAGAGAAGCTATTAAACTAGAAGAGGATGTGGGATGAGAAAAATGTTTGAAAAACAGAGCCCCAACCATGGAGGCTTTCTCCCTCCAAGAAGCAACTGGGAAGGCCCTGTGGAACCTGACGGCTTTGGAGGACACAAATTGAAAGCTACCTTCCTTGGGTAACAGAAATAATAAGTCACTAGATGTAATATAATAACAGAGGTAAGCTAACCTGTCATAAATGGTTGTACCAGAAATTTAATTTTGGTAAATCAAGTGTCAAGTAATTACACAGGGTAGCTTATTATATTACAGAAAAAAAAATTATGAATATATTTGTCAAGCAAATAATCATTCCTAATATATTTCCTGTGTAAAACTTAGAAAAATTAGGTTTGTTTAAATTGATAGATATGTGCACTTTTCTCTCTCTAATTAATGATCAGTGAAGAAAAGTACAAAATCCCTTAGTTTATTACCTAATGCTTGGAAAGGTAACTGTTCATTAATTATTTATTAACTCATATAGCACTAAAAGAAATGGTCACAAATGTTACTGAATAAGATATAACCTCTATCGATCACTAAATAGCAATAGGTCCCTAAAAGGAATAGATTTAGGGGGAAAAGCAAGATCGTGAAATCAAGATGAATGATCAGATACCATTTCTTTGTAATTAGTACCAAAAGTACATGGCTATCTTCACATTTATTAAAGATAACATTAGGAAATAGAAGACAAATATTTTTAAAAACATCTGATTTTAAAATATTCTCAAAACCATTTATACAGTACTGAGACTAGTATTTATGAATTATCACAATGAAACTGATAAATGACTTCCTATTCAAACAGTTTACTTTAAACTCATTTTTGCCATAGGGTGTCACAGTAATTTGGTCAGATTATATTGCCTCCTTATACTATTAGATCATCTTGACTGCAACCTAACCTTTAGATTACAATCCGTAATATGTTAGCAGTTTAAAAAAGTCAGATCATTTGCTGGATTACAAAATAAATTACCTTATTTACTTTCTCCGCACTGCTACCTACTACAACAGAACAGCCACACGTCTGCAAGTGGGAGCTGATGGCACTATAAATTGAAAAAAAAAAAAAAAAAAAAAAAAAGATTAAAAACACTGAGTGTAAAACAATTTCACAAACTAAAAAAAATAATAATAAAGACAAGTGAGCATCAAATAACTCTGAATAGCTTTACATGATGAACACCAAAGCTCTGATTATAATGTCATCTTTTATTTCTATAGTACTTTGCATTTTCCACCACATGCCTCTCACAGGTTCTACTTGAACCTTAAAACAATGCAGTTAGTAAAATATTACCATTTTATCGTGGAAGAAACTGAGGTGTAGAGAGGTTAAGTGGTTAATTTTAAGTCAAATGGGATTCAAAGTAACATGAATGGCTGACACTGAGCAGAGTCAGGACTAAAGAGCTCCTGGTTCAAGCCATGTGAGGCCTGGAGATTAAACAAGCTCACACCTCTAAGACTCCATCATGAACCTAAAGGAGAAGACTGTAGACATAAAAGCAAATACTTTATCCTTTCACTCCTTATTTTTTTAAAATAAAATTTTGTGATAATCTGTAATTGTAAAGAAACACTCAAGTAGGAGATGAGATTATATGTGTAGATGCAGTACTTAGTTAAGGGACTTAGCACATAGGCACTCAATAAATACTGGTTATTATTATTGTTATTATCACTTTCTTAGAAGAAATATAAATAGAAAATGTAAGCTATTAGCTATTATTATGTGCTTATATGTGCCATGCACTGTTTTAAATGCTTAATATGATTTATCTCACTCAAGGCTTACAACAATCCTATGAAGTAGGTACTACTAATATTCCCATTTTATAGATGAGGTAATGGAGGCACAGAGAGTTCAGGTGGCTTGCCAGGAAGTAAGCAGTAAGCAGAGAGTTCAGGTGGCTTGCCCAGAGTTACACAGCAGTAAGCTAGGAAGTCTGGTTTTAGAGCTCACACTTTTAAGCACTAAAATCTATTGTAAAATGGAAAGGATCAGTACAAATATGAATAATTTTCTTTTCTAGGCCGAAATAAGTCTATCCACAATGCAACTTAATTTGAAAGGATTCTTAGTTTCAGCTTTAATGAGAAGAAAAACAAGAAACCGGAACCAAACAAGGGTCCAAGAATTCTTGTCTGGGTGCTACGGAAATTCAGCTTCTTTAAATATTAAATAGAGTAACATCAAATATATCATAGGCATGTGATAAGTAAAGAAGTAACACAAAGCTAAGCAATAGTTCAGATATGCATTTTGACCCTAGAATAATGAAGGCAGGCATTCTGTTATTATTTTCTTCCTTCCCAATCTTGTCACAGGTGAGCGTAAGATTTGCATCTGCTTCATCCAGCTTTTACAAAAAGAAACAAAATTCTTACTTGAGAAGAAAGCCTTCATGACAACTGTCACCAATATCATCATCATTGAGAACTGTATCAGCTATCTGAAATGCACCAAAAAAAAAAATTTATTCTGGCTGTAACAAAACGCTGAAATGACACTTTTAATACACAAGTTTTCTGAAGTCTAGGCTCAATATAACACACTGCCCTCATTTCTGAGCATCACAAATCCCCATAAAACAATCTGTGTGCATCACTACAAACTTGCAGAACAAATGATGTGAAAGCTGGTCAGACAGCTTAAGCAACAATGCTTACAAGAACAATTTCCTCTTCTGAGCCGTCACAATCAGGAGACACATCTTAATTACAAAGTCAGGGAGCAACAGAAATAGTTTCCTAAAGATTTCTCTATACACGCATAGTGTGTAATTCCTAATGTCCTCAACAAATGAATGATTAAGGAAATCAGATTAGTGAAGGTAAGTGAACTTCCATTAACTGCCAGTGATTTGTACACTGCTTTGTTACAAAAAGTACTGCATTAAATACTGATTGATTCTCTAAGGTCTGAAATTCTCTCACTTAGGAAATACAAAAGTGGAGAAATTAACTTAATAAATTTAATTTTATCATATTACCATTACTGACCAAAAAGCCTCTGGCCATAAAATTCAGGACTTTAAGTGTGTTTGTTAAAGTGGCTAATAATTCATATGAATAGTATATATGACAAAAAAATGTATATTACTAAAATTAGAATATTACTAATATACATCATAGTAATATAACTCAAGGGAATTGATAAAGCGTACCATTGCTCCTATTTAACATTACAAGTGAGAACTTACATCTATTTCTTCAGGGACACTGTGGGATTTCATAGATGAAAGCAGTTCCATTACAGGAATTACTTCCCCAGTAAGCAATGGAATAATACTCTGACTCTGCATAAAAAAGTAAAATGAAGTGAAGAAAAGTCACACAATATAGGATAAAGTGGGCAATAAAAAATCAAAAACTGAAAGCAAAGAATAATACCCTTTGATAGAAATACTTGATAACTTGTTCAAACACAGCCCCAAACAAGTCTACTACTCCAAAATATTTCTATTTCTAAAGGATTTACATGCCATTTAAAACTCCTTTTCATTCTTCCAGGAATAATTTTCTTTTTTTCTCTTTTTTTTGGCTGCACTGTGCAGCATGCGGGATCTTAGTTCCTCAACCAGGGATCGAACCCATACCCCCTGCAGTGGGAGCACGAAGACTTTTTTTGTTGTTGTTAATTAAATATCTTTATTACGGGAAAGTTTCCCATATCCCATACTATGCCTAGAATATGTTAACTCATTAAAAGTATACAGTTTTTTTTTTTTGTTTTTTTTAATTGGGGCTACAGTTGTTTTACAATGTTGTGGGAGGACGGAGTCTTAACCACTGAATCGCCAGGGAAGTCCCAGGAATAATTTTCTTTAGTCAGAATGGAATCATTGGTTTATCATTTACACGAAATAATTAAATCACCACACCAAATTTAGAAAGGATCTCCTTTGAAATTTTATTTGAGATATAAGAACTTTTGTTAATCAAAGCTCACTGATGCATTTTATATTAAAAATGAGGAAAGCCAAGCATAAAAAGGCTTTGAAATGCTCAGCAGATAACTCAGTAATAAAGTGTGAATCAATACTCAATCTCAGGACTTCCCTGGTGGTCCAGTGGTTGGGACTTCGCCTTCCAACGCAGTTGGTGCAGGTTCGATCCCTGGTCATGGAGCTAGGATCCCACATGCCTCGCGGCCAAAAAACCAAAACATAAAACAGAAGCAGTGTTGTAACAAATTCAATAAAGACTTTAAAATTGGTCCACATCAAAAAAAAAAAAAAAAAAAATCTAAAAATAACCCCTCAATCTCTACATTCATAATAAGGTATAATCTACCCAAATGCAAATCAAAGTCATAATGTATATTTTTTTTTTCCTTTGGCATAATGTATATTTTTAAGAATCAATAAAGCAGACAAATTTTCTTCAGTGTTCTTTCAAGGTAATGCTACTACTTATTACATCTCAAAGATGTAATTTTAAAATCTGTAGTTTCTAGAATGAAATTGAAAATTCAATACAGAACACCACACACGTAAAGTGTCTCAAATACGGGTGCTCCCTCATTTATTCACTGCCACCACCACTCCCCCAAAATGTTTTGCCCATCCTGTATACGTAAACTTTTAGAGAGGCAGATGAAATTGTCACATATCTATCAATTTTTAGCTACGCATGTTTTAAAATCACATATTATTTAAGATCTAACAATAAAACTTTTCCCCTCATTCACGTTTTATGAAATGATTATATTCAAACTCACTACAAGCATATTCAAATTAGAACCTCTGTCATCCTTACAGTCAGTCCTTTTTTTGAGTGACCAAACCTAGTTTTCAGAGCCCCTTATCATATAAGTTGCTGAAGAATTTAAATGTGATGCTGTCTCTGGAAATTTTATCCTAATAGGCCCCCTTGCATCACACAGGAGGTTTTATTATTTAAAAAAAAAAAAAAATCCATCCTGTAGTAACTTACAAACATAAAACCACTCATTGTTTTCACTTTTCAAAGTAATTTTTTAAATGTCTGCTTACAACTACAACAATCAACACATGCAATTCAAGATTAATAACTGAAGCTGCGTTAAATTTGCTTCCTTGTAAAACGATTTTATCAGATGACAGCTATAAGCATCTAAAACTAGCACTGATTAAAGTTGTTTTAGACTAAGTATCATCCTCAAACAGTATTTATTGTTCAAAATAAAGTCACTGCAAGCACATGATATGAGATTTGCAAGAACTCGATTATCAGGTGACTCCTTTTCAGAAAGGATATTTATGGGAAAATACCTTCCCTTAGGTGTAGGCATATATAGTATGTCATACACAGCATCTCAGACATTTATCATCATAAGCAAATGGATATGCTCATTGAAGCTTAACAACAATGACAAATCCTAGACGGCTGAACACAGAAGAGGCTCTAAAAGAAAATGCTTCCAGTTATTTCCTCCTTGGACTTCTCTAACTTGAACTTTTCAGCAGGTGAACGTTTCCCCTTTAAAAACCTCCAGTTTGTCCAAGTATACTTTCCTCCTGACATAGAAGGGATAGGATAACATTTTCAACAAAAGCCCTTAAACGAGAAATAAACCTTAATGTTAATAGTGGTCAACTTTTTAAGTACAGGTTTCTGGTTTGAAAAAAAAATCCCAGAAAAAGGAGAATTTTACTGGGTCCTAAATTTTGTTATTTTGAGATAAGTCTATTAGTTACTCTGTAACTAGCAGGTACATCTAGAAGTTGGTGAAAGTCATCCCATTCCTTGGCACCCTGCTTACTGACCAGCAAGCAAAGGCTGGGCTTCTCTGAGTAAAGGGAAACATTTCCTTGTAAGTCTTAGAACTTGCCCCATAATTACCTCCTTCTGACTTTTGTAAAAGTTATTTACAAAAGTACAAACATAACAAATTTGTAAAGAAGCTCATTTTATAGGGTTTTGTATTTCCCTTGTTCATGTTCCTGTAGTTTGACAAACTTTTAGAAAAAGTTCATTGTTTAAAATATCATTTGTCTCAGGCAAGCTAAAGAGAACCAGGGAGAAGGCTAGTTTAGACTGGAGTTTTAACAGAGGAGCAAGGAGGGTGGCCAGAAGCAATGAGAGTAAAAGCAAAGAGCACTTTCTCCTTCGGGGATTCGCCTTCTGAACGTCTCTGCCCTAGACTGAAATGTTTTGCAATTAATTTCCATGAGGGAAGCCATACCCTTGCAATCATGCTTCTCAAACCCTGGTGCCTGCTCCCTAAGGATGTTCAAAACCATGGGATAAACACAGCATGTTTTTCTGGAGACTTGATACCACTGGAAGCCCGAGTGGTAAGAAGGTGAGGAATATCACCGGCAAACTGTAATATTAAAACAAAAAGATATATCACGGAATAAAATGTAAATTGCATGAGTTTTAAAGATACAACACGGGACTTCAAAGAAATATGATGCTTAGAGCTGTGTCTGTACCCCCAGATACTTTAGGGGCACTCACTCTCCTATTACAACTACTTCTGTGGAAATGTTTGAGAAGCAATACCTTAAAAAAAAAACAAAACTCATATAGAATTTAAAATTTTTACTATGAACAAGTTATCCAAAACTTATCCCATGCAAACAGAAAAAAAGGGAAGCAAAATATTAATTTGTGGATGCAATTATTATTATCCTTTATTTATTTAACTCTTCAGGTCTAAGATATGGAAGTTTTCATCCAGTTTATTCCATTTATCTTCATAAAGATTCTGTTCGTGCTCAGGCTCACTCTGTCAAACAAATATGTCTTCAAGGCCTTAACAGAAGCAGCCCTTAGCTTTATACAGACATATGTAGTGGGTTTAGCAGTGTGTGGTAATATGCAATCTGCACCTTACCTGATCTTCCATTCTCTCTGTGCCTTCCAAGATGATCTTCTGGACATTTTCTTGCCTTTCCTGAGCGAGAGAAAATTCATTAAAATAAAAAAACCCACAACATTTTGATACTTGTTTATTTTTCACAATACAGTTAAATGGCAGACATCTTCTTGGGTAATTTAGTTCATGGGAAAAACACGTTCCACTTTAGGGCAAAAAAAAAAAAGTGGGGGGGGGATTAACCCAACAAATCCATGCTCTCATAGACAATATGAAATAAAATAAAAACACCCTTTTTGTCTGCAGTTAAAAACAGATAATGTGACAGAAAGAGTCAATGTAACATCTGCATAGTTTCAGAAAGGAAACTAATGATTTGTACTTTTCAAATTAGATAAGATCTAGATGAATCTAGTGACTATACAGCTTCCAGATTTTAAATGATTTTCATAAGCATGTGAGAAATAAGGAGGCAAGCCTGCAAACACAGTAAAAAAACTCTTCTTTTAAAAGATACTATTTTTCCTTGCTATTTGGTAAAAGCCTTATAAAATCAGTAAGGCTTTAGTGGACTTCCATGTTAGTATCAAACTGCAAAGCAGAAAGGAGAATTAAATTTGTTCTTCTCATCTGCCAAAATTACAGTATATGGAAATATAATTATCACTATATATTAAACTATAAGATTAGGGGACAACAATGATTTCCTCTAGCTCAATCTACAAAATTAAAAGGAGTATCTCCTGAAAACCATTTGGTCCAACTTCTTCATTTTACAAATTTGGGAACTTGGCAAAGAAATTAAAGGGACCAAAGGTAATTTGGGCAAAGGGTTACGAAACTATTGTTCTGAACTGCTTACACCCACACAGTGGTAAGTGAAAGACAGGGTCATGCAATGCAGAAACAAAAAGCTTTTAGAGTCAAAGGCTCCCAAGACAAATCCAGACTCTAAAATTTATGTTTCCTTATTTCTCTAAGCTTCTGGCTTTCTATTTACAATGTGATGCTATCATCTCCTACTTTCCAGGGTTAGAAGACCACAGACATCAGCCTAGATCTATCCGTACCTAATAGGGTAGAAGCAAATAACAGCTCCTTTTTGAAGTTAATTGCATATAATTTCTAAAAATTAGATAAAAATGCATCAGAAGGTAAACTTTCAGTGGCTAGGTTAGCATGCTTAATAAGCTTCCAAACCCACTCACCTTGTGCATCCATATCCTTCCCTTCCGGATAATGTGCGTTAATCTATCCACACACACTCTGTGAAGTGGGAGATAGAAACTCAGTTCCGTCTGGGGAAGTATAATTGATAGTCCATAGGTGCTCCTATCCCCATTCCAGTTTCCATCGAAGATTAATGAAACAATAATTACTCCTTTTTCAGACAAGACGAAAAACTTTACGTCTATCGCCCCACTCTCTGCATTTCGAAGGATTTCTCCATTGAGGGTATGGTTGGCAAGAAAAGTTATTTCTCCGTCGCTTAGAAGTAACTGTTCTGTCTTTGGAGCCCAAATGTGCCTTACTCTAGGACCAAGAATATTGTCCCAGTAAGCAAAGGTTGCTGCTAATAAAGGGGATTCACCACTTAAAGCAATCTCTGTCTTGGCAACAGCTGGAGAAGGTGGTGGACAGAGAGTCGACATCACTGCATCCCAACTGTCACATTATCCAAAAGCTCCAAGGTTATCTAAACAATGACATACAAAACCAGTGATTAGGTTCAGCGATTTTAAGTCATCCAACAAAAACGCAAATTTTGGGACTGACATATATACACTACTATATATAAAATAGATAACTAATAAGGACCTATAGCACAGGGAACTCTACTCAGTACTCTGTAATGACCTATATGGGAAAAGAATCTAAAAAAGAGTGGATATATATATATGTATAACTGGTTCATTTTGCTGTACAGCAGAAACACAACATTGTAAATCAATTTTAAAAAAGAAATAAAAGGCATTCTAAGGTCAAAAAAACCCCCAAACCCTCACATGATTTACGTATACGTGGTTTTCTCCTCTTCAGTCAAAAAGATTTGGAAGCATGTCTCCTACATGAAAGAGACATTAAACTAGCATGGCAGGTGCATATTAAGTGTTTGTGATATGATGATCGCAAAATGTACTACCATACATAGTAACATGCCACTTATATTCAGGGCATACACTTAGAAATCCAAAATAATGATGGCCTTAAAAAAAGTCTCTGAACATTAATATAAAATATTATATACAAAAGCTCATAGAATGGATCCTCACTGTTTCTAAATATCCAGCCTATATGCAATTCTAATATGATAGGATATTTGGTTCCTAAACCATAGGAACTAAAGGGAAACAAATTGAGAAAGGGAGGGCTCAGCTAGAGACCATGACACTTGTTGTGGGCTGAACTATGTCCCCCACAAAATATATGCTTAAGTCCTAACCCCCTGTATCTGTGAATGTGACCTTATTTGGAGACAGGTGTAATCAAGTTAAGATGGGGTCCTAATCCAATGGCTGGTGTCCTTACAAGGACAGAAAGATTTGGAGACACACAGACAGGGAAAACAGGGCCATGCAAAGATGAAGGCAGAAACTGTAGTGATGCAGCTACAAGCCAAGGAATGTGAAGGACTGCTGGTAACTATCAGAAGCTAAGAAGAGGCAAAGAACGATTCTTCCGTGGAGCCTTTAGAGGAGCATGCCCCTTCCAACACCTTATTTCAGGCTTCTAGCTTTCAGAACAGAGAGAGAATACATTTTTCTCATTTTTACATCAGCCAGTTTGTGGTACTTTGTTATGGCAGTCCACACCTGACAGCAGAAAACCTTAAAAGCTGCTAAGAAAAGAAAAGAAAAAAAAAAAGGCAAAAGCTTGCAAGAATATAACAGTCTAGAACCATAAGAGAAAATGAGCAAAAAGTCCTCAATGCACTCAATGATTCTCTTTGGGTAACAGGATGCTAAAGCCCAATACTGGTGTTTAAAATGACAGATAAATACATTTAATATGCTATTCAAGAAAGCAGCGTAGCCTTTTATCATTGCAAAGAGAGTTATACTAAACGGTTAAAGTAAAAAAGCTTTAGTTATTTAAAACATGTAGAGAACTAAATGGCTGGAATCCAGGTCTCTTGTATATCTTAACCCACCCCATTGTATCACTCTGAAAGTGTACATTCAATGTGATGTTAATGTAAAATGAATCATTCCTGCCTAATATTAAAATTGAATACCTATGCATATTCAATACCAATTTCATTTAAACAAGTCTAAAATTGTGGAATCTATTCGTCATATAATGGTAAAGGATAGTAGTTAATAATAGGTGAACTATGATATATCTATCTTTGCCTGTATGATTGCTTTGGGAATTAACATTTTATCTGTAACTAAATTCATGTCAAAGTAAACCATTTTACTTAAAATAAAGAATTTGATCTACATCTTGTCAGGAGAGTTCAGAGATTGATGAAAAGCAAAAAAAAACCCCAACAAAAAACGACTCTAATTTTAGAGTACTGTATGAGCACTTTTATCATGATGTCAAGAATAGTTATAAGTGCTTGGCAAAACGCTTTACAGTAGGTATATGCAGAAATGGTTTAACACAAGAACAGTTCTTGTGTATTATTATTATTATTATTATTTTTTTAAATTTATTTATTTATTTATGGCTGTGTTGGGTCTTCGTTTCTGCGCGAGGGCTTTCTCCAGTTGCGGCAAGCGGGGGCCACTCCTCATCGCGGTGCGCAGGCCTCTCACCATCGCGGCCTCTCTTGTTGCGGAGCACAGGCTCCAGACGCGCAGGCTCAGTAATTGTGGCTCACGGGCCCAGCCGCTCCGCGGCATGTGGGATCCTCCCAGACCAGGGCTCGAACCCGTGTTCCCTGCATTAGCAGGCAGATTCTCAACCACTGCGCCACCAGGGAAGCCCTTGTGTATTATTTTTTATTTTAGAAATTCATTTAGGAAATATTCACTTTTTAAATGTGTTATATCAATTTAATAGACTTAAGAGACTACACTGGGTATAAGTTGTATAGTTTGTTTAAAATATCCACTGTTATGGATATAATTTAAACAGTCAGTTTATAATGACAGAATATAGGAATATAATCTGAATTGAAACTGTAATGATGCTATGATAATTAACAACAGCAAACTGGAGGCCAAGGAGACGAATTAAGTAAACACAGAGCTATACAATTATATGGTAACATATTCTTCTTTTGTTCTTCCTTTTTGGATAAAAAAGGTGAATAATCATAAAGGCAATACTGCAACTCAAACATTTCATCATTGTGTTGAAAATAAAAACACTTCCTTAAATGGAATTGAGCCCTGGAGCAGATATGGTTAGATTATGGGACAACTTTTTACCTGATTGTGAAAACTCAACTATTATAGACCACTAATTACATTCAATCTCATTGCTAGTATCATTAGAAAGAGAATAAGGGACAAAGATTACGCTGAATTGTTTAGCTTTAAATCCTGCCAAAAGTCACAGAGGAGTACAGCTAGGAGAGTAGTAAAATGAGTCTACTAACACTTAAAGTCATCATCTTTGGTAAAGAAAATCCATACATACAGACATGGCTCAAAAAAATCAGTTCAAAATCAAGTCTTTTATCTATATATCTTATTTACATGTAGTGCTGGCTACACCAGAGAGTTATCAAACAAAAGCCATAAGAGTCTTTGAGGGAAGCCAGGATTCAAATTGGGTGACACAGTGGCTTGCCACACTCCTGTAAACAAAAAACAGGGTTCATGAGGATGTACCCAATATACTTCCTGAAAATCATCCAACATATGCAGATGTAGAGATTATACTAATTATCACCTGTTAAAACTGTTAGCACACGGGTAGTTTTGAAGTTTTGCTTTTTCTTAAACCTTTGCTAAAAATCAGCCATCTCTTCTCTGATTGATATTTAGAAAGTTGGTTGGTCCACTGCTGTTGCAAATCAGAATTCAACCATCATAAGGCCCACACTTCTTGTAACCATGTTTTCTGTTTATTTTCTCCCAGCTCTAAGAGAAGCAGGATCCTAAACCAGCCCACCTTCCAAAACAGGAGCTGCCCAGACCAACTTTATTGACAGTGATCTGCTTGCAACACCAGATAGTTCGCAACACTTTTCAAGACTCAGAGGTTAAGTTCATCATATCACTATCAGACCATCTCTCACAGCTCCAGTTTCTCAAATAGGCAGGCTAACCTACTACTCCTTAGAATTACTTAATTAAAATAGAGCCCAAGGGCAGGCTTGAAAGATAGGAGTCTCCTCTGGTTTTCTCTCTCTCTGAAAGTAAATTCTGAACTGCTAAGAGGGCCAAAGAAAGACACTATTTTATCAACTTTATAAGGTGGGGAAAAAACACTTTAGCCCCTATGTAACTATTTCCTTGGAGCAGGTTAGTTCTGGCATAGTGCACAATCTGCAATGTGGTCTATCACTTCTCTTGTTTTTGTTTCATGTGCGTAAAGAGAACAGGCATCATGAGGTAGTTTCCAACTGATTCAGGGCTTTCCTAGACTGCCAAGGTGCTGGCAACAGTGTCTGTGTCACATAACACCATCATACTTCAAGTACTCTGACTCCATATTATTAATTTCCCATATATTGTATTCTTGCTTCTGTGATGTTCCCTTTATGTTAAAAGTTTTCCAAAGTCTAAGATCGTATCTAACAGTATTTTCCAATCTCTTTGTACAAATTAAAGTGCCAGACGTATTGTGTCCCCTTGCTTTGCATCACAAGAGAGATGAGAACAGTTTGAATTGAAATTTATCCACTGGCTACAACCAGACTGTTTTAACTAGAGCCTAACAATCTTCATTGTTTCTTAAAGGGCCATCTCTCTCGGGCAAGTGCATGACCTCCCGGTCTCCTGAATACAGAAGCCTGGTGGAGTTCACCGGGGCCAGTCAGACCGAGTGGTCACAGCAGACGCGTAATCAGTGCACTTCTTTTTGCAACCGATACCATCAGTCAAGTGATGCCCAAGTCATAATGGTCACTTCCTTTAAGTAAGTCTGTGTGTCCTCGGAGAAGTGAAGTAAGCAGGTCATGAACCACAGAACGGGAGCAAAAGACAGTCTAGAATTGCTGCCCAAATTTACAAGACATCAGCAATCCTTAGAAACTTCAAGTTCTGTAGACGAGTAGTATTACCCCACGCCACGCCGCTTTATCCCCTCTCGGACCCCGACTTGGTACGGAGCAGCCGCGCGCCTCCCGCCCTCTGGTTTTCCCCGGGCCAGGCCTCTCGGTGCCCGAGGCTCCTTTTCCTTGAGTCACGGCACAGGGGGTCCGACGGGTCCCTCTGAGTGTCACGCCGGGACCCCGAGAAGGAGCCAGCTCGGAGGCTGTGCGCGGAAAAGCGAACCGATCCCTATTCCCCTGCCTCTGCGCCGCCACTGCCAGAAAGCCCGGATGAAGGCAACTCCACTGGTCGCCGGGCTGAAAATCCCGATGCCGGCTTTCGATCAGGGAAGAGAGCGGCAAAGAGAGGACCAGCCGAGCAGAGCCCTGGCGAGAGCCTCCGCCGCCGCCCGCGCGGTCCCGGCACCCGGAGCCCAAACAGTCACCTACACGCCGGCTTCTCACTCACCTACTCGCCACCGCCTGCGCCTCCGCCGCCGCCGCCGCCGCCGCCGCCGCCGCTGCGGGCATAGGACCGCAACCGCAGTCCCGCCCCCGCGGCCCTGGCCCCGCCCCCGCGCGCGTTGCGTCCCCGAACCCGCTTCACGCCGTGGTCGTTTCCCGCCTTGTGCTCTTCTCCTGGTAAATTTTATCAGATCTTTCCTCATTCACCCTTAGCGAATACTGTGAGAGCAAGGGGAGGAGAGAAAGGGCGGGAAAAACAAAGCCACACAGCTCCTAAACACACCCCCTGCTCTCTCTAGGCCCCGCCCCCTTAAAGAAGAAACCGGGCAGCAGGGATGGCTGACGCGTCAAGCGCCATCTTTCACGCGGGCGGAACAAGTCGCTGTTGTTGCGCTACCATTTCCTCGTGGGACACCGTAGGTACGCCTTGGTGTTTTCGAAATGCGATTATACGTAAACGCACGAGATCTGCGCAAGGCGGGGGTCGGGGTCGGCTTGCTATGTTCCTTTGCTCAATGACGCGCTCGGTAAATTTAGCGTAAGCTGATAACCGAGATAGTTCCGTTCTTAACGGGGAAGACTCCTGGGCCCCAAGAAAGCAAAGAAGAGTTGGTGGTTGTGAATGGTTTTGTTTGTGCTTGGCAGGTAGCAGGCGCTCTACAAATAGTTGATGAACGAATGGATTTGGTTTTTTTTAATGGCACAATTCAGTACACTGTAACTTCACCCTAAGCCTCGTTAGTTAATTTTCTTTCCCACAATATATAGTCACAACAATTTTGTCTTTACATGTAAGCATTTTCTCAAGGATGATTTTCTTGTCTTTAAACATCTTATTAGCTAGTTGCACAATGTGGATGAGTTGGGTGGGTTTCTTTTTTTCACCTTTGAAAATGTACTTTATTGTTTTGTTATGTGCTGTAAGATTTTTTGTTTTTAATCTCCAGTTAAGTAAGCCTTTTGGTCTACAAGTGTGTATTTTCAGGTTATTCGCTACAGATGTGTGGCACTTAACATTTTTCATCTTTAAAAATCACGTAGGACATCTTTATCATTCAGAGGAAGAAATACACAAAATGACTCCCTCAAACCTATACCCTCTGCAGAAATAGACCCCTTACCTATGCTTTATGCTTATATCAAACACGAAAAAATCTACCA
Organism: Balaenoptera borealis; assembly: GCF_965194805.1. NCBI lineage: Eukaryota > Metazoa > Chordata > Mammalia > Artiodactyla > Balaenopteridae > Balaenoptera > Balaenoptera borealis. The sequence continues at coordinate 47,288,631 of NC_138865.1, read as the reverse complement.
TTTATCTAGTTCCTACTGTGTCTTTGGTATTGTGCTTCTCAGCCTACATAAAGAATTACACTTGGGGCTTCCCTGGTGGTGCAGTGGTTAAGAATCCACCTGCCAATGCAGGGGACATGGGTTTGATCCCTGGTTCGGGAGGATCCCACATGCCGCGGAGCAACTAAGCCCATGCGCCACAACTAGTGAGCCTGCACTCTAGAGCCCACGAGCCACAACTACTGAGCCCACGTGCTACAACTGCTGAAGCCCACCTGCCTAGAGCCTGTGCTCCACAACAAGAGAAGCCACTGCAATGAGAAGCCCGCGCACTACAACGAAGAGTAGCCCCCGCTCGCCACAACTAGAGAAAGCCTGCGTGCAGCAGTGAAGACCCAACACAGCCAAAAATAAATAAAATAAGTAAATTAAAAAAAAAAAAGAATTACGCTCAATCCTCCTAACACATTTAGGATATAGATATTATCATCCCTGTTTTACAGAAGATATGACCAAGGTTCAGAGAGATTATTTACCCAAAGCCACTTAGCTAGCTGATTCAGGCCAGTTTTGTGCAATTCCAGAGCCCACTGAGTCCTGAGGACACCAGGCTTGTACTGAGTGGATGACAGCCTTTCTCAGAATACCTATGGGGGACAGTACCAACACCTCCAGTTCAGAGTAAGATTGGGACTCAGATTAAGTGCCTAAGAGAGGAATACAGTGCCAAGAACAGTTTTTCCTACTTCAAAATTCTGCCTAGGGACAAAATTACCCTTGTCTCCAATTCTGATTTTGTGCAATATCAACCCTAGAACAACTATGCTTCCTAAGAGAGAATCAAACACCAAGGCCTAAATTCTGCGTGACCATGAGACTAAGATACATATTGAAAGTGGCTCTGTATGCATGATGCTTTGTAGTTAGTGAATGTGCATTTCCCCCCTCACATCTAATTGAACAATTGTTTAGGCATTGTGTAGCAGTAGCTTGTATGTCTTTCAGTGGATCAGAGCAGGAAAAATCCAGTCGGAGGGAAAAAGTAGTTGTGACTTAGTACTGTGGTTCATAGTATTTTCATGCTCAAAGGTGTAAAATAGGAAGACAGGTATCCTAGCATGCCGCAGACCGGCTGCAGAAAGCTAGAAGTTCCTGGCGGTGAGGGGTAAGGAACTGAAAAGCACCAGTATGGGGTCAGAAGGGCCAAGACAACTGATGGTTGCAAGGCTAGTTTATTCAAAGAGCATGAATGTATATATAGGTATAGTACGGAACGAATACCAGACAACAAATCAGCAAACCTTGTATTTCCACATAATTCTGTCGCCACTATCTATGCGCCATTATCTATGCGCCATTATCTATGCGCCACTATCTATGCATCACTATCTATGCATCAGCATGCCTTATGGGCCATTCTTTGGAGATACAGACTTCCCCCTCAGGGCAGCACGTCCTTCTTCTGGGGAACAACCAGGGGCTCTTAGATCCAGAGCAGGCACCTGGAACGAAACTGGCCGCAAGCCATTTTCCTTTTTTACGCTCAATACCGCGCAGCGTCAGGAGTGCATACCAAGAAAGAGACAAGCAGTTCTCCGCAAAGCAGAAAGCTGAATAAGCTTACAGCTTGGGGGCCACCACATTTCCCCCTTTTTTATTATTTTTTAAAGCTTGATAATGTAGTTTTAAGCCATGAACATCCTGACGCAAGACAGCAAAGCGCCCCATTACAAATCTAACAATACAAGGTAATAAACCGATCACCAATAAAAGTAGTACACCAATTGATATCAGGCCTGAGAGCCCTCCATGAATCCATTGTATCGGATTTAGCCCTTGTAGTTGATCTAATAATCCTTGAATCAAATTCTGGGGTCCATCTTCGTCCAGGTGGGCCTCTTGAATAGCTTGTATTTCGGCATTTAACTTTTGAATATCAAGGCTAATGTGTCCATCAGTCCATACACTTAATATATGCATTTTTACTTTTTCCCAATCCCATTGTGAATCATTATATAAATGTTGAGTTACACAAATCCAGGTATATTTGGCATGACAAATCAAACGCATTTTTAATTTTAAAGCCATAACTTGATCCCCTATTCCTATTAGAACATTTTTTAATTCATCTACTTCCGTTTTTAGTTGGGTATCAATATGACTTTGTAGGGCTAATGCTACACTAGTATTTTTAGATAACTGATTAACATAATGAGCCTGGTGAATAGTTTGTGAAAGAGCAATCCCAGCAGTGGCCGCAGTAGCAGTTAAAGCTGCTAAGGCTAGGATTGCACATATTAGAACACCTATAAATCTCTTTGGTCGTTTTAATGCTTCAGTCAATTCCAGCCAGGCTTGCATGCCAGTGTTATGATACCATGGTTCAGACAAATTAACAGGTAACATTACATAAGAAGGTTGCTTCATAATCATAACAGATGTAGATCCTTTAACGGGCAAAACACAACTACTAAAGATACAATTAACACAAGTAATATTATAACCTATAGGATTCATAGTGTATTCTACAATTAAATCTCCAATCAATAAAGCATAAGGAGGAGCGACGCAAGTAATCACCGGTCTATAAGAAAAGGATAAGGCAAGTTTCCAGAATTCCCATTGCTTGTAAAAAACAAGGCTGTTATTATTAACGGGGACAGAAGAAACTAGTATGGTGCCATTATCATAATCTAAAGTACACCAGACAGAGGCTTTAGTCCATGTATCATTACAAACAGGAAAATCAAACTGCGGGAATTCAGAAGCCATAAAAGCAGGAAATTGTAGTCCTGTGACAGTCTTTACGACCGTAATTTGATGTCCAGTTAATAACGTCCCTTGATTACCTATGGTAGTTTCAATACACAAATAATGTCCAGTATCTTCAATTCTCAAGCGATATATGCATAGAGAATGATCCAACGAAGTATTAGAAGCAAGCTTAGTTACTCTAGCATTCATGTGAATGGGAACGTTATCCTTATACCAAAATACAAAGGTGGATAAATCTTCTCGTCTAGGAACAGTCTGTTTGCAAGGAAGACAAATATTAGATCCCACAGCTTTATAATTTTTACGTAAATGAGTAAAAAATTGAGAATTTACAGTGGTTTGGTAAGAAATAGCATGTTCTAAAGCAACAGCCTTAACACAACCAGAATTGGTACTCATAGGACTTAAACAAACAGGGGGAGTATTAAACCAATTAGAGTAATTAACAGAAGTATTAGTAATAGGCAAATTTCCTAGCACTCTTCCAAAAGTAGAATCATTATAGAAAATTGGAAGGTCAGCTTCAGACCATGTAACAGGTTGTAATAAAGGAGGATCGGGTACATAAGCCCAATAAGATTTAGCCTCTATAGGTGGGGCTGCCAATACAGCTATCATGGCTAAAAAAAAGGTAAGAGGAGAGCGAGGATGAGCACTCTCCTCCATAATCCTACGTGTTTGAAATACTAAACATTGCAATTGATACCAAGTAATTTGATTTCGATCTCCCCTCGCCTCCCTGACAAGTTGTCTCCTACTCCGTCGCCGCATTCTTCTCGTCCGCCGGGGGAACCGGTTGGGGTGTGCTGTGGTCGATTGCGAGAGCCTCAGGCAACGCATTCTTCGAGTCAGGGTGTTTATTGGTGATGGCATGATAATGTCGAACCAAGCGCTCCGGGAGCCACCGCGGAGAGTCTGCCTCCCTAGGGAAAACACAAACATGGCCTCGGCCCCATACTAAAACAGGGTCTGGTCCATGCCAAAGGTTAGTCATGGGATCTTTCCATTTAACAAGCGCTTTTTCAGTAGGGGTTCCCGAAAGACCTGTAAACAATCGTTCATAAGGCGTGTGACTAAATGCATCTAAAGTTAAAAAATTTAAAATAAATAAAGCATGATTAAGCATAATCTGAGGAGATCTATCATATTCCCCCTTTTTTATTTTTTGTAATGTAATTTTTAATTGTTGGTTGGCACGTTCTACAATACCTTGACCCTGAGGATTGTAGGGAATGCCTGTTTTATGTGAAATATGGAAAGTTGCACAAAAATTGGCAAAAGCTTTACTCGTATATCCTGGAGCATTATCTGTTTTTAAAGCTTTAGGAATTCCCATAGATGCAAAACAATGAAATAAATGAGTAATTACATATTTAGTAGATTCCCCAGCCAAAGGCGTAGCACATATAAAATTAGAGTAAGTATCAACAGTTACATGAACAAATTGTAATTTACCAAAAGAGGGAATATGAGTAACATCCATTTGCCAAAGATGATGAGGGAGTAAACCCCGAGGATTGACTCCAAATTGTGGAACAGGAAGGTGGGGTAAACATTTAGAGCAGGACTTAACAATGTATCGGGCTGTTTCTCTAGAAATAGAGAATTGTTTTTGAAGCATAGCAGCAGATTGATGATGTAAATTATGTGATTGAGTAGCAAGATCCTGAGGTTGAGATAAACTTAAGCCTATAATCTTTGTATTTTCGTCAGCCAATTGATTTCCCAAAGACAATGGGCCAGGGAGACCTGAATGGGCTCGAATATGTAATATGGCTACAGGAAACTCATGCTGACGAATAATCTTTTGTAGTTGAAAGAAAGTCTGAAACAATTGAGAATCAACAGTATTGCCAATTATAGCAGTTTCTATGTTACGCAAAATAGTAACCAAATAATGGCTATCTGTATAGAGATTAAAAGAACAATGTGAAAAGATTTGAAAAGCCAAGGAAATCGCATGTAATTCAACTCGTTGGGCAGAGGTATGATCTGTTTGTTCTTTATGAAGTAAGTCATCAGAAATAACCACAGCGATGCCATTGGCAGAACCATCAGTAAAAACATTTGGGGCATTGAGAATAGGAGTTGAACAGATAGTTTTTGGAAAAATAAATAGATGTTGAGTAGCAAAATGAAGGAGCTTATTAGAAGGATAATGATTATCAATAATTCCTGAATATCCAGCAAAAGCAAGAGCCCAAAAATCAGAGACAAATAATGGCCAAGAATATTGATAAGTAGTATAAGGTATAATAATAGAATTTGGTTCATATCCTACCAACTGAATATTTCTTCTACGACCCAATTGAACAAGTGTTGCTATTAACTCATAATAAGGTGTAATGACTTTATTAGGCGTATTTTTCATATGAATCCATTCAAGAATTCCTGTTTCTTGCCATAATAAGGCGGTAGGGGTATGTGACGTAGCACAGATTATTAATAGTATAGGTAAAGAAGGCTCAATTCTAGTTAGCTGAGCAGATTGTATTGCTTTGTTTACAAGCTTGAGTGCTTGTTGAGCTTCAGAAGTTAGAATACGAGGGGAAGAAGGATCAGGACTTCCCTTTAGGATATTAAAAAGAGGCTGTAACTGACCCGTAGTTAATTTTAAAGAAGGTCGCAGCCAATTAATATCTCCTAATAACTTTTGAAAATCATTTAAAGTTTTAAGAACGTCAGTCCGTATCTCTATCTTCTGAGGTGTAATATTATAATTTGTGATATACTTACCAAGATATGAGAAAGGTGGGTTCATCTGTACTTTGTCAGCAGCAATGACTAGTCCTGATCGTGACAAATGACTTTGAAGGGAATTATAAGCCTTAAGTAAAATATGTTTATCAGAATAAGCAAGTAATAAGTCATCCATATAATGAATAAAATATATCTGAGGAAACTGTTTACGAACAGGGGCAATAACTTGAGCTACAAACTGTTGACATAAAGTAGGACTATTAGCCATACCCTGAGGCAGCATTTTCCATTGATAACGTTGCATAGGTTCTATAAAATTTAAAGAGGGTAAGCTAAAAGCAAATCGCAACTTATCAGCCGGAAATAGAGGAATAGTAAAAAAGCAATCCTTAAGATCAATAATAATAATCATATAATTTTTAGGTATGGCTGCAGGAGAAGGCAAACCTGGTTGCAGAGCTCCCATAATTACCATAGTTTGGTTAACAGCACGTAAATCTTGCAATAAACGATATTTTCCCGATTTTTTCTTTATAACAAATATAGGAGTATTCCAAGGGCTATTAGACTTTTCTAGTCTGCCCAAAGCAAGCTGTTCATTAATTATATTATGAGCCGCCATTAATTTCTCCTTAGAAAGGGGCCATTGGTCCACCCAGACAGGATTATCAGAAATCCAAGTTATAGGGTCAGCATGTGGTGGAGGAGAATCCAAGGCCCCTAGAAAAAACCCAAGCCTGTTTTATCCCGTTTATTATCAGTCTGTAAGGGTAATTTATTTCCCTGTTGATTTTTTCCCAAACCATTCCTAGGATCATAACCTTGATTTAACAATATATTAGTTACAGTAGGGTTGGGACTAAGCAATAGGATTCCCATTTGTTGTAATATATCTCTTCCCCAAAGGTTAACTGGCAGTCCGGGCAATACGTAGGGTTTGAATATTCCTTGATTACCTTCAGCATCCTGCCAATGTAGGTATTGCGAACTTTGTTGTGGAGAATTAGATTGGCCAATACCTTGCAACTGTGTAATGGTTTGGTGCACGGGCCAATTTTTTGGCCAATGTATAAACGAAATAACAGAAACATCAGCACCAGTATCTAATAACCCAGAAAAAGGCCTTCCATTTATTTTTAATACCAATTGTGGTCTTTCCCTACCAATTTGTTGAATCCAGTAAACTGCATCAGAGGAACCGAAAGCCCCAGTTCCTCTTTTGTTATGTTGTAAAATTTTTCCTTCTGGTATGAATGGAATTAATAGAAGCTGAGCTATTCGCATACCGGGTGTGATAAGAAAAGATCCTTTTGATGTTTGAACCATAACCTTTAATTCCCCTTCATAATCAGCATCAATCACCCCAGGAATAATAGTTAAGCCTTTCATAGACATACTACTTCTTCCAAGGATTATACCAACCGTTCCCTGGGGTAAAGGCCCAAAAGTTCCCGTAGGAAGGGCTTGGGGTCCCATATCCGAGGTTAATAAGAATTGGGTGGAGGCACAGAGGTCCAGTCCTGCACTATTTGGCGTGGCCCTTTGAAGGGAGGAGATTCCATTCCCTGAGGAACAAAGGTCTGAGCTGGAGGCGGTGGAGCAGGTTGTGAGGGGATTATTGACATTGCTCCAATTGTTTGATGGGGCCGGAGCAGGCCCCTCCGGAAGTTTCCCGACAAGGGAGTTCCATCTTTATGAATCACTGATCGACATTCTTTAGCCCAATGCCGTCGTCTTTGGCATCGGGGACAAATTGTGGGAGGAGGAGATTTACCTTGAGGCACAGAATTTACGACAGGCATATTAGGAGTATCAACAGTACAATTTTTTGTAAAATGACCTGGCTTCCCACATTTAAAATAGTTTTTACTTTTAGCATTTGGGCCAAATCCTGCCTTAGTTAGGGCTGCAGCTATAGCTGCTCCCTGTAAGTAAGATGATCCAATATCAGAACAAACTCGAATATAATCCTCTAAATTTCCTTTCCTTTTCCATGGACGTATAGCTGCTTGACAAATATTATTAGCATTTTCGAAAGCCAATTGTTTGACAATAATTGCTCCAGAAGGACCATCAGAAATAATTCTATTAACAGCCTGTAATAATCTATCCACAAAATCAGCATAAGGTTCATCTGCCCCTTGCCTTATTTTAGCAAGGTCTTCAGTCCTAGTGGAGGCAGGTAAATGTTTCCATGCATGTAGAGCTATATGACTGATCTGAGCATAAGCCACAAAAGGGAAAGCTAATTGATCCTGTAATAACTGATGTTGTCCTTCCCCAATCAACATCTCATAATTTACTAGCACATTATGTGCAGTATTTCTTTCAGCTTGTTCAGCAGCCTTTTCATAATATTCTGATTTCCAAAGTAAATAGTCGCCACCAGTGAGACAAGCACGAGCAATAGATTTCCAGTCTGCTGGAGGCAATGCTTCTGTAGCAATAGTATCCAACATAGTAATAGTGAAAGGGGCTATAGGCCCATATTGTGCACAGGCTGCTTTTAAATCTTTCAAAACCTTAAAGGAGAGAGGCTGATATTCCCGATTATTTTGTTGTGGATTTTGAGGATTGGGTCGTTCCACCACCGGGCAGCAGAATAAAAGATCCTCCCCTCTATTAAGAGCTCCCCGTACTGCTTGTTGTAAAGGACTAAGCTTAGGAGGGATAGGGACAGAGACATGTAATTGCTGTAACCGCGGAAGAATATTTTCATCAGGATATTTTTCAGCCTCATATTTGGCTTCTTCATCCGCTAAATCAAAAGAAAAGTCATCATCATCAAGTGAATTAACACTCTTTATCCTCGGTGGCAACGGAGGAGCAGTATCTACTGCAGCAATATGTTCTACAGATTTAGCTGTTAATTTTGGAACTGAATCATAAATTGGATTAAAACTATCTCTTATTAAATTCCACAAGCTAAAAATGGAAACTGAAACAGAAGATGGTCCATGAGCTTCATGATATTTAGATAATTCATCTCCTACACGAGTCCAAATTGCTAAGTCCACTGATCCTCCTTCAGGGAACCAAGGACAAGCATCATATACTAATTGCAAAAATTCCAGAAGTTGTGAGGTAGTTACCTTAGTTCCACGGGCTTTTAACATTGAAAGCAAAACCTGAGCAAATAAATCACGCTCCTTAGAGCCCTTTTGTCCCATATTATTTTACTTCTGACTCTTTCTCGAGTTACCGTCCTAAAAACGAAATTATTTCTTGTGGCCACACTATCTCACTCGAGAGTTCTACTTACCTGAAATCTTCCGAAATGCCTCACGCACTCAGGTCCCTGTTCAGGCGCCACTTGCCGCAGACCGGCTGCAGAAAGCTAGAAGTTCCTGGCGGTGAGGGGTAAGGAACTGAAAAGCACCAGTATGGGGTCAGAAGGGCCAAGACAACTGATGGTTGCAAGGCTAGTTTATTCAAAGAGCATGAATGTATATATAGGTATAGTACGGAACGAATACCAGACAACAAATCAGCAAACCTTGTATTTCCACATAATTCTGTCGCCACTATCTATGCGCCATTATCTATGCGCCATTATCTATGCGCCACTATCTATGCATCACTATCTATGCATCAGCATGCCTTATGGGCCATTCTTTGGAGATACAGACTTCCCCCTCAGGGCAGCACGTCCTTCTTCTGGGGAACAACCAGGGGCTCTTAGATCCAGAGCAGGCACCTGGAACGAAACTGGCCGCAAGCCATTTTCCTTTTTTACGCTCAATACCGCGCAGCGTCAGGAGTGCATACCAAGAAAGAGACAAGCAGTTCTCCGCAAAGCAGAAAGCTGAATAAGCTTACAGCTTGGGGGCCACCACACTAGCACACATTGCTTATTCAGGAAACCAAAAAAAAAAAAAATGATGTTAAGTATGTAGTAATGTGATCCATACTAGCAGCACCAAAGGATGGCTTGGGAGGACTTTAACCCTTAACCCCTCCAAATTCTGTTAATCAGTCCAAATAAACCACCCCAAATAACTATACTGTTTAAGTGAAAATAGGTTTTGCTATTGAAACATATCTTCAAGCAAGAGCCTTAGTTCCCCATTTCCAACCAGGATCATAACCCTAAGACCCTATTTAGAAATGTTTGAGCTAACCACCAATCCACATATAATTAATGAGCAATTATACAAAAAAGGCTTTACCCTAGGGAAGCCGTGGAGCACATGTTTAAGAGCTTGGGCTCTGGCATCAGAGTTGTTGTAAGTATTGTCTCTGCCTTTGATTAGTTATGAGACTTTGGGCAATACTTCTCTGTGCCTCAGTTTCCTCAGCTGCAAAATGGCAAGTAGAATAATTTCCCGAAGGGTTGTTGTGAGGCTGACCTGAGATCAAGCAAGCTAAGAATTTAAAACAGTCAAGAAATTGGGGCTCTAATCTCAGTAACTATGCAGGGGTAACAGAAGCAATAACAAATTACAAACCACGTAAACAATGTACATATTTATAATTCCAATAAATAGAATGTCAGAACTCAGAGAACCTTCTTGCTACATCACAAATGTCAGTTATGGTCAGAAAGCCTTTTCCCCATCCTCTCTTTATTAATGTATTTCAGAAATGTGTTATGTGTTGCTTCGGAGCTGGAGCTGAGGACTTGTTGATTACCTCCTGTTTACCAAGATTACAGCAAATTAGATTTAACTGTGACTGGCGCGTGAACAATCTGACTTTGGACATGGATGAGGAATACTGCTGAATAAACCACAGTGAGTTTAATTTCTTTTAAGTAATAAGATTTTATGTGGTTGCCTTAATCATTTCCGACTTATCAATATGCAATTTATGTTACCTTTTGGTTGGAATATGAATGACCCAACACCCAACTGAGGTACTTCCAGTTGGAATTTTGGTTCCTGGATATATCAAGTTAGTGAGCTAGTGTGATATACATGGTTTAGAAAGCTGTAGTGTGTCCATGATTGGAGCTAACAGTCTATAGTTCTAATAATGCTTAATGTAGGCAGTGCCCCTGCAAGAGAACATCATTAGGATCCAATAGGTATTTCTTTTCGGGTCCTCCTGAGACTCACCATTCTATAAACAAGTCAGTAAGCCTCTCAATGGGAAGAATCACATTCTTGGCCAGGTATTAACCTCTGTTCCTTCCATACCGGTGATCTGCAAGCAACAGTTGTGAGTGATCTAAGGCCTCAGATAAAGAGTCTCCAGGGGAAGAAATTCCTAGTTCACTGCAGCCCCATGTAACACACAACAAGAAAGACAACAAGAAGTAGGAAGACAGGCCGACCATTTTCTAAAATCTTAAGACCAGATCATTAGCTAATTTATTATAGAAGACAGATTATGAAGTTTTAGCTTGATGAGTTTATCATATGTTGATGGAATTGGGGTGGAATCAACAGTGCACAGTGATGGTGCTGGTGCTGCACTACCGGAGGCCTGAGTTGCAGTGGACCAGGAGCAGATGACCAAAAGCACTCTCAACGGCAATAACTCCCTCACTAGCCATAAGCTTCCCAGACCGACCTCAGAATATGCCCCGGAGCACATCTGCCTGTGGTTACCCCTCTGCTTGCAACTCTCAGCATTTTTTTGTGTTTATACTTGTACTTTATTGTACTTACTAGGATGTTGCTTTGTAAGTAGGTTCCTTATTTCACGTGTGACTTCCACCTCTCAGCTTTGTCCCAGGCTATTTGAGACCCAGGGCAGTGTGCTTAACAGTTTCATGTTCCGACTCCTTTGTTTTTAGCTCATATCAGATGATGGGCAAATGCCAGGTTGCTGATTGAAACTTCGCTCCAACTGTTATTATCCTTAGGCGAGGCTCCTGTGGTGTAAGTGCTTCTTTTGAAACTAGCTTTTGTCTTTATTTAAGAGTCGGGGTCGTTCTGTTTAAGGATCAGGGTCACTCTGATTTAAAGTGGATGAGGAGCTGTGAAGGAGACCATTTCTTTTTTGTCATCTGGGTCATTTTTCCTATCTCCCTTCTCCACACTATTTCTTTAACCCAGCAAAGAAATATAAAACCACAACTAATGTCTCTGAGCCAAAATCACAGGTCACTAAGTTTTTTTTTTTTAAATAAGTTACAGGTGTACAATATAGTGATTCACAATTTTTACAGGTTATACTTCATTTACAGTTATTATAAAATATTGGCTGTATTCCCCATGTTGTACAGTATATCCTTATAGCTTATTTTATACATGATAGTTTGTACTTCATAATCCCCTACCCCTATCTTGCCCCTCCCCGCTTCCCTCTCCTCACTGGTAACCACTAGTTTGTTCTCTATATCTGCCTCTGTCAGGTCACTTAGTTTTAAAATGTTTTAACACCTGGGCAGTTTTGACATCTATTCTTTTTCTTCTTCAAAATCATCTTGACCAACTTGGTCATTTTTCTTCTGTGAACGTGAGAACCGACTGGCCTGTAAACTTCCACAAATAACCTTTGTGAGATTTTTATTGTTGTTGCATAGAATTTATAGATCAGTTTCTTGTCTTTCCATTTATGAGCATGGTCTGTCTCTCTACTTACAACTTCTCTTGTATTCGTTAATTAGGTTTTATAATTTTCTTGGAAAAGACACTTCACATCTTTTTTTTTTTTTTTAAACATCTTTATTGGAGTATAATTGCTTTACAATGGTGTGTTAGTTTCTGCTTTATAACAAAGTGAATCAGTTATACATATACATATGTTCCCATATCTCTTCCCTCTTGCATCTCCCTCCCTCCCACCCTCCCTATCCCACCCCTCTAGGTGGTCACAAAGCACCGAGCTGATCTCCCTGTGCTATGCGGCTGCTTCCCACTAGCTATCTGTTTTACATTTGGTAGTGTATATATGTCCATGACACTCTCTTACCCTGTCACATCTCACCCCTCCCCCTCCCCATATCCTCAAGTCCATTCTCTAGTAGGTCTGTGTCTTTATTCCCGTCTTGCCACTAGGTTCTTCATGACCTTTTTTTTTTTTCCCTTAGATTCCATATATATGTGTTAGCATATGGTATTTGCTTTTCTCTTTCTGACTTACTTCACTCTGTATGACAGACTCTAACTCCATCCACCTCATTACAAATACCTCCATTTCATTTCATTTTATGGCTGAGTAATATTCCATTGTATATATGTGCCGCATCTTCTTTATCCATTCATCCGATGATGGACACTTAGGTTGCTTCCATGTCCTGGCTATTGTAAATAGAGCTGCAAGGAACATTGTGGTACATGACTCTTTTTGAATTATGGTTTTCTCAGGGTATATGCCCAGTAGTGGGATTGCTGGGTCATATGGTAGTTCTATTTGTAGTTTTTTAAGGAACCTCCATACTGTTCTCCATAGTGGCTGTATCAATTTACATTCCCACCAACAGTGCAAGAGTGTTCCCTTTTCTCCACACCCTCTCCAGCATTTATTGTTTCTAGATTTTTTGATGATGGCCATTCTGACCGGTGTGAGATGATACCTCATTGTAGTTTTGATTTGCATTTCTCTAATGATTAATGATGTTGAGCATTCTTTCATGTGTCTGTTGGCCATCTGTATATCTTCTTTGGAGAAATGTCTATTTAGGTCTTCTGCCCATTTTTGGATTGGGTTGTTTGTTTTTTTGTTATTGAGCTGCATGAGCTGCTTGTAAATCTTGGAGATTAATCCTTTGTCAGTTGCTTCATTTGCAAATATTTTCTCCCATTCTGAGGGTTGTCTTTTGGTCTTGTTTATGGTTTCCTTTGCTGTGCAAAAGCTTTTAAGTTTCATTAGGTCCCATTTGTTTATTTGTGTTTTTATTTCCATTTCTCTAGGAGGTGGGTCAAAAAGGATCTTGCTATGATTTATGTCATAGAGTGTTCTGCCTATGTTTTCCTCTAAGAGTTTGATAGTGTCTGGCCTTACACTTAGGTCTTTAATCCATTTTGAGTTTATTTTTGTGTATGGTGTCAGGGAGTGTTCTAATTTCATACTTTTACATGTACCTGTCCAATTTTCCCAGCACCACTTATTGAAGAGGCTGTCTTTTCTCCACTGTATATGCTTGCCTCCTTTATCGAAGATAAGGTGACCATATGTGCGTAGGTTTATCTCTGGGCTTTCTATCCTGTTCCATTGATCTATATTTCTGTTTTTGTGCCAGTACCAAACTGTCTTGATTACTGTAGCTTTGTAATATAGTCTGAAGTCAGGGAGCCTGATTCCTCCAGCTCCATTTTTCGTTCTCAAGATTGCTTTGGCTATTCGGGGTCTTTTGTGTCTCCATACAAATTGTGAAATTTTTTGTTCTACTTCTGTGAAAAATGCCAGTGGTAGTTTGATAGGGATTGCATTGAATCTGTAGATTGCTTTGGGTAGTGCTAGTGTTCAGTTTACACTAGGTTTGTATGTTCATCTTGTTTTTGGCAACCTTGCTAAATATTCTTATTGGTTGTAAATAATAATTAAAAACAACAAAACAAAGAAGTAAGCCTCAAACAAAAAGGTACTAATCATTTCACTTTCATGTTCTTTAACTTTCAGCAGCTGCCCATATTTTTTATAGTGTCCAGGGTCCTTAGTATGGCTCTCAAGGCTCTCCCCAGTCTGCTTCCAGCTGACTTTTCAAGACTTCATTCTTACTGCCCTTTCCCCTCATTGCTTTCTGATGCACGAGTGTTCACTGCTCTGTAACCACTCAGTTCTCTCAGCCTGGAATAACCTTATCCTTCCAGTTCTGTGCAAGGAAATCTTGTTAATTGCAGCCACATGTTGCCTTCTTCAGGAAGGAAAAGATGTGTCTTGTGCACCCATAACTTCCACTATTAATATAAAAACTAAACACCTTGTATTTATACTTTACATTTTTAGGGCAAATAATGGTCATATAATATTGAAGTTAGAAACTTTTGGAGATGGTCACAGCAACACAATGTAGGGTTTAAAGGTATCAGCTTTTAGGCTTGAATCAGCCAAAGCTTGAATCCTGGCCCAACCACTTTGTAACCTTGGGTGAGTTACGTAACATCTTTTTTTTGCTTTTGTTTTTTGAAAAAGGGTTTCAGAAATAGGTTATAGACTAAGAATTGGAACAAGAGATTGCAATATCATCCCACATCACAAAAAAGCATTGTTTCCTGACATCATGAATTTGGCTCTGTCACAGCAAACATCAAACTGACCAAAGTTAAACAGGTGAGGAGGACTTTGTGCAGGCTACTGCAATAGGGAAGAGAGACAGAAAACTCCATTGAAACAAAAGTTGGAAACTAAGGAGCCGGCGAGCCACAACTAAGGAACACCTGTGCCGCAACTAAGGAGCCTGCGGGCCGCAACTAAGGAGCACACATGCCACAACTAAGAAGCTGGCAAGCTGCAACTAAGGAGCCCGCCTGCCACAACTAAGACCTGGGGCAACCAAATAAATAAATAAATAAATAAATAAATAAAATATTAAAAAAAAACAAACTGACATGGTACTTGTAGAAAAAAAAAAGTTGGGAAAGTTTTTAAGAGCTGAGGTCTTTAAGACCTGAGGGGTAATCTTAGGTTACCTATATTTGTTAATTGGCAAAAGGTAAAGCAATCATTCTATTATCTTTATGACAGAAGGTAGTTTTACATCCTGGAGCAAGGCTGCCTGCCTCCTGAAGGTGGGCTCCTACCCTCCTACAGAGACTGGGAGATGGGCTGCTATCTTCCTTGATGAATATATTTCAAAGGTATGATCCCAGAAAGACATTCCTGTGTTGTAAAGCTTGCAAGAGGCTTTTAAAAATTTACATCTCCGAAGGGAAGATAGAGAATTGACTAGTTTTCTAATGTAAAGACTCTAAGAAAAGGGAGATCGGGGCCTAGAGTTAGAGAGAAGCCAGTTTGAAGTTTAGTCAAGCTGATGGAAACATTAAGGCCACCTTCCCATCTTGATCAACTCATAACAGCATTACTCCTTCAAAGTAGAATGAGGGAGATGGAATCCAGTTATGTTCCTGCAAAACAGACTGTTTCTGAGTATAGGTGTGTGTGTGTGTGTGTGTGTGTGTGTGTGTGTGTGTGTGTGTGAGAGAGAGAGAGAGAGAGAGAGAGAAAGAGAGAGAGAGAGAGGGAGAGAGAATGAGATGGAGATAGAGACAGAGTTATTTTGAGATAATGGGCACTACTTCCAAATAAATATAAATCAGAATGTTAGTAAATACCAGCAAACGAAAACAAAGCAAAGAGCCATTGAAATGATTAGAATTCTTGAGATCCAGAAAGACTTAAGAAAATTTTCCTTTATATTTACTAGATCTGATTAAATTAATTACTAAATAATGTATTTGTCAACAGGTATAAGTTTTTCCAACAATCTTTTCAAAAAAATATTACCATTTCTTTTTCAGTCTGTCTCTGAAAGAAATGGTATGTCATCCAATCTTTTTTTTTTTTTTTTTTTTTTTTTAAAGGTCCACCTCGGACAACGCACTTTTTTTTTTTTTTTTTTAAATTATTATTTATTCATTTATTCATTCTTGTCTGTGTTGGGTCTTCGTTTCTGTGCGAGGGCTTTCTCCAGTTGTGGCAAGAGGGGCCACTCTTCATCGCGGTGCGCGGGCCTCTCACTGTCGTGGCCTCTCTTGTTGCGGAGCACAGGCTCCAGACGCGCAGGCTCAGTAGCTGTGGCTCACGGGCCTAGTTGCTCCGTGGCATGTGGGATCTTCCCAGACCAGGGCTCGAACCCTTGTCCCCTGCATCGCCAGGCAGGTTCTCAACCACTGCGCCACCAGGGAAGCCCGTCATCCAATCTTAATGTAAGCACTGACTATACCACAAAGAAGGAAGTAAATTCAATGTCATTCTTTTTATCCCCCTCTGTGGAAATGTGTGAAATATCTCAACATAATATTTAGTTTGACAAAGACGCAAACATTTTCATTGTTAAAGTATGTCTATTTTAAGTGATGGTGACTTTTTTTTTGCGTATGGAGGAGAGTAGATTGTTTGAAGTGTAAAAGTAGAACTTCTTGAAGATAGAACACCAAGGTTAATGACATTATCCTTTTTACAGACCTCAGTTTATATAGCAACACACACAAATATGTTTATTTGTTTGTTTATTTGTTATAGGTGATGGTCACAATTTAGTAGGCAATAGTACACTATTTTCTTATGTTTCTTAGTAATGCACTGTGTTTAATCCTTTTTTAACCTTCGACCCACTTCGCCCATTTCTCCCACTCACCACCTCTGGCACCCACATAATCTTTTCTTTGCATCTATATGAACTTGTTTGTTTGTTTTTTCCCAGAGTCCACATATGAGAGATAATACGGTATTTGTTTATCTTATTTCATTTAGTATAAGGCCCTCAAGGTCCATCCATGTTGTTGCAAATGGCAAGATCCCCTCTTTTTTATGGCTAAATAATATTCCATTGTATATATCCACAATTTCTTTATCCATTCATCCATTGATGGACACTTAGGTTGTTTCCATATCTTGGCTATTGTAAATAATACTGCAGTGAACATGGGGGTGCAGATGTCCTTTCGAGTTAGTGTTTTCATTTTCTTTGGATGAATACCCAGAAGTGGAATTATTGGATTATGTGATAGTTCTATTTTTGATTTTTTGAGGAACCTGCATACTGTTTTCCACAGTGGCTGCATCAATTTACTTTCCCACCAACAGCACAGGAGGGTGCCTTTTTCTCCATATCCTCATCAACACTTATTTCTTGTCTTTTTGATAACAGCCATTCTAAACAGCTGTGAGGTGATATCTCATTGTAGTTTTGATTTGCATTTCCTGATGAATAATGACGTTGAGCATTTTTTCATCTACCTGTTGGCCATTTGTGTGTCTTCTTTGGAATAATGTCTATTCAGATCTTCTGCCCATTTTAAAAATTAGATTGATTTTTTTGCTATTGAGTTGTATGAGTTCTTTATATATTTTGAATATATACATATATATTTATATGTACCTTAACCCCTTATAAGACATATGATTTGCAAATATTTTCTTCCGTTCACTAGGTTGCCTTTTCATTTTGTTTATGATTTCCTTTTCTGTGCAGAAGCTTGTTAGTATGATGTAGTTCCACATACTTATTTTTGCTTTTGTTGCTTTTGCTTTTGCTGTCTGATTCAAAAAATCATTGCCAAGACCTTTGTCAAGGAGCTTACCACTTGTGTTTCCTTGTAGGAGTTTTATGGTTTCAGGTCTTATGATCAAGTCTTTAATCCATTTTGAGTTAATTTTTGTGTATGGTATAAGATAGTGGTCAAGTTTCTTTCTTTTTCATGTGGCTGTCCAGGTTTCCCAGTACCATTTATTGGAGAGACTGTCTTTCCCCATTGTATATTCCTGGCTCCGTTGTTGTAAATTAAATGACCATATATGTGTGGGTTTATTTTTGGGCTCTCTATTCTGTTCCATTGATCTGTGTATCTGTTTTTATGTCAATATCATACCATTTTAATTACTATAGCTTTGTAATAGTCTGAAATCAGAGAGCATGATACCTCCAGCTTTGTTCTTCTTTATCCAGATAGCTTTGCTATTCAGGGGTTTTTGTGGTTCCATACAAATTTTAGGATTATTTGTTCCGTTTCTTTGAAAAAAGCCATTAGAGTTTTGATAGGGATTGCATTCAATCTGTAGCTTGCTTTAGGTAGTGTGGACATTTTAACAATATTGATTCTTCTAATTAATGAGCACAGAATATCTTTCCAGTTGTGTCTTCTTGAATTTCCTTCATTAATGTCTTATAATTTTCAGTATACAGGTTGTTCACCTCCTTGGTTAAATTTATTCCTAGGTATTTTATTCTTTTTAATGCAATTATAAATGGGATTGTTTTCTTTATTTCTCTTTTTTTAAAAAATAAATTTATTTATTTATTTATTTATTTATTTATTTTTGGCTGTGTTGGGTCTTCGTTGCTGTGCGCGGGCTTTCTCTAGTTTCAGTGAGCAGGGACTACTCTTCGTTGCAGTGTGCGGGCTTCTCATGTCGTGGCTTCTCTTGTTGTGGAGCATGGGCTCTAGGCACACAGGCTTCAGTAGTTGTGGCACGTGGGCTCAGTAGTTGTGGCTTGCGGGCTCTAGAGCTCAGGCTCAGAAGTTGTGGCGCACGGGATTAGTTGCTCCGTGGTATGGGGGATCTTCCCGGGCCAGGGCTTGAACCCATGTCCCTTGCATTGGCAGGCAGATTCTTAACCACTGCACCACCAGGGAAGCCCTCTTTATTTCTCTTTATGATAGTTTGTAATTGGTGTATAGAAATGCAGCAGATTTTGTGTATTGATTTTGTATCCTGCAACTTTACTGAATTTATTAGTTATAATAAATAATAATGAGACAAAGATGGCATTACATGATGATAAAGGGGTCAACCCAACAAGAGTATGTAATATTTGTAAATTTTTATGCACCTAATATTGGAGCACCGAAATATTTAAAGCAAATATTAACAGACTTAAAGGGAGAAATGGATAGCAATGCAATGATAGCAGGAGATTATAATATCCCATTTATGTCAATAGATAGATCATTCACACAGAAAATCTATAAGGAAACATCAGCCTTAAATGACATGTTTGAACAACCCTATATAGAACATTCCATTCAAAAGCAACAGAATACACATTCTTTTCAAGTGTGCGTAGAACATTTTCCAGGCTAGATCATATGTTAGGCCACAAAAAGACTTAATAAATTTAAGAGGGTTGAAATTATGTCAAAAATCTTTTCTGCCCACAATGTTACAAAACTAGAAATTAATTATACAAAGAAAACTGGAAAATCCACAAGTATGTGGAGATTATATAACATGCTGCTGAAAAACCAGTGGGTCAAAGAAGAAATCAAAAGAGAAATGTAAAAAAATACCTTGAAATAAACAATGGTAGAAATACATCAAAATTTGTGGGATGCAGCAAAAGCAGTTCTAAAAGGGAAGTTCATAGTGATAAATGCCTCCCTCAAGAAACAAGAAAAGACTCAAATAGGGCTTCCCTGGTGGTGCACTGGTTAAGAATCTGCCTGCCAATGCAGGGGGCACGGATTCGAGCCCTGGTCTGGGAAGATCCCACATGCTGTGGAGCAACTCAGCCCGTGTGCCACAACTACTGAGCCTGCACTCTAGAGCCCGCGAGCCACAACTACTGAACCTGTGTGCCACAACTACTGAAGCCCATGCGCCTAGAGCCCCTGCTGTGCAACAAGAGAAGCCACCACAGTGAGAAGCCCACGCACCGCAACAAAGAGTAGCCCCTGCTCACTGCAACTAGAGAAAACCCGTGTGCAGCAACGAAGACTCAACACAGCCAAACATAAATAAATAAATACATTTTAAAAATAAATTTAAAAAAAGAGACTGAAATAAACAACCTAACTTTATGCCTCAAGAAACTAGAAAAAGAAGAACAAATGAAACCCAAAGTTAATACAGGGAAGGAAATAACAAATATTAGAGCAGAAATAAATGAAATAGAGACTAAAGAGACACTAGAGAAGATTAATGAAACTAGGAGCTGGTTCTTTGAAAAGATAAACAAAATTGACAAATCTTTAGCTAGACTCACCAAGAATAGAAGAGAGAGGACTCAAATAAATAAAATCAGAAATGAAAGAGGAGATGTTACAACTGATACCACAGAAATACAAAAGATCATAAGAGATTGCTATGAACAATTATATGCCAACAAACTGGACAATGTAGAAGAAATGAATAAATTTCTAGAAACATATAACCTATCAAGACTGAATCATGAAGAAATAGAAAATTGGAACAGATCGATTACTAGTAAGGTGATTGAATCAGTAATCAAAAACCTCCCAACAAACAAAGTCCAGGACCAGATGGCTTCACAGGTGAATTTTGCCAAACATTTAAAAAAATATTAGCAAACCAAATTCAACAATACATTAAAAGGATCATATATCATGATCTAGTTTTTTTTATTTCAGGGATGCAAGGGTGGTTCAACATCTCAAATCAGTCAATGTGATACACCACATTAGTAAAATGAAGGATAAAAATCATATGATAATCTCAATATATGCAGAAAAATCATTTGACAAAATTCAGTATCCATTTATGATAAAAACTCTCAACAAAGTGGATATAAAGAGAACATACCTCAACATAATAAAGGCCATATATGACAAGCTCACAGCCAACATCATATTCAATGGTAAAAAGCTCTCAGATCAGGAACAAGACAAGGATGCCTCACCACTTTTACTCAACATAGTATCAGAGTCCTAGCCAGAGCAGTTAGGCAAGAAAAAGAAATAAAAGGCAGCCAAATTGGAAAGGAAGAAGTAAAACTCTCACTATTTGCAGATGATATATTATATGTAGAAAACCCTAAAGACTCCATCAAAAAACTGTTAGAACTACTTAACATCTTTGAATGTCTGTTTTTTCCTCTTGAATATGGTACTGCTTTGAGGATTAAAGGAGAGATGATCTATGTAAAATGTTTACTCTGATACCTGCCACATGGTAATTGCTCATTCAGGTTGGCCACTATGATCATATGGTAGATACTCAATTGGCATTTGTTGAATAAATCTATTCCCAATTCCTAGTTTACAGATGAAGATATTGAGAGGGCAAAAAAGAGACCTTCTCAAGGTCATACCTTTAGTTTAGGGCAGATCTGTAGCTAACACTTTTGTGTGCTAACAACTAGGTGTGGGCTCTTTCTGCTTGATCAACAGAAGGTGAACATAAGTTTATCTCCTCACTAGACTAAGCTTCCTGAGGGCGGGGAGCTTCTCTGATTCACCTTTGTCTGCCCCTTGCCTCCAAGCACAGTGCCTTGCTCGTGTAAGATTCTCAGTAAATGGTGAATACAATTTAACCTAAGAAAATTCCCATCAGGAACAAGAATAAATTAAGAAAATTCCTTTAATCAGTGCATAGATTTAACTTTGAAGAATTTTGCTAAGCTCCAAATATAGCACATTATCAGGTGATCTTAATAAGGAAAAGCTTAACTTGAATGTTACTGCATTTTGAGGTGACACAAACAGGCCACTTGCATCAAGATTTCTAGAGAAACATTTCATATACTGCTAAGTGAAAAGGATGAGAAATTGACACGTCATTTTTTTTTTTTTTTTAGACACGTCATTTTAAACTGACAATTGTACCCATGGCATTAATCATCAGTTTAAAATTTGATTATGAAAGATGAGAAAGTATTGCCTTGATGGAAGTAATGGAATTTGATGAGTTGTTGTCTTTGTGAGAGCAAATAACTGAGTCACAGGCAGTAAGTCTGTTTTCAAAAACATAAAAAGGAATGAGTTATCATGTCACTGTTTTTCATCTTAAAATATGTAGAGAGATAGTCATCTTTTTAGTAGCTTGCCTGGGAAATTACAGAGTGTCTTTTTTTTTACCATAGTTAAGATTTTGCAAATTTTCATATAAATTATAAACATACAGACATGCATAAATCATTTAGTATAGAACAATAAACTAGATGGATAGATGAGAGGTAACTTATTACTATGAAATCAGAGTATTAGTTCTCTCCAAATTTATTTTCCTGCTCAAAAGTGACATTATTTGCTTGCCCATATTGCATGTGCAGGGGTATAAAAGAGAAATAGTGCTCAAACATTGCTCATTGCATCTCTTGACTATCACCTGCTTTTACAAATAGTGCTTTAAGAATGAAAATGCTGTATGATAAATGGCATAAGGATCTAATTCTAAAGCACTTTTTCCACTAATGAACTGTACATTATAAGTCAGGCGATATGCACATTTCTTTTCTGAACACAGGGGAAAAAGAAAATAAAAACAAGTGACCCCTTTGATGAATAGCAAATACCTATTACCCTTCTGGTTTTGCTATACCAAGATCCAATTATCTCCCACATTTCTTAACAGTTTTTACAAACTGCTTGTGTATTCAAGTAGAATTACAACAAAAAAATCCAAATTAAAAAAAAAAAAAGAACAAAAGTTAAGTTGCAGTCCGTATGATTTTAAAGGCCTCAATAATGTCATTGTGAAAAAAACACCATAAAAAGTGCAGTTCAAATTCATAGTTGGTCTAGGGCAGCTTGTATACGGGCCAGCTCAGTCTTCCAAGTGCTTGTTAAATTAATTATCATACAGCAGCTTTCACTCTCTAAGTGGAACTCACAGAAAATGTGCTTAGAGTGGAGAAATGTAAATTGGGTTATGAGGTAATTTTATGCTCTAGGGACAGATTTTTTTTCATTACTTCATGTTGGAAAAGGTTCATTATTATTTATAAAGCCCCAAAGCCAACCCATCTCCAACCTCATTGTCACTTTCTGCATTCCAAACACCACTAAATTCCCAAATGAGTAGGCTAATTCTTTCCTTACAGAGCCATAAAACTTGCTTGGGGTATTACTAACTTAGGTGACAGCACTTTATTCAAAATAATTCTTCTCCAGGAAAAGCATTCATACACCTTATTTCTATGTGGCCGTAACTCTGGTGGAAGATAAGTAGGCTCGTCTCCTGATTATCACTACTGAATATTGTTTCTTTGAGCACCTGGGTCCTACAATGATGGGAGCTATTCAGGTACTTCAGAGTGCATGCTTAGAAGACAATTAGCATTCTACTTATCATTTTACATGTTTAAGATGCACTACCGAAAAATGTTATTTTTCAAGTGAATTTGATCAACTAGATGATTAAATGGTACATTTAATATAGTATGCTGTAATATCCTATTTTGCAATTAATCTAAACATTGTTACCTAATTAATTATTTTAAATGCAAAAGTGACAAAGGTTTGTTTAGAACCCAATAACAACAACAATAACAAAAACATTACTCATTCTCTGGATGAGTTCAGCAATGGGACTTTTTTCTCTTCTGATCTAGAAGTAATTTTCCTTCAGTATTTGTTTAGCTCTATTCTACACTATTGATAGTTATCTCTTTTTTTTTAAACTTCTATATTTGTGTATGTTTTATTTTATTTTTTAAATTAATGTATTTATTTTTGGCTGCGTTGGGTCTTTGCTTCTGAGCGGGCTTTCTCTAGATGTTCTTCATTGCAGTGGGCGGGCTTCTCGTTGCGGTGGCTTCTCTTGTTGCAGAGCACGGGCTCTAGGCACGCAGGCTTCAGTAGTTGTGGCACGCAGGCTCAGTAGTTATGGCTCATGGGCTTAGTTGCTCCGTGGCATGTGGGATCTTCTCAGACTAGGGCCCGGACCTGTGTCCCCTGCATTGGCAGGTGGATTCTTAACCACTGTGCCACCAGGGAAGTCCCAGTTTCAGTGTTTTGATTCTTTCTTTGATAGTTGAATTATTCATGTATTTCCATGATGCAAAAAGATATGTTTTAGCATAAGCCTAAAATAAAACTGCATATTTTCAAAATTATCTGTTAATCCCCAAAGTCTCCGGGGCACACCTGTTAGGCTGTGCTAGGTCAGGAATTGGGGCACCTGCGGCCGTGAACGGACAAGCAGGAGCATCATGGGGCTAGGTATTGAATCTGGGAATCTGTGATAAGGTGTCTATGACTGTGTTGCTCGGGCCAGGAGGTGACGCCAGAATTAGGAGGGGGACTGAGGTCTTAGCCGGGTTGAATGGGAGGGGCATCCAGTAAGAACAAATATAGGACTTTGAATGAGGTATAAGACACTGCTCACCAAAAAGCTGACAGGTTATTTCCAATGTTTTAGCAAGTTAAATCTGAGAACAGCATGCTTTAGCAGAGTCTAGTCTATAAGTGTGGACACAGTCCCTTCTGCTTGAAGCTGCTGTGGGATTGTATGCCTTTAAATTTTAAATTAATAGCATTCTTTTACAGTTTGCTTTTTTCCCATCTCAAGATGCTTTTGAGATATATCAGGATAGTACATATTGTTTGGAGGTAGAGAGAAACAAAGTAAAAGAATAATGCATGACCCAGACACATACCCACTGGGAGATGGAGGGGAAGGAATGCAGAGGGTGGGAGTGGAGCTTTAAATCTGGGTTTAACTTGGTTGTTTTAGTCTCTGTACTTTCCTATGTAATTTATATCTTTTTAAATTTTTATTTTTAATTGTGGTAAAATACACATAATATAAAATTTACCATCTTAACCATGAAGTGTACAGTTCAGTATTAAGTATATTCACATTGTTGTGCACCCAATCTCCAGAACTTTTTCATCTTGCAAAACTGAAACTCTGTACCCATTAAACCGGGGGTCCTCAACCCCCGGGCATGGACCGGTACCGGTTCGTGGGCCTGTTAGGAACCAGGCTACACAGCAGGAGGTGAGTGGCGGGCGAGCGAGCGAAGCTTCATCTGTATTTACAGCCGCTCCCCATCACTTGCATTACCGCCTGAGCTCCGCCGCCTGTCAGATCAGCGGTGGCATTAGATTCTCATAGGAGCACAAACCCTACCGTGAACTGTGCGGGCGAGGGATCTAGGTTGCGCGCTCCTTATGAGAATCTAATGCCTGATGATCTGAGGTGGAGCTGAGGCGGTGATGCTAGTGCTGGGGAGTGACTGCAGATACAGATCATCATTAGCAGAGAGGTTTGACTGCACAGAGACCATAATAAATCAGTTGCTTGCAGACTCATATCAAAACCCCATCAGTGAGTGGCAAGTGAAAACAAGCCCACTGATTCTGCATTATGGTGAGTTGTATAATTATTTTATTATATATTACAGTGTAATAATAATAAAGTGCACAATAAATGTAATGCACTCAAATCATCCTGAAACCATGCCCTCCCCACGATCCATGGAAAAATTATCTTCCATGAAACTGGTCCCTGGTGCCAAAAAGTTGGGGACCGCTGCATTAAATCACAACTCTCCATTCCCCACCCCACTCTCCCAGCTCCTGGCAACCACCGTTCTACTATTTGCTTCTATTAATTTTTTTCTTCCAGTTTTATTGAGGTATAATTAACATACAGCACTGTATAGGCTTAAAGTATACAGCATAATGATTTGACTTACATACTTCATGAAATGATTATCACGGTAAGTTTGGTGATAATCTTTTATCACTAAACTTAAGATTTACTTTCTTAACAACTTTTATATGTAACATATAGCAGTGTTAATTATATTTATCATGTTGTACATTAGATCCCTAGTACTTGTTTACCTTATAACTGGAAGTTTGTACCTTTTGACCACCTTCATCCAATTCCCCCTCCCCCCCACCCCCCCTCCTCTGGTAACCACAAATCTGATCTCTTTTTCTTTGAATTTGTTTGTACGTTTGTTTGTTCTTGAAGTATGTTTGACCTACAACACTATGTTAATCACTGTTACACAACATAGTGATTTTTTTCTATACATTTCAAAATAACCACAATACATTTAGTTATGATATATCACAAAGATATTACTTAGTTATGGACTGTATTCCCCACACTGTACATTTTATACTCATGACTCATTTATTTTGCAACTGGAAGTTTGTACCTCTTCATCTTCCTCCCCTGTCTCTTTCCTCCCCATGACTATCCTCTCTTCTGGTAACCACCAGTTTGTTCTCTGTATCTCTAACTCTGCTTCTGTTTTGTTATGTTTGTTAATTGTTTTGTTTTTTAGATTCCACATATAATTGAAATCATACAGTATTTGTCTTTCTCTGACTTATTTCACTTAGTGTAATACCCTCTAGGTCCATCTATGTTGTTGCAAATGGCAAGATTTCATTCCTTTTTTATGGCTAAGTAGTATTACATTGTATATATGTACTACATCTTCCTTATCCATTCATCTATTTATTGGCACTTACATTGCTTCCATATCTTGGGTATTGCAAATAATGATGCAATGAACATAGTAGGGCTGCATGTATCTTTTCTAATTAGTGTTTTTCTTTTCTTTAGATAAATACCCAGGAGTGGAATTGTCGGATATATGGTAGTTTTCTTTTTAATTTTTTAAAAATATAAATTTATTTATTTATTTATTTTTGGCTGCGTTGGGTCTTCGTTGCTGTGCACAGGCTTTCTCTAGTTGCAGCGAACGGGGGCTATTCTTTATTGAGGTGCACGATCTTCTCATTGCCATGGCTTCTCTTGTTGCGGAGCATGGGCTCTGGGTGTGCGGGCTTCAGTAGTTGTGGCTCGCAGGCTCTAGAGTGCAGGCTCAATAGTTGTGGTGCACGGGCTTAGTTGCTCTGCAGCACGTGGGATCTTCCCAGACCAGGGCTCAAACCCATGTCCCTTGCATTGGCAGGTGGATTCTTAACCACTGCGCCGCCAGGGAAGTCCCTCTTTTTAATATTTAAGGAACCTCCATACTGTTTTCCACAGTGGCTGCACTGATTTACATTCTCACCAACGGTGCAGAGGGTTCCCTTTTCTCCACATCTTTGCCAACACTTGTTATTTTGTCTTTTTGATAATAGCCATTCTGTCAGGTGTGAGATGATATCTCATTGTGGTTTTGATTTGCATTTCCCTGATGATTAGTAATGTTGAGCATCTTTTCATGTGCCTGTTGGCCATGTGTATGTCTTTTTTGGAAAAAATGTCTGTTCAGATCCTCTGCCCATTTTTAAATCAGGTTCTTTGTTTTTTTGAAGTTGAATTGTATGACTTCTTTGTATATTTTAGATATTGATCCCTTATCAGATATATTGTTTACAAATATCTTCTCCCATTCAGTAAGTGGCCTTTTCATTTTGTTGGTAGTTTCCTTTGCTGTGTAAAAGCTTTTTAGTTGATGTGTACCCATTAGTTTATTTTTGCTTTTGTTTCCCTTGCCTGAGGAGAAATTTCCAAAAAATATTACCAAGACTGATGTCAAAGAGAGTACTGCCTCTGTTTTCTTCTAGAAGTTTTATGGTTTCAGGTCTTACATTGAAGTCTTTAATTCATTTTGAATTTATTTTTGTGCATGGTGTAAGAGAGTTGTCCAGACTGATTCTTTTGCATGTAGCTGTCCAGTTTTCCCAACATCATTTATTGAAGAGGCTGTCTTCTCATTGTATATTTTTGCCTGCTTTGTCGTAGATCAATTACCCATATAGGTGTGGGTTGTTTCTATTAATTTGATTACTCTAGATACCTCATATAAATGGAATCATACAGTATTTGTCTTTTTATAATTGGCTTATTTCACTTAGCATAATGAGTACAAGGCTCGTGTGAGTAGTTGCATGTGTCAGAAATGCCTTTCTTTTTAAGGCTGAGTAATATTCCATTGTATGTATAAACTACATTTTGTTTATCCATTCATCCATCGATGGAGACTTGGGTTGCTTTCACCTTTTGAAAGCTATTATGAAAATGCTCCTATGAGAATAGGTGTACCAGATATCTCTTTGAGACCTTGCTTTCAATACTGAATAGTGTAATTGCTGGATCCTATGGTAATTCTGTTTTCAGGTTTTTTGAGGAAATGCCATACTGTTTTCCACAGTGGCTGCATCATTTTACATTCCCACTGATAGAGCCCAAGGGTTTCAATTTCTCCATATGTCTGCCAACACTTGTTATTTTCTGTTTTGTTTTGTTTTCTTTGAATAGTAGCCATTGTGATGGGTGTGAGGTGATGCCTCATTGTGGTTTTGGTTTGATTTCCCTGATGATCATATATCTTTTTTGAAAAGACTGTGTTGTGGACTAGGGTGAGGGAGATGTGTGGGACTCAGCCAGTGCTGAGGAAGGGGTGGAAGAGACATGGGCCCAGTTGGGCAGGGAGAGAGAAAGGCTGAACCCTTCTGTGTACTCAGCAGATGCAGAGGTCTCTATGAGTGATCAGGACCAGAGTGAGCTGAGTGAGGAAAGAAGTGGGGCAGAGACTGGAGGCATTGCCTGAGATAAGTGGGAAAGAATAGTGCTGATGCAGGGAAGGCCAGGGAAGCACTGTAATTCCTGGTCGTTAGTTATATTTTCAGTGAAATTGAGTTCAAGGGTGTTGCTTGGTAACTGCCAGTAACAATTAGGCTCCTTTCATAAGTAGAAACCAGTTATCATCTACTCTGGGGTGCTTGGATCCATCAGGCTTGTATGATGATTAACTTCATGAAATAGTTTGGAGGATAAAAAGGTGTGTACTGACAACCCTGTCACAGGGTCTGTGCATGGGGGAGCTGGGGCAATGACTTGTCCCTGGTACGCGCTCTGTCTTCTGTGTTCTCTGAAGAGATACACTTCCACTTGTCACTCAGAGACAAAGTAAATGCCTAGAGTTTACCAAAGAATGAGTATTTTTCAATCAGGAGGGAATTGGCTGCTTCTTGGTGGGCATTGTCTCTAAGGGTTTAGGAGTTGTATTATCTGTTGCTGCTGTAACAAGTTACCGCTAACTGGATGGCTTAAAATAACAGAAATGTTTTCTTTCACAGTTCCGCAGGCCAGAAGCTCCAAATCAGGGTGTGGACAGGGCCGCGCCCCCTCTGAGAGTCTCTAGGGGAGAATCCTCTCTAGCTTCTTCCAGCTTCTGATGGCTGTTGGCATTTCTTGGCTTCCTTGTCTTGTGGGCACATGGCTCCAGTCTCTGCCGCTCCAGTCCCACATCACCTTCTCCTCTTCTGTCTTTTTAAGGGTCATTTGTCGTTGAATTTAAGGACCACCTGAGTAACCCAGGATGACCTCATCTTAAGACCCTTAACTTAATTACATCTGCAAAGACCCTTTTCCCAAATAAAGTAACATTCTTAGCTTCCAGGGATTTTGACATGGACGTACCTTTTGTGGCGGAGGCATTATTCTGCAGGAGTACAGAGCCTTTTGGGGGAATAATAGCCCTTACACCCTGACATAAATATACTCACTCTGGCAGTGGGAAGAGATATTGGGGCCTGTGTGCCTTTGTTCAAATCTTTAACAGATATCACCCAAGGTTAGTGGCGGAGCAAGCACATTTGGCACCTGAGTCAATTTAATGTCCCCACACATGTTGGTAGGTGCTAGAATTTCAAACAGATGTTTTCAGTGCTCCCATTTTGACTGGTTCCCAGGGACATAAGTCTTCTTCTGCTCCATCCTTTTCTCATCGCCCCTGCCCAAAACCCTACCCATTCACTGTATCCTCTCAGTTCTGTGTTGGGGGCAGGAAGCGTGTCATACTTATTGAGCCTTTCCTGGTCCTCAGTAACCAGGGAAAGCTGAGACAGAGGAACCCAGCGTCCATACTCTTGCACTATCATGTTAGAACCTGCTTACCGAAAAAAGTCATTCCCAGTTGTTGGTGTCTTCTGAACGCTGCCATGCCAGGACCAGTTATGAGTTTAAGGACAGTAAGTCTACAATTTTATAGAAACGATTTCACATCAATAGAAACATCATTATACAGCACAAGATCAATATTTCTGATTTTCATGCTTAGTGATATTGTCTGAGAATGACCAGAAATTGTCATTTATATAGAGCTGTGTTCCATTTTGATAATGCTAGAGAACAGAGAATGACTTGGGAGAACATCAAGATGAATGTTTCTAGGGTCAATATTTACCCGCTAGTCAATGTAATATTAAATCCACTAGTACAGTTTACTCGAAGGGAGAATCAATCCTCCCACACCCATTTTTTTTGGTCAAAAATAATATATTATAGGAAGTCCTATGTCTGTTTCATTTACTTTGTAAACTTTTTAAATGGAAGAGTATAACACATATTCAGAAGTAAGCACAGTTCATAGATGCACAGCTCAGTGACTTATCACAAAGTAAACACACCTGTGTAATCACCATCCAGGTTAAGAAAAAGAATATTAGCGGCCTCCCCCGCCCCAGGAGGGACACCTTCAAGCCCGTTCTCTGTCACTAACCCCCTCCCGTCACCTTCTCACTGAAAGTAGCCACTGTGTTGACTGCTAACAGGTTAGTTTTGCCTGCTTTGGAATTTTATGTTGCATATATTCTTGAAGCCTTTTTTAATCAAAGCATCTGGAAACTATTCCTTTCATGACATCCCATGTCAGAGGTAGAATAATTGTCTCTTTGTAGGTAGCTCTGTCAGGAAGATGAATAGCTAACCCCATAAATCATTATCATAAAAACATTTGTAATTTACATGAGAAGTCAGCATTGAAGAATAACATCATGACCTTGTTATCTAATATATGAACACAAATGGAATTATTAAAAACAAAGATAAATGAGCACCGAAATTTTCAATTTATGAATTAGCTGGTTCTCCTTGCTCTAGACTGTCTCTCTTGATAGTAAGGTGACTCTAACCTTAGGGACATAGTAGCATTCTTTTGATCATTTAAAAAATTTTTTTCTTTCTACTAACTTTTTCTCCTGTTCAAACAAATTTTCCATAACAAAATGTTTTAGTATTTAATAGTTTAAAAAAGAAATGACTTCAAAGCCAATAATATGTACAGAGGCTTATATTTGGTGACATACTTCTAAAATGAAGACTGACCCTAATTCCTGTGAACCCACGTGAGCATTATATTTACTCAATTCCAAGGGGAAATCAGGTGTGAGATGCAATGAAGAAGGAAAAAGAGCGACCACATGGAATGTACCAGTCAGGTAGAAGGTATCATCCAGTTTCAGAAATGTTGAAATGTGTGTGCATTGGCGGAGGAAGTACATCTTGGAATTCAGGAATTATATTAGTGCCATTTGCTGATGATATCAGCAGATGATATTGGCCAGAGGTGGTTTGATGTTGGTAGAGTTTCCTCTAGAAATAAACAGTTGGAAAAAAATCAGGAAGTCACTCTGGAAATTTATACTGCTGTCCATCAGCTGCCACTGAGGGTAGGAATGAGTTACCCTTTAGAGGTAATGGGGACATTTGTGCAAAGTGTCATTTCAGGAGTTCTACAGAAATGCCACTTGCCCTCATATGTTTGTCTTACTATCTACCCTTCTTTCCTGCCACCTTAAGAACCATCCACCTTTTGAGTCTGTCTTTGAGTACTGTTTATATAAGATTTCTGGGAAGGGAAACGGGCTCCCGGGTTTCTCCCCTAGCTTTCTCTTAGTTCACTTGCACGACTTAATTGTATGTGTTTGCTAATTGTCACTACTAAAAGCACAGATCCTGACCTTGAGGGAAAGAAGTGCAGGATAGATACCTCTTAATTTCCTGACTGCTGTCTTAGTTTACTGAGAATAGAAAACTCCCTCCAAGGCCTGTGAGTGCGCCATTAACATAGAGGGAGTTTCCCAAGAGTGTCGAAGAGGAAGCCCAACAGGCCAAGTAAGCTATTTCCCTACGTTGTAGGTCTAAGTTTGAGTACTACCTCTTTTTCATGAGCTTTAAGGAGTGATCAGTACAAATAACTTATTTGAAGCTGTTTCACTTTGACTTACCAGTAAATGGATGTATTTAATAGTGTCATTTGCCATATTCTTGTAAATATCCAAGCTATTACTTTCTTAATATTTTTCTTTAAATCAGTGTTAGTTTTTCAGGAGTAATTTGTTTTCAAGGAAGATTTAATTTCACTTTTATAAATGGAAAAGCACTATCACTTCTCATAAATAAAAGTTACATATTAAATAAAGGCATATCTTTAAACCATCTCCTACTTTGGGAAATGGCTTAGAAGAGTGAATTTGGGGTTTTGGAATCAGAGGACAAGAGTTCTCATCTCATCTCGGCTACTTACAAGTTCTTTGGTTTAGGGAAAATCACTTCTTTGAGTACCAGTCTCCTCAACCAAAAAAAAAAAAAAAAAAAAAAATGGGGGGAAAGAATACTAATGCCCTTTGCAAAGAGTTATGAGGATTAGAAACGACACATAATAACTGGCACATTTTAAGGGTAGGGACTCAGAGGTTGACAACTGTTTTTATAATTATGCCCTTAGTATTATTAGTCTATGAACTTGTTGTTTATCCTTGCTTTCTTCTGCAGCTTTGCAGTCTTTCTTTCTCTAAGCAACATTGGCTAAATCAAGCTACAAAGGAAAACAGGTGATTTCTTTTACTTTTAAGCCTAAAGTCAAGCAAGTATGTGGCAAATGGAGTTCACCTGAAGTGCCAATGCCCATTCATGCGTAGTGGTGCCTGGATCACTTTATCGAGAAGGGTTGTGATAACAGTGCTGTGATTGAGTAACGCTGGCTGTGTGCTCCAAGCGTGGGAGGGGAGAAGGCTGGTACTGCATATCTGACAACCCTTAACTCCTGCCTCCTTTTCACCAAGCCCTCATGGCTTGCCAGAATCTAGATCTTGCAAGGTACCTCTGTTTCAGCCTGGACTGCTTTCTCAAAAGAGCCCCCAAAGTCACTTCAACTAAATCATACTCATTAAGTCTATTTTCGACCCTAAAACAGTCTGCTAGAACCAAGTCCTCTCGGGTTCTTTTGATTCTCTCACCTCTTTTCCAAAAGAACTCACCTTCCAGTCCAGCTAATTCTTGTTGAGGAGAGAGAGAAGAGCCGCCCATGTAATTATGGCTGTTTTATCACTTTCCTCACTCTGTGATATACCATAAAGGTTTAGCAGGGACTTGCAGGTCCCCCTCGCTGGGGCAAAGGAGAAGCATGTGAAGCCTGCCCTCCAGTTAGTGCTGAGGTCTCTGCAGCAGCTTGCCGAATGCTTATTTACTAGGCTCTGCAAATAGTTTTGGGCAGTGCTACCAGGAGTGACACAGTGGAAAATTATGGAACATAAAGGACTACTTAGGACACTTCCCTTTTTTCCAGCTCACACTCTGAAATGAACCTGTAAACAAATCATTAAAACAAGAGCAAAATTCTTCTTCTGGGGTTTAAGGCTCTGTCCTAGTAGGAAAAGAACACTCTAGAAAGAAACTTGACAAAGAATGCTTAGAAGAACTTAACTTTTAAATGATGTTTTGATGCCAACAGATTCTAAAAGCTGACATCAACGTTTCTAATATTTGTCCATTACTGTTTAATACGATAGGTTAAGTGTTTCTTCAGGGAGCTTGGGTTGTTCACTTCCAAGAAGTGAGAAGATGCTTGCTATTTTTCTTATTACTTCTCTTTAGAATTTGCATTGCTCTTGTTGTCCAAAAACTGCTCCTTGGTCATTTTTATTAGTAACAAACTCATAACCTGATTGGCTTTTCTTGAAATGGAGGGTACTGAGAAGTCACTCAGGATATAGATATGGTGCTGATGGGATAAATTAAAATGAGTCATAGCCCAGGGAAAGGTGTTTTGTGGAGCATTACAGTGTGACAAAGATGAATTTAGAAATAATTGCTTGTTTTATGACCACATTTCACAATCTTGTTCACCCAGATATTTGTGACAGTCGCATTCTGAGCCAACATAAAGGGTGAGATAGAGGAAGACAAACGGTCAAACATTATGATTTAAAAGGAATTGATGTTTATCGATGAGCGCTTCATTATTTCAGAGGGCTTTAAAGAAAAGGCATCTTCTTTTTTTTTTTTTTTGGCATCTTCTTTTATAGACAATGAAAGGGGACTGTTAATTCAGATGGCATCATCCAAAAGCTTTTCCACACCTCCTACTTACTTTACTTTCCGTTTTCTTATTCTCCTCCCTATTAGAAATCACAGCACCTCTGTGCAATTGCATTTGAAAATGACAAAAAAACTTTGACTAAAGGCCAAGGTTAATTGGATGTGTGAGAATGTGCTGTTATTTTTTTATTGAATTGAGTGGCTGAGCTGTATAGTTTTGTGGTATTATTTGGGAATCTGAATTTAAAGATGATGTGAGAATCTTCTAACATGATGGGAGGTTTAAGTAACTCACTATTGGAATTTTCTTCCTTAACTTCAGCTTTCATCCCAAATCTTCTTTACTCAAATTCTTTCAAGGGGTTGCCTTATTTCTGAGGAACTCTGCCTGGCTTTAAAGACTCAATCTCCTTGCATCCCCTCTGTCTTTCTCCTCCTCCATCCTCATCAGGCTTCCTCTGTAATCTCCCCCAAAGTGCATCTTCTCCGCCTCCTGTTCCCTTTCTTCATTCTCTCTCCACTTTCATTCCACCATGCCATTTCCCAGATTTGACTTGCCTTTTACTCTCTCTGCCTCTCCAAATTCAGCAAGACCTACTCAAGGTCCATTTCTGCCAGGTGACCCAGATTACTCCATCCTCTATAAGTTCCCATTCCTCTGAAATACCACTTTTAAAGCCATGTTATCTAATAGAAGTAAAATACAAACCCTATATGTCATTTTACACTTTCTGGAAATAAGTTAAATGAATTTTAATAATACATTTTATTTAATATTTCCAAGATATTTTCATTTCAGTCTGTAATCCATTTAAGATTATTAATGAGACGTCTTCACTTTTTTCCCTAAGTCTTAGAAATCTGGTTTATATTTCATTCTTGCAGCGCGTCCCAGTTTGGACTAGCCGCGTTTCAGATACTCAGGCTGGTGAGTGACTACTGTATTGAGCTGTGCAGGCTTTAGAGTCTGTACTACATTCTCCAGCTCTCAAACATGCACTTCCTTATTTCATATCTTTTCACCTGGACCAAATTGCAAACAACTCCTTGGAGCTGGAGGCCACATTTTATACTTCCTCTGCCTTCATACTTCATTCCTGAGTGGACTGTAAGCTGTTAGTCATTGCCTGTTGATGGATTGGTAATATTATTCTTATCTTTGACCACTGTTTAAGTAAAACTTACTTCCACTACGATGTCCTCATGCTTGAAATTTCCTTCCTCTTTCCTATACACACAGTATGTATGTATATCATACATATCATATTACTTCTGTTTTGTTAGATTTGAAGCTTTGGGGGTATGTTGGATGGGATTATAAGAAATAGATGTGCATTTTTTGCAGTTCTATTGCAGTAGAGAGCAGCATTTTCACAGAATACTCAGCATTCCGACAACTCAGGCAAAATAGGATTTAGAGCTGAAATCAATGGAATAATTGCCCCCATTGTTCTGTTTTACTTTCCCAGCAGAGACTGGCCAAAGACTCACAAGAGCCTCCTGGCCACGGGACCCAGCCAGGACGCAGAGGCTCTCCAGTTTGGTTACATGATGGCAAAGACACAGTTTTACACGCTGAAACCAAATCACCAGGATAGAAATAGCTTGTAAAATTGCAGGGAGGGAAGGTTGTGGGGAAGAGATGGAAACCCTAGAGAGTACCAGGGACAGATGGGGGATCTGTAGTAGAGGACAGGATGAGGACGGTTCCAAACTCTGTCAGGGATGCTAAGATGGGGGGCAGCAGCAGGAGATGACACACCTTACCTATTCCACAATTTTATGAACAATGTACTGTTGTGTATTATTTCTAGACCTCTCATCAGTTTAATTGAAGGCAAAGGTCTCAAAGATAGAATGCTGGAATTATAACTCTAGAACTGTGCCAATAAGCAATAAGTCAAAGTCCATGATTTTTCTCATCACATAAGATTGTCATATTAAAGTTACAAACGTTATCTCCACGCAGTCTAATGGTTAACACGTCTTACAATCTTTATTAAGAATCTGTCAATTGGTTCCTACATGACCTAGTTATTTAATTCTAACGTCTTGTTTTTGTTTCTTATTGGTAATATCAATCTTAGTTCCCTGTTGAATTTCTCTGCATATGATAGCAAATGTATCTGCTACTGGACAGAATTGCTTAGCTGGGCTTAATTTTACATTTTAAAAATTTCCACATTTCAAACCTTTGGTACCTTCACATGTTAGTAGAATTTTGACAATAAGGTCTTACTATCACAGCTAATTCCGTGAAAGCAGAGGTACAAGTCAGGACCCACATGGCTTCAAATGAGGGGCTTGGGAGTTTACCGTGACTGAAGTGTGAAAATTCTGTCAAGCTTCTGTTGCTGACATTTTTCTCTCAGGACTGAGCAGGCTGCCCATGGCCTGGATGACTCTCTAATCCAGAGAACAGGCCTGGACGTGTGTATGCTGACTTGTGAGGGGCCTGGGGAACACCCCTGTCTCAGCGCATGCGTACTAGCCAGCTGATGCCTGGCACTCCAAATCAAAGGCAGCTGTCCATTCATTTACATATTTTGTCAGTGGCAGTGGAAATGCCACAGGTGAAAGATTTTGCTTCTTAGTAACTTATGCCAGTGTTTGGTAAAGCATAGTCTGCAGACTGAGCCCTGTGATGATTATCTTTTTCTACATTATGTTTGCTTCGATTTTACTGCTTGAAATGTAATTTTAAGTTTCTTAAAGCCAATAATAAAAAATTAGGACTCGTATTTTGTATATCTTTGATTTTTAAATTTCATTTTCTAGTAATTTGTTTTTATTGCGTTTTACGAAAGTACTGGTCTTCAATGGGCCCTTTGTCATAGATAATTTGAGAAACACTGATTTTAGTCTTTAGTGTATAGAGGTGACACGAGATTTTTTTTTCGCCCTGAGAGTAGATTTTGATACGGGACAGGAGAAAGGTGACACAGAGCCCTGGAGGGAATAAAGGAGAGAGAGTAATTGTTTCACTGAAAAACATGGCTGCCCTCATTATTTTGCCTGAGGCTAGTGCCTGCATCTATTAGCAAATGTATCATTCTGCAAGCTTTTATTGAATGTGAAATGTGTTCTATATTCAAGGCATTGTCCTTGGTGCTGCCTTTTCCTCTTGCTAAAGCTCTAGGCCAGTGGTTCCTCCAAACTTGGCTGCTGTACATCAGAATCGCATGGGAAGCTTTATAAAAAGTATAGGTTCCTGGGCTCCACCTGAAAACCCACTGAGTCACCATCCCGGTGGGTGGCATCTCTGAAGTTGCATCTTCAAAAGGTGATTTTGATGCTTGGCTTGAGTTGGGTAGCACTACTTTAGCCCTTGGTCATCCCTTGAAATGAGGTAAAGTGAGATTAGCAACTATTAGAATATGAAAACTGTAACAAAGCATTTATTCAGTACTTTGTTCTCCACATGATGAATACAAAGTTGTACTAGCCAGGATAATAATGCTAGGTGCTATAACCAGAACGCTCACATCTCAATGGCTCAATATAATAGAACTTTATTTTTTGCTCTTGTGGCATCCAATGCAGATGTTGCTGGTCAGCTGTTCTCCTGGTGAGTACTTCTCAAAACAGTGAATCAGAAATCCAGGCTCTTTAAACTTGGTACCCAGCCATCCTTAGCACATGGCCTCTAGCTTGCCCATGAAGGGGAAAAAAGAGGAGGATCATGCCTGAGCGATATATTTTTTTAAGATCAGACCTGCAAGTGTCATGTATTCTTTCCTCTAACATTGCCTGTCTAGAAGTAGCCATAACACCTCAATTAGGTGAAGGGGAGCAGAGAAATCTTCCTAAGTATCCAGGAAAGAAAGGAAATGTTTTGATGAATACATAGTATTGTCTCTTCCACAGAAGTGTAAAGTGTGGTCTTTGCTAATATTTTAAGCAGTTTTATTTCTTCCAACGTAGTAGGAAATAAGACCACTGAAGAGACATAGTTGAAGCAAATATAAGCTTATTTCAGTAGTTCCTATGAGGAGATCTACAAAGCGTGTTCTGCTCTTAATTTGCCATTCCAAAGAGTAAATGGTAATATGGGCATTTGATTTTGTATTGTAAATTATATCATCAGTACCTTTAATAAGACGTGTGTATTGGCCACCTCCTCTGGAGTGTCCAAATGCTGCTGTGGCCATCATTCTACATTCTAGATATTTTGAGGTCAAGTTCTCTTTTGATCTACCTCGTACTGTCTTTGATAAAGATTCCTCAGTATACAAAAGGATAAGCAGTACTGTTAGAGAAATCAGGGAGTCTAACTCCGTAAAATCTGATTAAGTCATGTAAAAAATAAAATCCCCAAACTTGAACTCATGAATTTTGCAGTACCTTTGGGAGATAAGTCATCATACTTGAAATAATAAGTGTGTAGTATTGTATATGATAAAATACTAGTGTGAAAGTTGGAAGAGCTTACAATCCCAGGACAGCATAGAGAAAACAGAGGTCTGTCAGGCTTGAAGGATCTTGGAAGATTTTATTGACTTTATGATGGCTAGTGACAGTGCAGGAGCAAGCTAGATCTTAAGTCTGAGCACAAGTGACTTATGCAAAGTCTTTCCAGATGATCTCACACATTATCTTCCCCAGTCTCCTCAAAGTTCTATCCTTTCTCATTACCATTACATTCCATCTCCTATAGTAAGGTCCTCAGGAAAGTTTGGCTGGGAGAGGGTAGGAATCTTTATTTGTATGTTATATTCCATAATAAACAGTACTGCCCGTATATTTATTTGGATTTGAATATCCTCAACTATTCTAGTTTTCTAGGTGCCCCATATTTTAAGATTAACATTGAACCTTGTGGACCTAAGAACCAAAAAAGAGGAAGAAGGGAGAGGCCAAGACCAGAGTGTCTTGCCTTATAGTCTGAAACCCTTGAGTTGGGTATAAATATTAGTTTTCTGTAGGACTTCTTAATATTAATTTTCCTCAGACTTACATAATATCAGTTCTCACTGATACTTTCTCATTTTTATCCTTAATTATTCCTGAGTTGTTATTTACTTTTGGACCAAAAATCTGGATTCTAGCTGCATCCTACTGAAGGGTTCTTTCTTGAGCCCATTTGCTTCCAGCCATTAAAAAGTCTAGTATGTTAGCCCCTCCCAGGGCCATCATCTCCTTTACAAATCTTGACTGCTAACTGATTCCTTATTTGAGCAGACGCCAGGTATTTGGGTGTTTTAATATGTTCTTTTGGTAAACTTTTTTCCCATTAATCCTCTTATCTAGTGCCAGATGACTCTGGTCTTTCAATGGCACTTCCAACATATGTTGTACTTCTTCCATCAGCTCATCAAAGTTGGTCTCTGGTCACTGCATGCATGAGGACACTTGAAGGAAGATTGTCCTTTTAGACCTCATAATAATAAAGCCTCTTGTGAATTCACTTTTCTAGTGTGGTGGTTGATATCTAAGTCTGAAGACCTGGCACACACAATCCAGTCTTGTCCAATATAAAGGAACTTAAAGCTCAGTGAAATTAGGTGACTTAAGCAGTCACTTAGCTAGTTAAAAAGTTAGGTGAAGCTATAACCACCAGGCGGTCTCTAAATCCAAATGTAAACATTTTATTGGGTTAAGAAGATTGGCCACTTAAAATGGTTTTCTCTTATTAAGATTGTGTGCTGAGTAATAATTACCCTTCTGAGTAATTATCTTTTAAAGTAATTACACTCCTGGGATGTATCCCTGGGATAATATAACTTAACAGAAAAAAAGTTACATGTACAGCATTATTCATTGAACCATTATTCAAAATGGCAACAATTTTTAAATGACCCAATAGCCAATAAGAGATGAATGATTAAATAATTGATGATGCACTCAAATGGTCGATTATAATGTAATTGTTAAAAATGATAATTGATGACTTTATAGCAACTTGAAATAAAGTCTGTGATATAATGTGAAATTAAAATATCAGGATACAAAGATGTGGGTTTTCCCACCTAGTAAGACAAAGATTCACTAGGAAAGGGAGGAACCATGGGAAGCAATCAGAGGATGATGAGGTTAAAGCATAAAATCTGTCATCTCCATGAAGCTTGAAATATGGACAAATGAAAGGCAAGAGAGGCCGGAAAAGTTGCAGCGTGATCCATTCATTAGCTTTAATGCACCAGCATTGTTGTAGATCCTGTGAGGAAATAAAGAGAGAGGGTTTTAAAATTGTTCCTCCGTGGATACTTGTCTGTACAAGGTCACGATTTCATTGAGAACTCTTTGTAAACTTGGGAGCATTTCAGTTATTAATATATTCAGTTGCTATTTGAAATTCCTCAGCAAGGTGCAATTTATCTTTCTCCTTTTCTAGAACACACATACTGCACATACAGTTACCAAATATTTGAGTTTTAACAGTTTTTAGGACTGCTTTCTGCCCTTGAACTGAGTTTTGGTTAAACTGAAATCTATCTTCTTTAATAGCAAAGCA
Organism: Balaenoptera borealis; assembly: GCF_965194805.1. Classification (NCBI taxonomy): domain Eukaryota; kingdom Metazoa; phylum Chordata; class Mammalia; order Artiodactyla; family Balaenopteridae; genus Balaenoptera; species Balaenoptera borealis. The sequence continues at coordinate 47,248,412 of NC_138865.1, read as the reverse complement.
GAGGCTAAGCATACACCAAGGACTCATTATTTTGCCACTAAACAAGTTGCAGAAATAATATTTATTAAGCTCCTGGGAGCATGTGTTAAGAACAAAATAAGTTACTCAAAAGATGTTGTGGTTTTACAAGAAGCGTACCTTGACTTTGGAAGTAGACTGGCAAGCTTGTAGCATAGAATCAAAGGTCCAAAGGGGGCTTGAGAAATCATATTTTCCATTACCTGCTTTCATGCAGAACCTCAGCTAACCCATCCAGAAAAATAAGACCCTGGTTTTAATGACACCCAGGGAGGCGTATTGTAATCATATTGAGGGATGGCTTTGTGAATGGACAATAAATATGTCTGCATATCGGTGTTACTGCATTGGAAAAAAACATTGCTTAGCCATCGAAAAAGCCTCAAGGGTTAAAAAATGCCTCTGTTAGGCGCTGGCTCTGGGGTGGCAGTTTGTTTTTCAGGATTTCTGTGGTCTATGTGCAGGGAAGCAAAACAGACTCATACCACAAATTGTGCATACTGATAACACACACGGATGCTTATTATTTGTATTAATAAAAATAACAAAGCTGCAACCATTTCTACACAGGACTCCATAATTAACTGTAGTTTTATCATCAAATAATGTGTTAAATATCTTCAGAACAGCTTAGAAAACCTAGTAATCTCACTCATTTGCTTATTTAATAAACATCTATTGAGGCTCTTTTATGTGCAAAGTATCATCTTAGGTACTTTGAAGCTTATATACCACAAAAAAAGGGCCCTGCCCTCAAACAAACTTGAGGCTGGGGAGGAGACACAAATAACACAAACCAAGGAAATGTGTAATAGAGGACTGAAAAGAGAAGCAGCTGAAGCTATTAGGAACCTTGAGATTGGCCTTATAGGTCAAATGTTCTCCTGGTAAATATAATACATTCATTCTCTCAACAAATACTTATTCAATGACTTGTGCCAGGCCCTGTGTTAGTAATGAGTGTATAATGGTGAAGACAGATTTGATCCAATTCTCTTCACACTTACAGTGTGGTGAGAAGCTAAGCCTGAAACAAATGATCACCAAGTAAAGCCAAAATAAAATTATCTCAGGAATGCTCAGCTGATTTCTGAGAGTGAGAACCTCACTTATTGTTGCCAGTGGATTGGAGACTGAATCGACTATTCTCCCTGAAGCCTGGCAAGGATGTAAGTCTTTTGTGAAACAAATTTTAATTGGAAAATGATACTTTAAGGCAGCCTCATAAACACTAGCTTTCTGCCAAAAGTTACTACTTAGGCTGTTCTACTGCAGAGAAAAAGCCCTTCAAGGTTCACCTTTGTTATTACTGCCCTTTGATCGCTTTACCATTAGAACCTATCCTCTTTTTGACATTGTGGCTGATTATATAAGTAAGTCTGGAAAACATTCAATAATTCTCATTGCTCTAGTATATTATACCATACGTTATTGTCCTCTTCCCATGAACGATAATATGTGAAAGTCTATGTCATTATCTATAGTGTCCCATTTAGTCCCATTATCTGTAGCATCTCCTTCTTACTATAGCACCACTTCTTACTCCTGGATGCTGATTTATAGTGGATGCACTGCAATGAAATTGTATTTAAAAATAATGATCAAAGCCAGGAGCATTACACTTCAATGCCTCACCTCTCAGAATACCTGAGCCTCTTCCCTTTCAAGATGCTTCCTTAGTGTGTATCTATTATTCCCAATTACACTGCTTGCAACGATCATGTATTAGTTTTTGATCCAAGTAATTTGCCACACAAGGTTATCTCACAGAGGGATTTGAGACTATCCCCAACGTAAACTTAAATAGTTAACTCTGGATTATCTATATTTATGGTGATAGAATAGCGTGAATAAGTCAAACTCAGAGATAATGACACAAATGTAACCCTGAATCATTGATTCTCAAACTCTGCATCAGTCCTGGGAACTGTTTTCATGCCCGATGCTGTGCATCAGCCTGATGAAAGGGGAGCTACTTTGATTAAAACGAGGGTGAAAGCTGGAAACTCCTACTTCTCTAGGCTGCAAGGAACCTCCAAGGAGCCTCAAGTCTTCTCAAACAAAGTTCTGAAGCCTCTACCACCGGCCAGGGATCCTCAAAGCATGTGACCCATGGGTCCCAGTGGGCCTTAGGCTTCCTCCTGATGGGCTGTGAAGTGATCATTTTCATAAGAACATAAAGCACATTTCTGTAGATTTTAATCTTCCCTGTATGTCGCTAAAAGCTACTTAATTGTGATCTATCCCTGTGTTATTATAAGATACAAAAATTTGGTACTGTGTACCCTCTCCATTATTTTTGCCTTTTTTTCTTTTTAAATTAAATTATTAAAGAAAAATAACTGAGTTCTTTCTCTATTCAAAAGTGGAAGCCCAAATTGTAGGTGGATCTCAGGTCTTTTAGCCACAAGGAAAAAAAATTTGAAAATCTTTCCCATAAAAATACATTCAATTTCTTCACTATCCACTCTTGGCAACAAGTAGACAAATGAGCATGTTTTCATTCCACTACATTTTTTTTCCTCTGGCCACCTTCTCATGGAGGTGTGAAAAGCCAAAGTGTGGATAGCTGGAAGGAAAAGTAGAAATAGCAGCAAAGGGCCCTATTAATGGAAGTAGTGACATGTGAAAGAGCTTTTAGATGCAGAGAACGCAGATATTGTGTAGCAGTTTATTGCTCTTTGTGTGGTGCAAATTCAAAATCAGCAGGATATCACTGTCCAGTTCCTGCCTATCTTCCAGCCTCTGTAGTCCTACCCTTTGCATAGCCTAAGCTTCCTGGACCCCCAGACACAGTATCAACCCTACCCTCATCTTAAGAAGCCATCCTGAATATAGCCAGGAGGGACATAAGTGGCTGCCTCATACTCTGACATCTGCATTACATTACTCTTCAAATTCTTATCCCGTTTTGCCACTGATCTGAAAAGTGGAGCTTCTCTTTGCCTAGTGTCACAAACCTTCTAGAACCCTGCTACTCAACGTATGGTTCAGGAACCAGTAGTGTCAGCATCATCTGCGGTCTTTTTGGGAAATGTAGAATCTTTAAGCCCCACTGCAGACCCACTGAATCAAAATCTGCATCTTGACAAGATTTCCGGGTGACTCCAATACACATTCATGTTTGAGAAGCACTGGTAGAGAGTGCATTTCCTTCTCTTTCCATCCTAGTGGCTACCTGTAGCCTTAAACCATCCCCTGGGATACGCACCTCCCTGATGGTGGCCGCCAGCCCACCTGCTTATCTGTTCTTCTCAGGACTGCCTACTCCCAGACTGGCCATGAGGATGTATTGGGCTCAGCTCTTTCAGTACTTTGCCATCTTGCCTCAGGTAGTGTTTCCCCTGGTTTGCCTTCAGGTGTCTGCCTTGATGACTTTCAGGAACGATTTATATATCCAACTGGAATCTCTTCCAGTACCTGGAGCTCTACATCCACCCCGTGCCTGCCCACCCGGTCCACTGCTCCTGAGTATGTTAACCAACTCATACTCTTACCTAAGAAACATCTTTAAGCCAGTTATTAACCTGAGAAATTCCTTTAAAATGGTTTTCTGAAATTCTGCAGTGATTATCACCTAAAAAGGACTAAATAAAGTTTCATAATTTTTAAAAAATGTGTTTCTCAGGGAGCTATTCAGAATGCAAATGAAATATATGCGTATGTAGAACTTGGCTTTAAGGATATTAAAGTAACTTAGGTATAAGATGTAAATAATTAAAGAGTAAAGCAACGTAAAGTTAAAAATTAAAATATCCATAGGATGAAAAGATAACAAAAACAGAGATAAAGAGACAAGCATTAGTCTGGGAGAAAATATTTGCCACATATATAAAAGACAAATTATTAATACCCTGAATAAATAAAGAGCTCATATAAATAAAAAAGAAAATGATAATAGCCCAAGAGCAGAAAACCAGAGATGAATAGGCCATGCACAGAAGAAGAAAAGCCAATGACCCATAAAACAAAAGAACGAATGTTTAGCTTCATTAGTTATTGGGAAAATGCAAATTAAAACAATGTGATGTTTTTATCCCTCAGATTGGCATTAATTAAAAGTACTGATTGTAGAGGGAAGAGATCAAGATGACAGAGTAGGAGGATGTTGAGTTTACCTCCCCCAATGAACACATCAAAAATACATCTACATGTGGAGCAATTCTCACTGAAAACAACCTGGAGACTGGAAGAAAGACTCATATATAACCAAGCCTGTAAAGAAGGATCCACACAGAGTCAGGTAGGAGGGAAAGGCAAGCAATCAGGTTGGGACCTGCACCCCTAGGAAGGGACACAGAAAAGGACAGGGTTTACATGGGCTCAGGGATCCTCCCTGGGGTGTGAGCAGTTTCAACCATGTATTGGGCACCCTAGCCCTGGGGTCCAACACCAGGAAGATGAGTCCCCTTAGCTGGTTTGAAAACCAGCAGGACTAACAGGAGGGCTGTAAGAAACCTAGATTCCACTTGTGAAGAGCATGCAAGTGCTTGCTTACTCCCGAAACAAGTTGAAGGAAGCAGATTGAAACAAACTGCCTGGGACTCCAGCCAGTTTCCTGCAACCATCCCAACATGCGCTCCAGCTACTTTTGCTTCGAGGATCAACTCCCCAGTAAGGCAAAGGTGGCCATTGCCAAGGAAAGTGCATATTTGTAGGGAACAAAGCCAGCTCAGACCTGGCACAGCATCTAAATGGGGTGAGGGCAGCCATTACTGACATTTATGGAGATGACAGATTGGGAGTGGTCTGGAGCTCTAACTGGTGTGCTGGGACCATCTCAGCACATGGCCCAACCCATGCCAAGTGCCCACTCTGACCTCTCTTGACTCCAGCATTGCTCCTCTCTGGAACGAAGGTGTGATGCTGGAAGGGGAGAGAGCACATGCTTAGAGGGAATGGAACCAGCTTGGACCAACCCTTAGGGCTTCTGCTTCAGCACCTTGGGACACGCCCCTGCCCATGATAGGGTGGTGTCAGCCACTGAGCAGAGGAGAAGCCTGCACTCACACCTGGCTCTGGCTTTAGTCCCTCCACCATGAGCCCCACCTCCCACCAAGGAGGTAGCTACCAGCACAGCCTGAAGGAAGATAGAATTTATGCTCACATCAGATCCAGGTCTCCCACCAAAGCCAGTGGGACGTGCAGACAGTATAGGGATACTCCTACAAAAGGACACCCCTTCAAGACCAGGATAGGTAACTGTTTCACCTAATATTACAGAGACAGAGAAAGTTAAGTAAAATGAGAAGACAGAGGCATTTGTTTCTAATCAAAGAACAAGAAAAAAAAAAAAAAAAAACCCTGAAAAAGTAACTAATGAAACAGAGAAAAATAATTTACCAGATAAAGAGTTCAAAGCCATTAGTAATAAGAATGCCAACTGAACTAGGGAGAAGGATAGATGAATACAGTGAGAATTTTAACATGGAACTAGAAAATATAAAAAAGACCCAATCAGAAATGAAGAATTCAGGGCTTCCCTGGTGGCGCAGTGGTTGAGAATCTGCCCGCCAATGCAGGGCACACGGGTTCGAGCCCTGGTCTGGGAAGATCCCACATGCCGTGGAGCAACTAGGCCCGTGAGCCACAAATACTGAGCCTGCGCGTCCGGAGCCTGTGCTCCGCAACAAGAGAGGCCGCGATAGTGAGAGGCCCGCACACCGTGATGAAGAGTGGCCCCCGCTTGCCACAACTAGAGAAAACCCGCGCACAGAAACAAAGACCCAACACAGCCATAAATAAACAAATAAATAAATTAAAAAAAAAAAAGCCTCTTATTCTACCTTTTAAAAAAAAAAAAAAAAAGAAATGAAGAATTCAGGACTTCCCTGGTGGCGCAGTGGTTAAGAAACTGCCTGACAATGCAGGGGACATGGGTTTGATCCCTGGTCTGGAAAGATATCACATGCCACAGAGCAACTAAGCCTGTGTGCCACAACTACTGAGCCTGAGCTCTAGAGCCTGCAAACCACAACTACTGAGCCTACGTGCCACAACTATTGAAGCCCGTGTGCCTAGAGCCCATGCTCTGCAATGAAGAGTAGCCCCCAGTCGCCACAACTAGAGAAACCCTGCATGCAGCAATGAAGACCCAACACCAAAAAAATTAAAAAAATAAAAATAAAAAATAAAAGAAATGAAGAATTCAATAGCTGAAATAAAAAACACACTGGAAGGAATGAATAGCAGACTAAGTGATACAGAAGAAAGCACAAGTGATCTGGAAGACAGAATAACAGAGATCATACAGTCAGAAATACAAAAAGAAAAACAAATTAAAAAAATGAAAACAATTTAAGAGCTCTCTGGAATAACATTAAATGTACCAACATTTGCATTATAGGGGTCCCAAAGAAGAAGAGGGATCAAAAATGTATTTGAGCACTTTGTTATAAAGCAGAAACGAACACACCATTGTAAAGCAATTATACTCCAATAAAGATGTTAAAAAAATGTATTTGAGGAAATTATGGCTGAAAACTTCCCAAATCTGAAGAAAGAAACAGACATCCAAGTACAGGAAGCACAGAGTGTCCCAAACAAGATGAACTCAAACAGACCCACACCAAGGCATATCATAATTAAAATGGCAAAAGTTAAAGATAGAGAATTCTAAAGGCAGGAAGAGAAAAACAAAGAGTCATAGACAACGGAATCCCCATAAGAGTATCAGCTGATTTCTCTGCAGAAACTTTGCGGGCCAGAAGGGAGTGGCATGATATATTCAAAGTGCCGAAAGGAAAGAACCTGCAACATAGGATACTCCACCCAGCAAGATTATTATTTAGAATAGAAGGAGAGATAAAGAAATTCTCAGACAAGCAAAAACTAAAAGAGTTCCTCAATACTAAACATACCTGAAAGAAATGTGAAAGGGTCTTCTCTAAGTGGAAAAGAACTAAGAGTCTGTAGGAAAGGGAAAATCTCACTAGGAAAGGCAAATGTATACTAAGGACTGAGGATCAACCACCAAAATAAGCCAGTATGAAGATTAGAAGACAAAAAAAAAATTGTAAAAGCAACTGTAATTACAATAAACAGTTAAGGAAGAAGCATGGAGATATAAAATATGACATCAAAAACATGAAAATGTGGGGGGGGGGAGAGGAGTTAAAAAATGTAGATATTTTTAGATTGTGTTTGAACTTATATGACTACCAGTTTAAAACAAGTAGATATAGTTATGGCAACATATATGAATCCCACAGTAACCACAAATAAAAATAAAAAAATACAACAGATACACAAAAACCAAAAAGAAAGGAACACAAGCATACTACTAAAGAAAATCATCAGACCACAAGGGAAGAAACAAAAAGAAGAAATGAACAAAGAAGAACTATGAGAACAACTGGAAAACAAGTAATAAAATGGCAATAAATACATACCTATCAATAATTAGTTTAAATGTCAATGAACTAAGTGCTCCAATCAAAAGATAGAGTGGCTGATTGGATAAAAAACAAGACCCTTCACTTCCTTGGTGGTGCAGTGGTTAAGAATCCGCCTGCCAATGCAGGGGACACAGGTTCGAGCCCTGGTCTGGGAAGATCCCACATGCCATAGAGCAGCTAAGCCTGTGCACCACAACTACTGAGCCTGTGCTCTAGAGCCCACGAGCCAGAACTACTGAGCCCACATGCTGCAGCTACTGAAGCCTGTGCACCTAGAGCCCATGCCCCACAACAAGAGAAGCCATTGCAATAGGAAGCCCGCGCACTGCTACGAAGACTAGTCCCCGCTCACTGCAACTAAAGAAAGCCCATGCACAGCAATGAAGACCCAACACAGCCAAAAATAAATAAAAAAAAAATAAATAAAAAACAAGACCCTTCTATATGCTACTTACAAGAGACTCACTTCAGAGCTAAATAGTGAGGGTATGGAAAAAGATATTTCATGCAAACAGAAACAACAAGAAAGTGGGGATAGCAGTACTCATATCAGACAAAATAGATTTTAAAACAAAGATTAACAAAAGACAAAGAAGGACATTATATAACGATAAAGGGATCAATGCAAGGAGAGGACATTACACTTGTTAACATATATGCACCCAATATAGGAGCACCTAAATATATAAAGCAAATGCTAATAGACATAAAAGGAGAAACTGACAATAATACAATAATAGTAAGGGACTTTAACACCCCACTTACATCAATGAACAGATCATCTAGACAGAAAATCAAGGCAACAGTGGTCTTAAAAGACACAATGGGGACTTCCCTGGTGGTGCAGTGGTTGGGAATCTGCCTGCCAGTGCAAGGGACACTGGTTTGATCCCTGGTCTGGGAAGATCCCACATGCCGTGGAGCAACTAAGTCCGTGTGCCACAACTACTGAGCCTGCACTCTAGAGCCTGCGAGCCACAACTACTGAGCCCATGTGTTGCAACTACTGAAGCTGCATGCCTAGAGCCCATGTTCTGCAGCAAGAGAAACCACCAAAATGAGAATCCCATGCACTGCAATGAAGAGTAGCCCCCAGTAGCTGCAACTGGAGGAAGCCCGTGCACAGCAACGAAGACCCAACACAGCCAAAAATAAAATAAAAATTAAAAAAACAAACAAAAACATGAAACTTAAAAGAAAAAAGAGACAATAGATCAGTTGGACTTAATAGATGTCTACAGGACATTCCATCCAAAAAACAGCAGAATATACATTCTTTTCAACTGCAATGGAATGTTCTCCAGGATAGATCATATGCTGGGCCACAAAACAAGTCTCAACAAATTTAAGAGAATAGATATTATATCAAACATTTTTTCTGACCACAGTGGTGTGAAACTAGAAATCAACTACAAAAAGAAAAATGGGAAAAGAACAAATATGTGGAGAATAAGCAACATGCTACTAAAAAACTGATGGGTCAATGAAGAAATCAAAGAGGAAATCAGAAAATACCTTAAGACAAATGAAAATGGAAACAGAACACTCCAAAATCTGTGAGATTCAGCAAAAGCAGTCTAAGAGGGAAGTTTATAACAATACAGGCCTTCTTCAAGAAAGCAGAAAAATGTTAAATAAACAACCTAATCTGCCACCTAAAGGAATTAGAAAAAGAAGAACAAATAAACCCCAAAGTCAGCAGAAGGAAGGAAATAATAAAGATCAGAGAGGAAATAAATAAAATAGAGATAAAAAAATAGAAAAGATTAATGAAACCAAGAGCTGGTTTTTTTGAAAAGTTAAACAAAATTGGTAAACCTTTTTCCAGACTCACCAAGAAAAGATAGAGGACTCAAATAAACAAAATAAGAGATGAAAGAGGAAAAATAACAACTGATACCACAGAGATACAAAAAAAATAAGACAATGCTATGAACAGTTATATGCCAACAGATTGAACAACCTAGAAGAAATGGACAAATTTCTAGAAAGAAACAATCTGAACAGACCAATCATGAATTTGTAATAAAACACTCCTAGCAGAGAACATTGGTAGAACACTCTTGGACATAAATTACAGCAACACTTTTTGGATTTATCTCCTAAGGCAAAAGAAATAAAAGCAAAAACAATCAAAATTAAACCTAATTAAACTTAAAAGCTTTTGCACAGCAAAGGAAATCATCGAAAAAATGAAAAGACAACCTATTGAATGGGAGGAAATATTTTCAAATGATGTGACCAATAGGGGTTAATATCCAAAATATATAAACAGCTCATGTAACTCAATATAACGACAACAACAAAAAAGACAAAAACAAACCCAATCAAAAAATGGGCCGAAGATCTGAAACAAAGAAGACATACAGATGGCCATCAGGCACATGAAAAGAATCTCAACATTGTGAATCATCAGATACATACAAATCAAAAAAATGAATTATCACCTCACACTTGTCAGAATGGTTATCATAGAAAAGACTACAAATAACCAATGTTGGTAAGGATAAGAAAAGGGCATCCTCGTACACTGTTGGTAGCAGCCACTGTGGAAAAATAATTTACCAGGTAAAATACCACAGCCACTGTGGAAAACAGTATGGAGTTTCCTCAAAAAAGTAAAAATAGAATTACACATGATTCAGCAATTCCACTCCTGGGTATATATCTGAAGAAAAAAACCCCACTAAGTCGAAAAGATACATGCCCTCCAATGTTTCTAGCAGCATTATTCTCCATAGCCAAGATGTGGAAGTAACTTAAGTGTCCAGCAACAGATAAATGGTTAAAGAAAGAGTGATATATATATATATATATATATATATATATATATATATCCAATACAATGGAATACTACCTCAGTCATTAGAAAGAATGAAATTTTGCCATTTGCAAAAACATGGATGGACCGGGAGGATATTATGCTTAGTGAAATGAGTCAGAGAAGGACAAATAATGTGTGTTATCACTTATATGTGAAATCTAAGAAATACAACACATGTATGAATATAACAGAACAGAAACAGACTCATAGACATAGAGAACAAACTAGTGGTTACCAGTTGGGAGAGGGAAGTGGGGGAGGGACAAGAAATGGATAGGGGATTAAGAGGTACAAACTATTATGTGTAAAATAAGTAAGTTACAAGGATATATTGTACATCACAGGGAATATAGCCAATATTTTATAATAAGTTTAAATGTAGTATAATCTAGAAACATACTGAATCACTATGCTGTACACCTGAAACTAACATAATATTATAAATCATCTATACTTCAATAAAGATTTATTGATTATAACCAGTGAAATTAAGGAAGTGGTAAAACAGTCTCTTACACTGTTGATGTGAATGTAAACTGTTACAGGCTTTTGGTAGGTTATTAAATTATAACTGTACTTATCAAAATAAAAATATCAAAACCCTTTGACCTCTATGCAGTTGCACTTCTTGGAACCCATACTAAAAAAATTCTCATACATATTGTACAAAGATGTCTGTATGTTAATTGAAGTATAGTTTTTATTATGAAAAATTAGAATAAACCTAAATGTCTGTCAGTAGGGAAATGAGTAAATAAATTATGGCCCATCCATATTTTGGATTACTCTACAACTTTTATATATAAAGAATGAATTATATGTATATATATAGAGAGAGGAAGGTGTACTGGAGGTTATAGACAAGTTCTTCCCTAGGCCTCATTTTATATATTTATGTGTTTATGTTTTTCTCTTTGTTGATTGAAAGAGCAAGTCAAAGAACAATATTTATAGTGAAATTCAATTTATGTTAAAAAGTCACATGTCTGCCAGCCTATCTATCTATCTATCTATCTATCTATCTATCTATCTATCTATCTATCTATCTATTTGTATATACAAGCATGCATATAGGTAAAAACATTGAAAAAGAGCTAGAAGAACATTTATCAAACTAATATGATGAATTATTCTCATGAGGAGATAGGAGTTGGATGGGGTTAGGATAAAGGGGGACTTTCATGATTTATTCAATTGTCTTTGTATTATTTATATCTTTACAGTGGGAAAATATATATAATAAATATATCTAACTGTATAATAAGGAAAGCAATAAAGAGAGAAAAATACCCACACTAGACAGCTGATAATAAGGGTCATGGTTATGATATCATTAAGATAATAATTGCTGTGGGAAAGCTCTAAGAGGATACAGACAAATTCCCCCTTGAGCCACATTTTCCTCATCTGGAAGTTCCTCAACGTGGAGAGACAGGGAGGGGGTAAAGTACATTTTTTTCCTAAGATTTTTCCAACTCAAAATTCCATATCAGCACAGCTGCTTCCAAAGTGTTTTCCAAAGTGGCAATGCCATTTGCATTTCCACCAGCACTGTATGAGAATTTCAGTTGCCCTTCATCCTTGTCAGCACTTGGTATGGTCACAGGTTTTGGGTTTTTTTTCTTAATTTTAGTGTTTAGTGGTACTTCCTTGTGGTTTTGATGTGCATTTTCCTAATGCCTGATGATGGTGAACATATTTTTATGTGCTTATTTGCCATCTGAAATGGATCAGAGACCTAAAATCAAAACCTAAAAGTATAAAATGGCTAGAAGAAAATATAAGGACTAATCCTTTTGATTAGTTTGCTTAACCTTGAGCCAAGCGAAGCTCAGCAAAGATTCCTTGGAACAAAACCCCCCCACAAAACCAAAAGAAAAACATTGTTAAACTGGACTTCATAAGGTTACAAACTGCTCTATGAAAGACACTATCAAGAAGATGAAAAGATAAGCCACAGACTGAGAGAAAATATTTGCAAAATGCTTATCTAATAAAGGCTTTGTATTCAGAATATATAAAGAGTTTTTACAACTCAACAAAAAGAAAACAACTGAATAGAGAATGATCTAAAGATTGGAATAGGTGCTTCATCTGCTTCTTTTAATGTTGACTGAAATAAAAGATGAACTGTTCTTCTCTGGGCGTTGATTAGTCAATAGCTGGTGATTAGAGTTCCAGTGCAGACATAGTTATTTTTGCTATAATGTCCTTGTCCTTTTATGATTCTTATCTAGAATTTGTAATAAAAAGTGATTTGACTGAGAATGGCTCATTTTTCACTATAAGTAAATAATTAACAGAATTCATAAACACTATGTTTTAAAGTGTAACTAACTAGACGTTCTATACAAGGTGTGAGCTAGCTTTGTCATTCACCCCTTGACAAGGAATTAGCAGACATTCTGTGGACTGGGTTGATTAGGTAATAGTCTCAGCTCTCAGCTTAGCTTTCTTCTTCTCCATGTTTAATAAAGTAGGAAATTTACAATATAAACCCATAATTTCTTCCTTTGTTTTGGAGCAGGGGGTGGTACAGTCTAAAACAAAATGGCACTACCATTTGTCGGTCAGTCACCTACATGGAATCAGGGAGAATGTTCTAGGGGAACTTTTGGTGGGTGATATTTCTTAACCAACCCAGAATCCACAGAGTAGCATCAATTTGGGTGTGGATTCTCTGGTCTCTTCAGCTTGTTCCTGATTCTCAGGGACAACATACCCTCTGGTATTAAGAGCAGAATTATCCTCAAGACCCTCTCTCTTGCATCCTCTCTCTTTTCCTCTCCCCACCAGCTCCTTCTTCAAGTATTTGCTCCCTCCTCTAGGGAACCTCTAGGTTTTGTCTTCCTTTGAATCCAGTTCTGATGAGGCCCAGGACCCCCAGGACCTGTAGGTGGAGGAGAGGGGAGGGAAAGGGTCTGGTCTCAAGGTGAAGCTGACCTACCCCTAATATTTCCAGATTCCCAGCAAAAGTGCAAATGGAGACTCCCATTTAGTCTCATTGTTTGGATTGATAATTAGTCCTCATTTAGGTAAGAATGTGAAGTTGTTGGAATTTCGTTTGACCTTTTCATGTTATGAATTCAGTGTAAATAATTCGCTTGCTTATTTTTATTGTTTTGATCAGTAATTAAATCTCCATTACATAAAAAATTTGTAATGCCCTGTTCACAAATTTTAAGTGTGTCATGCTCAACAGATGTCTGTTCACTCCTATTGTTTTTAGTTTTTAAAAGTTTAAGCAGGCTGTCTCTTTCAAGATTTTCAGTGTTCTCTTCACCTTTTTTCTTTTTGAGCTTCACGTTCGTATATTCTATTGCTGTTATAATCTTGTACTCATTCTCAGTTATTGTGGGAGGTAGAATAATTATCCCCTAAAGATCTCCATGTCTAAACCTCAGACCCTTTTTTATGGTGAAAGGGACTTTGCATGTGTGATTAAGGTTAAGGGTCTTCAGATGGGGAGATTAGCCTGTATTATCCAGGTGGGTGCAATCTAATCACTCGCATCCTTAAAATTGGAGAACCTTTCCCAGCTTTCTCAGAGAGAGAGGGAGTGAGGGAGCAAGAGGGGGAAAGAGGGAGAGGGGGTGAGAGAGAGGGAGGAGGGAGAGAGAAGGAGGGATGGAGGGAGGGAGAGAGAGAGAGAGAAATGAGGACACAGAATAAGGGTCAGAAAAATGTGGTGAGGAATCACTCTGCTATTGCTGCCTTTGAAGATGGGGGGAAGGATGCTACGAACCAAGGAAAAGGCAAGAAATGGATTCTCCCCTAGAGCCTCCAGAAAGGAATGCAGTCCTCGAATTAAGCCATGTTGGATTTCTGGCCTACAAAAGGGTAAGATAATAAATTTGTATTGTTTTAAGCCACCAAGCTGTGGTAATTTGTTATAGTAGCAATAGAAAGCTAATGCTAAAGGATCAAACACTCAAACACAATTAATTACATTTAAACTGTAAAAAATTTAGAAACATTTTTATCTAAAATTTAAATTAAAATAAATGTAAAATTTTAAAAATAAAATTTCATGTTCAAAAACCTTTCTAGTAATATTTATTAAATATTTGATAATCCTATCAAAATTTTACATTAAAAGAAAATGTACAAATTATAATGTAAAAAAATTAAATATAATTAAAGTTTTGAATTCTTTTAGTTTAATTCTTATAAATTTAATAAAATCTTAAGTATTTTCATGATAATAAAAGTTTTTGCACTTCTCATGTTCAATTTCCACCTAATTGCTAATACTTAAATTCCATTACATCTAAGCTTACATATACACGAATTCAAGGCTAATATGAAATGTTCAGTATTGCAAAATGTTCTTAAGCAACCATGTTTAATTTTCAAAAACTGATCTAATTCATAAGTACTTCCAGAACTATGAATTGGAACATGAAGAGAAGCAAAAAAAAAATAGATGCATGATACTCTTGGGAAACTGTATTTCATTATGCAGGCATCTATTGCGTTCACATTATCTGAGAGGAAGGATTTGACAAGTTAATTTGTCTTTTCCCTTACTTAAGCGCTTCTGTCATTCAAACATTCCCCGTCTAAATCAATGTTTGTATCTGATTTCAACCTGCACAATTCACAGAATTCAGGTGCATTTGCCTTTGGTGTTGAAGTCATAGGGCAAGATATGTGAAGAAGTATCTCTCTGGGGCCTGAATGGTGTGAGTCGTGAAAGCAGATCTTGTGATTGTCAGTTGTGCTGTGCCAGTGCTGAGCACTGGATCCCAAGTGACAGAGGCACATATGTGTTCTTTGATAAATGTATTTGTTTAAGTCTGTGATATGCCAGGCTCTATAAAGCACAGGGCACAGAGGAGTGGCACCTCTTGTGGGCTTTAGGGTGGTATTCAAATATCTAACAAACCAAAAGTTCTTCTAGACCATGAAGAGTAATCTCCAGCCCATTGTGCTAAAAGAGTGTTTTCTTCAGGGTTGAGTTATATTACAAATGGTCCCCATTTAATTATCTTGGTACCAGAGGTGCTAGGTTCCAGAAAGAGTGAGAGTAGGCATTTAAGAAAACCCGTTTCCTCATACTAGTGAGTATGACTCACTTTACTGATTATCTCCAGTATTTCATTACTTGGGCTTTGCCCTGTTGGCTCCAAATCCTTGTGATTGAATTTGTCCCCCGACTTCCATAATACACTCATTCTTTCTTTTCTTTAATTTCTCTCTCCTGCTACACATCTCTCCTGTGACGGCACATCAGGCATTGGCAGTGGTCTATGGCATCTCTGCTGTCCTAGCTTTCCCCAAGACATCTCCTTGTGCCCTAGGCTGCCCTTACCCCATGTCAGCTGGCTCATACCTCACTGCATTTACTTCCTTATTCTGCTGGGCTTATTTTTATTGCATTGAGAAACAAGGGAATGAGTCCCAAAGAAGATCCTCACAATCTAAGTTTTCATTTGAGAATTCTTCCCAGTGGTGGAATGAAGGTGGATGTTGTAGGTTTTCTACAGCAGAAGAGAAAGGAAAGTATCGTCCATGTGCAAGCGTCCACCTGAAAGCTTTAGTGTAAATGATACAGCAGGGCTAATCACCAGCACTGGTCCTTGAACACCAGTGAGCATATTGGCAATCACTCATTATTATAAGTCATAGTTCATTATCTAGCATTTATTTCAACAGGACTTAGTGACATTATAAAAAAATACGAGGATTGTTCAAATACTGTAGGACAGATAGCAATGTGGCCGCAGCTCAGCCATTAGTAAACATCACTAATGCTAAAAGCCCTCTTGGTACTACCTGTCTCTGCATTCAGTTTGCATACTCTGACCACACATTCCCTTTGCACAGTCAGAGGGTTGTGTTATGCCTTGTGGAACTTTTCCAGGAAGATCAGGCTCAGTAAGCAAAGAAAAGCCTTTCTTTAGACTACCTCTAGGTTGTGTCTCTCAGAAGAGCTTGCAGAAGCAAAGGCTTGCCTGCCTGCCTTGGAACTCCAGAGCAGGGCAGCAGGCTGACCTGTAACTCTTTACTGCCCGCTCTGTATAGGATTTAGGAAAGGCAGTCATGATACTATTTTCAAATATTTGAGGAACTGCTAGTGTTCCCAAGCAATAATTGGCAATCTCAAAAGACAAGCATAAGGGAAGGCTTTTAAAAAGTGAAAAAGGAACCAGCAAAGGAAAACTTCCTCTTTTCTTTAATGACAAAGAAAATTTTTTAAAAATCAGGAGTTCTGCAATTTCTCAATTCTTTTTTTCTCTTCCTTTTTCTGTCTTGCAACCTTATTAATATAACCATAGCATAAAATTCTAAGACTGCTAAAAAAAAAAAAAAATGCAGCTAAAACACGTTAAACTGGGGTGAATGGATGTGATCTGCCAAACCTAGTCTCCTAGGCTTTTCAACAGTTGAGGACATTTGATCCACCTCTGTAAACTCAACCCTGAGCCCTGCCCCAGGTTTTAAGAGTGATCCTTTTGAATAAATTGATAGTATTTGTCTTTTTCTCCCCAAGACTAGGTCAATGGTTCTCAGCCCTAGCTGCATCTGAAAAACAGATTAAAAGATTTAAAAAATACTAGTTCCTAAGCTCCACCCCAGACCAATTAAAGCAGACTCTTTGCAGATGGGGCTAGGGAATCAGTGGTTTTAAAAGACTCTCAGGTTCTTCTAATGTTCTACCAGGGTTAAATACCACTCTTCTATTCCAGATCAGTGGCTCTCAACTAGGGGTGATTTTTGCCTTCCAGGGGACATTTGGCAATGTCTGGAGACATTTTTGGTTGTCACGACTGGGAGGGTGCTACTGGCATCTAGTGAGTAGAGGCCAGGACTGCTGCTAAGTATTCTATAATGCATAGGACAGCCCTCTACAACAGTGATCTGGCCCAAAATGTCAAAAATGCCAAGGTTTAGAAACTCTGATTTATCACATAAAACAGGAGAGACAGACCTGCTACAAGATACATCAGGGTTACATGGATGGCTTTCTCTAGGATAGACAAAGGTGAAGTTGAATGGGTTCTTGTAATTTAAGGGTTATGGTTCTGCCTAGTTTGTATGATCCTAGAGTTTCTGCACATGAAGTAATTTATTTTTCTGAGACAGGAACTTGAGCCATAAGTACTGCAGTGAGGCTTGTGGGCAAAAGCATGCAACTAGTGAGTAAACCTAGCTGACAACTCAGCATCTGAATATTGGTATTGCTGTGTTCATTCATTCATCAGGGAACAGTCTAGTCCTGGAGATTCAGAGATTAAGAGACCTTGCCCTCACAGAGGAGACATAATAAACAAGTAAACAAATAATTTAATCTCAGGTAGTGATAAGTACCACAAAGAAAAATAAAGTGGGATGAGGGATAATTGTACGTTATGATGGGAAGGAGGGTACATTTAAAAAAAATTTTTTTTTAAATTTATTTTATTTATTTATTTTTGGCTGCATTGGGTCCTCGTTGCTGTGCAGGCTGTCTCTAGTTTTGGTAAGCAGGGGCTACTCTTCGTTGCGGTGCATGGGCTTCTCATTGCAGTGGCTTCTCTTGTTGAAGAGCACGGGCTCTAAGTGTGCAGGCTTCAGTAGTGGCGGCACGTGGGCTCAGTAGTTGCGGCTCACGGGCTCTAGAGCACAGCCTCAGTAGTTGTAGCGCAAGGGCTTAGTTGTTCCATGGCATGTGGGATATTCCCGGACCAGGGCTCGAACCCGTGTCCCCTGCATTGGCAGGAGGATTCTTAACCACTGCGGAGGGTGCATTTTTAATATGATGGTCAAAGAAGAGTTCTCTGAGGATGTGGCATTGGATAAAAACCAGATTGATGGGAAGGAGTAAGCCATGTTGCTGCCTGAGGGAACCAAAACAGAGAGAACAGGAAGGGAAGAAATTTGAGCTCAAGAAGCAACAAGAAGGCTGTTAAGGATGGAAGTGGAGTGATGAAGGAGAGTGGTAAGAGGTGAGTCAGAGGTGAGCAGAGGCCAGGTCAGGAAGAGGTGTAGTCCATGAAAAGGAGTGCCATGGACAGCCATTGGAGATTTTGAGCAGGGGCTTGACAGGATCTGAATTAAATTTTGAAACATCATTCTGGCTACTGTGTAGAGAATTGACGTGGGGGTGGGAGGAGGGGAGTTGTAGAGCAAGAGTGAACAGGGAGAACAGTTAGGAGTTTATTGAAACAGAACAGGCAAAAGATGTGGGTTCTTGACCCGAGCAACTGGGAAAATAGGAATGTCATTTGTTGGGATGGAGAAGACTAGGAACAGTTTTTTTGCTTGTTTTTGAAATATTTTTTGTAACAATCTTAAATTTACAAAATGGTTGTGAATATAAGTAACTTTTTTCCCTGAACCATCTGTAAGTTGCCAACCTGATGCCGCATCATCATCTTTGAATACTTTAGTATACTTTAGTGTTCAAGTTATTTAGTAATTCAAAGTATGCAAAGTATTTATACTCAAAGTGTTTGTTTACTATTTTTTTAAAAAAATTTATTTATTTATTTATTTATTGGCTGCACTGGGTCTTCGTTGCTGCGCAGGCTTTCTCTAGTTGCGGCGAGCAGGGGCTACTCTTCATTGTGGTGGGCGGGCTTCTCATTGTGGTGGATTCTCTTGTTGCAGAGCATGGGCTCTAGGTACATGGGCTTCAGTAGTTGTGGCATGAGGGCTCAGTAATTGTGGTGCATAGGCTTAGTTGCTCCGCGGCATGTGGGATCTTCCCCGACCAGGGATTGAACCTGTGTCCCCTGCATTGGCAGGCGGATTCTTAACCACTGCGCCACCGGGGAAGTCCTGTTTGTTTACTATTAGTATTTTCACTAACAAGGATAGTCTCCTAAATAACTGTAAAACATTCATCAAAATTAGGAAAATAACACTGATATACTTCTACCATCTAATTCTCAAATGATGTTCAAGTTTTCCCAGTTGTCCCAGTAATGCCCAGAAGGATGCAGTTCAGAATCATGCATTGCATTTTGTTGTAATAGTTCTTTTGTCTCCTTTAGTCTGGAAGAGTTTCTCGGTCTTTTATTGACTTTAATTACCGTCTTAGTTTTCTATGCTGCATAAAAAATTAACACAAATTAGCAGCTTTAAGCAACACACATTTATTATCTCAGTCTCTAGAGGTCAGGAGTCCAGACAGGACTTAGCTTCAGGGTCTCACCAGGCTGCAATTCACATGTCAGCCAGTGCTGTGGTCTCATCAGAGGCTTGACTGTGGGAAGATCTGCTTCATAGCTCCTTCACATTGCTGGAAGAATTCATTTCCTTGCTGCTGCAGGACTTCCATTATTGATGGAGACCACCCTTAGCTCCTGCAGTTTCTTGCCATGTGGGTTTTTTCAGCATGACCACTTCATGGCAGCTTCCTCTTTCAAGGACAGTGAAGCTGAGACTCTGCTAGTGTGATGGAGTCTTATACATACTGTAATGTAATCATGAGAGGGACATCCCATCACCCTTGCTGTATCCTATTGGTTTTGCTCAAATGCAAGGGATAGGATTGCACAAAGGCGTGAACACCAAGAAGCAGAGATTGTTGGTGTTCACTTTAGGGTCTGTCTGCCACAAGGACCTTGATGCTTTTGAAGATTACTTTGTAGAATACTCCTCAATTTGGGTTTGTTTGATATTTCATCATGATTATAATAAAGTTAAGAATCTTTTCCCATGATATTACAGGTATGATTTTGAATTGTTCTCATTGCATTGTGTCTGGCAGCTCATGATTTCAATTTGCCCCATTATTTATGTTCACTTTGATTATTTGAATTAAAAGATATCTGCTAGGGCTTCTCTGCTGTAAAGTTACTCTTTTTGAAATTAGTAAGTGTTTTGTGGAGAGTTACTTGAAAACTATCCCATTCCTCATCACACTTCAGTCAACAAATTTATTCAGTATGGACTTATGGTTTCTGATTAAATTCAATGGATTATAATCCATTACTATACTTATTTATTTTGGTGCTTAAATTATCCCATATTTAACCATTGGAAATCCCTTCGAAATGGCTTCTGTGTTCTTTTGATATATCTCCGTCATTCTTTGAGTGCTTCCTTACTTTTGGGAACAGGTAACTCTGGCTCAAGTACTTTCCTTGCCCCAATGCTGAAATCACCCTTTACTCCAAGGAGCCCTGGACCAACAGAGAAAGGTGTATAGAAGTCCAGATCTGGAAACTAGTTGTTCTCCTTGGTATTGAGGATTGCTGCTCTGAGGCCCTCTAAGTGGTCAGAGCTAGGGAATATTTGTCTTTCTGTCTATCTGTCCTCACGTTTACATCTATGGTTCTGTATCTATATTAAAAATCATGAGTTTGCACCTATACCTCCAATTTCAGTCCAATACTACAAAGTTTGTTTTAGTTTTTCCCTTTACATATTTGTAACTCCCTTCTTCAACAATGAGAAACTGGCTCCCATTAGCCTTCTATATTGTCTGATCAGTTATCCTATATCTGACCAGTCTCCCGTTGTTGCTGCAGCATCCCATGAAGATACCCTTGTTACCCAACAGAGGCTCTGACATCCCTAGCTGGGCTGCCGTTACCCACCACCCCTCCCCCTGCCCAAACCAGGGGCACCCTCGTCAACTTCCTCCTGCTTCAGCACTCCAGTCTGAGACATGCCTCTGTGCTGAGCTTCCTCACTCTGCTTGGGCGCTGAAACCTAAAATCAGGTGTT